>NW_027675864.1:1200000-1805000 GCF_046562875.1 Panthera onca | reverse complement strand
TGCCGTGAGGCTAGGCAACCTGCTCGGTGCTCCCTGGCCATCATCCTCCCTCAGACGGGTGCACAGGCACGGCAGCCAGGTGGGGTCCAGCTCGGACGCCAAGTCATGAGAACATGGGCTCTGAAATCTGATCTCCGGGGTGCGGACTTAGTTCCATTTCTGATGAGCTATTCAATCTCAATCCAGTGATGTAAACCCTCTGTGCCAGAGTTTCTGTGTCTGCAACGTGTGGGTAATACAGCGCCCTCCTCCTCAGGTTGACACGAAAAACATACCAAACCAGTGCTTTTAAGTGACTAAGGACAGTGAGTAGCACCATCGCCATTGTCACTGTTGCTCTGTGACTGTCATATCCTCTCTGTTCACCTCCGACACAAGGACACACAAGCACTCCCCAACTCCTTCAGCCAACATCCTAATTCCCCATAAAAGTAACCTCAGAAAATGGATGCCTGTCCCAGTAGCCAGCCCACCTCTGCCCTCAACATGCTCAAGCCACAGCATTTATGAGGACACTGGGTATAGCTCCTGGCTTCTCTCTTCCAGTAACCTCACCCTCCTTGCCTCAGTCACCCATCCCCACGGCTCTCTCCTGACCCTGTGGCTGGTGAAGCCACACCACCTGCATACAATCACGTCGAGCACAGCACTCTCGAAACACCACATATATCTAGACATGTATCAGAGCGACTCACGTGCTCTGGTCATTTTACAGCCAAACCCCAGCCATTTCTGAGAGTCCCTGAGATGCAGATCTGGGGGCCTGTCTGGAGTCCCTTG
This sequence comes from Panthera onca, assembly GCF_046562875.1. NCBI lineage: Eukaryota > Metazoa > Chordata > Mammalia > Carnivora > Felidae > Panthera > Panthera onca. The sequence goes on along the minus strand of NW_027675864.1, from coordinate 1,804,220 downwards.
CCTTCCTTCCTCATGCAGCTTGATCCCTCCTGAGCAGTCAACCCCCTTGGCCTCTGCCCACATGGCGTATGTCCCCAGACGTCCCCTGCCCTGATTAACCCAAATGCTCCTCCTACGTGTGCCTGCACCCACCCAGCTGACCGTGGCAGTAGGCCAGCACAGAGATGTGTCCAGGTCGCTCCAGGACTCAAGGCCACCCATCTTGCAAGGGCCGGGGGCTGCTGGCATCCCCTCTCCCCATGATGGCCTTCCCTCCCAGATTACCAAGGGAGACAGAAGCAACAAGAAAGAGACAAAGGTCCTCCCAGCCATCGCTCGCCTGGCACCCATGTCCCCATGTCTCCTCCACCTGCTCACTCCTGCAAACACACACCCGTGTGCCCTGCGGAGGCTGGGGACCCTGTGTGGACACCAGGGGCCTGGGCCTCTCACAACTTCAAGGCCACCTCTCAACCACAGTCATCTTGTCTTTCGTTACCAACTCGCTTCTCTACAGAATTCCTTCTTGCCACAGATGTGTCAAAAATGCCCTCCACCTTGAACAAACCATGTAAGCTCCCTTCTCCCACAGCAGGTACCTCACTCTCTTCTCCCCTTTATGGAAAAGGTTTCAGAGGCTGTGACCATACTCAATGTCACCACCTGTGTTCCTCTCATTTTCCCTGAAACCTTCCCACAGAAGGGCGTTCACATCCCCTATTCCCATCACCTCCTCCAGCAAGACCCGAGGGATCCCATCACCAAATCTCACAGTCAGACTGTCACCAGGCTGGCACCCTGCATGTTCTTTCCTCCACCCCCAGGGCTCACGCTCACCTGGGACACCTCCTACCCTGACAGTCACTGTTCCATCCTCTTCTTGCACCACTGCTCATTCCCAGTTGAGCTCGCTCAGGCTACCGGCACCAGCTATGTGTCCATCTCTGTCCTACGGCTCTACCTGCAGCCCACATCACCGACGCAGTCAGACAAACATCCGGGGCACACTTGGCTGTCCCATTTTATTCCTCCTTTCAATTATACAACACAGACTGATTTAGTACCTACCACGTGCCCCACGTTCTTCTGTATGCTAGACATATATCAGAGAATAAAACAAACACAACTCCCCACTAATATTCTAGCAGGAGATTCTGTTCTGCTATGAAAGACAATTAACAGTGCAAATGACTAGATTACACGATATGTTAACAGATAACAAGTAGTACTGAAAACATACCATGGCCATGGGGCAGGGAGCTGGGGGAGAGGGCAGTAGGATGTAGTTCTTTAGAGGATGGTTCAAGGAGCCCTCAACAGAAGGTTACCCTTTTTTTTTTTAATTTTATCAATTTAATGTTTATTTATTTTTGAGAGAGAGAGAGAGAGAGAAAGAGAGTGGGAGCAGGGGAGGGGCAGAGAGAGAGGGAGACACAGAATCCAAAGCAGGCTCCAGGCTCTGAGCTGTCAGCCCAGCGTCCAACGTGGGGCTTGAACCCAGCAGCCATGAGATCATGAGTGACCTGAGTTAAAGTTGGACACTTATCCCACTGAGCCACCCAGGTGCCCCATTTTACATTTTAGAAGAGACTAGTGAGCTGGCAGGAAGCTGGCTGGGGAGGAGTGTCGGGGGCAGCTGGAGGCTGCAGGGCAGGGAGGGGTATGGTGCAGAGGTCCAGGAGACTCAGGGTCAGGACGTGGAGAGGATTGTAGGGACCCTGACTTCTGCTTGGGGTGACATGAGAGTCCACGGACGGGCTCTGTGCTGAGATACAATGTGGCCCTCGCTGCTTTGCAGGTAGATGGGACATGAACTTGGGTACAGGGGACGCAGTGAGGATGGCTGGCTGCCATAACCCAGGTAGGAATGATGTTGGTGGCCCAGGCCAGAGGGGTGGCGCTGTGTGGGGACAGCACGGGGTTCTGGTCCAACCAGATGCGTTGAAGAATCATCCATGGGAACCTCAGGGGAGTGTTTATTCTCAGCGTCCCGGTCAGCATCCGCGATCACTCCTGATTGGCCCATATTATCTCCAATCCAAATATCTGCCTTTATCCATCAATCTAGATTAATTTCACAAAAATAATCTACCCCCAAAAAAGAAAACTGCAGAACAACAGAGGATTCCATGTGTGTAAAAGAAAATATTGAGCTTTGGGGGTAGATGTATGCATATGTGATGAATTATAAGAAAAGCAAAGAGGGGCGCCTGGGTGGCTCAGTCGGTTAAACATCCGACTTCGGCTCAGGTCACGATCTCGCAGTCCGTGAGTTCGAGCCCCACGTCGGGCTCTGGGCTGATGGCTCAGAGCCTGGAGCCTGCTTCCGATTCTGTGTCTCCCTCTCTCTCTGCCCCTCCCCCGTTCATGCTCTGTCTCTCTCTGTCTCAAAAATAAATAAAACGTTAAAAAAATAACAAAAAAGGGGCGCCTGGGTGGCGCAGTCGGTTAAGCGTCCGACTTCAGCCAGGTCACGATCTCACGGTCCGTGAGTTCGAGCCCCGCGTCAGGCTCTGGGCTGATGGCTCGGAGCCTGGAGCCTGTTTCCGATTCTGTGTCTCCCTCTCTCTCTGCCCCTCCCCCGTTCATGCTCTGTCTCTCTCTGTCCCAAAAATAAAATAAAAAACGTTGAAAAAAAAAAAAATTTAAAAAAAAAAATAACAAAAAAGAAAAAAAAAAAGAAAAGAAAAGAAATAATTATAGCATTTGGGGTAACAGGAGAAGGGGTACAGTTGATGGGTGTTCATGGGCTTCCTTGTGTTACCTGAGTAGGGTAGAGAATCCACTCATTGCCATTCTTTAAGGAATGCACCCAGTATATGTACTCTTCTGTACATATGAAATATTCAAGACCGGATAAGGAAAAAGGTGCATTTAGAATGGGAAACGTTCATCTAAATCAGGCTTCTCAAATGTGCATATGTATACATATGGAGATGCCTTATAAGTAATACAGAGATGTATTATACAGATGACATTGTGGTAAATGCATACATATTTCGATAAAGGTACATAAGAAATAAAGTAGCTAAAAGCTAAAAATACTACTTCTAGAAAATAAACTTACACTGCTTCTCAGCCTTTTGGCTAAGATCAAGTGTAGAAAATGAGTACACAGTGGAAGGTCAAGTGTAGAAAACGAGCACGCAGTGGAAGGGGTGGAGAGAACCCTAACTTAGGCTTCTACATCCTCCCCATCTTTGAGATCCTACTTAGAATGGTAGAAACCACACCTGTGTGTAGCATCGATCTTCTACCTTCTTCTCTACATTTGACTTTGTAAAAGTCATATATTGTATATATTACCTTTATAATATTTTTAAATAGTGGTTAAAAATGGAACACTAGGGTGCCTGGGGAGCTCAGTCAGTTAAGCGTCCAACTTCGGCTCAGGTCACCATCTCATGGTTTGTGAGTTGGAGCCCCACATCTGGCTCTGTGCTGACAGCTGGGAGCCTGGAGGCTGTTTCAGATTCTGTGTCTCCCTCTCTCTCTGCCCCTCCCCCACTTGCACTCTGTCTCTCTCTCAAAACTAAATAAACATTAATTTTTTTTAAATGCTACACTCAGCAACCTGAAGATTCCGCATCAATAATCACAATGAAAGTAAAGGTATTTGAAATTCCTTGGCCCCAAACCCTGCCAAAACCAAGAATCATCTCGTCAACACCCCAATGCTGGAGTAGAGCCTGTGGAGCTGTCCCCTCTCATCAGCAACAATTGTGTGGGAGGGACAGCCTGTGGTCACTGCATCCCCAGACATAAAGTGTCAGGAGGCGCGTTCACCAGCTGTCCGTGGTACTGCAATGCTGACCCCTTCCCAGACCGCAGATAAGGGCCTTCAGGGTCTCTTTATGTCCAATGTGCTATAAAGGCCAATGCTGAGACGGAACTTGGCATCCGGGTCACATTTGGCACAACAAACGAGACCTCGGGCCAGAAGCAACTGACTCCACTCATTTGTTGCAAAGAGGAGTGGGGACACATGAAAATGGCCATTTCAGATCACGAGTGTCATGAATACAAATGAAAAATAAACTCACAGTGTCTGCGGGTAGTGAAGCCTGTCATGCTTGGCAACTAGGAGTCGGGACTGAATTTAAAACCATAATCAGACCTGCTAATTGTTCACTCACTGCCAACCGTCTGAGAAAACAAACATATAAATATGGCTTTGACTTTTGACGAGTACTTGTGCGCATCGCCAGATGGGGGAGTACACAGAGATGAGAACATGGGAGGAGAGAAGTAAGGCAGTTTGGAAAACATCAGATGATGTATTGTTTTTGTACGTAACGTTTCCTACCTCTCAAAGAGGGCTGCTGGACTTTCACAGAGATTCCCAAATTCTTCATTAGAAAAACTTTCCGGGGGGGCACGTGGCTGACTCAGTCAGTTAAGCATCTGACTCTTGATTTTGGCTCAGTTCATGATCTCAGTGTTCATGAGATCCCAGGGTTCAAGCCCCACGTAGGGCTCTGTGCTGACAATGCAGAACCTGCTTGGGATTTTCTCTTCCTCTCTCTCTGCACCTCTACTGTGCGCTCTCTCTGTCTCTCTCTCTCTGTCTCTCTCTCCCTTTCTCTCTCTCTCTCTCTCTCTCTGTCTCTCTCTCAAAATAAACATTTAAAAAAAAAGAAGAGAAAAACTTGGGGCACCTGGGTGACTCAGTCGGCTGAATGTCCGACTTTGGCTCAGGTCATGATCTCATGGTCCATGAGTTCCAGCCCCACATTGGGCTCTGTGCTGACAGCTCAGAGCCTAGAGCCTGCTTCAGATTCTGTGTCTCCCTCTTTCTCTGTCCCTTCCCCACTCACCGTGTCTCTCTCTCTCTCTCAAAAAAAATAAAAAAAAAAAGTTAATTTTTTTTTTAATGTAAAACATTTCTTAACACATGCTGGCCTATAAAGAAGAGCGAATAATACAAATATTTTTAAGGATGTTGAACTTTTTTACAAAGCTTAATTTTTTAATTATTGGCTGCTTTGAGGAGCCTTCATAGGGCATATCAATTGGATCAGTAATTGTATAGCACCCTGAAAAAGCCGTTGCCTCAGAGTACTAATGTCAGAACAAAGGATTTCCAACTCATTAGAACTCAACAGAGACCAGAAGAGTGTAAGAATGAACTCTCAGGAGCTGTGAGGCATTTATGTACAGCATGCCCAGTCTTAGACAACCCCACAGGTTGATTTCTCAGGGCATATTTCCAGATGAAGGAGTCAGGGACGTCAGCCAAGTTCTTGGAATATCTCAATTAGTAAGTGTCCAACTTGGATTCAAACTCAGGTCAGCTTGTGCCCATCCCAGAAGTCCACACTTCCTTTCAAGCACACTCTTCAAACATCTTTTTTCTCTTTATGAAACATTCCAGAATTGATGCAGATTCCTTTTGTCCCACAGGTCAATCAGTGCCAGCCCACAGAGTGATGGATTTCCTTAAGACACTAGAGCCCAAGATTCATCTTCTGGTTCAAAAAATAAAGTTTATGTGCTTCTAAAGCCCAGTGTGTATACTGGTAAGTGAGCTAGGTTGAACAGACTTGACTCTGACCCTCATATTCCTCGTCCTTCAGTTCATGGCACCCCTGCCCGCCCATCCCATGCCTGGACCAGTTTGGGACCCTTGTGCTGCCACCTCTGAACTGTATCCACAGTGTTCACTTTAAACGTAAACCAGATGTGCGGGCAGAACAGTGCTCCCCACAAAGATGGCTCGTATGTGGACTGCAGGATATGGAGAGTACCCTGGGTCACCCAACTGGGTCAGCCCTGAAGGTGGGAAAGGGAGCAGAGAAAGACTGGCGGGTGCACCGTCATGGGTGTTAACCACCGAGCAGGCAGACTCCAGCCCATGAGGGCCGCTAGCAGCTGGAAGAGGCCAGGATGTGGGAGTCTCCCTGGGAGCCTCCAAGAGGAATGCGGCATGTGGGCATCGTGACTTCAGCCCAGTGAGACCACAGGTGAGCCCGGAGCTGGGAAGAACAGTGGTGCTTGAAGCCAATGTTTTCCTTCATGTACATCAGCTGATGTCACTCCCTGGTTAATAGGCCACAGCACTTTCTCACTGCTGTTGCAAAAATATCAGCTCCTTGCTGAGCTCAGTGGCCCCAGGTTGGGGGACCTACCTGACACCAAATCCCCTGTGTTTCACGTCCCTTCTCCCCTCTACCTGGACGCCAGGCTCAGGGCCCCTGGTGTTATGATCCAGTTGTTCCTACCTCGGGGACTTTGCCCTCGATGCCCCTCCCTGAAATACTCTGCCCCCTTCCTCTCCTCCAGGCCTCAATTTCCACGTCCCCTTCTCAGAGTGTCCTATGCACTGGCAGCAGCAGCTCCAGGGATTGCTGCAAATGCACATTCTCAAACGCCGTGGCACGCCTGCCTGATCAGAGACTCTGGAGATTGTGGGTCCCAGGTGCACTAGTTGACTGAGCCTCCTTTCCTCCCCTCGTTCCCCAGGGGGTGGCAGCCTCACCTATCTCCATCTCTGGTACCTAGAATGAGGCAAGCTGCACAGCAGGAGCTCAGTAAATATTTGTGGGATGCATTACTGAAAGTATTTTCTAGAAGCCGCCAAGAAGGCACCACGCTATGTATAAAAAGATCAAAAGAGCATGGCTCTGCCCTGCAGAACTTACAGTGGAGTGGAAGAGGTCTTTTCTCATACAGCGTGGTGCACAGCATGACAAATGCCTATGACAGCCCGAATGAGGGCCCCTGAACCCATGTGACGCCTGGCTTGTGCCAAGCACAGGACAGATTGTGTGTGATGCATGTCCTCATCCATGAAACGTATACTGTCTCCCCTGCTTATAACATGATCCCCCCATATGGCTCATTCAGAGACACACCTATACCTGGTGCCTCCCATCCAGAGGAAGTCATCAAAACAATGGGTTGGCCGTGGGATGCCTGGGTGGCTCAGTCAGTTGGGAGTCTGCTCTTGATATCGGCTCAGGTTGTGATCTCATGGTTCATGTGTTCGAGCTCTGTGTGGGGCTCTGCACTGACAGCGTGGAGCCTGCTTGGGGTTCCCCCTCTCTGCCTCATTCCCACTCATGTGCACTCTGATTGCTCGCTCTTGCTCTCTCACTATCTCTCAAAATAAATAAACTTTAAAAAATATGTGTCGGCTCTCAACAATAGCCAAATTATGGAAAGAGCCTAAATGTCCATCAACTGATGAATGGATAAAGAAATTGTGGTTTATATTCACAATGGAATACTACGTGGCAATGAGAAAAAATGAAATATGGCCTTTTGTAGCAACATGGATGGAACTGGAGAGTGTGATGCTAAGTGAAATAAGCCATACAGAGAAAGACAGATACCATATGGTTTCACTCTTATGTGGATCCTGAGAAACATAACAGAAACCCATGGGGGAGGGGAAGGAAAAAAAAAAAAAAAAAAAAAAAAAAAGAGGTTAGAGTGGGAGAGAGCCAAAGCATTAGAGACTGTTAAAAACTGAGAACAAACTGAGGGTTGATGGGGGGTGGGAGGGAGGGCAGGGTGGGAGGGAGGGCAGGGTGGGTGATGGGTATTGAGGAGGGCACCTTTCGGGATGAGCACTGGGTGTTGTATGGAAACCAATTTGACAGTAAATTTCATATATTAAAAAAAAAAAAATGTGTCGGGGTACCTGGGTGGCTCAATCAGTTGTCTGACTTCAGGTTAGTTCATAATCTCATGGTTTCTGAGTTCGAGCCCCGCATCAGGCTGTGTGCTGTCAGCTCAGAGCCTGGAGCTTGCTTCCAATTCTGTGTCCCCCTCTCTCTCCGCCCCTCCCTGCTAGTGCTCGCTCTCTCTCTCTCTGTCTCTCTCTGTCTCAAAATAAACGTTATGAATGAACGAATGAATGAATGATCATAGATTTAGAAGATAGAAAAATCTTAGAGGAATGTGGACAAGGCAACCAGGCTTTGGGTGTTCCAGCCAAAAGGTGCAGTCAGAGCAAAAGCCCTGAGGGGTGGGCACCTTGAAGAAAGGCCAGAGGGGTGGTGGCGGGGGTGCCTCCAGTGACCATGGGGTCGGCAAAGCTGTGGTCCCAGCTGAGGCATGCTGACCCACACCAGGCAGAAGCCTGCGGGGGATGGGGGAGAGGGCTTTACCACAACCCCCACGGAGAGTATTCCTGTCCAGGATTCTCCATCCAGGTGAGTGGTCCCCGGTACAGGATGGGGTCCTATAGCAGGGCAGTCACTGGCCGACCCAGCCTCAGGGGCAGACAGACTGTCTTCCCTGCCCAGCAGCTGAAGACACTGCTGGAGGGGGAGAAGAGACTCAGCCCAGAAGGCAAGTGGCACTTCCCACCTGAACTCTGAAAATAAGGAATGGGTGGTTTGAACTCTGCTTGAAACTATGCATTGGGAGACAGTTAGTCCTTTCAAGGCCATGGGCTAAATAATCTGAGGCATTTTCACAGAGCAGTGACTCATCTGAGATAGATTCACCACTTCACCTCACAGCTGGCCTTGTGGGGACTAATTTGATGACATGTCTCCCTTCAGTGAATTTCCAAAAAAGGGTTTTGTGCGCTTCTATTTATTTAAGATGAAAAACACAATAAAGCTCTTTATTATCAAACCTATCCTGATTCAGTCGAAGTCCCACAGGTAAAATCTTCACGTGCCCCTGTGTGTAAACAAACACGGACACTGTGCGCGGGGACAGGCACTTCTGCACACACAGGACACTGAGCACGCAACGTCGGCATATATAACATTACACCAAAACTTCAGCTCAGGTCATGATCTCACGGTTTGTCGTTTTGAGCCTCGTGTCAGGCTCTGTGCTGACAGCTCAGAGCCTGGGGCCTGCTTCTATTCTGTGTTTCCCTCTTAGCGCCCCTGCCCATTTATGCTCTGTCTCTCTCTTTCTGTCTCTAAAAATAAATAAACATTATTATTTTTTTTAAAGTCAACCATATGCCTGTTCAGGTATTTTCTCCTGCATAGATGGACTGAGAATTAATAAAAGTGACTACATTATTTAACAGACGCAGTAAAGAGATCATCACCAGGTGAGGACGATCACTGCCACCAACGACTTTCCCAGCCAGATATGGGACATATGGTGCCTTCTGAGAATGTGCAAACGCAGAGTATACTGTGCATACTGGGGCATACTGGGGCAGGCACAGGCTGGCAGCTCCCATTCACCTTTGCAAACAATGAACCTGTGCGTTCTGACTCCAGGAATGCCTGGAATACAGACTGGCTCTAATTAACAACCGAGAGAAACATAGTGGTATAAAATTGATAGAAGAAATGTAAAATTGAACAAATGAATAATGATTAAATGGAAAAGCTATGTGTAACTCCCAGTAAATTATATTTTATGGCATCAAAAACATGCAATTTTTTTTTCCCAGAAGAAAGGATCTAGAATTTCCAAGGTAGAGAATTTTGGCATAAAATATGAGAGGAAGAGGGTATTGAATTTAGAAGCATGTCAGGCCCAACAGGAACAGATGCTAAACTAAACAGTCAGGAAAGGCCTCAAATCCCAAATCAGAGCACCCCCTCCAGCATGCTAAGGGCAGAGGAGCAACAGCGTGAGCTTAGGCCACCTGGCTAGCTTTCCTTCCTTCCTTCCTCTTTCTTTTCCCAAATGCCCCTACGACAGGACCTGTGACAGATGGCAGGATTCTGTCCTGAGGATGTAAGAGGCAGTCTCTATTCCCAAATCGCTCACAGGCCAGCGGGAACGTGGCTCAAAGACAAAGTAACACCCCACCTCAGAGCGGTTTCCCCAACTCAAAATGCAGCCAGAATTCGTCAGTGCCCGTGGGGTGAGATCCAGGTTCCCCAGCCCTCTCTGGCACTCCCCACCTGCCCCACCCCCGATCTTCCTTCTGGGCTCCCAACCAGCTTCACTCCAGCCTCAGGGCCTGCACCTGTGCCCTCCACCTGAAATGCTCTTGTGCTCCATCACTGAGTGGCCGGCTCTCTGTCTGTCACCTGCCCCTCCTTGACTTCACGCCAGGTGAGCTCCAGTCAAGGCAAACAGACAGCCTCGTAGACAGAGGTGTCCAAGCAACTGCAGGACACGTATGGTGAGGGCAGTGCTCTGAGGAGGAGGTTTCGGCGAGCCCCGGCTGTGTTCACCCCTTGGGTGGCACTGCTGGTGCTCAAGGTCACCCAGAGTTGCAGAGCAGGAGCGATATGGGGAAAGTCAGAATTCTCACCGTTCTTAACAAAATTCAACGGCTTTTCCTCAAAACAACAACGGAAAACCAGAACACAGAAAAACTTATGTTCCTGGAAGACTTTGATTAATTTCTAGAGTTGTGGAAAAGCTTCTTCTGACCATTTCGACCGTCTTTTCTTAGTGGGAGAGTGACATTCAGAGGTTGTTACTCTGTTGTTTCCCTTCTCTCTGTCTCTGTCTCTGTCTCTGTCTCTGTCTCTCTCTCTGTCACATTTAAACTCTCCTCTTGGCTGCATCAACCTGTAGGCAGCTTCAGTACTTTCCTTTGAAAACTCCCACTTCTCTCGAGTGCTCCCCCAGCTACAGACTCTGGAGGCATCTGAGGGTGCCAGGCCAGCTTCTCATGCGCATCCACTGCTGCGTCCACTCCACGCTGCTCCTACCCCTCGGCTGGCCCGGGAACCTGCCCAGGGTCTCCTGAGGCCTCCACCTGCCCACACCCAACCGCCATCCTCCATACCCTTGTGGACCTCCCAGCACCGACTTCCTTCCAGAAACACTCCTCCCCTGGCTACAGTCTCCAGTGTCCTTCCCGCTGCTCCTCAGCCTGCTGGTAAGGCATAGTCTCTTCTACCCAGCTGGCAGCCATGGCATTCATCAGAGACACAAGAGGGGAGAGAGAGGAGAGACAGAGGGAGACAAAAGAGAGAGAGAGAGAGACAGAAGACAGAGACATGGAGAGACATGGGGAGACAGAGACAGAGAGAAGAGTGGAGTGAGAGACAGAGAGATGGTGGGCCTCACTCCCTCATGGGTGACATCCTCACTGTTGCTCTGGAACCTCACCCAGGCCCTGGCCTCAGCCACACAGGAATGTGTGATTCTCACATGATTTTCTCCAGTCCAGCCCCCTCCTCTGATCTGCAGCTGGCATCTCCCACTGTGCCCTTGTCCCATCCTCTAAACACAGGACCAGGGTGTCCCCAGTAATTACTGACCTCCTGAAAGCATTGACACATGACCTGGGCTGACAGACCGTCCACTCAGGCCCTGAGACCCTCTGGGACTGCTAGTCCCTACAACTTTTTCCAAATCCCCTGTAATTCCCCTTGGAGTGTGTCTGTGAGCAGTTGCAACATCCATCCCATTTGAAAGACAGGACCCCAGCAATAATCCCCGGAACACTGCTCACCTACACTGTCCTTGCCAGGCCCTTGCAACATGCTACCTGCTGACCATCCTGTCAGGCACCTGCTCAGAACTGCTGACCATCCCAGTGGGTCACCTGCTCACACCTGCTGACCATCCTGACAGAGTCCCGCTCACACCAGCCCCCTGGAGCTGGCTGGGCACAATTTGTCTGAATCTGCTATCAGTGAAGTCAACCTTTAGGTGAAATGAGCAAATACTACAACCACTGTTGTTACACCTGAGAAGAGGTAGTTGGCAATTCCCAGTTGCCATCATTCCCCAAGCACCTTCAAATGTAAAGATGCTTCCTCGAGCTGACATAGCCACGCTGAGCACCTGCCTGGTTTCAACTCCAGAAGTCAGTCAGGAGAACCACCCCTCTCTTGTACAGAAGTCAGTCAGGAGGACCTCCCCTCTATCTCACCTGAAAGTCGGTCAGGAGACCCTCCCCTCTCTGGTCCAGAAGTCAGTCAGGAGAAACTTCCCACTCTCTCATCCAGAAGTAAGACAGGAGAACCTCCCCTGTCTGGTCGAGAAACCAGTCAGGAGAATCTCTGCTCTCTCTCTCCTGGATGTCAGTCAGGAGAATCTCCCCTCTCTCTCCTGCAAGAGAACCTCCACTCTCTGATCCAGAATTCAGTCAGGAGTACCTCCTCTCTCTCATCCAGAAGTCAATCAGGAGAACCTCCCCTCTCTCTCATCTGGAAGTCGGAAAGCAGAACATCCACTCTCTGGTCCAGAAGTCAGTTAGGAGAAGCTCCAGTCTCTCTTCCAGAAGCCACTCAGGAGAACCTCCCCTCTCTCATCCTGAAGTCAGTCAGGAGAACCTCCCCTCTCCTTCATCTGGAGGTCATTCAGGAGAGCTTCCCCTCTCTCTCATTCAAGAACCTTCCCTCTCTGGTCCAGAAGTCATTCAGGATAACCACCCTTCTCCCTCATCCAGAAGTAAGACAGGAGAAACTCTCTGTCTGGTCCAGAAATCAGTCAGGAGAACTTCCCCTCTCTCTCTCCTCGAAGTCAGTCAGGAAAATCTCCCCTCTCCCTCATCTGACATGGGTCAGGAGAACCTCCACTCTCTGGTCCAGAAGTCAGTCAGAAGAACCTCCGCTGTCTCTATTCTGGAAGTCAGTCAGGGCAACCTCCCCTCTCTCTCGTCCGAAAATCATTCAGGAGAACTTCCCCTCACTCTTGTTCAAGAACCTCCCCTCTCTGGTCCAGAAGTCATTCAGGGAAACCTCCCCTGTCTCTCATTCAGAAGTACGTCAGGAGAACCTCCCCTCTCTCTCATCTGGAAGTCGGTCAGCAGAACATCCACTCTCTGGTCCAGAAGTCAGTTAGGAGAAGCTCCAGTCTCTCTTCCAGAAGCCACTCAGGAGAACCTCCCCTCTCTCATCCTGAAGTCAGTCAGGAGAACCTCCCCCCTCTCTTCTGGAGATCATTCAGGAGAGCCTCCCCTCTCTCTCATTCAAGAACCTTCCCTCTCTGGTCCAGAAGTCATTCAGGAGAACCTCCCTTCTCCCTCATCCAGAAGTAAGACAGGAGAAACTCTCTGTCTGGTCCGGAAATCAGTCAGGAGAACTTCCCCTCTCTCTTGCCTCGAAGTCAGTCAGGAAAATCTCCCCTCTCTCTCATCCGACGTCGGTCAGGAGAACCTCCACTCTCTGGTCTGGAAGTCAGACATAAGAACCTCCGCTGTCTCTTATCTGGAAGTCAGTCGGGGGAAACTCCCCTCTCTCTCGTCTGAAAGTCATTCAGGAGAACTTCCCCTCTCTCTCGTTCAAGAACCTCCCCTCTCTGGTCCAGAAGTCATTCAGGGAAACCTCCCATGTCTCTCATTCAGAAATCAGTCAGGAGAACCTCCCCTCTCTCATCTGGAAGTCAGTTAGGAGAACTTCCCCTCTCTGATCCAGAAATCAATCAGGAGACCTACCCTCTCTCTTGTCCAGAAGTTAGACAGGAGAACCTCCCGTGTCTGGTCCAGAAATCAGCCAAGAGAATCTCCCCTCTCTCTCTCCTGAAAATCAGTCATGAGAACCTCCCCTCTCTATCCTGCAAGAGAACCTCCCCTCTCTCATCCAGAAGTCGGTCAGCAGAACCTCCCCTCTCTGATCCAGAAGTCAGTGAGGAGAACCTCCCCTCTCTCTCATCCAGAATTCATTCAGAGTACCTCCCCTCTCTCTTGTTCAAGAAACTCCTCTCTCTGGTCCAGAAGTCAGTAAGGAAAATCTCCCCTCGCTCTCATCCAAAAGTCAGTCAGGAGAAACTCCCCTCTCTCATCCAGAAGTCATTCAGGACCACCTCCCCTCTGTCACATCCAGAAGTCGGTCAGGAGAAGCTCCCCTCTCACGTCCAGAAGTCAGTCAGGAGAATCTCACCTCTCTCTCTCCGGAAGTCATTCAGGACTACTTACACTCTCTCTTGCTCAAGAACCTCCCCTCTGGGGTACAGAATTCAGTGTGGAGAACTTCCCTTCTCTCTCGTTCAATGTTAAGACAGGGAAACCTCCCCTGACTGCTCCGGAAGTCAGTCAGGAGTACCTCCCCTCTCTCTTGCCTGAAGTCAGTCAGGAGAATAGCCCCTCTCTTTCCATCAAGAGAACCTCCACTCTCTGGTCCAGAATTCTGTCAGGAGAACCTCAGCTCTCTCTCATCCGGAAGTCGTTCAGAAGAATGTCTCCTCTCTCTCTTCAACAACCTCCCCTCTCTGGTACAGAAGTCACTCAACAGAACCTCCCCTCTCTCCCATCCAGAAGTCAGTCAGGAGAACCTCCAATCTCTGGTCCAGAATTCAGACAGGAGAACCTCCCCTATCTCATCCAGAAGTCAGTCAGGAGAACCTCCCCTATCTCATCCAGAAGTCAGTCAGGAGAACCTCCGCTGTCTTTCATTCAAGAACCTCCACTCTATGGTTCAGAAGTCAGTCAGGTAAACTTCCCATCTCTCTCATCCAAAAGTCAGTCAGAAGAACCTCCCCTCTGTTGTCCAGAAATCAGTCAAGAGAACCTCCACTCTCTCATCCGGACGTCTGTCAGCACAACGTCCACTCTCTGGTCCAGAAGTCAGTCAGGAGAACCTCCCCTCTCTCTCGTCAGGAAGTCGGTAAGCAGAACTCCATCTCTGGTCCAGAAATCAGTCAGGAGAACCTCCCCTCTTCTCTCACCTAGAAGTCAGTCAGGGTGATCTCCCCTCTCTCTCCTTCAAGAGAACCTCCATCTCTGGTCCAGAAGTCACTCAGGAAAACATTCTCTCTTTCTCATCCAAAAGTCAGTCAGGAGAACATCCCCTCTCTGGTCCAGAAGTCAGCCAGGAGAACCTCCCCTGTCCCTCATCTGGAGGTCATTCAGGAGAGCCTCCCCTCTCTCTCATTCAAGAACCTTCCCTCTCTGGTCCAGAAGTCATTCAGGAGAACCTCCCTTCTCCCTCATCCAGAAGTAAGACATGAGAAACTCTCTGTCTGGTCCGGAAATCAGTCAGGAGAACTTCCCCTCTCTCTCGCCTCGAAGTCAGTCAGGAAAATCTCCCCTCTCCCTCATCTGACATGGGTCAGGAGAACCTCCACTCTCTGGTCTGGAAGTCAGTCAGAAGAACCTCCACTGTCTCTATTCTGGAAGTCAGATGGGGCAACCTCCCCTCTCTCTCGTCCGAAAATCATTCAGGAGTACTTCCCCTCACTCTCGTTCAAGAACCTCCCCTCTCTGGTCCAGAAGTCACTCAGGGAAACCTCCCCTGTCTCTCATTCAGAAGTCAGTCAGGAGAACCTCCCCTCTCTCATCCAGAAGTCAGTCAGGAGAACCTCCCATCTCTGGTCCAGAAGTCATTCATGAGAAACACACCTCTCTCTCGTCCAGAAGTAAGACAGGAGAACCTCCCCTGTGTAGTCCAGAAACCTGTCAACAGAACCTCCCCTCTCTCTCACCTGAAATTCAATCATGAGAACCTCCCCTCTCTATCCTGCAAGAGAACCTCCCCTCTCTCATCCAGAAATCGGTCAGCAGAACCTCTCCTCTCTGATCCAGAAGTCTGTCAGGAGAACCTCCCCTCTCTCTCATCCAGAATTCATTCAGAGAACCTCCCCTCTCTCTTGTTCAAGAAACTCCTCTCTCTGGTCCAGAAGTCAGTAAGGAAAATCTCCCCTCGCTCTCATCCAAAAGTCAGTCAGGAGAAACTCCCCTCTCTCATCCAGAAGTCATTCAGGACCACCTCTCCTCTGTCACATCCAGAAGTCGGTCAGGAGAAGCTCCCCTCTCACGTCCAGAAGTCAGTCAGGAGAATCTCACCTCTCTCTCTCCGGAAGCCATTCAGGACTACTTACACTCTCTCTTGCTCAAGAACCTCCCCTCTGGGGTACAGAATTCCGTGTGGAGAACCTCCCTTCTCTCTCGTCTAAAGTTAAGACAGGGGAACCTCTCCTGACTGCTCCAGAAGTCAGTCAGGAGTACCTCCCCTCTCTCTTGCCTGAAGTCAGTCAGGAGAATCGCCCCTCTCTATCCTTCAAGAGAACCTCCACTCTCTGGTCCAGAATTCTGTCAGGAGAACCTCACCTCTCTCTCATCCGGAAGTCGTTCAGAAGAATGTCTCCTCTCTCTCTTCAACAACCTCCCCTCTCTGGTCCAGAAGTCACTCAACAGAACCTCCCCTCTCTTCCGTCCAGAAGTCAGTCAGGAGAACCTCCACTCTCTGGTCCAGAATTCAGACAGGAGAACCTCCCCTCTCTCATCCTGATGTCGGTCAGCAGAACCTCCATCTCTGGTCCAGAAGTCAGTCAGGAGAACCTCCCCCTCTCTCTCACCTAGAAGCCAGTAAGGATCATCTCCCCTCTCTCTCCTTCAAGAGAACCTCCATCTCTGGTCCAGAATTCGGTCAGGAGAACCTCCCCTCACTCTCATTCAAGAACCGCTGAACTCTGGTCCAGAAGTCCGTTAGGAAAACCTCCCCCTCTCTCTTCCAAATTCACTCAGGAGAACGTCCCCTATATCGTCCATAAATCGGACAGGATACCTCCCCTCTCTCTCATCCGGAAGTCGGTCAGCAGAACCTCTGCTCTCTGGTCCAGAAGTCAGTCAGGAGAAACAACTTTCTCTGGCATCTGGAGGTTGGTCAGTAGAACCTCCCCTCTCTCGCGCCTGGAAACCAGTCAGGAGATTCTCCCCTCTCTCTCCTTAAAGAGAACCTCCACTCTGGTCCAGAATTCAGTCAGGAGAACCTCCCCTCACTCTTCCAGAAGCCAGTCAGGAGAATGTCCCCTCTCTCTCATAAAAGAACCTCCACTCTCTGGTCCAGAAGTCACTCAGGAAAACCTTCTCTCTTTCTCGTCCAAAAGTCAGTCAGGAGAACATCCCCTCTCTGGTCCAGAAGTCAGCCAGGAGAACCTCCCCTCTCTCTCATCCAGAAGCCAGTCAGGAAACCTCCCCTCTCTCTTGTTCAAGAACCTCTCCTCCCTCTCTGGTCCAGAAGTCAGTCAGGAGAACCTCTCCTCTCTGTTGTCCAGAAGTCAGTCAGCAAAACCTCCCTTCTCTGTCATTCGTGAGAACTTCCACTCTCTTGTCCAGAAGTCAGTCAAGAGAAACTCCCATCTCTCTCACTCAATGAAGATCGTCCACTCTCTGATCCGGAAGTCAGTCAGGAGAAACTCCAGTCTCTCACCCAGAAGTCACTCAGGAGAACTTCCCTTCTCCCATCCAGAAGTCAGTCAGGAGAACCTCCCCTCTCTCGTCCAGAAATCATTCAGGAGAACCTCCAGTCTCTCTCATTCAAGAACCTCCACTCTCTGGTTGAGAAGCCAGTCAGGAAATCCTCCGCTCCCTCCCGTCCATGAGTCAGTCAGGAAAACCTCCCCTCTCTCATCCAGAAGTCAGTCAGGAGAATCTCCCCTCTCTCTCATTCAGAAGTCAGTCAGCAGAACCTCAACTCTGTGGTCCAGATGTCAGTCAGGAGAATCTCCCATCTCTCGCCCAGAAGTCAGGCAGGAAAACCTCCACTCTCTCTTGTCCAGAAGTCAGTCTGGAGAACCTTCCCTCTCTCTCTCATCTGGAAGTTGGTCAGGAGAACCTCCCATCTCTGGTCCAGAATTCATTCAGAAGAAGCTCCCCTCCCTCTCGTCCAGAAGTAAGACAGGAGAACCTCCCCTGTCTGGTCCAGAAATCAGTCAAGAGAACCTCCCGCCTCTCTCGCCTGGAAGTCAGTCATGAGAATCACCCCTCTGTCTCCTCCCAGAAACCCTCCCCCCCCCTCATCCAGAAGTCAGTCAGCAGAACCTCCCCTCTCTCATCCAGAAGTCAGTCAGGAGAACCTCCCCTCCCTCTTGTTCAAGACCCTCCTCTCTCTGGTCCAGAAGTCAGTAAGGAAAACCTCCCCTCTCTCTCATCCAAAAGTCAGTCAGGAGAAACTCCCCTCTCTCATCCAGAAGTCATTCAGGAGCACCTCCGCTCTCTCACATCTGGAAGTCGATCAGGAGAACCTCCCCTCTCTCATCCAGAAGTCAGTCAGGAAACCCTCCCTTCTCTCTGTCCAGAATGAAGACAGCAGAACATCCCGGCTCTGGTCCAGAAATCAGTCAGGAGAATATTCCCTCTCTCTCATCTGGAAGACTGTCAGCAGAACCTGTACTCTCTGGTCCAGAAGTCAGTCAGGAAAACCTCCCCTCTGTCGTCCAGAAGTCACTCAGGAGAACCTCCCCACTCTCTCATCCGCAAGTTGGTCAGCAGAACATCCCATCTCTGGTCCACAAGTCAGTCAGGAGAAGCTCCAGTCTCTCATCCATAAGTCACTCAGGAGAACCTCCCCTCTCTCATCCAGAAGTCAGTCAGGAGAACCTCCCCTCTCTCGTCCGGAAGTCAGTCAGCAGACCCTCCCCTCTCTCATCCAGAAGTCAGTTAGAGAACCTCCCCTCTCTCTCGTTGGGAGGTCATTCAGGAGAACCTCCCCTCTCTCTCATTCAAGAACCTCCCCTCTCTGGTCCAGAAGTCATTCCGGAGGACCTCTCCTCTCTCTTGTCCAGAAGTAAGACAGGAGAACCTCCCCTGTCTGGTCAAGAAATCAGTCAGGAGAACCTCCCCTCTCTCTCGCCTGGAAGTCAGTCAGGAGAATCACCCCTGTCTCACCTCCAAGAGAGCCTCCACTCTGTGGTCCAGAAGTCAGTCAGGAGAACCTCCATTCTCTCATCCAGAGAGAATCTTGTCAATCAGGGGAACATCCCCTGTCTCTCATCCGGAAGTCGGTCAGCAGAACCTCCCGTCTCTGGTCCAGATGTCAGCCAGGAGAATCTCCCCTCTCTCTCATCGGGAAGTTGGTCACCAGAACCTCCAGTCTCTGGTCCAGAAGTCAGTCAGCAGAACTTCCCCTCTCTCGTTCACAAGTCATTCAGGAGAACCTCCCATCTCTCATCCAGAAGTCAGGCAGGAAAACCTCTCTCTCTTGCCCAGAAGTCAGTCAGGAGAACCCTCCCTCTCTCTCATCTGGAAGTTGGTCAGGAATGCCTCCCCTCTCTGGTCCAGAAGTCAGTGAGGAGAACCTCTCCTCTCTCTTGTCCAGAAGTTACAACAGGGGAACCTCCCCCTGTCTGCTCCAGAAAACAGTCAGGAGTACCTCTCCTCTCTCTTGCCTGAAGTCAGTCATGAGAACCTCCCCCCTCTCTCCTTCAAGAGAAACTCCACACTCTGGTCCAGAATTCAGTCAGCAGAACCCCCCCTCTCTGGTCTAGAAGTGAATAAGGAGAATCTCCCCTCTCTCTCTTCCCAAAGTAAGACAGGAGACCTCCCCTGTATCGTCCAGAAGTCGGTCAGGAGAACCATCCCGCTCTCTTGTCCAGAAGTCGATCAGCAGAACCTCCACTCTCTTGTCCAGAAGTCAGTCAGGAGAACTTACCCTCTCTCCCGCCTGGAAGTCAGTCAGGAAAATCTCACCTCTCTCTCCTTCAAGAGAATCTCCACTCTCTGGTCCAGAAGTCAGTCAGGAGATCCTCCCCTCTCTCTCATTCAAGAATATCCACTTTTTGGTCCTGAAGTCAGTCAGGAAAATCTCCATTCTATCTCGTCCAAAAGTCAGTCAGAAGAACCTACCCTCTCTGGTCCAGAAGTCAGTCAAGAGAACCTCCCCTCTCTCTCATCCAGAAGTCAATCAGCAGAACATACACTCTCTGGTCGAGAAATCAGTCAGAAGAACCTCCACTCTCTCCACCAGAAGTCACTCAGGACAACCTTCCCCCCTCTCATCCAGAAGTCTGTCAGTAGAACCTCCCCTCTCTCTCATCCGGAAGTCGGTGGGCAGAAACTCCCATCTATTGTCCAGAAGTCAGTCAGGATAACCTCCCCTCTCTCTCATCCGGAAGTCATTCAGGAGATCCTCCCCTCTCTCCCATTGAAAAGTAAGACAGGAGAACCTCCCCTGTCTGGTCCAGAAATCATCCAGGAGGACCTCCCCTATCTCTCGCCTGGAAATCAGTCAGGAGAATTTTCCCTCTCTCTCATCCAGACGTCGGTCAGCAGAAAATCCACTCTCCGGTCCGGAAGTCAGTCAGGAGAACCTCCCCTTTCTCATTCAGAAGTCAGTCAGGAGAACCTCCTGTCTCTTGTCCAGAAGTCAGTCAGGAAAACCTCCCCTCTCTCTCATCCAGAAGTCAGTCAGGGGAACCTCCCCTCTCAGGTGAAGAAATCAGTCAGAGGACCTACCCACTCTCTCGTCTGGAAGTCGGGCAAAAGAACCTCCACTCTCTGGTCCAGATGTCAGTCAGGAAAACCTCCCTCTCTCTCATCTGGAAGTCTGCCAGGAGAACCTCCCCTCGCTTGTCCAGAAGTCAGTCAGACAACCTCCCCCCTCTCTCTTTCAAGAACCTCCACTCTCTGGTCGAGAAGCCATTCAGGAGAACCTCCCCTCTCTCTCGTCCAGAAGTAAGACAGGAGAACCTCCTCTGTCTGGTCCAGAAATCAGTCAGGAGAAACTCACCTCAATCTCGCCTGGAAATCAGTCATGAGAATCACCCTTCTCTCTCCTGTAAGAGAACCTCCACTCTGTGGTCCAGAATTCAGTCAGGAGAACCTCCCCTCTCTCATGCAGAATGCAGTCAGGAGAAACTCCCCTCTCTCATGCAGAAGTCAGTCAGGAGAACCTCAGGTCTCTAATCCAAAAGTCATGTAGGAGAACCTCCCCTCTCTCATCCAGAAGTCAGTCCGGAGAACTTCCCATCTCTCGCATCCGGAAGTCGATCAGCAGAACCTCCGCTCTCTGGTCCAGAAGTCACTCAGGAGAACCTAGCCTCTCTCTTCAAGGAAACATTCAGGAAAACCTCCCCTCGCTCTAGTCCGAAAGGCAATCAGGAGAACCTCCCCTCTCTCATCCAGAAGTCAGTCAGGAGAAGCTACCCCATCTCTCATCCGGAAGTCAGTCAGCAGAACCTCCACTCTCTCGTCCAGAAATTAGTCAGGAAAACCTCCCCTCTCTCGTCCAGAAGTCAGGCAGGAAAACCTCCCCTCTCTCGTCCAGAAGTCAGTCAGGACAGAAGTCAGTCAGGAGAACCTCCCCTGTCTCTCATCTGAATGTTGGTCAGGAGAACCTCTCATCTCTGGTCCAGAAGTCAGTCAGGAGAACCTCCCCTGGCTCTTGTCGGGAAGTCATTCAGAGAGCCTCCCCACCCTCTCGCTCAAGAACCTCCCCTCTCTGGTCCAGAAGTCATTCAGGAGAAACACCCCTCTCTCTCACCCAGAAGTAAGGCAGGAGAACCTCCCGTGTCTAGTCCAGAAATCTGTCAACAGAACCTCCCCTCTCTCTCGCCAGGAAGTCAGTCCTGAGCATCACCCCTCTCTCTCCTGCAAGAGAACCTCTGCTCTCTGTTCCAGAAATCAGTCAGGAGAACCTCCAGGCTCTCGTCCAGAACTCAATCAGGACAACCTCCCCACTCTCTCTTCCAGAATTCGGTCAACAGACCCTGCCCTCTCTTGTCCACCAGTCAGGAAGGAGCACCTCCACTCTCTCTCTTTCGGAAGTCATTCAGAGATCCTCCCCTCTCTCTTGTTCAAGAACCTCCTCTCTCTGGTTCAGAAGTCAGTCAGAGGAACCTCCCCTCTCTGGTTCAGAAGTCAGTCAGGAGAACTTCCCCTCTCTTATCCAGATGTCAGTCAGGAAAACCTCCCCTCCTTCTCATCGAGAAGTCAGTCAGGAGAACCTCCCCTCTCCCTCATCTGGAAGTTGATCAGGAGCACCTCAATTCTATGGTCCAGAAGTCATTCAGGAGAACCTCCCCTCTGTCTCGTCCAGAAATCAGTCAGGAGAACCTCCCCTCTCTCTTATCCGGAAGTCGGTCAGGAAAACCTCCCCTCTCTCTCGTTCAAGAACCTCCCCTCTCTGGTTCAGACGTCAGTCAGGAGGAACCTCTCCTCTTTCTAACCCAGAAGTCAGTCAGCAGAACCTCCCTTCTCTGTCATTCATGAGAACTTCCACTCTCTTGTCCAGATGTCAGTCAACAGAACCTCCCATCTCTCTAACTCAAGAACCTCCACTCTCTGGTCCAGAAGTCAGTCAAGAGAACCTCCCATCTCTCTCATTCAACAACCTCCACTCTCTGGTCCAGACGTCAGGAAAACCTGCCCACTCTCTCGTGTAAAAGTCAGTTAGGACAACCTACCCTCTCTCGTCCAGAAGTCAGTCAAGAGAACCTACCTTCTGTCTCATCCGGAAGTCGGTCGGTACAATCTCCACTCTTTGGTCGAGAAGTCAGTCAGGAGAACCTCCCTTCTCTCATCAAAAAGTCAGTCAGGTGAACCTTCCCTCTCGTGTCCAGATGTCAGTCAGGAGAACCTCCCCTCTCTCATCCAGAAATCAGTCACCAGAACCTCCCCTCTCTCTTATCCGGGAGTCACTCAGGAGAAACTCCCCTCTCACTTATTCAAGAACCTCCCGTCTCTGGTCCGGAAGTCAGGAGATCTTCCCCTCTCTCTTGTCGAGAAATAAGACAGGAGAACTTCCCCTGGTCTGGGCCAGAAATCAGTCAGGAAAACCTTCTCCTCACTCTTGTCCAGAGGTGAGTGAGCAGACCCTCCACTCTCTGGTCCAGAATTCAGGCAGGAGAACCCCCCCCCCCACCCCCTTCTCTCTCATATGGAAGTTGGTCAGGAGAACCTCCCCTCTCTTGCCTGGAAGTCAGACTGGAGACATCCTCTCTCTTCTTTCAAGAGAACCTCCACTCTCTGGTCCAGAATTCCATCAGGAGAACCTCCTTTCTCTTGTCCAGAGTCAGTCAGGAGAAGACCCCCTCTCTCTCATTCAAGCAACTCCACTCTCTGGTCCAGAAGTCAGTCAGGAGAACCTTCCCTCTCTCGTCCCAAACTCACTCAGCAGAATCTCCCCTCTCTCGTCCAAAACTCAGTCAGCAGAACCTACCCTCTCTCTCATACATGAGAACCCTCCTCTCTTGTCCAGAAGTCAGTCAGGAGAACCTCCCCTCTCTCTCATCCGGAAGTCGGTCTGGAGAACTACCACTCTCTCATCCAGAAGACAGTGAGGAGAACTTCCCATGTCTCCCATCTGGAAGTCAGTCAGAAGGACCTCCTCTCTCTCTCATGAGCCCCCACAATGAAGCCAGAGTGTCTTAACCAAGAACAAATCAGACCATAGCCTGTTCCTGATCTGAATTCCCACTAACTTGCAAAAACTTCTCCATATTGGCCACTGGATTCCCACATGGGTCATTTCATTCTCGCAGTTCCAAGGGGACAGGTGTTTGGAAAAGGAGGAATGGCCAACATCGTTAATTGTGGTAAAGGCATCTAGTGCGGTGAGTACTAGAATGTGTGGAGTGAATTTACAGGATGGAAGCCCTCTGCATCTTGGAGCAGAACAAGTTCAGCAGCTATCCCCTCTTAGGAAGGGAGAAAATGATCTGTTCACTGATTTCCTCTCAGCACCTATGTCACATATGGCATGCAGCTGGTGCCCAATAAGTGCATCAAATGAAAGCCTGAATGTCAGGTGTGAAGGGCACCGTCCCAGGGAGGACGCCAGCTGCCCAGAAGGACCTTTACCTCCGTGCCCTCTGTGGACAAGGATGACACCACGCAGAGCATCCCACGTCTACGTACATTGGGTGAGTCAATTCAGAGAGTGTGTGATGTGTCTGCAGCTCTCCGTGAACAGCCCGTTTGCCTCTTGGTTGGCCTCACGTTCACAGGTCTGTGGTGCCTTGATGTGGAGGACTGTGCTATAAACTTCACCGTAAGCTCATGATACTTTGGAGGGTCACTGTGAGTCTGCTCCTGGGGCAGGAGGCATGACACTGACCTCATGACACACAGTTTCTTCTGCGTCTTTTGATGCAACAGTGAAACAGTACTCGTTTATTCTTGTTTTTAAAAATTCCCGGGTTATAAATTAAGAAATGAGTCCTGGAATCAGGAGTAGGCTCCTGCGTGAGGTCTTGTGATTCTTCCACCCTCACCTTCCATGGTTCAGGATGAATACAGCCAATCCTGGTGCGGAATGGGAGAGTACTGAGGGTATCCAACCGCTGTGGGGAGTGGAAGCTGTGATTCTGAAATCATTGTTCCAGGGCTTACTGCAACAAAGGGTTAATCAGCAGTCTCCAAAAGCGACCACAGGTGAGCTGGGGAGCCCCTCGCTGCTGGCAGACTGGTCTCAGCTTCCTGCTGAGACAGGGGCCCTGCCCTCAGTGCCCTGCCACCTGCGCTCCCTGGGGCCAGTGGGGTGTTCTTCAACACAGCGCACAAGGGACAGCCTCCTCACCAGACAGTTGTCACAATATTTTGTAGGGCAATACCAGAAACGACATTCCAATCTTCGCCACATTCGGTGGCTGAAAGCACGCCATGGATCACGTCCACACTAGAGGGGAGGGAATTCCAGGGACATGAGTTCCGGGAGGTCATCTTACTCTGCCTGCCACGCCTCTAGACCCCAGTCCCCAGCAAAGGGTGTGAGGAAGAAGAACCCACAGTCCTCACAGTAAAACACGCGTTTCCCTGCATCTCGCACGCCGTCAGTTTTAGGAAGACATGGCGAGGCAAACGATGTTAGCCAGGGCCTAAATCATCCAGGCACTTTTAGCCAAGTGGAAAGCTACTTATTTACTGAGTAAGAAAGAAACAATCCCGGCCCTTGTGAAGTCTTCAGCTCAGTGCCAAGCAGCATGCTTCAGTGTAGCGATGAGAACACTAAGTAACAGAAACACAAAACAGCAGCAACAGCCATTTTTTAAAGGAATTTTGTCAATTTGAAGTCCAATATAGACGCTAATAATTGTTGTATTTACTCTGAATAACTCATCATCATTGCAAAGATCTGGCTCATTTTTCCTGTGTGTTCGATAAAGCATGTGTTTATAAATACATGTTGAGGTTCCCAGAGAGCTGTGTGCTCCATTCTTCATTCTGAGAGACAATTGATTACCAGTACCTTGAAGTCATTTTTCAAGGAATAACCATCAATATTGACAGCTGCCAGTCTTTTCCATTTATAATCAGCTAAAAACAGTTCTTGCCCATGGGGAAAATATTTACATTTCCAACCTAGGGTTACTTTCTAACTCCCAGGGTAGGAATCAGGCATTATGTTGTGGTTCCTTAGAGATTCAGCTGTCCAAACAGCAGCTGACACAGAGAGCTGTGTGCACATTTGGAAGGGGGCTGATTAGCATGTGCACCTGCAGAGCACATACACTCCTTGCAACCTTGTTCTCCAGCACCGGCATTCTGAACAGGGCTGGACACCAGTGGGGCAGGGCAGAAGACACCCACCACTCGGGGTCAGAAGGACCTGAGCTTGAATTCCTGCCTCCCCCCACCGCTAAATTAATCATGTCCCCAAGCAATTGCTTCATCTCTGAGTCTCAGTCTCCCCCGGGCAAACCGTCAAGGGCCCACCACCATTTTGTTGGGTGCTACAAGGGGAAGGTGTGTGAAGTCCCGTGGCATTAGATGCCATTAGTTATGCTAATAGAATTTGGCAGGTGGAACTTGCGGGTTTGGGCACTGTTTTTGAAAACTTTGTTTTATGTAAAATTCCAACCTTAGACAGAAATAGAGAGAACAGAAAAATGAGCCCCATGCATCCATCAACGGGGATCGACAATTAATAATTCACGCCAATTTGATTCCTTCCGCATCCACAAACACTCCTCCTTCAAATTATTTTGAAACAGAACTCAAACTATCATTTCATCTATAGATATGTGAAAATGTATCTCCAAACGATAGAGGCTCCTTTACATGCTATCTCAAGACTATACCGCACTGAAAGTAATAATCTCTTAACATCACAAAACATCCAGCTGGGAGTTGATTTCCTGATCATCTTATGTATTCTATTTTTTTAATGCTTATTTATTTACTCTTGAGAGAGAGAAAAAGAGATAGAGAGAGAGAGAGAGAGAGAGAGAGAGAGAGAGAAGGAGAGAGAGAGAGAGAAGGAGAGAAAGTCAGGGAGGGATGGAGAGAAAGGGAGACAGAGAATCCCAAGCAGGATCCCATCTGTCAGCACGGAGCCTGAAGTGGGGCTCCATCCCATGAACTGTGAGATCATGCCTGAGCTGAAACCAAGAGACGGACACTTGGCCGACTGAACCCCCCAGGTGCCCCACTCGCCCTTTCGACTTTAAACTCAGGCCAGGACTTTCCAACCCTTGAAGTGTTGCCATGTGGGGCCGGGTAACACTTTGCTGCGGGGCCTCCTGTGCATGTGAGAGTGCTAAGTGGCCTCCCTGGGCTCTACCCACATGAGGCCAGGAGGACCCCTTCCCCTCAGTGGTGACCAGCAAAAATGTCTCCAGATGTTTCCAAATGTCTCCTGGTTGAAGAGGAGGCCTCACCTCCTGTGGAAAATTGCAGATTTGGAAGATGAGAGGCACTGCATCAAAACAGTAAGAGATTGCCAGTCTTTTCTAGCAGGGCGGAGAAGCCCCCAGCCCCTCAGTTTCATAGTCATTTGATAGGGACTGAGCTTGACCCGCACACACCCTGAAAACCATAGAGCACAGGGGTGGTTTGCAAGGTAACTGGCAACTCCGGGGCACGTTCCCTGTACTAGATTCAGTTCTTTAAAAGTACTGGATACAAGGTTTTGCAACAGAAAAATGGGCTTGTATGTTGTGTTTCACTGGTGGAAAGAGAATTGTTTTCTCTTAGCCCCCCCACCCCGACCCCACTGGCCCAGCTAGTCTGGTGACAGCCGAGACAAACGAGTGAAGAAGGGGCCCACACGACCTCACCTGTGGGAAGAGCATCCTCATGGCAGCCCTGGGGAGACGACAACCAAGTGAGGAGCTCACTGCCATGTGCTCTCCCCATCCCTACCCCCGCCCCCATCCCCAGCCACCAGCAGAAAGGTGGTAGCTCACTTTGTGAGGACAGGAGCCACGCTGGCTGAAGGTGACACACTCTGTGTTCAGAACACTTGTGTGATGGTCACACCTGCCTCTTTGGGGCTCCACAAATATGCCACCAGCCATCATCAAGACCATCCCCCATCCGGCCTGTGTGTCATGAAACTGGACGACCTTCATTCAGGATCAAGATCTGGAGACTGGTGGAGATGATGGCAGGACCATTTAGTCTTCCGGGGCCCAGATTTGACTGGTATGTGAGAGTCAGCCCAAGGCAGGCTTCTCTGTCCCCTGAGTAGGAGTTCATCCTTCTATGGGAGGCTCGTGAGAACATCCCGGTGTATGTGTGTGCACACACACTCACACACACCTCTTGGGGATACTACAACGCTGTCAGCTCTGAACACGCGATGCATGAACTCTCGGCAAATGTGTTTAACAAACTGCAGGATTTTGAGGGGGGGGGAAGGTATACTGATGCTACCTCTGCCCAAAACTGGTTTAAGATCACCTGTAAAGGTAAGAAGGAGTGGTCTTAAACACCAACCACCCCTGAAATACTGAGAGATTTGCCAAACTCATAGTGAACAAGAAACACAAGAGCAGAGACTATCACAGAGACTTTCCTGATGTACCGAGAACCCGGAACGGCACTCTGTGCCTCTCATCCTTCATCATGGCCCTGAATCTCCACAACCATTTCAAGAACTAAGCATCAGCACTGCCCCCTTCTCACAGATGAGAAAACAAAGGCTTGAAATCTTCCACCCATGTTTCCTTGCTCTGACAGCTGAGAAGGATCGTGATGGGTGCTGAGTTCTCCAATTCCACTTTCCCAATCTTATTTAATAGTGAGGATTGCTTCTGGAACATGCACAAGAAAGTAGCCAGCAGGACTTTCATGATAGACAGTGCTTGTAAGATAAACATCGATTCGGTTGGAATGACGCCCTCCATCCCCCCTCCCCGCCCCCATAGATATATAGGGTTTTGTTTTTAGCGTATCGTCTCCTTTACCTGGAAAAAAAAAAAAAACAATCACACACATATTGACATATCATTTGAAAAGCTTACAAATGAATCTTGCAAGAATAATAACACCACTGATCAGTAGACTTGGAGATGAGGCACGCGCTGGGATAAAATTATTTTTCTCCCAAAGGGACAACACACTTAGCGATAAAGTGCCCATCAGCAGATCCTGCCCAGCAGTGAAAACACAGGCTATGGACACATAACTAGGGAGGGTGTGCACAGCACTCTCAGCTGGAGCACAGAATTATTTTATGAAAAAGCACTTGCGAAATTTTGCTGAGAGAGGGGCTTACTTGGGAAGGAGAGTGTTTTGTGCTCAGATTTCTTTATTGCTATGCCACAGAACTCCAAGCACTGCCCAAAAAACAGTCATCGTCAAGTCTGCATTTCGGGGATCAGGAGTGAGCCATAAAAACTGACCCCTGGCAGGCTGCAACTTGATAACCATACTCTAAATGAATAACCAGCTCTTCTGTCACTCCTCGTGGTAGCTTAGACATGAACACTCTTTGGAGTCCCGGATGTTCAAGAGAAGCCAGTGCAGTGTCACGGGGATGGAGGGAGGGTGGCCAGAGATGGGAGACGCTTCTGTGGATTATGACAGCAGTGCCTTGTTTCCATATAGTTCCTGCTTTCAGACTGAACAGATGGAACCTTCACTCCCTGCACAGTTTGAGATATTCCTCCCCAAATGATCATCCTTGGTGCCATCTCCTAGGCCAGCTTTGGGCCATCCCAGTTACCCACAAGCCTGTGCCTTGAAGTCTCAGGGAGGGGGAGTGAGCAGAGAGGTGCTTCTTTCTAATGCACCCTGACCTTCCTCAAGCCACACGATCCCCAGTGTCAGAGAACAAGTCCTGATGGGACCAAGTCTTTCGTTTTCAAACCATGGTCCTCAGACACCCAGGGCACCACATCTTCAGAACTGCTGGGTTTTCCACCTCCAATTAAGGATTTGGGGGTACAGCACGGAGCCCCAGGGAGTCTGGACACGGCTTATTTGAAACAGTAAAGAATGAGCTACGACCACTCAGGATAAGCTGTGAAGGCTTGTGGTGTCTCTCTACTGATGCTTCTCCATGCTTCTCCCCACCCATCCCATACCCTGCGGGGGCAGGCAGTATGGCAGGGACTAAGTTGACGGAGGGACCATGGGGATTTACATGGTTTTGGAACTTACAAAACTTGCTCAGAGTTTTTCCTCCTGGCTCAGGCCAGGTCCAGGACATGGCTCGGTCCATAAAACCAGCTCTGAGACCACAGGCCAAATGGTTTCCATCTTTTTTTTTTAATGGTTATTTATTTTTGAGACAGAGAGAGACAGAGCATGAATGGGGGAGGGTCAGAGAGAGTGGGAGACAGAACCTGAAACAGGCTCCAGGCTCCCAGCTGTCAGCACAGAGCCTGACACTGGGCTCAAACTCAAGGACCGCGAGATTATGACTTGAGCTGAAGTCGGATGCTTAACTGATTAAGCCACTCAGACCCTCCCAAACAGTTTCCATCTTAATTCACCCAGCTCCGGGGTCCACCACTGCAGCTGTGGAGGCAACTGCATCCCACAACTTGGCTTCCTCCTTGCACTTTGCTTCATGAAGCCCCAGAACACAGGAGCTGTACTGTTCCCCAATTCCCTGCTGGCAAAGTGAGCTCTTCTCCACTCCTCAGTCGTTGCATGGAAATTGTGGTGAGGCAGGGGACCCCGGAAACCTGTTCTGGCCCCCAGGCCTGTCTGTCGACAAGAATGTGAATTAGGAACCGGTTTACCTGCCCAGCAGAGGGGTTCATTTTCCTACTGTGTATAATGAAGACTCTTGCTCAGACTTGTCCATCTCCAAAACACTGTTCCAGCAAGGCACAGTAAGTATTTCATCCTGTTAGACATCAGATGGACCCGTTACATGGACACAGTGTAGCAACGGGGCTACTCCTGTCCTCTGGGAGATAAAACAGTTCTCCCATGAATTCACTAACACACTCATTGAGCATTCACTATGTAAACGGCCAATTGGGGTTTACTGAGAAGCCAGAGGTGGGACCCTTGTCCTCACAGCTGACAAGTAGCTGTGGATAGTACCGCTGAGCTCCGAGAGTCGGCAGACAAGGACCTGGCTTAGCGTAGCACTAGGTGACCCGTCCAGACGGGGAAGGCCACTCACATGCAGGGGAAGACACTTCTCCAGGTGGGGGAGGGCTCAAAGGAGGAGGTCATGGAGAGAAGGGGGATATGAGCAGGGTTGGGCAGGGATCCAGGTGGGGAACTGCAGCTGGAGTCACAAGACAGGCTGCATCTGCCCCCTTGTGTCACACGGAGGGCGCTTGGTGGCCCAGGCATTTGGTGACGTGAAGGCGTGGGCCGGGTAGGGAGGCAGTTGGTCCCCATCGCTCTGCCCTATGAGTCCGGCCCATGTTGACTCTCCCAGACCCCCAACCAAAGATGGCTCAGTGGCCTCCACCTCCCTTCAGCTGGTGAATTATGATGGAAGTGGTGGGCCCGGGGCCCGGGGGACGTCCCTCTGTAGGAAGAAAGGAAGGAGACAGATGTGCTGTCACTGCTGGGCAGCAAATTATCCAGCAGGCGACAGTGGGTCAGGCAAATTCACATTGGTGCATATTCACGGAGCCTTGCACACAACATGGAAACACAAGACTCTAGTAGACAGGAATATGTTCCTTAAAGGGGAATTTGTACATTAGTGGAGGAAAAGCTTCACAGTTGGTAGAAAGAAAGTGGACTAAGTCGTACATTCAGAGGAACAGGACGGGCCAGTGGAAATTTAAAGAGAAACCAGCCAGACAAGGAGGGGCTGGCACAAACTTGCAGAAATGTCTTGAAGACCAAAGCAGGGAGGAGAGCAAAGGGCACTCAGCTGGAGCCAGACTTCCTTCTCTCTCAGTTACCTGGCGACCAACCCTCTCAGGATGGAAATGATTTAACTGTGAGCAAACCCACACGTTAATGGATGAAAATACCAGCTAGGCAGGACCACCCTGGAGGCCCTGAGGGAGGCCTTTAGAGAGGGCTGTTCACCAGGCAGGGCAGCCTGGGGGTCCGCACTGGGGTAAGTCGGGGGCCACCCACAGGCAGACCTGTTCTTCTGCTTCACTGTAACAACTTCCTGCACAGGCTGTCCGCACACTCTCATCTTCGTGTTTGCTGGGCCTGGCACTGGAGACTGGCAGGACACGCTCACCCAGTGCCCGCTTCCTGTTGTGGGATGGCACTAGCAAGCCCCCCATTTCTCTGCCCTCCCCGAGGGTCCCATCAGCAGCAGGATGTGACGGTCACAGGGGAAGGGAGGCCCACCGGCAGTCATGATGACTGTATGGCACATCTTCAACTGTCTGTGGTTTCAGGCCAGTTGCTGGCAAAGTTACTCCCGGGAGAACTCGATCTTCCCCTGTGAGTCTCCCTCCCACACCTGGAGGGAGGGTCCCTCAGCACAGTCTACATCCCCTGGGATGTTAGATTCTCCCCATGTCCACCTCTAAGCCAGGACCTGGGGAACAAAGAGGATACACTCTGTAGCCATGAGCCACCCAGCAACCCGGGAAGGGCAGGATGGCACATGCTCCCGAAATCATTATTAGTCTTGCAACAATCCCAACTTCTAATCCCACCGATGAGGCCCTAGCCCCCGAAACAGCCGGATGTGCGCAGAAAGACAGAGGTAAATCAGTGCACTTGGTGGCGCGACGACACATTTTGCGTTGGCACTGCTGGGGGCGGACGCTGCTGGAATCTGCTGGATGGAGGCCAGGGATGGTGGCAGATATCCTGCAGCAGCCAGAAAAGCTCCCATGGCAAAAAGTAATCCTGCCCAAAGTGTCAACAGTGCTGTTGTGAGAAACCGTGATGCAAAATTGTGTTCATTGCAATGATTTCACTGTTGAGGCAGAGGAAAAAAAAAAAAAAAAAGGAAACGGCCTAACTTTCCCAAGATAGAGACTTGCTTTAAATGCATTTAATAACTGGAGAATGTCAAATTCAAATACCTTTTAAAAAGTTCACTTTTTAGGAAAATTTAATGGCATGAGAAAATGTTCCTGGTATATTGCCGAGCAAACTGGTCAGTGATTCCCAAGGGTTCTGGAGGAAAGATGGACAGGCGAGCCTCAAGGGAAATACTCCAAGTGACACTGTAATGGTGGATGGAAGTCACTGCACGTATGTGGAAGTCCGCAGATGTACAACACCGAAAATGAGCACTAAGGCCAAGTGCAAGCTTTACGGTTAATGACAGAGGATCCCCACCGACCCAGCGCCCATACCTCCTGCACCCTCCCAGGCAAGCTGCCAATGGGAGGAATGGGGGAGCAAGAGGGAGAACATACAGGGGGAGACTTCGCACTCCCCAAGTGTTTCTCTGTGAAACTAAAACTGCTCGATGAGTCCATTACTTAAAATAATGATAAAGGAGGTTACGGATATCACGCTGCCTGTTCCACTGTCGCCTTGATGACATCAAGACTCCTCACTCAACCCCCCACCACCCTCACCTTCAGGAGGATGACCGAGGACTGAGGACAGACACGCCGCTGGAAATTTGGAAGCAATCACCTAAGTGTAGGAGTGACGGCCGGGTGCCTCTTCAGATGGGGAACTCACAGCACTGGCTTCCCTCTGTGTCTTCTACCGTCAAGGTGAGAAACGTGTGTCTCTCTCTCCCTCTGAGTGTTCAGCCTCTGGGGAGGGGTGGCGCAGGGCCTCCCGCCCCTCCAGGAGGACGCGGGGCTCTACCACATGCATACTGCCTAGCCAGGGGCCAGGCAGCCATTGGCCTCCACAGACCGTGGGGGCCCGGGTCATTCGCGGGGGAGCTGGGCATTCCAGGGGACCTGCACAAAAGGGAGACTCCCTCACCCTCCCGCGTCAGCTCACTGGTGCTATGTGCCCGGGCTTCTGGACATGAGCGCCTGGGCTCGGGGAGGGTGTGGGCAACCCAGGGTCCTGTGTGCAAACCACATCTTAATCCCTGAACCAATTCCCCAGGCTAACAGAGACTCTCGAGGCATCTTGCAAGCACGTGCCTGGACACATGTGCCCGCAGCTGCGAGGAAAGAACCACAGACTGAAACATTAACAGGACTCACGCAGTGCTTAGTTTGGGAAGGTGGAATTGTGGTTCACTTTCTCCCTAACAGTTTGTTTTAAAAATTTCAAGCCTATAGAAGAGTGAAAAGTACAACTCTCACTTGCATGATTTACGTGTGTTTTATGTATCTACGTGGATATATAGATATGGGACATTTATAAGTATGTATATAGAAATATTATATATGGATATACATAAATTATGTAAATGTAATTTATAAATATTTATAAAATAATTACGTAGGGAATTTTAACAGAAAATCACTTATATGTGTGTAAACATAAAGGCACTTTTCTTCTTTTAGGCTGAAGTGTTAGAAAGTTCCTTACAGGGGTGCCTGGGTGGCGCAGTCGGTTAAGCGTCCGACTTCAGCCAGGTCATGATCTCGCGGTCCGGTCCGTGAGTTCGAGCCCCACGTTGGGCTCTTGGCTGATGGCTCGGAGCCTGGAGCCTCTTTCTGATTCTGTGTCTCCCTCTCTCTCTGCCCCTCCCCCGTTCATGCTCTGTCTCTCTCTGTCCCCAAAAAAAAAAAAACGTTGAAAAAAAATTTTTAAAAAAGAAAGCTCCTTACAGACACCACATCCTCTACCCCTGTTACTTAAGCATTGAGCACCTTCAGAGACCCAGGGCATTCTTCAGTGACATCCTTGGCCTTGATGTTGACAGGTCTGGTCCCTTGCACTTGGGGCCCACCTGTGGGGTCAGGAAGGGTTCCTCTTCCCTCCCTTCCCACCCCAGCCCAGTCCCCTCCCCCCTCCTCCTGCCAGTCTCCCCAGGATCACTTTCCTACTGAAGCACCTGCTCATGGATCCTCTGCTCAGAGTGTGCTTCCGGACACCCTGACCCAAGATGCAGCTCACCAAGAGAGAGGTCACTCCACAAATGAGCCCTAGCAAATGCAAGACATGCTTTTCTTTTGGGTCTTCTAATTCCTTCTTGTGTTGTTATCTAGGTTGAATTTATGAAAGGAAAACACACCCAGGGCTTCTCATGGCAAATAAGAAACATTCCCAGTGTCCTCAAATATTTGAAGGCAACTCAGGAACCGTGGAGTTCAGCACCAACAGCTTCTGGAGGCAGCTAGGCTCGTCACTGAGGAAGTCACACAGGGAGAACGTGTCGCTATTTCACGCTCGAAGTGTAGAGACTTGCCCCTGGAGACCACACAGGGCAAGCCCCCATCTGAGGCGTGAGTACATCTGCAGTAACGCACGGGGGCCCCTGCCTCTGGAGACAGCCTACCGTTTGCTGAGCTACTGCCGACTGCTGGAGACCCTTTTCTCCCTCCTGGCTGAACTCCTCTTCGGTGCCAACTCCACCCTTGCACCCCAGCTCTGGTTTCCTTTTTTTTTTTTTTTCTTTTTAATGTTTGTATATATTTTTTTATTTTGGAGGGGGAGGAGAGGGGCAGAGAGAGAGGGAGACACAGAATCCGAAGCAGGCTCCAGGCCCCGAGCTGTCAGCACAGAGCCTGACACGGGTCTTGAACCCATGAACCGTGAGATCATGACCTCAGCCACAGTCAGACACTCAATCGACTGAGCCAGCTAGATGCCCCAACTCCAGCTCTGTTTTCTAAAGCCACAAAGGGAACAAATAATCCCTCCTTTCACACGCAAGAATTTCAGAAGTGGCAGAAAGCAAGCTCTCCGGCTCCACCTTGTCCCCATGCTGGGTGTATGTGGCCTCGACCACACACTGTTCATTCCCTCATCCAGCAAACGCTTCAAGGGCCCACCACGCATCAGACGCCGCGGTCAGTGCCGGAGACAGAGTGGTGAACCAGACAGGCTACCTGAAGCTTATGAACCAGTGTGTAGACAATGAGCATCTGTTCCTCATACCGCGGGGTCCAGTCCCACAAAGTCACCCTGCAGAACTTCCAAGCCAAAGGCAGAGAGAAGACTCTTGCACTTTTCTCCTTAAAACGTTCCCCAGGAGTCTTCTACAGAACACAAGATCCCAAGAGATGCTCCCCAAACAGAGGTCCTAGGAGCACGTGAGATTAGCAAAGGCAGTCACATACTCTTCTGTGGTCATAGCACGCGGTGTATTAGCAATTCAGCATCTTCCTGTTGTGCAACATCTACTTGACTGCTTTTAAACATTTTTTTAACACTTATTTGTTATTGAGAGACAGAGCATGAGCAGGCGAGGGGCAGAAAGAGGAGGAGACACGGAATCCAAATAGGTTCCAGGCTCTGAGCTGTCAGCACAGAGCCCGACGCGGGGCTTGAACTAACCATGAGATCATGACCTGAGCCAAAGTTGGACCCTTAACCAGCTGAGCCACCCAGGTGCCCCTATTTGACTTCTTTTAAACCAGTGTCTCCCCAACCTATTGGAACCACACAACTCAGTCTTTTTTTGGAAGAGAAGTTTTCCTGTTTTATCTTTTGCAACTAGAATGCCTTGAAGCATTCTTGCTTTGCCCTATCCTTAAAACTGGAGACAAAGTAAAACCTGGGTAGGCACTTTCCCTTCCCCCTCCCCACCTCAGGGGAGGAGACAGGAAGTTGTGTGCTGGAGCCAGGGTCTGCATGATCAGCAGGAAATGAGCGGCAGGCCCTCTGGGCACATCATGAAGGCCTCCAAGCAGGAGTCAATGTGTCCTCGGGAAGCGACAGGAGATGGGGCAGACAGATTGGTCTATCCTAGGCTCAGGGTCTTGGCTCAGAGGGGGCCTGTACCATCATCCACTGAGACAAAGCAACCACCTGTGTGTGACGGTCCCCGGTGATGCGTTTGGCAGCGAGAGTCGCTTGGCCTGATTGTCACTGGAATCAGGCCCTGCAGGAATGCCCATCACCTCCTGCCGAAACCACTGCCAGCTCACAGCCCCTGGCCAAGCATCCCAGGCATTTGCAGAACAAGGATGGGGAGGGGGCCACCCCAGCATTACCAGGACCCTTCTGGTTGTAAGTGACAGAAACTAAACACAGGCGGGTTTATTAAAGACAAGAACATTATTGGTTCCCATGACCTGGTGACTCAGCACCAGGCCGGCTGCAGGGGGCCAACCTCTGCTGTCAAGTTTATGTTCACCTCCATGGACTACACTCT
This sequence comes from Panthera onca, assembly GCF_046562875.1. Taxonomy (NCBI): domain Eukaryota; kingdom Metazoa; phylum Chordata; class Mammalia; order Carnivora; family Felidae; genus Panthera; species Panthera onca. The sequence continues at coordinate 1,768,380 of NW_027675864.1, read as the reverse complement.
GGGGAAGCTTCCCTGGTGGTGACACAGTGCACTGGCTCCTGTCCAGGTGAAGAGAGAAGCCTTTCCTGGGTGCTGAGCACAATTCCCAGGGCCCACTCAACAGGCCAATGAATGGAAGAGCTGACTGGCTAGGCCTGGGCCAAGTGTGCTCTCTGTGGCTGGGGTGGAATTAGCCCCACCCAAACCACGCAGACAAAGTGTGGGCACAGAGTGGTCCCCCAAAGGAAATTGTGAGGACCCTCACCCCAACACCCAGGAGCGGCTGTCCACTGTAGGGGAAGTGCATACCTGCCCACTGAACCAACCATGTCAAAGACACTGGAGGACAAATCATATCTTTAATGTCACTCCCACACCTCGGCTTCTTCCTCAACCGAGTCCCACCTTGCCCTGCTTCCCCCAGTCGCCTAATGATTACCTTACAGAGAAGAAAGATGGGCCCAGGACTATGCATGCTTAACAATCATTTCGATGGTGTGCAATTCAGGGTGGGAACAGACCTCCTCCTGGAGGGGACCCCTCAACATGCCCAGAACCGGGGCCCCAACGCTGCAGGAGGTCCGCAGGACAAGGCAGGAATCTGAGTGTGCAGCCAACGTCCCACATAATGCTGACGCACGTGGCCCTTGAACAGTGCTTTGAAAAAGCCGGGCTGAATCCATGGAGAAGTGACCAGGGCCTGGGAAATTGTTTCATTATCTGTAGAAGAAGAAAACAGCCCGAGGATATGCATGCAATGCACAGAATCAGAGGAAAAGAAGGGTGTGACGCAAGATGAATGAGGGCTCTGTTACTGAGGAGAAATGAAGATGTCTGAAATACCTTCGATGCCATGCTCCAAGGTAAAACAATGGAAAACCCCCATCACTGGGAGAAACTGAGAAATGATGGAAATGGTTAGGTGGGCAGTTCGGTCCTCTCTGGGGAGTCAGAAGATCTACTTTGGGGCCCAGGCAGCTCTGTTCCTCAGTGCAGAGACCTTCAGTGCATGAAGACCTTGCCTTGGGCTCAGATGTGCCCACTTGTTAGGGTTGGAAGACCGGGAAGTAGAAGCACTGAGCGTGATGATAGAGTCCGGCATATAGACACACAGGTGTGTCTGCCTGCCTCGTATGGTGTGGGTACAGACACACACACACACACACACAGACACACACACACACACACACACACACACACACACACGCATGCACCCTTGAAGAATTCCACTAATTGCTGTGATATGAGAATTTGAATGTTGTACTTTATTTTTATATAAATAAAAAACACAAAAAAACTGCAAGTTAGGATGGACCAGGCTGTTAACTACATGCCATAGTAACAAACGGTTTCCTGAATACGGGGGCTTAAAACAGCAAAGGTTTGTGTCTGAGGAAGCAACACGCTGTCTGCGGGTGGGTGGGAGCTCTGCTCTGCTCCCCAATGGGACCCCGTTCCGGCACCTCTGCTGCTCAAGGCAGTGGAGGGAGGGAGGGCCTCGTGGATGTCACACCAGCAGTGGAAGTGACACGTGCTGACTCCACTCACAACTCCCAGGCCACCTGGGAGTGGTCACCTGACCGCTCCCCCCACAACAGGGGACATACCAGGAAAGGTAACTCTACCAGATACACAGACAGGGACAATATACATAGATGTATTTCTACCATCTACAGAGAAATGAGTATTGCTTCGTACTAACGACTAGTGCACTCATAAACAATAATAATATGTAGTATGTGTATACATATCATATTGCCTGTGTATACAGATAACATTACATGTACATATACTTACGTGCACAGGTGTACGTGCACACACATACTCCCCTCTATGCATATGTGTGGTGTGTTGTGCACATGTATGTGAGAGTAGGAGTCAATTCACATGGCTTAGTCCACAATAAGCACTTTAAAAAACTAAAAATGAATTATGATCCCAAGCCACGGGTCCTTCTGCAGACCTTGGGCGGTGTCTAACGGCCCTGCGCTGCCCTCTCCACACTCACTTTCTTGAAGAGGGGGTGGGTGGCAGGACATCCTGTCCCTGGGTCAGCTAGAGAACCGCTGCATGGGCTACGCACTCATTAGCGGGCCTGGCGCCGTGCCAGGTACCAGATGTGGGGCTGTGGCAATGTGAGCTAGCCCCCGCCTTCTCGAAGTTTACATCACACTGTGGGGACCGATAATGTGTGAACAAACCCTCAGGTAAGACACTCTCCAATGGTGATAAATGCTCTGAAGAAAATCAACCAGGGACTGGGGGAGGGGGAGGGGTGGTGGCAGCAGGTTCTTTACATGGACAGGCAAGAGGTCTCTCTGAGGAGCTGGTGCACGAAGGAGGTGCCATGGCAAAGAGGCGTGAAGGGGCGCTTGGGGACCGGCATCGCTCGCCGGGCAGTGGATCCCGGAGGATGTGTTCGCAGGCCCGGCTGGGGGCAGGCGAGCTTCCAGAAGCTGTCTACCAGGGATTCTGCCCAAGTGGGGCTGCGAGCTCTTCCTGGCCATCTTTGTCTCCCCCCCACCCTTGCTCCTTTAGACTCCTGCCCAAACATGTGCAGGACCGTGCGGTTGGCCATGAAGGATCTTCACTAAAAAGCTCCCACCACCCTGAGTGATTGCTTTCCATTGGAGACAAATAACCACAGAGTTCAGCTCTTTCCCAGGCAGCTCCCCATTCCGAAGAGCCGCCTGCACATTAAAGCTTTCGATGCATGGTGCCCAGCCTGCTTAGGCCTTCTTTGTGGGCTCATCAGCAGTAACTGGACGATTACAAAGGCTTCTTCTGTTTTTACAAACAATGATTTATTGGACCCCTTCAACTCTTCTTTCCCAAGTCTGGGTATTACATGGGCATGTTTTGCTATAATTAAATTCCTAGATTACTGTCAAGCCAATTGTTTTACCCATCCAATCTGTAACAATGCGTTTTTATTGCCTCTTTTTTTTTTTTTTTAATTAAGCTGGAAATAGATGTATTCTATGAGATCCAGAAAAGAAATAAAAACAGCCCTATTCTCTAGTCAATCCACCCCAATCAGAGGGACTCTGGAGGAGGGAGGTAGGAATCTTCAGTGAGCTCTACTTAGCGTGGAAGAAGCCAGACATTCTGGGTTTGTCCACCCCACACTCAACAGGTATTTATTGAGCAACTACTAAATGCTGGCCACTGAGAAGGGCACAATGGTGAACAGGACAGGATGAGACTATCCTCAAATGCTTACATTCTGCTGGGACGGACTTGTAACAAAGAAGAAAGTTTAAAACAATAAGATGGCAGTGTCCTTTATAAAGAGAAGCCAACAGCATGCCTGATAGGAAGTGACAATGACTGAAGGCTATGGAAATCAAGTGACCACGGAAGCCCTTTGGAAAATCATATTGAGATGAGATCAGAATTAGGAGGGCAGAGCTAAACCAAGGAAAACAGCACTGATGACAGAAAGAAATAGCAGGTTCAAAGGCTCGGGGCAGGGAAGACCTCAGCAAGTGTTAGAAGTGGCAGAGAGCAGGGAGAATACAAGATGAGGTGGAGAATCTTAAATGGAGTTGAATTTGCAGGAAAAAGGAAAAGAAGTGTCTTCTGGGAGCAGAAAGGCAGGGAGGAGGGGACTAGGGGGGCTCTGGAAGCAGCCCCAGCCTTGGCTGTATCTTAGGGGCACACCTGTGCAGTACGCCTGCTTAACACCGCAGACCTCTTGGCCAAAGACTCTTGCAGTCCAGGATGGGCATAAAACAGCATGAACCTTCATGCTGGGACGCTAGCACTCTGGCCTAGTGACCAGTGGCCAGAGCAGTGTCCCCCACGCCTGGCTACAGCCTCCAACAAGGGAAGTTCTCCAAAACCCTGACAGAAGCTGACCCCCAAGAACAAGTGTGGCTGAATTTTCCTCTCACCAGGAAGGATGAAGGCTCAGCTTGTTCATTCCTTTGATGGCCAGAAAGTAAGGGTGTTAGGTATTCCGTGCACTTCAGAGTTGGGAACCTGATGAATCCCTGATGCATTTGTAGCCTTGATACTAGAATGGTACCCGGTGTATCTAGGTGCTCAATACATGATTAAAAGAAAGACCTGCCTGGATTGAAGACTTGGCTGCTCCTCCCACCCCCTCAAGGTGGCCGCATGCATCCAACGTTCCTTCTCACGCCCACCCTGCACCCACGGCTCGCCCACATTCGAGCACACCCACTGCCCCTCCCTGGGTCCCTACAGAGATGGCGACCACATGCTTGGGGCCTGGGCAGCACCTTAGAATCGGTCTCTGCCTTACACTTAGCTGCTCACTGGACCTGGGCTCAGTATCATGAATAGAAAGTCAATAACTCTCCAACAAAGAGTGCTCATCAGAGAGTTATTTGGCTGTCTACTGGGACCTATGGCTGTGCACAAAGAGCAGGGACCCAGGAGGAACTTCTGAAATGGTTTGAAGCAGGCCCATCCCCTTGCTGAAAGCATCACAGCCTCCCAGTTTGCTCAGCATAACCCAGAAATGGGGACAATCAGATGCTGCCACTGTGGGGCTTCGACAGGAGGCAGGCTGGATGTCCTGGCATCTTGCGGAGGAATCGGGAGTTGGGGTGGGGGGGCACTGCATTGACATGGTAGCACCTGGAGGTCTGTACCACGGATTGCCCCCACTTGTAGAACAATACTTCACGCCCATATTGATCTCAATTGGTTTCCTCACTGACAATCAGCAGTTCCAGAGGAAGTTGTAAACATTCCCCAAATAAAAGAGACAACAAGGAAATCTGAGCATAGGCACATTAAAAAAAAAGAAGAGGAAAGATTTTCTTTAAAATCATAAAATGTTTATAACAATAACAGATAATGGAGTAGCATTATATTCAGAATGCAAAGGTAGCAATTAAATCTCTGTTGGGCAAAATGTCCCCTACTGCCAGAGATGCACGCCCAACCTCAGAACAAAATCTCTTCTGTTTTGATCTCCTATCTCTGTGATTATGGAAGCTGCAAGGACTTGGCTGGGGGTGGCAGAGAACTCATCTGTTAGAAATCTTAAAAACAAAAGAAAAGAAAACATGAGAATGGGACTCAGGAGAGACTGATTACAAGGTAGCTCCAGATGTGGGTAGAGGAAAAAAGAATGCATTTTGCCAAACTGACAGAGCTCCTGACCTGTAGCTCCCTGAGGTCCAGCTATGATTCCCTATGGATAGGGAAAATTGTGGTGTCTCTCTAGAATTTTCCCCCTTGACACATGGCAGGTCAACTTTTCCCAGCAGGAAGCAGATTTTTGCAATAAAGCATTTTGATTTTAATGTATCCTTGTGTAAATTGGATACTCTGAGTCTAGACCCTCATATTTTTTAATACTTGATGGGTGGGAGTGGGGACATGCTGCTATTTTAAATCTCTCAGCAATTTTCTGAACCATCTTTGGAAAGGAAGACTGCTCTTTATTTCCAAAAAACAAAACAAACCAAAGCATTTCAAGGAGCCCTTTGACTTTACAAAGGAGAAGCCAAACCCCTATTTGGGAATGGAGAGGTTCTAAATAAGGAGATGTGAAATAGCCTTGCGTGATAATGTGAAGTGTGTCACTGCTGTGCATGGAACTCACCTTTGAGCTGGGAGTGTAATGTGGGAGATGAGTCTAGGACTTTGTGTGGGGGGCTAGGGGGAAGCGGGCAGCATTCTTTCTGCTGATCCCAAAATGCTGCGGTTGATGGCAGGCAAGAGGTGGGTCCTGGGACTGGCGCACTGGATGCAGAAACATGGTATCAGGTTGAGGGTTAAAGAGAAGCACATCTAGCAGGGACCCGCGGCTATGGTGGACCTGGCTTCAGATCACAGCCTTCTTTCAACTTTGGTCCCTCCAAGCTTTCCGTGAAGTTTTGATAAACATGAAAGGAGCCTGATTTAATCCCACTTTAAGGAAACAGAGGAGGACCTTAACCCTTCCGGAGAATGTAATTGCAAAATGCTGGTGATGTGTGGAGGGCAGAGCATTGGTCTGTCTGAGAAGAACAAGTACAGTGGATGTCAATGGATATAATCCTCCTCAGTTCCCTTCCCTGTCTTCATTCTTCTGGCATTAGAACTTCTCTTTCTAGCCTGAAGCCCTTTGCACACCAGACTTAGCCACTCAGAATGTGGTCTCCTACTGGCTCAATCCTGGCCAATGCAAAGCTTCCCTGGGACTTTCACTGGAACCATCAGATGCTGGCTGAGAAAGTTGCTGGGGAGGTGCTGTAAGTACAGAGGGGCTGGTAGCTGGCTTTGGTCCATGTATGAGAGAGCCCAGCTGAAGAGGAAGAATGTTTGAGTTACTTATTCCTCTGGTTTCCTCTCTGCTCCACTGTTGCAAGCTGGCTTCGTCCTCCTTCTGAAGCTCTCACTTCTGCCGTGGCTCCCTACAGCTCTCCTCCATGGAGCCCTGTAACTGCCCCCTCCCCCACTCCTTCAGGTCCTGGGATGGAAATGGTTCTTCCATTATCACTAGCCCAGGGGTTCCTCGATGTGCCGCTCTCTGGACAATATCTCTGTTGATTCTTCTGTTTTGCCAGTTTGTGGTCTATTTCCTTCCTGAAGCCTGATCTAGTAAAGATTGGCCTCTGTGGTCAAACAAGAAACAGGCCCTTCTGTTGTCAGCTGGATAATAATGGGAGTTAGTGAGTCCTAAAAAATGGAGCAGGTAGGAGCCACTTGTGTTATATTCATGACAAACACAAGTTAAGAAGCCTGGTCTTTGCTCACAGAACCTCCTGAATTCTGGGAAGTAACCACATCTATCTGAAGTTGCCTCTAAACTTCCCTTAGCATGCTTATCTAGGGCTTGCCAGTGCTGACTCTTAAAAACCAGGCTGAGAGAATGACATCAGCAAGATGGTAGCACAGGAGGTCCCCTGTTCATATCCACACCCCCCCACCCCCCGCTCAGCAATAAAAACCTGGCATCTATCCACAGACAACAGTGCTTTTCTGGGAGCTTTGGGATCCAGGTAGGAAATTCTGAAACCCTATGCAGTCCAAGCGCTATTTTGAGAATGGAGGCCCATAGCCAGGTGGCTGACTCACTGACTGCAGTCTCAACTATATACCCAGAAACAGGTCCATGCCCCTGCAGGCTCAGCTATAGCTCCATCTGCCATCTCTCCTGTCACCAGCCCCGTAGTCAAGGGCTCTGGGAGAAGTTATACCCATATCTGCACTGGCTAAGAGGCCCATAGATCTCAGTCCCAGGTGTGTACCTTGAAATGGCCAGCCCTTCTCAGCCATACACCAAGATCAAGTGGGGATTATCCTTGGGAGACAACGATGGTTCCCTATGTACAAATCGACAAAGGTGTTACACTGTATGAACAGGATAAAGGAAAAAAGCCATATGCTCATCTCAACGGACACAGATGAAGCATTTGACAAGACTCAACATCCCTTCACGATAAAAACTCTCAACAAATTAGATTTGGAGGGAATGAACTTCATCGAAATAAAAGCCATATATGATAAACCTACATCTAACATCATACAATGGTGAAAAGTTGAAAGCTTTTCCGTAAGATCAGGAACAAGACAAAGATGCTTACATTAAACCTAGTACTGAAATCCTAGCCAGAGCAATTAGTCAAGAAAAAGAAATACAATGTTTATAAATCAGAAGTTAGTTTGTCTCTGCAGATAACATCATCTTACCTATAGGAAACCCTGAAGACTCCATCAAAAATCTCTTCAAACTAAATTCAGTAAAGTTGAAGGATACGAAATTGACACACAAAAATCAATTACATTTTTATACACTAACAACAATGTGTCTGAAAAAGAAAATAATCCCATTTATAATAGGATCAAACACAATAAAGTACTTAGCAATAAATTTAACCAAAGAGGTGAAAGATCTGTGTACTGGAGATTATAAGATATTGGTGAAAGAGACTGAAGAAAACGTGAAGAAATGGAAAGATAGCCCATGTTCATGGATGGGAAGAATATTGTTAGTGCCCATAGTAGTTAAAACAATGTGCAGATTCACTGATATTCCTACCAAAATTCCAATGACTTTTTTCACAGAAATAAAGAAAACAATCCTAAATTCACATAGAATCACAAACACCCAGAAAGCCAAAGCAATTTTGAGAAAGGAAAAAAAAAAATGGAGTCATCACACTTCCGTATTTCAAACTGTTACAAAGCTATAGTAATCAAAACGGTATCATACTGGCAAAACAAAAACAAAAAAAAATCAGACACATAGACCAACAGAACAGAACTGAGAGCCCATGGGGTGCCTGAGTGGCTCAGTCGGTTAAGCGCCTGACTCTTGGTTTCGTCTTGGGTCACGATCGGCTCGGGTTTTGTCAGTTTGAGCCATGCACTGGGCTCTGTACTGACAGTGTTGTGGGGGCTCTTTGGGATTCTCCCTCACTCTCCCTCTCTCTCTTCCCCTCCCAATTCGTGCTTCCTCTTCTTAAATAAATAACCTTCAAAGAAAAAAAAAAAAAAAGAATTGAGTGTCTATGAATAGACCCATGCATATACTGTCAAGTAATACTATGTGACAAGGGAGCAGAGAATACTCAATGGAGAAAGATAGCATCTTCAATAAATGGTGTTGAGAAAACCGGATATTTTCATGCAAAAGAATGAAGTTAGGATTCCTATCTTATCCCATTCACAAAAAGTAGCTGGCAATAGATTACAAAGATTTCAATGCAAGATCTGAAACCATAAACTCCTAGAAGAAAACATAAGAGAAAAGCTCCTTGACTTTGGTCTTGGCAAGGCTATTTTGCATGTGACACCAAAAGCATAAGCAACAAAAGCAAAAATTTAAAAAAGCGGCACCATATCAAAATAAAAAGTTTCTGCACAGCAATAGAAATGATCAACAAAATGAAAAGGCAACGTACAGAATGGGAGAAAATAGTTGCAAACCATGTCCCAAATAAGGGGTTAATATCCAAAATATTTCAGAAACTCATACAACCCAAGAGCAAAATCCTCATCATCCTCATCATCAACATCCCCTTTAAAAATGGGCAAAGGACCTGAATAGATATTGTTACAAAGAAGCCCTGCAAATAACCAACAGATGCATAAAACAGTGGTCACTACCACTAAACATCAGGGAAATGCACATCATGGGAAACCACAATGAGATATCACCTCACACTGAGTAGACAGACCATCATCAAAATTACAAGAGATAACGAGTGTTGGCAAAGGTGTAGAGAAATGGGAAGAACCCTCGTGCACTACTGGTGGAAATATAGATTGGTACAGCTGTTACCATGGAGCCATTACCTGTACAACATGGAGTTTCCTCAGAAAGTTAAAAATAGTATTTCCACATGATCCAGAAATTCGACTTTTGGGTATATACCCAAAGGAAACAGAATCACTATCTGGTAGAGATATCTGCACCCCATATTCGTTGCAGCATTATTCACAATAGTCAAGACATGGAAGCAATCTAAGTGCCTATAAATGCATGAGTAGATGAAGAAAATATGCTCCACAGGCAGACACATATTCTCTCTGTCTCTCTGTCTCTCTGTCTCTCTCTCTCTCAAGCATTACACACACACTCACTCACACACACACACACACACACACACACACACACACACACTCAAAGTGGAATATTATTCGGCCACGAAAAGGAAGAAAACCTTGCCAATTTAGAATGCTCCAAGAGTCAAAAAATACCTAGGAATAAACCTAACCAAAGACGTAAAGATCTGTATACTGAAAACTATAGAAAGCTTGTGAAGGAAATTGAAGAAGATACAGAGAAAGCAAAAAACCTCCCATGCTCGTGGATTGGAAGAATAAATATTGACGACCTGTCAATACGACCCAACGCAGTCCTCACATTATATGCAGCCCCAATCACATTGCACCGGCATTCTTCTCCAAGCTGGAACAAGCAATCATAAAATGTGTATGGAAACACAAAAGACACTGAATAGCCAAAGTAATGCTGAAGAAGAAAACCAAAGTGAGAGGCACCACAATGCCAGACTTTAGCCACTACCACAAAGCTATAACCATCAAGACAGCATGGTATTGGTACAGAAACAAATACATAGACTTAATGGCATAGAATAGAGACCCCAGAATTGGACCCACATACCTATGGCCAACTAATCTTTGACAGAGCAGGAAAGAATATCCAATGGATAAAAAGACAGTCTCTTTAACAAATGGTGCTGAGAGAAGTGGACAGCAACATGCAGAAGAATGAAACTAGACCACTTTCTTACACCACTCACAAAAATAAACTCACAATGAAAGAAGGACGTGAATGTGAGACAGGAAACCATCAAACCCTTGAGGAGAAAGCAGGAAAAATCGTTTTTGGCCTCAGCGTCAGCAAGTTCTTAGTTGACACATCTCCAGAGGCAAGGGAACTAAAAGCAAAAATGAACCATCGGGACCTAATCGAAATAAGAATCTTCTCCACAGTGAAGGAAACAATCAACAAAACTAAAAGGCAACTGACCGAATGGGAAAAGATGTGTGCAAAAGTCATACTGGATAATTGGTGAGTATCCAAAACCTATCAAAAGAACTCACCAACTCCATACCCGGGAAACAAATAATCCAGTGAAGAAACGGGCAGAAGACTTGAACAGACACTGTTCTAAAAAAGACATCCAGATTGTCAAGAGACACATGAAAAGATGCTCAACAGCACTCCTCGTCAGGGAAATCCAAATCAAAACCACACTGAGATCCCACCTCATGCCAGTCAGAGTGGCTACAATGAGCAAATTAGAAGACTATGGATGCTGTTGAGGATTTGGAGAAACAGGAACCCTCTTGCACTGTTGGTGGGAATGCAACCTGGTGCAGCCGCTCTGGAAAACAGTGTGGAGGTTCCTCAAATCATTAAAAATAGATCTACCCGAAGACCCAGCAATAGCACTGCTAGGAATTTACCCAAGGGGTACAGGAGTGCTGAGACATAGGGGCACATGTACCCCAATGTTTATAGCACTACTTTCAACAACAGCCAAACTATGGAAAGAGCCTAGCTGTCCATCAACTGACAAGTGGATAAAGCAGTTGTGGTTTATGTATATACAATGGAATACTACTTGGCCATGAGAAAGAATGAAATCTGGCCATTTGTGGCAACATGGATGGAACTGGGTGGGGGGGGTATTATGCTACGTGAAATAAGTCAGACAGAGAAATACAGATACCATATGTTTTCATTCATGTGTGGATCCGGAGAAACTCAGCAGAAGACCATGGGGGAGGTGATGGGGGGAAAAAGTTATAGAGAGGGAGGGAGGCAAACCATAAGAGACTCTTCAATACTGAAAGCAGACTGAGGGTTGACGTGGGGTTGGGGAGAGGGGAAAGTGGGTGACGGGCATTGAGGAGGGCACCTGTTGGGATGAACACTGGGTGTTGCATGGAAACCAATTTGAAAATAAATTACATTTAATAAAAAAAATCCAGGGGTGGCTCTTACTGAATATGAGGATAGCTTTCCATTTTCAGCAATTTATGAGAGTGAGGTAGTAGTAGCTTAAGCTGCGTAGATGAAAGATTTGTTTGTGTGTTTAAGAAAAGGAGTTGAATAAAGACAGAGGCCTGTCACATGTATCACGTTGACCTTGGCAAGTTTCTCTTCTGATTGTTACCATGACTTATCACTCTTAGTGATTCACATAGTTTGGAGTCATCCTTTCATGCGGAAGTAGATTTCAGTTGATCATGGTAGGTGGTCCTTGTAGTATTTTGTGAATGAATTGTGTATGTGGTGATGATGGATGGACTATGCTGGTTGGTTTCAAAAGTACTTACACGGACGGTGTAACACGTTTTCTACCCTTGGAATCCCATACGGTCTCTTACTATTTTGTGTATGACTTACCTGAAATATCATGAATTGGTAGGTAGTGTATAGGTTTTAGTGGCACTGAATGTCCTACTGGCCACTCACACAGAATTCGTTGACGCTTTGCTCTTAAGCACACAATGGCTCGGTCTTCCCTAAGCTGCATGAAAGTGAGCATGGATACTAACTAGGCAAACTGTTTGCTGCTGCTGTGAAGAACAGCTTCGTGAACTGTGAGCTGTAGCAACACACGTATGGAACCCTAAGCAAGGCACAGTATATCGGTATTCTTTGAAAGGGTAGAGTAGTTATTTCAATTTGGCTTTCAGTGCGTTGCATGACAAGGCATTTAATTAGCTAAAACCCTCTTAGAGTCGTGTTTGATTGCAAGTTGTGTGTACTGTCCACCGCTAAGTGTCATTTCATGTTAGATGGAATTAATGGAGGCTGAAGCACCCGTGCATTCACCTCTAAGACAACCCTCTTGAACTCGTGAAGAATTATGGGCCTTCTCAGGTAAGACTAGGTACAGGTCTTTCTCAAGGGCATAATCTTAAACACAGCCAAACCTAAGGCAGCTTTGGGCAGCCCACCGTGATAAGATATGCAGACATTGTGACCTCACAAAGCGCCTGGTCTCCTAGCAACTGCGGTGTAACTCTCACAGCCTGCCACCTGATTTGGCTTCATGGTAGGAAATTCATCAGGGCCCTGCGGCGGCCGCGAGACCTGGCAAGCGCGGGCGGCCCCTAGCGGCCTCACATCCTGAGCAGCATGAAGAGGAGGCGGCGCTGGCCCGGGGAGGCCCTGGCCCCGGCCGCCGGGGGAGGAGCCTCTAGCGCTGCAGGAGGGGCCGCGCTGGAGGCGCCTGAGGAGAAGGTGGTGTACATGCGGTGGCAACCGTCGCGACTGTCGCTGGCCAGCAGAACCAAGGCGCTGATCGACGCTTTCAAGCTATTCCTGCCCGGCAGCACGGAGTTCATGAGCTCAGACGCGGAGCTCTGGAGCTACCTCTGCAGCCTCAAGCACCAGTTCTCCCCCCACATCCTGCGCAGCAAGGACGTCTACGGCTACTCCTCCCTCCTGGCCCTGGTCCCGGACCCCCGGCACCAGCGCCCCGAGGCCCTCCTCCAGACGCGCCGGCCAGCTGCCAGGCGGAGGCGCCACGGAGCCCGGACGGTGGCGGTCGGCCAGAGGAAGGTGCCGCCCCCGCCGCCGCCATCACGCGAGGACAGCAGCCCCCGTAAGCCCGCGGCACCCGGGCCCTTCTCCAGGGGCCGCACCCTGGAGGAGAGTGGGAGGGCGGCCACCCTGACGCTGACCACCTTCCCCACCATTCGCGTAGCGGGCGACGTGTGGGTCGAGAGCAGCCTGGCAGAAGCGCGGCTCCAGGCGCGCCAAGTCCTGGGAGGGAACCTGGGACCCGTGGTGAGACTCCACTGCTTCCCAGTGCCTGGGCGTGAGAAGCGGGCCACCGCCGCGCGACCTCTCAGCCCCGGGAGGACTTTTGCATGGAGGGATGAACCAGGGACAGCCGGGACCGCGTTCCCTAGTGCATTTTAGGGGCGAAGAAGCACCAGATGGTCCAAGTCAGCGCCCCTGGGTTGCGGAGCCGCCTTCTGGGACTCCGGGGCAGCTGTGCCCCTCTGCTTCCTCCCAGCACCTGGTCTGCGGAGGGAGGAGACCCCTGGACCTCAAGGGAGGTCCCCTTTCGTCCTAACCCCAGATTGAGATGTCTCCAGGACTGTAGGGGCAGATCCATGTTCTCTCTTGTTCCCTCCTTGGTCTGAAGTCGTCAGACTTCCACCCCCACCCCCTCCAAAGGAATTTGGTTCCATGCTTGTGTAATAAAGCTAGAATTTCCTTGCTGTTCACCCACCGCCGGCTCCTCCCGCCTCATTTTTTTCTTTCTTTCCTTTTTTGACTGCCACTCTTTCTGGTCGAAAGATCGAATATGTGTGGAAAGTTGTTGCAATAGTTAGTATTCTCAATATCAATTGCAATCGTGGGTATTCTGAATCCCACACCTTCTCGCGTTTTAACTGGATTCCAACGCATTGACCAAGGGTATTTTCTAAGAATTTCTAAGAAATTCAAGCGTATCACTGTTAGTAATGTAAGGATTTGTATGGCTTTGAATGTCATGGGCTCGGTGATTACAAACCAAAAGATTCCAAGTTCAACTGAGTACACATTCTTAAGACGTTTCTAAAGATTTTATATTGAAATGTAATGTTTATGTTTACTGAGCTCCTAAAGGAAATGGTAGACCCTCGGGAAGTTTTGTTTAGTAAAATTAACTTGGGAAATTCTTTATAAGTGGGTACAATTGAAAGTGCATTGAAAAACCACACGGTTTCTATTACAAACCAATGAGTGAATTTCAAAAAATAATAAAACAAATAAAAAACTGGTGCTGGTTATGGACATGGATGGAATCCACTCAGAAATAACTTGGCCTTGTACAAATCTCACATACTGATCTGGGAATATTTCCAGGATAATTTATTTTAAAATGGAAATCACATAGGATAAATGAGTAGGGGTAAGCGTGGTGACTAAACCTTCATACATGATAGCCATTGGAATTCTCTGAAGTATTACTGATCTAGAGCGGTGGTACATTTTTTTGGCACCAAATAACTGGTTGAGGTTATCTTTGGGAAAATAGACTTTCCTCACTTGTTTTTGTCATTGTTGTTGGATAACAGGAAATATCCACATTACCATGCATCACTCTTATAAATATCATGGCAGTTGGTTAACAGTTTTGCTCCAGGACTTTCCTTTATTATCTTATGTCCATGCACAGTTATGTTAGCAGGTATTGGTCTTTTGTTTGACAATCAAAGACCACAGGGATCAAACAGGAGAGCCACACAGAGTACTTTTCACTTTTATGATAGTGTTTATGTCCTGTGGCCCAGCATGGAATTCTTGATTATCCAAGTGACCTCAGTTATTGGTGGCAGCAAGACTTAATGGTGTTTAGTCAGTGGTGCCGCAGCCAGATTTTACTGCGATATCGAAAGGGCCAAGGAGTGATTTTGTACCACTATTCTTTCAAGTTTAAGTATTCTGCAATTGAACCATCCATCCCAGGCAGAAACATGACCTATTAAATCTTCAACATTAGGGTTTCTCTCTGCTTGGCAGCTTTTTAGGGGAATAATGAGAGTTTTGATTTTTTAAAATTTTCTTTTAATATTTATTTACTTTTGAGACAGAGAGACAGAGCATGAATGGGGGAGGGTCAGAGAGAGAGGGAGACACAGAATCTGAAGCAGGCTCCAGGCTCCGAGCTGTCAGCACAGAGCCCGACGCGGGGCTCGAAACCACGGACCGGGAGATCATGACATGAGCCGAAGTCGGACGCTTAACCGAATGAGCCACCCAGGCGCCCCGAGAGTTGTGATTTTGACTCTTGGGCTTGTAGAGTTCAAATGGCATAGCTTCCTAATATACAGTTTCTCAGTAAGCCTCATATTCTTTTTTTCACTACTCAGTGGTAATGTGTTGTTACAAATACTGCCACATGAGTAAATAAAAGTGAATAATTATTTAAAAGATGCAGAGGGTGAAATTATACTCGTTTCATAGGAAGCTTATATAAATTTTCGTTACTAGCTTCCATTGCCAATGGTATTTCAAATACAGAGGTTTTTCTCCCCCACCCTTCCCAAAGTAACTGTTTTAGCTAATTAGCCCCTGAGGAAAAGATACATATTTGTACAACTTCCCTATTGTATATAATTGTATAGTAATTAAAAATGAATCCAATGACCATATTAGAATGTAATTTCAACATATAGCTTATCGAGGTAGCTTCCCAGAGGGTTTTGAAATTAGATGTAGCTGGGAGGATAACTTTGCTCAGCACAGCTTTGAAACACAACCATTGACACCATGCAGTTATTTGAACTTAACTGAGAATCTTAGTTTTTCCCTGCTATACCTTGTTACTTTATTGCACTTGAACTTGCATTCATGCTTTGGGTTATCTGGGCTATCTGATTTCGGTTTGGATCTGAATGTCCATCCTGAATTCAATATGTTGTTTAGCTGGTCCCTTAAAAAATATTGCCATTTCTAGTTTAAAAAACAAGATGTTAAAAAAAAAATCTTTGTTTTTGCCAACTTTTTAGCAAAACCTTGCTGACGTTTTGTTTTACAACTTATAAAATGTGAAGAAACAACTAATATAGTTGATTCATATATTAATAGGAAAATGAAAGTATTTTATGTATCCTTTTGGGCAGACCGTGAAAAGGAACTTGACACGGTGGCCTTTCTGGTGAGGCATTCATTTACTGTCTTCTAAAACGAGTCTGCGCTTAGGTTGTACAGATTTTTGAAATAAATCCCATAGTCTTTATTCATTCTCGTACCTTTATATCTCATATGGCACAAGTAAGGAGGAAGTTTATGACCTTGCTATGCTTGAGTGCCTATATGTGGTGACTGGCACCTCAAATAAGCTTCTGAATTCCTGATGTCATTTTTATCCCCCTTCTTCTTGTCACCCAGCAACTTAATTTTCCTTACAGAACCAGTAATGTTATAATTGTGGAGAGCAAGCTTCATTGTTGTTTACTGTCACTGTTGTGCTGTGTGTTTTGTCCAAGTTTGAGTACACAATTGATCCAGTATAATTTAAACCGGTGGCTGACACATATTAATTTGCTGTGTGCAAACATTAGTACTAGTGTTCTGAACACTGTTGAATAAAACTGCATGAAACATGTTTGGATACAAAGAGATCTGAGCAATTTTGAACTCATAGTTTTTTGGTGTTCCAAGGATTGCCATGGAGCTCTTAAAATCAGCGTTTTTAGTGCATATATAATTTTTATATATATATATATATATATATATATATATATATATAAATATTATATATAATATATAATATATATAATATATATAATATAATAATATTGTATATAATATTTATATTATTTAGTGGGTATATATAACATATATTGGAGGTGTATATATATATACATATATATATGTATATATATATACACATATATATGTATATATGTGTATATATATACATATATAAAATTTACTTTATTGGTGTGTTTAAAATATTTTTGGTAGATTGTCATGTCTTATGGGAATTAGAACCCAGTTGTTTGTCATGGAGCTGAATTGTGTTCTTGGACAGTTTAATGTGCACATATGATTAAGATTTACAATCTGGTTGTACTTTTCTTTTTAATGTATTAACTGTAAATACTTTTTTTTAAATATTTTAAAATATAGCCTTTATTCTCTCTTACATATGTGAATTTATTTATTTTTTTTATTTTTTAATATATGAAATTTACTGTCAAATTGGTTTCCATACAACACCCAGTGCTCATCCCAAAATGAGCAATACCCATTACCCACCCTGCCCTCCTCAATACCCATTACCCACCCTGCCCTCCCTCCCACCCCCCATCAACCCTCAGTTTGTTCTCTGTTTTTAACAGTCTCTTATGCTTTGGCTCTCTCCCACTCTAACCTCTTTTTTTTTTTTTTCCTTCCCCTCCCCCATGGGTTTCTGTTACGTTTCTCAGGATCCACATAAGAGTGAAACCATATGGTATCTGTCTTTCTTTGTATGGCTTATTTCACTTAGCATCACACTCTCCAGTTCCATCCATGTTGCTACAAAAGGCCATATTTCATTTTTTCTCATTGCCACGTAGTATTCCATTGTGTATATAAACCACAATTTCTTTATCCATTCATCAGTTAATGGACATTTAGGCTCTTTCCATAATTTGGCTATTGTTGAGAGTGCTGCTATAAACATTGGGGTACAAGTGCCCCTATGCATCAGTACTCCTGTATCCCTTGGATAAATTCCTAGCAGTGCTATTGCTGGGTCATAGGGTAGGTCTATTTTTAATTTTCTGAGGAACCTCCACACTGCTTTCCAGAGCGGCTGCACCAATTTGCATTCCCACCAACAGTGCAAGAGGGTTCCTGTTTCTCCACATCCTCTCCAGCATCTATAGTCTCCTGATGTCTTCATTTTGGCCACTCTGACTGGCGTGAGGTGGTATCTGAGTGTGGTTTGATTTGTATTTCCCTGATAAGGAGCGACGTTGAACATCTTTTCATGTGCCTGTTGGCCATCCAGATGTCTTCTTTAGAGAAGTGTCTATTCATGTTTTCTGCCCATTTCTTCACTGGGTTATTTGTTTTTTGGGTGTGGAGTTTGATGAGCTCTTTATAGATTTTGGATACTAGCCCTTTGTCCGATGTGTCATTTGCAAATATCTTTTCCCATTCCGTTGGTTGCCTTTTAGTTTTGTTGGTTGTTTCCTTTGCTGTGCAGAAGCTTTTTATCTTCATAAGGTCCCAGTAATTCACTTTTGCTTTTAATTCCCTTGCCTTTGGGGATGTGCTGAGTAAGAGATTGCTACGGCTGAGGTCAGAGAGGTCTTTTCCTGCTTTCTTCTCTAAGGTTTTGATGGTTTCCTGTCTCACATTCAGGTCCTTTATCCATTTTGAGTTTATTTTTGTGAATGGTGTGAGAAAGTGGTCTAGTTTCAACCTTCTGCATGTTGCTGTCCAGTTCTCCCAGCACCATTTGTTAAAGAGACTGTCTTTTTTCCATTGGATGTTCTTTCCTGCTTTGTCAAAGATGAGTTGGCCATACGTTTGTGGGTCTAGTTCTGGGGTTTCTATTCTATTCCATTGGTCTATGTGTCTGTTTTTATGCCAATACCATGCTGTCTTGATGATGACAGCTTTGTAGTAGAGGCTAAAGTCTGGGATTGTGATGCCTCCTGTTTTGGTCTTCTTCTTCAAAATTACTTTGGCTATTCGGGGCCTTTTGTGGTTCCATATGAATTTTAGGATTGCTTGTTCTAGTTTCGAGAAGAATGCTGGTGCAATTTTGATTGGGATTGCATTGAATGTGTAGATAGCTTTGGGTAGTATTGACATTTTGACAATATTTATTCTTCCAATCCATGAGCAGGGAATGTCTTTCCATTTCTTTATATCTTCTTCAATTACCTGCATAAGCTTTCTATAGTTTTCAGCATACAGATCTTTTACATCTTTGGTTAGATTTATTCCTAGGTATTTTATGCTTCTTGGTGCCACTGTGAATGGGATCAGTTTCTTCATTTGTCTTTCTGTTGCTTCATTGTTAGTGTATAAGAATGCAACTGATTTCTGCACATTGATTTTGTATCCTGCAACTTTGCTGAATTCATGTATCAGTTCTAGCAGACTTTTGGTGGAGTCTATCGGATTTTCCATGTATAATATCATGTCATCTGCAAAAAGCGAAAGCTTGACTTCATCTTTGCCAATTCTGATGCCTTTGATTTCCTTTTGTTGTCTGATTGCTGATGCTAGAACTTCCAGCACTATGTTAAACAACAGCGGTGACAGTGGGCATCCCTGTCGTGTTCCTGATCTCAGGGAAAAAGCTCTCAGTTTTTCCCCGTTGAGGATGATGTTAGCTGTGGGCTTTTCATAAATGGCCTTTATGATCTTTAAGTATGTTCCTTCTATCCCGACTTTCTCAAGGGTTTTTATTAAGAAAGGGTGCTGGATTTTGTCAAAGGCCTTTTCTGCATCGATTGACAGGATCATATGGTTCTTCTCTTTTTTTTTGTTAATGTGATGTATCACGTTGATCGATTTGCGAATGTTGAACCAGCCCTGGTTCAACAGCCCTGGGAATGAATCCCACTTGATCATGGTGAATAATTCTTTTTATATGTTGTTGAATTCGATTTGCTAGTATCTTATTGAGAATTTTTGCATCCATATTCATCAGAGATATTGGCCTGTAGTTCTCTTTTTTTACTGGGTCTCTGTCTGGTTTAGGAATCAAAGTAATACTGGCTTCATAGAATGAGTCTGGAAGTTTTCCTTCCCTTTCTAGTTCTTGGAATAGCTTGAGAAGGATAGGTATTATCTCTGCTTTAAACGTCTGGTAGAACTCCCCTGGGAAGCCATCTGGTCCTGGACTCTTATTTGTTGGGAGATTTTTGATAACCGATTCCATTTCTTCGCTGGTTATGGGTCTGTTCAAGCTTTCTATTTCCTCCTGATTGAGTTTTGGAAGAGTGTGGGTGTTTAGGAATTTGTCCATTTCTTCCAGGTTGTCCAATTTGCTGGCATATAATTTTTCATAGTATTCCCTGATAATTGTTTGTATCCCTGAGGGATTGGTTGTAATTATTCCATTTTCATTCATGATTTTATCTATTGGGTCATCTCCCTTTTCTTTTTGAGAAGCCTGGCTAGAGGTTTGTCAATTTTGTTTATTTTTTCAAAAAGCAACTCTTGGTTTCGTTGATCTGCTCTACAGTTTTTTTAGATTCTATATTGTTTATTTCTGCTCTGATCTTTATTATTTCTCTTCTTCTGCTGGGTTTAGGCTGCCTTTGCTGTTCTGCTTCTATTTCCTTTAGGTGTGCTGTTAGATTTTGTATTTGGGATTTTTCTTGTTTCTTGAGATAGGCCTGGATTGCAATGTATTTTCCTCTCAGGACTGCCTTCGCTGCATCCCAAAGCGTTTGGATTGTTGTATTTTCATTTTCGTTTGTTTCCATATATTTTTTAATTTCTTCTCTAATTGCCTGGTTGACCCACTCATTCGTTAGTAGGGTGTTCTTTAACCTCCATGCTTTTGGAGGTTTTCCAGACTTTTTCCTGTGGTTGATTTCAAGCTTCATAGCATTGTGGTCTGAAAGTATGCATGGTATAATTTCAATTCTTGTAAACTTATGAAGGGCTGTTTTGTGACCCAGTATATGATCTATCTTGGAGAATGTTCCATGTGCACTCGAGAAGAAAGTATATTCTGTTGCTTTGGGATGCAGAGTTCTAAATATATCTGTCAAGTCCATCTGATCCAATGTATCATTCAGGGCCCTTGTTTCTTTATTGACTGTGTGTCTAGATGATCTATCCATTTCTGTAAGTGGGGTGTTAAAGTCCCCTGCAATGACCACATTCTTATTATTAAGGTTGCTTATGTTTATGAGTAATTGTTTTATATATCTGGGGGCTCCGGTATTCGGCGCATAGACATTTATAATAGTTAGCTCTTCCTGGTGGATAGACCCTGTGATTATTATATAATGCCCTTCTTCATCTCTTGTTACAGCCTTTAATTTAAAGTCTAGTTTGTCTGATATAAGTATGGCTACTCCAGCTTTCTTTTGGCTTCCAGTAGCATGATAAATAGTTCTCCATCCCCTCACTCTCAATCTAAAGGTGTCCTCAGATCTAAAATGAGTCTCTTGTAGACAGCAAATAGATGGGTCTTGTTTTTTTATCCATTCTGATACCCTATGTCTTTTAGTTGGCACATTTAATCCATTTACATTCAGTGTTATTATAGCAAGATATGGGTTTAGAGTCATTGTGATGTCTGTATGTTTTATGCTTGTAGTAATGTCTCTGTTACTTTGTCTCACAGGATCCCCCTTAGGATCTCTTGTAGGGCTGGTTTCGTGGTGACAAATTCCTTCAGTTTTTGTTTGTTTGGGAAGACCTTTATCTCTCCTTCTAGTCTAAATGACAGACTTGCTGGATAAAGGATTCTCGGCTGCATATTTTTTCTGTTTAGCACACTGTAGATATCGTGCCAAGCCTTTCTGGCCTGCCAAGTTACAAAGGAGAGATCAGTCACGAGTCTTATAGGTCTCCCTTTATATGTGAGGGCACGTTTATCCCTTGCTGCTTTCAGAATTTTCTCCTCATCCTTGTATTTTGCCAGTTTCACTATGATATGTCGTGCAGAAGATCGATTCAAGTTACGTCTGAAGGGAGTTCTCTGTGCCTCTTGGATTTCAATGCCTTTTTCCTTCCCCAGTTCAGGGAAGTTCTCAGCTATAATTTCTTCAAGAACCCCTTCAGCACCTTTCCCTCTCTCTTTCTCCTCTGGGATACCAATTATGCGTATATTATTTCTTTTTAGTGTATCACTTAGTTCTCTAATTTTCCCCTCATACTCCTGGATTTTTTTATCTCTCTTTCTTTCAGATTCCTCTCTCTCCATAACTTTATCTTCTAGTTCACCTATTCTCTCCTCTGCCTCTTCAAGCTGAGCCGTTGTGGTTTCCATTTTGTTTTGCATTTCGTTTAAAGCGTTTTTCAGCTCCTTGTGACTGGTCCTTAGTCCCTTGATCTCTGTGGCAAGAGATTCTCTGCTGTCCTGTATGCTGTTTTCAAGCCCAGCAATTAACTTTATGACTATTATTCTAAATTCACTTTCTGTTATATTATTTAAATCCTTTTTGATCAGTTCATTAGCTGTTGTTATTTCCTGGAGATTCTTCTGAGGGGAATTCTTCCGTTTGGTCATTTTGGATAGTCCCTGGAGTGGTGAGTTCCTGCAGGGCACTTCCCCTGTGCTGTGGTGTATAACTGGAGTTGGTGGGCGGGGCCGCAGTCCGACCTGATGTCTGCCCCCAGCCCACCGCTGGGGCCACAGTCAGACTGGTGTGTGCCTTCTCTTCCCCTCTCCTAGGGGCGGGATTCACTGTGGAGTGGCGTGGCCCGTCTGGACTACTTGCACACTGCCAGGCTTGTGTTGCTGGGGATCTGGCGTATTAGCTGGGGTGGGTAGGCAAGGTGCACGGGGGTTTGAGGGGCAGGCTTAGCTCGCTTCTCCTTAGGTGATCCACTTCAGGAGGGGCCCTGTGGCAGCGGGAGGGAGTCAGATCCGCTGCCGGAGGTTTGGCTCCGCAGAAGCACAGAGTTGGGTGTTTGCGCTGCGCGAGCAAGTTCCCTGGCAGGAACTGGTTCCCTTTGGGATTTTGGCTGGGGGATGGGCGGGGAGATGGCGCTGGCGAGTGCCTTTGTTCCCCACCAAGCTGAGCTCTGCAGTCCGGGGGCTCAGCAGCTCTCCCTCCCTTTGTCCTCCAGGCTTCCCGCTTTCTGAGCAGAGCTGTTAACTTATGACCTCCCAGATTCTAAGTCAAGCTTGCTGTCGGAACACAGTCCGTCCTGCCCCTCCGCTTTTGCCAGCCAGACTCGGGGGCTCTGCTTGGCGGGCGAGCCGCCCCTCCGCCCAGGCTCCCTCCCGCCAGTCCGTGGAGCGCGCACCGCCTCGCCGCCCTTCCTACCCTCTTCTGTGGGCCTCTCATCTGCGCTTGGCTCCAGAGACTCCCTTCTGCTAATCCTCTGGCGGTTTTCTGGGTTCTTTAGGCAGGTGTAGGTGGAATCTAAGTGATCAGCAGGATGCATGGTGAGCCCCGCGTCCTCCTACGCTGCCATCTTCCGGAACCCTCTTCGTAAATACTTGTTAGAGAATGTGCAGTGTCTGGCTCTTCTAATGATGTTGGAAAGTTTTTGAAATGGAATCTTATGTTTGCATGTGAATCGCAAAACAATGTGAGGATTTTTTATTTCTTTTGTTAACGTCAACACCCTGGAAGCCTGGAGATATGGTTTTTATGCTACTTTGGGACTCAACTGTTTGTTAATATCAAGTCTGATGATCTAGTGAATCTCTGAGACAATGCTTCATGCCAGAGTCCAAACCAGTACCCAGTTTGCCACAATAAAGACTTTAAGACTGCATCAAAGTTCATTTTGAGTCCTGACTCCAACCCCCTTCTAGTAGTGATAGAAACCCTAACACTCACATATTTTTATATTATAAAAGAACATAAGTATGCTGCATAAGAGTAGCAGCAGTAAAGGCTGTCCTAGAGAATAAAGTAAAGCCAGAATTTTCATTACAGCCTAGCGGGTAGACGTAGAGAGCTAGCAAGGGCAGGATTCATAGTATTATATGCCCTGGATTTGTCTTTGAGTCTGAGTTCCTATCCATATTTGGAGGCAGCAGCGTACTAACTGTGGATCACATTGCCTGCGGTGGCATGAAAGATGGACCACTCAAAACCATTAGAACTGTACCTAAGGTACAGAAATGCTCTGTGCTTTAGCTTCCTGAAGAACCACATGTGGTTAGTAAAATAAACTATTGGACTGCTGAAAGGATTAAAAAAGGATATTAATGGGTGAACGCATAGAAAATGCTTCATAAATGTTATTAACTGGAGGCATGTGGGCTGAAAATAAATATATATGCTGAGAGGTACTTTCAAGTTTAACATCCTGAAAATAGAGTGTGGTCTGAGAAAACCAAAAGACAAATGATGAGAAGGTAATGTATGAGTGGGTTTAGTTGAAGAAAGAGACAGAAGGAGGTGAGGTTAAGTTGATTTATTAGGTAGTTGTCACTGTTGGAGGTTTTTTAGACTTCCTTAGATATTTGGGGTCTTTTGTCCTTTGTTCTGAAATATATTTAAAACATACTGTTACGTATATTAAACTATCTGAGAATTTATACAAATAATAAGAGTTACCGATCACGAACTTGCCAAATGTCAACACGAAATTTTCATTTTGGGTAAGCTCGGTAATGTTTGCTTTAAATCCGTGTGAGTTTACATGTACAAAACTAAATTTGAAGCAATATGTGTGAGTTTTGTACATCCTGTGTTAAAGGAGACAAGTAAGTGCACTAGTTAGATTTGAAATAGCAGAACGTTGTTACCTTAGGGAAAAGATAGCCTCACAGTTGAAGCATGGACACACTCATCTTCTTTAGATTTGGATCTAATGCCTGTGACTTAGCTCTGATTCCACTCCCACCTGCAGAAGGAATAACAATATATTCTAGGTTGGGGAGCAAGTCAAAGTTACAGTAGCTAAAATTAACAATAAAAGAATTTCCCTAGATAGAACTTATCTGGTGGTAAGAAGATCAAAACTGAGCCTGGCTGCAGATTTTGCAAGAGCAATGACTTATCGTCATCACTCCCTTGTCTTGGCAATGGCACCTTACACTGAAATTTATAACATGCGGGACATATCCAGAGCCCAAAAGGAAAGCAGTGCTCAGAAAAGATGGGACAGTATGTCTCCCAAGCAAATTCGAATAAATATTCTAGGGGACTCAAAACTGAACTTCTCTTGCTTTGAAAGGTATTCATAGAAATGTTAATGTGGAGATTCTTCCAACTACTGAAATAGGTTATGTAAAATGTGTTAAAGTACCTATATTTATATGTTTATATTTAGATTTATTTTTTATATAATTTAAATATATTTATGTGTAAAGTACATATTCTTTAAATGTTTAGTAGAGACAGTAGAGAAAAAAGGATGTGATTTAGGGGTCTGCACTCGGATTAAAATAAGATTACAGAAGTATAGTATACATTCAAAAGGACATATATTATTTTTTTCATGTTTGTTTATTTTTGAAAGAGAGACACCATGTGAGCAGGGGATGTCTAGATAGGAAGCCACAGGATTGAAGCAGGCTCCAGGCTCTGAGCTGTCAGCACACAACCTGATGTGGGGCTCGAACTCACAAACCGTGAGATCATGACCTGAGCCAAAGTTGGACACTTAACGACTGAGCCACCCAGGCACCCAAAAAGGACATGTATTATTAAAAGTATTCTGAGCACAGCTTGATGAAGTTAAGTTCAATATACTTGTGGAACCTGTACTCATTAAACAAGGTACCAGTACCCCAAGGGACCACCTGTGCCTCTTTCAGTCATGGTCTATGTCTCCTTTGGGACAGCAATTATTCTGACTTCTTACAGAATATACAACTTTTGCTTGTTTTGGGACTATATAGAAATGGAATTATATGTCCTACACCTAGATTCTTTCATTCAAACTTATGTTAGTGATATTCATGTTATTGTATGTATAGATCCTTTATGCTCATTGGTGTATAGAATTTCCTTATATGAATAGTTTAAAATATTTCTACAACTCTTGGTGGACATTTAGGTAAGTTATGGCTTAGGGTAATTATGAATGAAACTTCAGTGAATATTATAGGACACGTTGTTTGGTGAACATGTTTTAGAATAGTATTTATTTATCTAGGAGGGAATTTGCTGGGTCACATGTCATCCAACTTATCAGCTTTGGTAAGATTCCTCCAAACTGTTTCCAAAATGGTTATACCAATTTACATGAACTTCTTTCTATAGTAGTGCCTGCGTAGTGTCTGTGAGCTCTGAATACTTGATAGCCTTGCCAACATTTGCTAATATGGTCTTTTTCATGTTATCTATTCTGGCAGGTGTACGTATTTTTTTTTTTTTTTTGAGAAATTTCAATCCAAGTATTGTATACATAGTTAAAAAAAGAAACACAACATCCAAATTGCAGATCAGGACTTGCAATAAAAAAAACAAAAGCTTTGTTTCCCCCACGAACACCTCTTCCCCAGAGGCAACACTTTCTTTTGTTTTCTTTTTTCTTTTTTTAAAAATCAGGGTTTTTTTAAACAGACCATTTTGTATGAACAATTTTAGATTTAGAGACAAATTGCACAAAAAATACAGTTTCCTCACCCCCACTAGTTTCTATAGTACCTTGCACTAATGTGGATACATTAATTATAAGTGGTGGATGAGCCATTATTGATTGACACAATATCATTAGACACATTATCATTAACAGTTAGGGTTTATTTTGTGTTATATAGATTCATAAGTTTTGAGAAATGTAAATTGTATGTACCTACTATTGCAGTATCATACAGTATAGTTACACCAACCTAAAGTGCCCTGTGCTCCACCTATTACCACTTCCTCTCTCCCCCTAAACCCTCATAGCCACTGGTCTTTTTACTGTCTCCGAAGGTGTTTTTGTTGTTTTTGTTCTTGTCGTTGTTGTCATTGTTGTTGTCGTTTTGTTTTCTTTTGTTTTGTTTTTCCAGAATGTTATCATAGTTGGAAACGTAAAGCGTATGGCTTTTCGGATTGGATCCCTTCACTTAGTAACCCACATTTAAGTTTCCGCCATGACTTTTAAGTAGCTCCCTTTCTCCCTCTTTCCTTGCCTCCTCTTCTATCTCTCTGCCTTCCTTTCATTAAGGGAGTTTATTTTTTAAAACAGCTTTTGGTTTACAGAAGAAGACTGGAAAGTGCAGAGTTCCCCTGTTCCCCTCCTACCCCCCAAAACATAGTGTTCCCTATTGTAAACTTCTTGTGTCAGTGTAGTGCATTTGTTACAATGGATGAGCCAAAATGGAAACTATTATTAAAGAAAGTCCCAAGTTTACCTTAGCATTCACTGTGGTGTGCAGTTCTGTGAGTTTTGACAAATGCACAATGCCATGATTCAAAGCATTTTACTGTCTTACAAGATGTTTCACTGCCGTAATATTCCCTGTGCTTCATCTGTTATTCATCTCTCCCTTCCCACCTGAGTTCCTGGCAACCACAAGTCTCTTTACTGCCTCCACTATTTGAGGCAACACTTTTAACTGTTCCAGGTTTATATTCTTTTCTTAGGTATCTTCATGAATATAAGTAATATAGCATACTGCTGCTTATTGATTTGTCAGTTTTAATCACCGTCTACTGACTTCCTATGTGAAGATGACGTATATAGGTCGCTTCAGCCACCTGTCTTCTCTCTCCTCACCTTCCCATATATTCCTGAACTTCTATCTTTATACTGTTTCAGTCAGGTCCAGCCAGCCGGTGAGTCACTATCGGTATTTTAAAGAGTTACACACGTGATGGGAAATCCCAGAAGCCAAACAAAGGATGGCGAAGCAATCAGGAATTAGTATCATCAGAAAGCTGTTTCCACCCCCAGGGCTAGAGAAACTCAGAACCATACCTAGCAGGAACTGAGAACATGGGAGAAGAGGCTCTTGGAAAGAAACTAGAATTTGGAGGAGATAAAATCACTGGTAGCAAGTGGAGAGGGAGAGAGAAAAACCTCTGGGCTTATACCTTCCTCCCTTTCTCCCATCAAACACCCATTGGTCAAACCCCTCTGGAAGCCAGGTGGCAAAGAACCAGGAAACACAGTCTGTAGGAGTAGTGCAGGAACTGGATCTGAGGGCAAAAAGACATAATGGCTGAAGTTACATATATGTCCCAGTTAGGGTTCTCCAGAGACTCAGTATCAATAGGAATTGGTTCACAGGATTATGGAGGCTGAGAAGGGCAGACCCAGGAGATTCAGTAGTTTGGTTCCAGGCAGACTCCAAAAGCCTAAGAATCAGGAGAGCTGATGATGTATGTTCCATTCCAAGTCTGAGTCTGAAGTCAGGAGACCAATATCGCAGCTTGAAGACACTCAGATACACAACTCTGCCTTTTGTTCCATTCAGGTCTTCAATCGTTTAGTTGAGACCACCCAGTGTTTGTCAAGGCAATATGTTTTGCTTAGTCTCCTGATATACAGATGTTCATTGTACTAAGAATTGTCCTCACAGACTCACTAGAAATAATGTTTCACCATATATCTGGGTGCCCTGTGGCTTAGCCTAGTTAAAACATGAAATTAACCATCACAAGATATAATTTTATGTGTGTATGTATGTATGTATGTATGTATGTATGTATGTATGCATGTGTGAATGAATATACGTTATTTGAGAAAGAGAGAGAGAGAGAGAGAGAGAGAGAGAGAGAGAGCATATGCTCAAGCAGGATAGGGGCAGAGAGAGAGAATTCTGAGAATTCTGTCAGTGCAGAACCTAATGCTCATTTTAGTCTTATGAACAGTGAGATCATAATCTGAGCCAAAATCAAGATTTGGATTCTGAACTCACCGAGCCACTCAGGTACCCAACAAGATGTAATTTTAAAATAGAGACCTATTTCCCTTACCTGTACTATCACTTTTCATTCCTTACATTGTGAGATAAATGTCTTCCTCAACCCTGCTGCACTTTTTCTCGGTTTCCCATCAGCTTTGGACTCCTGTTTGTCATTGTTGTTAACACTGGTATTATGCTCTGCAATCAAGTCTCTTTCCATTGTTTAAGGTTGATTCTAAAACTTGAAAACTAATAAATGGTTTAAATTATTGGATTATTAAATAATATGCTAACATTAGAATTACTACTCTTTTCCTGTAGTACTTGGACCTGCTGAATGAGGACATCTCTAGGATCAAGGTGAAATGGGTCCTTTTTCTTTGGGTTCCATCAGTGCTTTAAACCACACCATGTTTCACTTGGCTCATTCAGACTAAGATCATCTTATGGATATTTGCTCATTCTCCTTTGATTTCTAATTGCACTTCTTTGTTTTATTGCACTCTTTCAGTGTTCTCAAATCATGCCACTTATGACATCTTCCTGTTAAACTCTTAGAGGTCACTTACTGGAGGCTTCTCTTTTCCTGCCTCATTTAGGTGGTGACTCAGTAGGTCTGCTTCATAGCTTCCTTCCTGTGATTTTCCTCTGCTAAGGTCCCCGTTTGTTTCCATGGTTTCATGGTAATATGGCTATCTGGGAATTTAGGGAGCATTTAAAAGCCTGGACTCTTGAGCCAGACGGCCTGGGGTTAGACTTTACTTGTTCCACTTACCAACTGTGTAACGTGGATGTTGGATGAGTTATTTGGCTTCTTTATAACCCTATTTCCTCCTCTAGAAGATAATAATCGTAATTGTATATACTTTATAAGTTTGTTGTGTGATTGATATGTAATAATATGTGA
Organism: Panthera onca; assembly: GCF_046562875.1. Classification (NCBI taxonomy): domain Eukaryota; kingdom Metazoa; phylum Chordata; class Mammalia; order Carnivora; family Felidae; genus Panthera; species Panthera onca. Next base: position 1,739,100 of record NW_027675864.1, on the reverse strand, counting down.
AAATAACCCATAACAGTGTCTGGCACAAAAATAAACAGTTAATGTTTGCTATTATTATTATTAAGTATAATTTTTCTTTATTTTTTTCTCTCCTTTTTTTGCTGGAGTACACCTTCAGATAACTTCCTAATGAAGAATGAATAGAATCAAATGTACTGAGTCTTTGCACGTCTGAAGATATCTTGACTCCACTCTCAAATTTAATCAATAATTTTCATAGGTATAGAATTCTTGCTTCTTTTTTTATTTTATTTATTTTTAATGTTTAAAGTTTACCTCCACATTAGTCAGCATGTAGTGCAACAAGGATTTCAGGAGTAGATTCCTCAGTGCCCCTTACCCATTTAGCCCATTCCCCCTCCCACAACCCCTCCAGTGACCCTCAGTTTGGTCTCCATATTTACGAGTCTCTTATGTTTTGCCCCCTCCCTGATTTTATAGTATTTTTGTTTCTCTTCCCTTATGTTCGTGTCTTCCACTCATAGAATTCTAGCGTCTAATGGCCAGTTGCCCCTTCCATCGATTATCCCCTGATCACAACACCATTGGGACTACAATATCTGCTCTTTAGAGTGTTTTTGACTCATAATCACTTTCACCTTCTTGTATTTTTCAAAACCATTCAGTACGTCTGGCGTATGCTTAAGGAAAAGGGAATGGAGGTCCACCTTTTGAAGGGCTTAAAAGAGAATTTATGAACATATTTTAGACTACCACAGCCTGTATTCTGGCCACCTATTATTCACTTTCATCCTACATGAAAAATATCCTCACCCTACCCCAAGAATCCTCCCTCTTAAAGACCCAACCCTTGTAACATCAGCTCAAAGTCCAGGATATTTTTATCTAAATTAGGTCCAGGTGTGAATGAGTCTCCTTGTGTGCACTGGCCCTCGATTCCACTTTCAATCTGAAGACCTATGAATGAAGACCTATGAATTAAGCATACAACCAACACGGGCACGTGATAACCAGAAAACACACACACACACACACACACACACACACACACACACACACACACAGAAAAAAACAAACAAACCAACAAAACACAAACATTTCTGTTCCAAAAGAAAGGAAGGAGGTTATCATGAGTCACTGGTCCGTAACAATTCTGAAGTTCAGCTGGCACAGGTAGGCAGTCCTTTCATTGGGTCTTAAGGCCTGGGAGTGATTTTCCATGGCTCTAGCTCCTCTGGGGTTCTGGCATTCAACCTCCAAGTCATTCTTCACTTCTCATGAAAGGTAGCCTGTGTCTACAGCCTTATGGTTGTCTCGGCCTACTTACTGATTGTAGGAGTTTGTGGGTCCAAAGCCTTCTTTCATTTTACTCTCTGGGATTAAGTAAACCCTTCTCTACCATGGACTTTTTCAAACCTGTATAAGGAAAAACACTCCTAAACTTCAAGTTATATTGTAACAGAGAGAACCCTGTGCCCCACAGTTTACTCTGCGAGGGTATGCTTATGAGAGAGAACACTGGTATTCTCCAAGACCCTTCTTCATTTAGGACACTTTTCTAGCATCTTTTCCCCAACATCATCTGCTGAGTGAGGTTGGTAATAATTTCACCTTCAATAAGAGTGACATTATTGCTGTTATCTGTGCTAACAAAACATGAAATTGTATTTGAATGGCATTGAGTAAGGGCAAGTAGTATCGGTTAGGGACGTGTTCAGCTGTCACAGAAAGGCTGCCACCAGTGGCATGAACAAAGAGAGTTTTACTCACAAAGAGGCTGTAGGCTGTGTCATATTAAGGCAGCAACGTCATCTGCAGCAGGCTGCATGGAATGGCAGAGCTGCCAATTTCTTTACGACCTACTACACAATTTTGGAGAAAAGGGTAGCAGCCATTAATATAATAATACAAATATTTTTACCACTTACCACCTTCAAGATGCATCACATGTGTGAGCATTTCAAGCTCACAGCACATCTGTGAGGTAGAATTGTCGATGTCTTTTGGAGGTCATTCGTTTTCTTCTTAAGTCAAAAATTAGCTGTCATATTTCTAGGACATGTGGCTCCACCAAATCCCCTCCTAGGATTACTTTGCTTATCAATGCATCAAGCAAACTCATAGGAATTCTAGAATTTAATACTTGTGAGTCATGGAGAAACCAGTTCTGCCTTATCAAATCACATTAAATACTCATGCCATTCAGTATACTCTCAGATGAACCGTGGGAAGGTGTTCCTGTATTAGCATTGTATTTCTGTTGGCAAGAACCTTGCCTCCTAGGAGGCAAAGTAACTTTCATATCTATTAGTAATTGCCAATGAAGTAAAAACCAAGAGTTTTCTTTGTCTTCTTGTTGACACGTTATAATGTATACTAAGTTACCCCGTTTCCTTGTTTAATTTCTTCGCATCATAAACCAACTGGAATATCATCACGGAACAATGGTGGCCCGAATGTAGCATCATCAGCTCTGGAAACTTCAGATATGGCCACGGTAACAGGGTGGACTCCATCCAGTTCTTGGCCTCTTGGGCTTGTCTGATTCTCTCTGTTTATCTACCTCCGACCCCACACCCCCGGCCCCAGCAGCATTGAGAATATGGTTAGTCAGTGAATCTCTAGCAGATACAGATGCAGACCATTTCTCTGGATAATCTTTATGGTTGACTGTGGCCTGGGTAGCAGGACTGGTTCAGACAGAAACACCTGATTTGGGTGCCATCAAGTAGTATCTGTGCCCTCCCTGAGAAATGGGACAGTATGCATTTCAAACCCTTCAAGTCTCCACTTCTCCCTGCAGACTTCTGTGTTTTGTTGCTTTCATCCACCTACCAAAGCAACGCAAACTTTATGCTAAAGAGAGTGGGCCTCGTGTGTCCTTTGCAGATTGGAATGTGGTTACTAGTTTGGGTTATCTTAACAAAAACTGGCAAATTATCTAAACATGTAGAATTCGGTGTGAATTAAGAATCCGTACCTGTAGTAAGCCTCCATGATTCCGTTGATTAGGGAGAGGTATCAGACCAGAATGTAAGAAACCCTGCCTTTGAATGCTACAGCTCTATGGATTTTCAAAGCAGTATTTTTCACCTGGTTATCAAAAGTCGTCAAGTCTTTGTGAGTATACATTCAGAGCTTTTTTTAAGATCTGGAAAGTAGTCTCCAATTTTTCATTACCTTCCTTACACATTTATTCCCAGAGTTCTCTTTAGTTTTGAATCTTTCTGTTGGGCCTTTGACCACACCTGTCAAATAGAAAATTTCCTCAAATTGAATATATGAACAATTAAGAGCAGTCACGTGTTCAGTGCCCAAATATTTTATGATTTCCGTTAGGAGTTTATTCTGTCTGTGGACGGTAACTAAACAAATGTCTTTTTTTTTTCTTTTTCCCCACATAAGTAAGTAGATGTGCAAGGCAGAATGGTAGCTACCTGTCAAGGGTAATAGGACGTTCAGGAGTGTAAATAAGACTTCTTTCAGCAAAAAAAGAAAAACAAAAGATTATTTGATGACCTAAGATAAGCTAAGCTTTAAAAATGAAAGGAAAATAGCCATGAACTCAGATAAAAGTTAGGCAATTAAGTACTTTTCCCTGGGGCAGCAAGGAGTTTTGAGAAATACCATAATCTGTAGAGTTTGTACTAAAAAGCTCTACTGACAGGATGATAAGGCTCATCTTTAAAGGTTGTTTTGTGTAGTGATATTATTCCTTTTTTCTTGAAATCTAAAGAAGCTTTTCTCTTGGCTCTTAACATGAAATGAAAAGACATTTTCCCCCTATATTTTCTTCTGCCATTTTTAGGCAGAGCTTTTACAAAAGTCTTTTATGTATTCATTGCTTTTAATCTTCATCCTTTATCCAGAAGAAGCCTTGAGATTGGGAATGATGTGGATTCTTTCTAACCCAAGCTCAGAGGAATTAACTTCTCATAAAACCCATCATTTGAGGAGGCATTGAACTCGTATCATGGAGTTCCTTGTGCAGCCCATGGGCAAGATTCCACTGAAGTAATCGATAGCATCGTGGAGACCCTGTCTCTGAAAGGAACTAACAACAAATAAGGATTTGACCTTATAGGCTGATTTTCCTAGAAATCTAGGAATCAAGAGGGCCAGAAGTGGGAAGGTGGGAGAGGGACACTGGAGATGTGCTGAATACCCAGGTTCACTTGAAGCCAACTGAGCAGAGGAAGGTATTGTCCTGGAGGAGCTTGGCTCAGCAGGGATCAGCTCCCAATCGTTATGCACTTAGTGAAAATACACTCATGAGAGCCTACATGAACGATGCCTCCAGAACTCTAAGAGGATTCATTCCTTTCTTATGTCTTTTTTTATGGAAAGTGTCTTGGCGGTGCTTACTTCACCTTTGTGTGTCCACAGTTCTTCCTCCCACTAGTTGTGTTGCCGTGAACCTCCTTATGTAGCCCTTGCTCCCCTCCTAGACCATGTGTTCCTCATGGACAGGGCTCACCTTAGCCATCCGTGTGTCGTTACTACAGTGCCAGCCATGTGCAAAGGACCCTGTACATACTGAATGAATGCAATGTGTTTATGGGGTTTCAGTTCCCAATTTTTATAGAAGAACTAGCTGTCTCACTTCAATTTTATGTGTAACAGCAGCAGTCTATACTGGCGATTCTCTCACACATTCTCTCTTTTTACAAACACCTGCATAATCACTTTTGATGAACTCTTACCCTTTTGTGATCAGATGAATTGGGTGGAACCTTTGCCATCTCCTACTATCTTATTTGTAACCCAATACCACTTCAATTCCCTATCCTACAGTAAATTCTTGCTTAACAAGAAGCACTATAGTTCAGTGACTAAGAGAGTGGCCCCTGGAGCCAGGTTGCCTGGGATCTAAAATCCTATTTTGCTCTATTTCTAGCAGCATACCTTTGGACAACTTATTTTTTCTCTTTGTTACTCATTTTTCTCAGCTGTAAAATCAGGCACATCCTAGCACCTTCACCACATAGCTCTGACATGAATTCAGTGAGGTAACAAAGGTAAAACACTTAGAATAATGCATGGAACCTTCTTAACTGCGAGTCAGTAAACACTCACCTTTATTAGTGATGTAACTACGTTTTTGACAAAGTCGCTGCTTGCTTACTTAAAACCTCCACGTTGGCTGTGTTGAATGTACAGAAGAGGTGAACTATGGAAGGCACCATGTCAGAGTCAGGCTTACTTGATAGAATGAGTTCCAACTCCCTGATGCTGGTGATTGCAAGAGGATACTCAAGGGCACATAGAGGCACCGAGAGGCACAAGGCCCTCCGTACAAACCCATAACAAGATGATCAGAAAGCCATAGGAAAACAGAGGGAACAAACTAATTTTCCTTTAGTTCCCACCATACACCAGTACAGTTCTCTGCAATTCACACACGTTTCCCTCTCAAGCAAACATAACAGGCCTTTGGGAAAGGTATTATTATTCCCATTTAACACGCAACTAGACTAATGCTTAGAAAGTTTAAATAACTTGCCAAATATCACATCTATGTGGCAGAGCTAGGATTTGAACCAGCACTGGTGATATCCCACTGCCTCTGCCAAACTTCAGAAACATCTTTGGGAGAAGTGAAATACGTTAATCATAACGATGCGCTGAATAACATAGGACTGGGTACTATAGGCCCATGCAATCCCAAGGCGGGAAAAATATTAATTTACGAAGGCTATTTTGCTTACTGTTATATTTCTCAGAGTGCACAGCGCAAGTGTTCACTCTTTGGGAAATGAGTGAGTTTACGAGGGAATGGACCGAAGTGTGAATACCTATGCTCATACAATTACACCGTGTAGTTTGGTTGAGGATCTCGGGACACTCTGCCTTACATCTTAACTCAGCAGAGTAACGGGAACGTTAGAGCTGTCATAGCAGGTGAAAGAGAAGGTTACTTATCATACCACTTGTCCCAAATTACTCGTAGTCCAGTTTAAAAAGCAGCACACAAACATAAGACAGTGAGAGAGAGCCAGGAAAGCTCAGAGAGAGGGAGAGAGAGAATCCCAAGCAGGTTCTACGCTGTCTGCAGAAAGCCTGATGCAGAACTGGACCTCGCAAACCATGAGATCATGACCTGAGTCGAAAGCAATATAGTCACATGCATAACTGACTGAGCCATCCAGGTGCTCTCACCTTTGTTAAGATGGAAATTCCCAGGTTTTTATGTAGATAAATGACAGATCTTACAAACAACAACAAAACAGATTAGAAGGATGGTTCAAAACCAAGGATTGCAAGATTGCAGTAAGGACATAATACATGGGAGTAATCGGGGTGGGTGGGAGGAAGAAAGGGCCAGGGGCCAGATGGAGGGTCTGTAAATGGAAGCCGACATTCTAGCAAAGGTGGAGACTTGTTACTTCCACTCCTTTACTGCAGAATGTGTTGTCCCAAGCATGTGGTGTCCACTTACCATATGCTTCAGAGCTGGTGGATGGATAAGCTGCCCATTGTAATCAGGAGAAAACATTCCACCCCCAGAATTCACTAATTGGCCTGTTCTATAATGTTTACCCTCTTACTGGCATTGCTAAAAGCACCTACTTTCTCTATACCACCATAGAACAGGCAGATTTTCCCTTGTCAGCCTTTGCTCCCTTGCTTGTCAGTTTATTGGTCCACCTGTGGCTTTATTCACCACTCACCGAAAACTGACTGAGGGACTCTGTGTGCCAGGCTCTATTCTTGAGGTATACCCCTGCCTCCGTAGTGGTGGTGGGTAATTCTTGACCTCTGGGCTTTCAGCTACTACATCAGGTGGGACTCTTCATCACCTTCTGTTGCTTTTTAATTGTCATTGGGAAGGTGCCTGCCTGTTTCTTCTAATTATGTACACGGTAGAAATCAGTGCTTTGGGGATATGGATGACTGCAGTGAAAAGACCCCTGGACGTGTCTTTTCCCTTGGGGAATTTGCATATTTGTGCACATTTGTGTCTCAAAATCTAGTTTATCCTAGAGGTTAGAAATTTTAAACAAAGCAAACAAAGTCCAGAAGAGGCTCAAGAATCAAAATCGTTGGATGTGTCTCCGAGCCTGGTAGCAATGCAGGTGGGCTAGAGGCCTACAGATGTGGAGCTAGACTGTTTTTGGAAGACAGCTTCACTCTGCATCTTCAGCCAGGAATGGTACAGCTGGAATGAGAATTCTCCTAGTGTGATTCTTGGCCTGGTGTTTTCCTGCTGACTCATTGGCCTGGGAGGGCTGAGACCTTTTGGAACTTTGTTGCGTTTTGCTGCAGAATCAAACACTAGCTAGGTTTGTCAGGTAGTTATAGAATGGGCTTTGACAGCAAGGTGGGGTTGGGGTCAGGGTGACCTGGCAGGAGGGAGGAAACTGAACAGGCAGGAGATTGGGACTGACAAAGGCTGTTTTCTTCTATTTTGTTCCGGCCAGACCTTAGTGAGGATTTCTATTCCCGAGTACTGGTGAAGTTTATGTACTGGCAATGGAATTGGGCGGGCACCTTAGAGAGATTCCTGACAGTCTGGGGGAGGTGTGTGTGTGTGTGTGTGTGTGTGTGTGTGTGTGTGTGTGTGTGTCAAAGAGAAGGAGAGTGAGAGAGAAAGAGAGAAAGAGAGAGAGAGAGAGAGAGAGAGAGAGAGAGAGAGAGAGAGAGAGAGAGAGAGAGAGAGAGATGGAGAGGGAGAAGTCCCAGTAAGGGAATGCGATATTTATTTGGATTGCCTCTTCAATTCATTTTCAAAGGAATCACAGGGAATTTCTCTTGAAACTAAATGTATGTACTGAGTTTAATCCTAATAACATTAATAAGAAAATAAGATCTAGAATTTGATGTCCATCAATTTATAAATAAATCTTTCTGGGGCATGGGGGTCAACATGCTGGAGAAGTAGGGGGATCTGTACATCCCATGTCTCTCAAACAAAGTGCTGAAGCCAAAGTATTTTGAACCCCAAAAGTCTGCGAGTAAAAGACACTGAATACTCCTGAAGGAAATGAGACAACTTACGAAATGACAGGTGGCTGATTGTGAACTGGGGTACATAAATTGGGCCAAGTAGGAATGGAGGGAAGAGATCCCCTTCTGCGGAGAGACAAAAGTAAGAGAAAGAGTGGCTCGGGAAGTGTAGGGCTGTATGTGGATAATAGGAGAACCTCGGACTGGGACTGAGAGGGATCTTATCTCTAACTGTGGGGCTTTCTTGGGTCTGGGGCTAGGCTCCGTGTTTGTGCACTTGGGGAGGAGAGGAGGCAGCATTGGTTTCAGGGGTAGATCAGGGGCACAGTCCACAGAAGGAGACAGTAGCCCCTCCCTGGAGGGCTGTGCAATAGAACAAAGGCTGCCTGCATCCACCACCCCCCAGATCAGTGGCTGCGTCTAGGGCGCAGTCTGCAGTAGGAGAAAGTGGCCCCCTCCCTGGGGGCGTCGCTGTGGGACAAAACAATGCCTGCCTGCATCCACCATGCCCAAGCTCAGCAGTGAGGTCAGCAGGGTAGTCCAAGGCAGGAAAAGGCGGGGCTCCCTGAAGCACAGCAGCACAAAGATAGCCAGGAAGACATTTGTAGCAGCACAGAGAGGCACTTCCCCAGTGCCAGAGCACACGGAACGGGTCTGCGAATCCTAGACAAGCGCTATGCCAAAGGAGTCAGTGGAGCAAGAAGGACCACCCTGCGTGTGCCCTGGGCACAATGAGTACAACTGGAACAGAGTACACCAGGTCATGTAGACGAGGCTGGACATCACCATTTCCCCACAACCACCACCACCACCACCACCACCAAGGCGGGGCCTCAGGGATCAGTCCGAGGGTCCATAGTGGAGGTGGGACCAGCCTACCCCAAACTACGCCCCTCTGTGCTGGGTACCTGCTTATCTGATGGAGCAGGATAGGCGCTGTGGAACCAGGCAGCTCCATCATCCGGACCAGTGATGCTGCATAGACTGGATTTATTCCGGGACAACTCTTGTTGTTAGATATATTCTCCCTTCCTCTCTCTTCCCTCTTTTAGGTTGATAACTCTGCTTGTAGGTTTGCTTAAGCAGACACTTATAATCCATTCCCTTGATACATTTCCTACCTATACTTCTATACTTTCCTTTCTCTCTCTCTGGAATATCAAGCCATTTGGTTTCTCTGTCTGGGTAAACTTATCTTCCTTTTGTTCCCCCCACCTCCGTCCTTATTTTCCTTTCTCTCTCTCTGCAATAAGCCATTTAGCCTCCCGGTCTGGTCAATATATATATATTTTTTCCTTTTCCCCACTCCTGTCATTTCTCTCGTTATATGTGTTCTTCCAACAGCAACACCTCTACCGTGTTCTTTACTTGTAGCTGGTGTTTCTGGTTTGCTTGTTTTGTTTCGTTTTTGATTTCAGGCTGTTTTTCTGTGTGTTTGAGCGTGTGTGTGTCCATTTATTTCTTTTAGTTGCAAGTTTCCTTCCATGTCTCTTTTTCCTGTTTGTTGGTTTGTTTGTTTTCCTTTCCAGGGCTACTTCAAGGGACAAATAAAAGCACATCTTGTGGAGGGTCAAAAACATCATGACGAGTAGAGAACTCAAAGAGCCAATGCCACAACAACAGAAAGCAAGTAACACTCTCCAAGAAACACTAACTGCAGGGCTAGAACCTGCACAGGGTGTGACCCCCATTTAATATAACAATTCTTGCAGATGCAGAGAAAATAACAAGCTTGTAAACATCATAAGAGAGAGAGAAAACTAGCCAAAATAATGAAACAGGGGCATTCCCCTCAAAAGAAGTTCCGGGAAGAAGTGGACAGCTAATGACTTGATCAAAACAGATATAAGCTACATATCAGAATTTAGCATAACAGTCAAAAGATGAATCATTGGGATTGGCAAAGGCACAGAAGACAGCATGGAATCCATTATTGCAGAGATCAAGGAAATAAAAAGTATTCATGAAGAATTCAAATGGTATAAATGAGGTGCAATTTAAAATGGAGGCAGCCACATCGTGGATTGAAGAGACAGAGGGGAGACTAAATGAATTAGAAGATAAAAATATGGGGAAAAGGAGGCGAGAAAAGATAGAGAGAAAATTGAGGATCGAGAGGGGAGAATAAGAGAAGTAAGTGATGCAACCAAGGATTTCCAGAAAAGAGCAAAAAGTGATGTGAAGATGACCTTGAACAAATCATAGCTGAGAACTTCCACAATCTGGGGAAGGAAACCGGCATTGAAACCAAACGGGCACAGAGAACTCCCTTCAGATGTAACTTGATTTGATATTCTTCACAACATATAATAGTGAAACTGGCAAAATACAAGCATGAAGAGAGAATTCTGAAAGCAGCTAGGGATGAATGGACCTTAACGTACAAAGGTAGAAGTATTGGGATAGGAGCAGACCCATCTACTGAAATCAGACAAGCCATAAAGGAATAGGGGAATCTTCAATGTGATGAATAGGAAAAATATGCAACCAAGAATCCTTTATCCAGCCAGCCTGCCATTCAGAATCGAAGGAGAGGTAAAGGTCTTCCCAAACAAACCAAAACTGAAGGAATTCATCACCGCTAAACCATCCCTGCAAGAGATCCTAAGAGGGATTCTATGAGGGAAATGTCGCAAGTATCACAAAGTGCCACAGACACCAGTACAAGCATGAAAAGTACAGACATCACAGTGTCTTGGAACCACAGCTTTCCATAATAACACTGCATGGAAGTGGAATAAATGCTCCAACCAAAAGACATAGGGTATCAGAATGGATAATACAAAACAAGACCCAACTATTTGCTGTCTTACAACAGACTCCTTTCAGACCTGAGGACACCTTACTATTGAAAGTGGGGGGATGGAGAACTACCTTTCATGCTACTGGGAGTCAAGAGGAAGCTGTATTAGCCATACTTATATCAGACAAACTTGACCTTAAATTAAAGTTTGTAGCAAGAGATGTTTAAGGGCATTATTAAATAATTACACTGTCTGTCCATCAGGAGGAGCGAACAATTATAATGAGTATGCAGTGAATTCGGAAACACACAAAGATTTAAAACATTTAATCACAAACATTAACAATCTCATTCATAAGAATGTGGTAATTGCAGGGGACTTTAAGACTCAACTTACAACAATGGACAGAAAATCTAGACAGAATCAGGAAAGAAACAATGGTCCTGAATGATACATTGGACCAGAAGGACGTGACAGATATTTTAGAACTCTACATCCCAAAGCAGCAGAGCATACTTTCTTCTGGAGTGCACGTGGAACATTCTCCAAGAGAGACCACATACTGGGTCACAAAAAGCCCTCAATAAATATAACAGAATTGAGATGACACCATGCACACTTTCAGATCACAATGGTTAGAACTTGAAATAAACTACAGGAAAGAGTCTGGTAAACCTCTAAAAGCATACAGGTTAATAAACATCCTACTAAAGAACAAATCAGTCAACCAGACAATTAGAAAAGAAAGTAAAAGACATAAGGAAACAAATAAAAATGAAAATACAACAATCAAAACTGTTTGAAAAAAAATTTACTTAAAAAGATGTAAAAGGGTTACTGAAGCTGAGTTTTGCATACTTGAGACAGCATGTAATGCACTAAGGAGTCAGAGTGCTTGGGGTAACGGCCATTTCCATAACTTTCTTAGTCCTGTGACCTTGAGCAATTATCACATCTCCTTCAGCCTCAATTCCTTCTTTTGTACATAGGGTCAATTGAGATGCTTTATCAGGTAAGTTGCTTGCCACAGGGAAGTGATGGGTAGCTGTAAGTTCATTGCTTTGCCCCTGGTATTCCCAGAACTCCTGCCAGGCAGCCTGGAGGCCTGTGTGCTACCTGAATCTGCAGCATTTTCAGACATATTGTTCACTTTGTGATTAAGTCTTCCCGTTTCACTGAGCCCTTGATTCACTCCATGCGTTCTGGCATCTGCCGCCCTGCGTTGGTTCCCTCCTCCTTTTTAACACCCTTACTTAGTTTTGTGTAATACAGTGATCACACCACCTGAGCATCAGTTATTAGCAATAAGCGTGACTCCTCTGAGTAGCTATGGTATTCTGATTATTCCCACATAAAGCTAGTTTCTGCAGCTCTGATTATCTGCTAAATTATACCAATGCATATTTTAGAAGACTCTTTTGTTGTTGTTGTTGCTGCTACTGCTGTTGTTGTTGTTGTTGTTGTTGTTGTTGTTGTTGTTTTTGTTGTTTAGAAATCATTTGATTCAGGTTCATCTAGTCTATCCAGTAACACCTGCATTAACATTGAGATAAACCTTGGTTTTACCTGTTTTCACTTTTTAACGCCAGTGGATTTTGTTTCTGGTTTTCTTTTTCAGGCTCCCTTTGGGAAGTTCTATTTCTTCCATCTTCTCACTCATGTTTCCTAAATAGACAACGGATTGTTTGCTAGTTGCTGTCTCTGGGACGTTGTTGCTGTTTGTCAGGTGTTAGTAGTGGCATTCCAGGCCTGGGGTGTTCATTCTTTCACGGATTTTTGTTCCAGGTCTTCATGACAAAGGCAACAGAATGAAGAAGGTACTGAGTTGAGGCAGTTAGAAATTCACTTCAACTAGGACTGCCGGAGGAAGTGGGCACTGCATTTAGAGGGGGAGACACAGAAATGAACCACAAGTGAGCAAAATGAGTTGGGTATAAGAAAGAAAAATAAGTCTAGCACGATAGTCAAGTTTTCTTTGCTTTTATTTGAACTATGGGATAAATGTGTAACATACTACAAACCCTTATGATTTGGGCTGCTTATTTTTATTTTAATGTTTGTTGGTTGGGTGGGTGGGTGGGTGGGTGGTTGACTTACAGTGTGTGTGAGGAAGGGGAGGGGATGAGAGAGGGGGAAGAGAAAATTCCTAGCAGGCTCTGTGCAGAGTGTGACCTGGGGCTTGAAACCACAAATGGTAAAATCATGACCTGAACTGAATCTAAGATTAGGTCACTCAACTAACTGAGCCACTAGGCTCCCCTTGGCTGCTTATTGTATTTGCACATTGGGTCTTCGTGTTACAAATACCATAGGGAGTGGTGTACATGCATGATCTAAGGAAGGTGCAGCTATTTAGTTCTGGCTTATTTTTTTTCCTTATAACACTTTATTCAGGAGTTATATTTCATAAGTTTATTAGAAAGACAGATTGAAGATTGTAATTGGGAGGAAATCAGGTAAGGAGTCATTGCAGTTGACCAGGAGAGGTGAACATGACAGGAATTAGTGTGGATGCAGAAAATGGAGAGATGAGGACAGATGTGGTATTTTTTTGAAAATGCATTTTGTTGTGTAATAAACATTATATAAAATAACTCTTTTGGTGCATAGTGCTTTGAGTTTTAAAGATTGTATATACTCATGTAAATGTCACCCCAGTGATAATACAGAAGAGTTCTGTTCCTGGGGCACATAGGTGGCTTAGTCACTTAAGCATCCCACTCTTGATTTCGGCTAAGGTCATGATCTCACTGTTCTTGAGTTTGAGCCCTTGCTCACGAACTTCCCCTTTGATTCCCCAAAGTATCTTTATTTGGACAATAAATTATATTGTTGCCCTAACAATAATCGAACCTGTGTCAGAAGATCCATTTTGAAGATTAAAAGCATTAAAAACAATACCTGCTCATAAAATGTGCTCAGTAAGTACTAGTTGCTATTGTTAGCTGTGACAACTAGAATCCATGTTTTAAATATCCAGTTTCATGCATTAACCCAGAAGCAAGGATTGTTACTGTAGACCTTGAGCTCTGAAAGTGACATTTTTGGTTGGAAAATGGAGAATCACCACAGTGTGAGCAAATTTAATACAGTTTTGAAAAATTCTCTTCCAGTTTAACCTAGCATGGGTGAAACCAGTAGCTTGAAAAAAATGGCCGTTTTCTTTCATTTCACTAACAGGGTAATCACCACGCAGGACATCCTGGTGTTACAGAGAAAATACCATGGGGGTCGTTAATTTGGGTTTTGTGTTTACTGTGCTGTTCTTTCCAGTCTGATCCCTAGTTTTCTTTCTTTGATCTTTCTTTGGGCAATACCTTCCTTTTCCTCCCCTCATGTAATGTCTAAAGTCAATTGCTGTCCCTTCTTCATACCTCCTTGTGCTAGCGGATAAAGAAATTATACATAACTGAAAAAGCTTTATTTGCAGTAATGGTTTCATGTGCCTACTCTTAAAATCCTTTGACGTGTTTGAGATTGGGTAGAAAAAAAGTGGGTTAATTGGGATATGACTTTTCTTCATATAGGCATCTTGATGAGAGTTTCTGCCAAGCTTGTGAGGTAGTCACGCTAGACAGGCACAGAAGTGGGACGGACCTCGACTCCTGGCCCTGCCACAGGCTAGTTGTGTGACCTTGGGCACTCCATTTGTTTCATCTCTCTGAGTTTCAGTATTTAGCATGCTTAAAAAGGGGGGTAAAGACATGTGCTGCTTCCCAAGGTTAAACATGAGGCTCAAATGAGATGATGAGTTAGTGTGCTGTAAGCAAATGTTGGCCAAGAGTTCCTTTCTTTAAAAATTGGTTGATGTGATTGGGACTCCTTTTGTAAGATGCATGAGCAGAGGCTTGGAGGAAAAGAAGATAAAAATGCTGCTTCTGTTTGTGTGTTTCTGAGTTGCCTGTGGCTGTAGTACTTGGCTATCTAACCAGGTGCTGCTTCAGCATGCATGAAATACTTCAAATGGGCGACAAGATGGTTTTTCTTTTATCCTAAACTTCAGGCTGTTGGAAGCATATCTGTGGAAGCCTATGTGATCTGACAGCTTGAAGGCTCCATGAGAAGTCAAGTGTGCAAGGGAGCCCAGCTTTGAGCCAACCAGGGAAAGGATGGCTTAGCTCTCTAAGGAACATGCACGTTTCTAAGGTGATAGAGTAGAGAATAAAATGTGTCCCTTTAAACTCCACATTCCCCTGCTCTTCCACTTCTACGAAAGTCTTTGGCTACTAGCAGTCTGGGCTCTGGAGCCAGCATAGTATTTTTCTTCTTTTAGTTATCCTGGTTTACGATTTGCTCCCCTTCAACTGAAAACTTGTTTTTATTATAGAAAATTTCAAATATGTAAAAGTCAAGAAAATAGCATATTATACCCCCATATCCTTAGGACCTAGTTATAAAAAATTAACAACTCATGTCTAATCTTGTTTCATCTGTATTTCTACCCGTTTTGTCCTTGCTCCCGTCTTTGCCTGGTTTATTTATTTGGTTTATTTATAATGCACACGTTGCATTTTATTCAAAATATCATCCTGTTTGTTTTTATTTTTAAAAAGTTTTATTGTAGTATAATTGGCATAACTTGCAGGAAACTAAAGTGTGCTATTTGATAAGTTTATACATCAGTGTGGATGAGTATACACACAGATCAAAAACTATATACACACACATATCCATGAAACCACCACAGTATAGATAGTGAACACATCCATCACCGAAAAGTTTCCTTGTGTCCCTTGGTTATCCTTTCCTCTTGACCACTCTGCCACCCATTACTGATCTGCACTCTGTCACAATATATTAATTTCTTTTTTTTAGAGTTCTAGATGAATGAGATCATAAACGACGTACTTTTGTTTTTGGTCCAGTTTTTTTTTTTGTTTTTTGTTTTTTGTTTTTTTTTTTGTTTTCCCGGCCATGGCATAGTCTTTGTCTAGTCTACCAATATCATCATGTTGTGACTAGGTACCATTTAGGAAGCTGCACGTCTGGGATGCAGACGGGATACCTGATGAGACCTAGACTAATCTTACAATCAGTGTTACAGCTGTAACTTGGACCCAGACAGGTCCCAGATGGTACTCCTGGGTGGCTCAGTTGGTTAAGCCTGCTTGGGATTCTCTCTCTGATGCTCCCCTGCTTGTACACTCTGGGAGGAAGCCGGGTGACGTTCCGGAGGAGGAAACTGAGCAGGTACACTGAGGGTCCGAGCTGACTGTGCTAAATTCATTAAGAGATAATATTTTCATTAAGAGATGGTACTCCAGGGTGGCTCAGTTGGTTAAGCCTGCTTGGGATTCTCTCTCTGCTGCTCCCCTGCTTGTGCTCGCATTCTCTCTCTCTCTCTCTCTCTCTCTCTGTCTCTGTCTCTGTCTCAAAACAAATAAAAATGTGTTCTTTTTTAAAAAAAAGAGATAATACTTGAGGTGGATCTTGCAAGATAAAGGGAAGTTTAATGGACAGTGGGGACTGGTGTATAAGGTAGAAAGAATGTAGTATCAATGCGGGGACATGAGAAACTTATTGGCCTGGGGGCTGATGATGAGAAATAATTTTGGTAATGCTGGTATGACCAGAAAGATGTAGGGCCTAAAAAAATACCTGTTTTGGTTATCCAGAGCAGCTTTTTCACTGATAATCTTATGAGGTCTTTAAAAAGACTCCTTGAAATGTTGAATAAATGCAGGAGATCCCATTTCTGTTTTCTCAGTTCCAAGGATCTCAGATGGAGAGCTTCTGAACAAGCTGATCTCAAAAGCATTTTCTGATTTCAGCCAACCTAGGTTTTGCCATCCAGGAGTAAATTCACTGCTCCCACCTTTTCTGCTCAGCTCTGAGTCCCTTTCGTGTTAAAAGAGATCTGCTTGCTACTTTTAAACTGAATAGTATTTCCAAAACTGTCCCCACTGTCAGTAGTTGAAAGGCTAATAGTCAGCTAGCATCTGAATACCATTGGAGTGGTACCTCACTTATTTGGTTCATAAAAGGATGATGGTTGTAAAAAGGAAAGTGTATGATTGGTGGTTTAGCCATGTTTTGGAGGCTAACTCTTGTTTCCTGCTTTAAAAATGCATTTTGCTATTTCCTAGTTAAGAATCGATTATAATGAGAACGTAGTAAATGCAAAATAAAAGGTGCTTTTAGGTTTTAATGCACAGTGCTGTTGCTGAGAATCAGTGAAACAGATTTCTTTTTTTTTTTTTAATGAATAGGTAGTTTGTGGATGTGAATTTCAAAAGGTACACGTGTTCAAATCCCTTCTTTCCTCCTCAAGCAACTTTAATTGTTCTTTAGTGGCCCCTTTTATAAAGGGAGTCTATGCTTGTATTAGCACGTATGAGTGTGTTATTGTTTCTAGGATTTTGTTATGGAAATGCTAATTAGAAAGAGTAGAGAGAATATTATCTCTTGCCAGTCATGATAGCAACGAGTGTGTGTGTGCATGCGTGCCTGCGCGCGCGCACGCAAGTGGGCAGATAATCTAAATAAGTGTTTACTTTTCACCTAAAAAATAACAAACATGCACATTAACAAAGTTTAACCCATACTGAAGAAAAAGAGTAGTTAAATAGAAACTGAGTAGGCCCACCTTTGGATTTAACAAAGACTTCAAGCAGCTACTATATTTAAAGAACTAAAGGAAAATGTATTTGGATTTAACAAAGACTTCCAGCAGCTACTACATTTAAAGAACTAAAGGAAAATATATTCAAAGATACAGTAGGAAACATGATGTGAGTCCACCGAGAATCACAATAGACAAATGGAAGTGATTTTTAAAAAAGTGAAATTTATGGAATTGAAAAATACATTAACTCAAATAAAATTTCACTAGATTAACTCAGTGGATTAGAAATAGAAGAAGGAATGTGTGAACTTGAAGGTAAATCAAGGGAAATGTGCCAAGCCAAAGAATAGAGAGGGGAGAAAAATTGGACACCAATCAGTAGAGCACTGTGTGACAATATCAGGTGCTCCAACAGAATTATGTAACACATGTATAATAGGTGCCCCAGATAGAGAGGAGGGAGAAAAAGGGACAAAAATATTACTGAACAAGTTGTTTACATACCAAATTTGATGAAAATTATCTGAAAGATCCAAAAACTTGAAATAACTTCAATTTGGATGAACTCAAAGAAGAACACACCTAGACAAATCATAGTTACACTATTGAAAAATAAAGATATTATTTTGAAAGTAGAAAGAGGAAGCTCCTTATCACATAGAGGGCAAGAATAATGTGACTAATGGCTGATTTCTCATCAGAAACAATGGAAGCCCGAAGATGGTGTACTGATAAATGTGAAGTGCTGAAAAAAACCATCAACTAAGAATTCTGTGCCCAACAAAACTCTCCTTTAAAAATGAAGATGAAGAAATTATGCTGTTTCGGTCGCCCTGCTACTCTTCGCTGGCTAGGAATTCACCACGTGCGGAGAAATGGTCTTGGCGGCCAGACAGCAGGCCCCGGTTTTCACAACTGTGGTCGAACTAGGAAGCTGAAGAATTGTACTTCAGGTGTGAAATGGCAGCTGTACTGTTGAACGCCATCACGGGGAAACCCGCAGCAATGCACTGGGGAGGCAGTGTGGGGTGCGTCTGTACACTCTGGGAGGAAGCCGAGTGATGTCCCGGAGGAGGAGACTGAGCAGGTACCCCGAGGGTCCGAGCTGACTGTGCTAAATTCTGTCTGCTTGGCTGCACACCTGGATTTCACACATTGGTCCTCGGCACATTGAAGCTCTGTGTGACCAGCGTCATGGGACACCTGGATCAGAAACCGTGGCAGTGGGGACACCCTTCCTGTGCACGTGCTGTGTACCGGGCTCTGGGCTGAGCATGGCACAGAGGTCATCCTTATTTTCAAACTGATGTTGGGCAAGCTGAGACATCAACTGCGCACTAACGTCACCCATGCACTTGAAAGTGGCTGAGGTGTTGGGCCTCATCTGGGCACGTGCTTCCTGGATCACTGGCTGTGCTGTCAGGCAGTCTGGGAACAAAGCCTGGTGTCGGCACTAACGGGTGACAGGGGCTTGGAAACCTGCTTGGCCTCTCTGCACCTGAGCCTTCTTGCCCACAGGTGACACCATAGGGGTTCCGTTTGGAAACAGAGACGGTGTGGGTCTGTGGGCTCTAAGGGGTCCTTTTTCTTCTCTGCACCCCCACCAACTTCTTGGGTGTCTTGGCCTTTAAGGAGATCAGGAAAAAATGGAGATATTTTGCCATGGGATATGATGGCTTAACAGGGCAGGATTCGGAGACTCGGGAGTTTGGGCCTAAGTTTGGCCATGTGCCGACCAAGGGGTGCAGACCACCTTTCGAGGTTCTGCCTCTCCCTGCCACCCTGACCGCGGTGTGAAATCCAAGAACAGGCACAAAGTCATTATCAGGACTTTCAAAATAAGATCTTCAAGGAAGTAAATAAGACTGGGTCTCCAAAGAGAAGAACACCATCCCCTTCTCCACAGCCTTTGGGGTCTTAATGGCCAGGTAAAGGGGTTTGCCTTTGGGCAAGCTTGACCTCCCGCCGCCCATGGACCATCGAAGAGGCACAACCACACAGCTTGGAATCCCTTACCGCCCCTGACATGCCACACTGGGTGCCCCCGCTGGCCATGCTCCTGCCTGACCTCTGCATTCTCAGACGCTCAAAGACGAGGGACGGTGCCGGCCGCTACGAGGATGGAGTGTTTCCTCTGTGCGCCAGACACAGGAGGCCAGGTGCATGCTCCAGCCTCAGCTTTGCCACTAACCGTCTGGTCAACCTCCGTGAGTCCTGTTCCCGGTGAGACAGCTTCCCCGCCCCAGAACTGAGCCGTCTGATCGCAGTCAGATCACCCAAAGCACCCAGCGCTCGTCGGGCAGTCAAGGCCACACTGCCCACAGCCACACATTTGCTGCATCCAAGGTGCCACATGCATTCGCTCACTTCCTCCCGTGGCAAGGGTGATACCGCTCAACAAATGTTTTATCTTTTCTATTTGCAATAATGTCGCTGGTATGCATGACAGAATGATGATTTGGGGCAGCTTCATTGCTTAAAGGAAAATGTTCAGTGATTTTTGGTCCGATGGGTGAAAACACAGGTACTGAAATGTTAAATGTTCCTCGTCATGTCCTACCTACGTTTTGAGTTAGCCTAGCAAGAGGCTTTCTTACACTGTATAAAAGTATATCTGCTGGACCCCCAAGGTCCCTTCCTATAGGGTCCTCAACCTCGGGACTGCTGATTGGGGGACCAGACGGTCTCTCTTGGGTGCGGGAGGTCATCTGGTGTGCTGTGTGACGTTTAGCAGTGTCCCTGGCATCCACCTGCTACGTGCCAATGGCAACAACCAAAAGTGTCTCCAAACATTGTCAGATGTCCCCCAGGGTGAGGGGGAAATTCACTGCCCATTGAGAACCGCTCCCCTGCACCAACTCCCCCAAATGTAGATGGAGTGAAGCAAGATTGCTATGATAGAGATTTTGGTTGTTTCAGTGTTTAATTAAAATTTCTAACCTCAACAAAGAGATGCCATCCAAATGTTGAAAAACTGACTTCTTCAAAACTTTTGCTTTCCTCCCATTTAATTTATCTCCTGTGAATGTGATTCTCTGATGTTTACAAGCATTTGGTCAGCATGGATGGGGGTAATTACCTGCGAACCTCAAGCCCTCCGTGATCGGGAGAGGACACCTTTGCTTCCAGGGTGGTGCTGAGCAAGGCTGTCTCATCTTAGGTAGATGGATGTTGCCCTTGATTACATTTCGAAGAAGCAAGGACACCTGTGATTTGATTATCTGGATGGAGTGGGCATACCATCGGTGATCTTATTCTCTCAAATCAAGGACTTGTTGCAATAAGTAAAAAGAAGAGTAACGTTTGGCTGAAGGCAGTGTAGTGTGATGGAATTAATGGCACTGCCTGAGTAGATGGCCGGGCACATCTTTCTCTGACTGCTGTGTTTTCTTAGGCATGCATTTGTGGTAACCTGCGTGACTCTGACTGCTCCGTGGAGCCCTCATCCCCGCCCCTGTGAAATAGATTTGGCACATGAATGAGATGGAAATTCAGGCGCTCCTATGTGCTAGGTGTTGGCCACTGAAAACTCACCTATGCTCACAGAGGGCTTAAATAAGATTGCAGAAGAGAAAAATACAGTCCCGAATCTGCCCCTCCTGTATTGCTCAAACCCAAAGAATGACCAAGATCCCGAAGCACTGGGAAAGCCGGAGGAGGGCAACGCATCCGTGGTTCAGCAGAATGCCTGCATGAGTGTATCTGGCTCATTTTCTCCCACTGACCTCGTCTGTGAGACATTCTCTCTGTGGACACATCTGGAGCCCGAGAAAGACAATTTGGAGTGTCCTGTCTCTTGCAGGAACTCGCGGGAGAAGGCTCGGTTTGGGCAGAAAGGACTCAGCTCAACCTGGAGGAGTGAATCTAAGCTGTTCCCTGCAGACGAGAAAAGTGCTACCAAAATTTTGTCACCTAGATCACAGCCGCCCCAGGCACCATGCGGGGGACACGGATTAATGCTGGGGGCATGAATGAATGCATGGGCGAGGCAGTGAGGAAATCAGTAAATCGCCTGTGGTGTTCATTTCAGTGAAATCCACCTTGGAAAAATGAAGGCAATCGTAACAACAGCCAAAGAAGAGCCACAAAGGCATGCATGTTACTACGGGCTAAGCAACATTTTCAGGGCTTTCCACTCAGTAACTCATATAAGCCTGGTCAGCGCCCTATGCGCCAAGAACTAGCAATATCACATTCTGAAGACATAAACAGAGAGGCATAGAGAGGCTGCATCACAAGCCCAAGGTCACAGAGCTGGGGAATAGAAGTACAGGATTGAGAATCCCGGGCGTCCCCCACCCGGAGGCTGCGCTCTAACCCTGTTCTGTATTTCCTCTCTATTAACGTGATATGGGGGCACCCGGGTGGCTCAGTCGTTGAGCGTCCGACTTCAGCTCGGGTCATGATCTCACCGTTCGTGAGTTTCAGCCCCGCTTGGGCTCTGTGCCACAGCTGGGCGCCTGGCGTCTGCTTCTGATTCTGTGTCTCCCTCTCTCTCTGACCCATCCCCACTCACGCTCTGTCTCTCTCTGTCTTAAAAATAAATAAAAACATTAAAAAACATTAAAGTGATATGACATTATTTGCTGTACTTAAACAAGCCTGGGTTCTGCACAAACACGGATTGATTTGTTTACTTGAGTCGTGAGGTCTCCTCTTGGTGGCTTATCACAATTAGCTGGGAAGTGTCTGCAGCAGATTGAGTGTATGTTCCCTCAGCCCCCTCTGGAAACTCACTCGGGAAAGTAAAACCGAAGTGTACAGACGGGCAAGCGGGGTTCGGTCTGCTAAAACTCGGTGTGTGGGCATCTGCATATCCCTGTGTAACATGACAAATGCATTTCCTATGGAGGGTACCGCCTGGATTCGGAAGCCTAGTTTGGAGCACATAACAAGCCAGGTCAAGAAGAGAAACAGCTTCCAGGGCAAGATATGCCATGGCCTCCGGGCCCTCGGCAGCAGTTGCTATAGAAATGTCTGGGCACATGTTCTGGTGAGCACGATGGGAGTGAGATTAGTCACGATCTTTACTACTGGTTTAGGGCTCCAGTCAAAACCGTGTCTCCATAGAAAGGAAACCAACCATCTCCATAAAAGTTAATCCATGATTAAGGGGGTGGAAAAAGCCAGTATATTTGTAGTGACACGAGAATCAGGAATGGAACATAGAGGCCTTCTGTATTTTGCTCTTTCTGCTTAAATAATGCAGCAATGGGAGAGTTTTTTGTGGGAATGTGTAATTTAATATCATTGAGTGAGGGAATTGGAATGTTTCACCTGCTCTGCTATTGAATGACACACTCTCAGGCCAGCAGTGGACTTGTGTCAGGGCCGAGCTGAGGTCTCCACAGGAGCCCAGTGGGGAAACGGAGGCACAGTGAGGGTTGGGCACAAAGGGCAGGAACGAGGACTGTTTTGTAAATCCGAGCGTGAGGCACGGGCCGGGCGGCATGAGTGCGGAAGATCTTCCGGCTGAGGGCAGGGGTGAGACTCACCTGTGTAGACAGTCCGTCCACACTCTGTGGTCCCTCCTCGGCGGTCAGCATGGGGCCAACCCTTTGCTGACACTGTCTGGCCCCACAGCCGGTGTTTGAATCTCATAGTAGAAGACTTTTCATTTTGGGTAGAGGATTCCCAGCCCCATCACATCTCCCCAAACCCTGTGAGTTTCCTATCGTTGCTCCTGCACAAATTTCTGTAAACATCGCACTTTGGAACACCACTCGTAGTTGCCACATGCCTCAGCGTCGGGGTCCAGGCAGGCCCTTCCCGTGGTCGCGGTTTCCCACGGCTGCAGCCAAGGAGCAGCTGGGCCTCCCAGCTCCTATGGAGCCCAGCTCCAAAATGTGTTCACTTGCTTGTGGCCCCGGCTCCTGGCAGATGGCCCTCCCTGTGGGCCATTCACAGCCTGGCTGTTTGCTTCTTCAGAGCCAGCACAAGCATCTTGTTCTACTGCCAGTCTCTGATGTCAGAGAAGGATGACATGCTCTTATAAAGGACTTTCCATCCCTCAGTTAGATCAGGCCCACCCAGGTCAAACTCAATTTAATTATAGTCAGCGAAATAGGGACCTTAACTGCACCCAACATCCCTTCACCATTGTCATATGATATAATGTGCTCATGACAGTGACCTCCCATCCTCTTTGCCCTATTCTGCTGGTCAGAAGCAAGTCCCTGGTCTGCCTGCTCTGGAGGGGAGGGGATTTGTGCAAGGGTGTGACTCATCATAGGTCACCTTTGGGAAGGTAGGTCTGCCACACCTTCTCAGCCCTGGATCCAGATCCTTTCAGGGCACAGCGATTGGAGGAGGCCTGGAAAGTTAGAAGTGTGTGTGTTTTGTTCAGCTCTGGGATTCCCAGCACCCAGGCCTGGGGGCCCCAGATGGTCCATAAGCCTCCTTCCACTTTGCTTCCCTGCTTAGGTGCTCCAAGGAGGCAGGGGCTACATGTCCCATAGAGGGGGCCCTGGACCACTCCCCCCAACCATTCATCCATCCGTCCGGGTGTCATGGCTGACTGTGTGCCTATAGTGTCTCCATCCCTACCCTGGCCTGGAACACCACACTGGCCCCCAAGTTGCTTATGGTTCAGTGCATGTGGTGGTGAGGGGGGACCAAGCCTGTCTTAGTTTCTGTGGGCATTACCCATGTCTCCTGGCCTGGCTCACAGAAAAGAGCAGTCTATTGGTTGTCATAGCTTGGAAGTTGAGGGATGGCCTGTCTTCAGGAACAGCTGGGTCCAGGGCTCTCGGTCTTGAAAAATACACAATCAATAAAGTTCTTTTCTGTCCCGTTCTGCTCTTCTGGTGGGTAGACTGAGCCTCCTCGGCTGTGGGCTCTTAGCAAACACCACACAGCATCTACAAACTCCCCTGCCAGCTTGTGACGTCCTCATGCACAGACTAAGTTCACACACTCCTCAGCAGGGGACGGTGATTCACATCACCCCCCCTTGTCCCCTCCTTTCAGCCAAGGCCTCGCTTTGTACCCTGTCACTTGCTGCCCTCCACTTGAAGGTGCCAAGTCAGTTTTAGGGACAGAACACCAATTCAATGCATTAGCTCTATGACCAGAAACACAAGCTGCAGACATGGCTGGATCCAGGAGCTCTCATGATATCACTGGGGTTCTAGTTCTCTCTGTGTCTTTGCGCCATTTCCCTCTCCTTCTCCAGATAGGCTGTCTCTCCGTGGAAAGGAAAGATGGCTGTGAGGGACGATGGCCCTGAGGCACCAGGACCTGGGCAGGGCAAATTTGCACAGATTCAAGGAGACGCTCACTCTCAGGGTCATGCCTGAGAGCTACGTACCCCCTTACACTTTGTGTCCTGGCTACCCCCCTCCCTTGAGCTAGAGCCAGCCCTGTGCTCACTTCAGCAGTGGGGCAGAAAGAGCTCTTGGTTCAAGCAGTTTCCGTAGATGATAAGGGAACTCTGGTAACAAGTTTGACTGGCCCTGCTTGGGCACACGATCCCACTTGCAGTACCACTGAGCAGACAGGACCCCTGGGCTCCCGGGAGCCAGGTCTTCTGCATCACGGTCCCTTGGGAACCACAAGTACTGGAGGGTCAGCCCCCAAAGCACAAGCTGGATGGGCAAATGTAACACATGGTCTCTGGGGTTCCACCCGAACCCGCAAGCACCTAAGTGTACCCTATCTTTTATTACCTGGTACTGCTGTGTGCTTACAGATCTCAGCCCTTCAGTCAAACTAGGAATCCGTGAGGATGAGAGCGGTGCCTTACGCCCCCACAGCGCTTAACAGAGAGCCTCGTGCCTCCAGGTGCCCACGGAATCTTCATACTATGACTTGATTCTGTACGGGGGCTGCTGAGGAAGTAGAATCTTATGCTGCCTGGTGGGAAAGCTTGATGGCTCCCCCGACTGGCTAGGCTAATCCGCATCAGGGATGGGATGACGCTATTTCCACGGATGGCCTCTTATGGGTCACATGTGCATGCGAAACGCGGCCTCCTCGCGGAGCTGCGAGAACCTGACTCTCTCTCTCTCTCTCTCTCTCTCTCTCTCTCTCTCTCTCTCTCTCTCTCTCTCTCTCTCTCTCTGTGATCCCTGCTTCGGAGAGCTCGGCCCGGTGGGGGAAAGCCTGGATTCTACCTTTGTGCGTGGGGAACACCAAAACCGGGCCTCATACATCCTGGAGACCCCTGCTTCTTCTATCCAATGGGAAACCTGGGCGAATGGCAGCGTGGCGGGCCTCTGGGCCTCCACTCCAGAGCGCTTGGATCAATGAGGAAATATCACTGCCTCCCTTTGCTCTCGGTGAGCAGCTTGGGGTCTCGGCTGGGTCCCAGGGAAGGCTCTCCTTCCTAAGGACACCAGGGTCGCAGCTTAACAAAGGACGGGTCTTGTCGGTGGGAAGCAAGACCAGAAGACAGCATGGTGGGGAGCTTGGAAGATGCTCAAGATGCTTGGCAGATGCTTGGAAGATTCCCACCTACCCTCATTTTATTTGGAGAGACCAGAAAGCTTCTGAAGCCGTCCTCCCTCTTGAAGTGAATGTATTCTTTAGTTATTCATTATAATTGCCTTTGGAATGGGCTCACTAATCTTAGTCTCCTAGTTACTTATTGGTTTTGATTGGCTGGAGAACACTTTTATCTGGGTTAATCTGAGTCACATCACTTACACAGAAATGAATAAAAATGAATCGTGGGTAGAAAATATAAAGCACAAAACTAAACCTTGAAGAACTATAGTAGGGGACAAACACTTGGGGATTTAGGGTTAAGCAAAGATCTGGACACCAGCATAATTTGCTGGACTTCATCCAAATTAACCACTTTGCTCTTCAAAAGGCCCTGTCAAGATAACAAAATGACAAAGTAGAGACTGGGACACATATTTTCAAATTATATTTCCAACAAAAGCCTTATTTTAAACTATATACAGAATCTGTGAAAGTCAACATTTAAAAAATCCAATTAAAAACTGAGCAAAAGATAGGAACAGACATCTCACTAAATAGGATACAAAGATGTCATATCAGCCCATGAAACAATGTTCAACCTCTTTTCCACTAGGGAAATAGAAATTAAAAGCATACTGAAATCCACACCATCAACACAACAGAAATTTTAAAAATAGTGAGTACACCGAAAGCTAGTAAAGATTTGGAGAAACTGAATTGTTCCTACATTGCTGGTGGGAATTTAAAATGGTGGAGTTACTCTGGAAAATAATTAGAAAGTTTTTTTTTTTAATTAGTGATGGAATTATCAAAGATCGAGCAACAATACTCCCGGGAAATAATTCTAAACTTATGTTCATGTAGATACTTATAGACACAATTCATAGCTTTATTAGCAACAGTGAAAAATGGGAATTTACCTAAATATCCTTCAGTGGGTTAAATGTTAAACTAACTGTGGTATATCCATACCATGGAATATTACTGGGAAATAAAAAAGGAATACTAGCAACTCCTTGGGATTAATCTCAAGGGATTTACTCTGAGCGCAATAAAGCTCATCTCAAAATAGTTACATACTGTATGATGCCATTTATATAACAGTCTCAAAATAACAAAATTATAGAAATAGAGAACACATTGGTGGTTTCCAGGGTTAAGTTAAGTAGGTGGAGGTAGAAAAAGAAAAGTGCCTTTAGCAACATCAGGGCAACATGAGGGATCCCTGTGGATGTAAATGTTCTGTACCTTGGTTATACCAATGTCAATATCTTGGTGGTTATATTGAAGTATATTTTTGCAAAGTGTTGCCTTTGGTGGAAACTCAGTAAAGGGTACACGGGACTTCTCTGTATTATTTCTGACAACTGTGTTATTTCTTACAATCTCAAATGTACATGTATCTCAAATACAATTTTTAATTTAAAAAGATATATTGGGCTTTATCAAAATTAAGAACATTGCTTTCATAAGACACTATTAGGAAAATAATATGTAAGCCAAGCCACAGAGTAGGAGGAAGGATTTTCAAAACATTTACCTGACAAATTATTTGTTTCCAGAATATGTAAAGAATACTTACAATTCAATAATAACAAGATTAAACAAGCAATAAAGGACACAAACAGGTAATTCACCAAAGAACATGTATATGGTTAAAGACACAGCTAAAAGAACATTCAACAGAATTGATCACTAGAGATAGTGAAAATTAAAACCACAACGAGATACCAGTGCACAACTAACATAATAGCACCAAACAAAAAGACTGAGAATTTCGAATTTTGTAGAGTGTTGGAATACATGAAATTCTTAAATGTTGCCAGTGGAATGGAAAGCATGTCAGCTATGTTAGAAAATTCCTTGTGAATTTAGTATAAACATGCATTCAATCAATGACCCAACAATTCCATTTCTAGGTTTTTAAGAAAAATGAAACTGTGTGTCCACATAAAGAGTTCCACATAAATGCTTTATTCCTTAGAGTCAAAACTGTTAAGCAACCCAAATAGATGAATAAATTGTGGTTTATGTACACAATGGAAAACTACTCAGGAATAGGAAACTATTGACACGTGCAACACAGGAAGAATTTCAAATGCATATCATTAAGTAAAAGAATCTAATTTCAAAATGCTATATAGTGAATTATTCCATTTATATAATTTTTAAATGTATACATTTCAAAAGAATTAAATCATATAGTGTAGGTTCTCTAACCACACTGGAATTAGGTGAGAAATTAATGTCAATCATGGATAAAGATGTGGTTTATATACACAAAGGAATACGACTTGGCAATGAGAAAGAATGAAATCCTGCCATTTGCAGCCACGTGGATGGAACTGGAGGGTGTGATGCTGAGTGGAATAAGTCAGTCAGAGAAAGCAGCATATGTTTTCACTCATGTGTGGAACTTGAGAAACTTAACAGAAAACCATGGGGGAGGGAAGGGGAAAAATAATTTCAAACAGAGGGAGGCAAACCATAAGAGACTCTTAAATAGAGAGAACAAACTGAGGGTTGCTGGGGAGTGGGGGAGAAAGGGAGAAATGGGTGATGGGCATTGAGGAGGGCACTTGTTGGGATGAGCACTGGGTGTTGTACGTAAGCAACGAATCATGGGAATCTACTCCCGAAGCCAAGAGCACACTATATATACATTCTATTCTAGCCTAATTGACAATAAATTATATTTAAAACAGAAATTAATGTCAATCAATAACCTGATAAAAACTCTAAAATCTTATAAATTGGAGAACACACTTTGAAACAAGCCAGAGATCAAGGAATAAATCACAAGTGAAACACAGTATTTTGAATGATATAACACTCTACACCCACTAGGATGGCTAAAAGGAAGAAGACAACATCACAAGCCTAGGCAAGGATATGGCAAAATTGGAACGATCAGACTTTGCTATGTGATTGTAAAATGGAACCGCTGCCATTTTGGAAACCTTTTGACATTTTTCTCAAAATGTTACACATAGAGTTCCTAATGACACAAGCAATTAATTGCAATCCAAAGTATGTCTAAGAAAACTGAAAACATATTTCCACACAAAAACTTGTACACAAATTTTCCTAGAAGCATTACTCATGATCGCCAAAAAGTGGAAACAATCTGAGATGTCCATCAACATATCAGAAGATAAAGTGCGATTTCCATACAGTGGAACATAAAAAGAACTGCAGGGCTAATGAAGGAATGCAGGGCTACAACAACATGGATGGACCCTGAAAAAATTATGTAAAAGAAAAGGCCACAGTTTCTATGACTATCATATGAAATGTCCAGATTAAGAAAATCCACAGAAACAGAAAGTAGATTGATTAGTGGTTGCCAGGGGCTGGTGGGAGGGGACCAACGGGGAGTAATTAAGGAAATCAATTGACTTACCTGAGGAAATTATAAGTAGGACAGCAATAATTAGTAAAATAGGAAATAGACAAAAGCAGAAAGAATTTTAACAAATTGAAAAGTTTTTCTTTGGAAAGAGTAATAAAATTGCTAGACCCCCCTAATAATACTGTATTAATTTATTTTAATTTAACTTTTATTTATTTAGTTTTTAATTTTAGAGAGAGAAACAGAGCATGAGTGCAGGAGGGGGGAGAGGAGAGAGGAGAGAGAAAGAAAACCTTAAGCAGGCTCCAGGCTCAGTGTGGAGCTCACTACGGGTCTTGATCCCACGACGCTGGGATCATGACCCAAGCCAAAATCAAGACTCGGATGCTCACCGACTTACCCACCCAAGTGCCCAATACTGTGTTAATTTTAAAAAGAGAGAGAGAAAGAGAACATAAGTTATTGACATAAGGAATAAAAATATGTACATCCTTACAGACCCTACAGACATTGAAAGGACAAGGAAAGAGTCCAAATATCCATCGATGGATGAATGGATAAAGAAGAAGTGTTATATATATATAACTCTCTCTCTCTCTCTCTCTCTCTCTCTCTCTCTCTCTCTCTCTCTCTTTCTCTCTCTCAAAAATACATAAACATTAAATATATAAATATACACACACACAATGGAGCATTAGTTGACAGTCAAAAAGAGTGAAATCTTGCCATCTGCAACTATGTGGATGGAACTGGAGGATATTATGCTAAGTGAAATTAGTCAGAGAAAGACAAAAATCATATGACTTCAATTATATGAGGACTTTAAGAGACAAAAGAGATGAACATAAGGGAAGGGAAACAAAAATAATATAAAAACAGGGAGGGGGACAAAACTGAAGAGATTCATACATATGGAGAACAAACTGAGAGTTACGGGAGGGGCAGTGGGAGGGGGGATGGGCTAAATAGGTAAGGGGTGCTAAGGAATCTACTCCTGAAATCATTGTTGCACTATATGCTAACTAATTTGGATGTAAATTAAAAAAAAATAAAAAAATAAAACACGTCAATAAAATAAATGAATGGGGCGCCTGGGTGGCGCAGTCGGTTAAGCGTCCGACTTCAGCCAGGTCACGATCTCGCGGTCCGTGAGTTCGAGCCCCGCGTCAGGCTCTGGGCTGATGGCTCGGAGCCTGGAGCCTGTTTCCGATTCTGTGTCTCCCTCTCTCTCTGCCCCTCCCCCGTTCATGCTCTGTCTCTCTCTGTCCCAAAAATAAATAAAAAAAAAAAAAAAAAAAAAAAAAATAAATGAATGAATGAATGGATAGATAGATAGATAGATAGATAGATAGATAGATAGATAGATAGATAAATGGAGAAGAAAATGTTTAAATGGTTTTATGCCAATAAATTTGACAGCTTAGATGAAAAAGAAAACACAACCTACCAAAACTGTCACAAGTAGAAACAGAACGTCTGAATAGTCCAACAGGACAGCAGTGCTACTTTTCCATCCAGAGGACCTGTGATTCCTCCCATTGAAGGTTTCTACCCAGCAGTGTTGTCAGAGCTGTGCATTTGAATATCCTGGGAAGCTTTCGAAGATACCGAATGTGCATGTCACCCTTAAAGATTCTGATGCAATTGAGCAGAGTGGGCCCAGACATGGCAATTTTTAAAACATTTCCAAGGTAATTCTCATGTGCAGCCAGGGTTCAGAACTCAAGTGTACAAAAACTTCCATCTTCTAAACAGTTCTGGGTCCCGGCCCCGGCTCTGCCACTAATCACCTGTGATACTGACAACCTCCGTTTCCCTGTTCCCTCGGTTACTCTTCTGCATAAAACAAGGGAGGTGGATTCCATCAGTTTACAAAGTTGTTTGTGCAGTGAGACTTGAAAACATCATGCCCAGGGGACCCCATCGTGGAGGGAGCTAAATTAAGAGTGTCTGTGATTGAGCAGAAACAGCCAGGAACACCCGTCCTCCCCCAAACTCCCTGGAGGCACTTCTGCAGAGTTCTGGGACCTTGGGCAAGTCACGGGCTTCGTGCCTCTGATGTGCCCTGTAGCCCGACAGTAAGTCTCCGCCCACCGATGGGGTTGACTTTGTAGAATGCGCAGGCGCCTCCAGCTCTCCCCACACTGCCATCTGCACCTGTCCATAGTGAGACCTTCTGACACCTCCTTGTAGCTACTTAACTGACGGTCAAAGGGGGTTCCTCTCTTTTTCTTCCAGCGGCACCCACAAGCCAGGCTCAGAGGGTGCTTTTTTTTATTTATTTATTTATTTATTTATTTATTTATTTATTTATTTATTTATTTATTTATTTTAACGTTTTATTTACTTTTGACACAGGGAGAGACAGAGCCTGAATGGGAGGGTCAGAGAGAGGGAGACACAGAATCCGAAAAAGGCTCCAGGCTCTGAGCTGTCAGCACAGAGCCCGACGTGGGGCTCGAACTCACCGACCGCATGATCATGACCTGAGCTGAAGCCGAACGCTCAACCTTCGGAGCCACCCAGGCGCCCCTCAGAGGGTGTTTTAAAAAAAAAAAAGTTTTTGAGGGGCACCCGGATGGCACAGTCCATCAGGCATCCGACTTTGGCTCAGGTCATGATCTCCAAGTTCCTGGGTTCGAGCCTTGCGTCCAGCTCTGTGCCAACAGCTCGGAGCCTGGAGCCTGCTTCGGATTCTGTGTCTCTTTCTCTCTCTCCCCCTCTCCCACTTCCTCTCTCTCTCTCTCTCTCTCTCTCTCTCTCTCTCTGTGTGTCTCTCTCTTTCTCTCTCTCAAAAATACATAAACATTAAAAAAAATTTAAAAATAGATAAAATAAATTGTTCACTAGAATGTCCTGGAAGAACAAGACGATGAGATTTCAGGCCAGCCGGGAAATTTGGTTTGGCTCTGGCCAGCAGGGGTCAGGATGAGCTGTTCCACAGGGGCCCAGTGAGGCTCCTGGTAAGTCCTGTGTACTTCTGCTGCGTTCGGAGAAAGTGCGGGCTCTTAGTCAGCAGCTCGGTGTCCAGTCATCTGTCATGCGGAATGCTCACACAAGTGTGGGAAAGACAGAGAAGCAGGGATGCTCAGGCAGTGTCTGCCGCTATGCCCCTCCCATCACCATCACCCACACGGACCGTGACCTTTCCCACCCTCGGCCTCCACTGGTTCTTGACTGGAGAGCTCTTCTCATTCCTCATCCAGAGAGCATGTGTCACTTCCTCCAGGAAGCCCTCCCTGATATCCCCGACGAGGCTGTATCCACAGACACATCTAGCCTACAGACAATAGAGGAAGCATTAATATGCGACTCCCCTTCTGGGTAGACAATTAGGAAGGATGCTGCCTCTGGCCAAACATAGCCCTGGGGACTTATGGCTTGGGGAGGGATGGTGGTGCCCCCAGCAGGTGGATACAGCCCTACATTAGGGCGCAGGGTTTGGTCAGCAAAGTGTGGGCTAGATTTCAATCCCCTTTCATTGTACCCTCTTGAGAAAGCCCTTGGTCAGTACACAGACCACACAACCGTGCAGGTGGCCCCCTTCAGAGCTTCCGTGACTCATTCCCATAGCACGCTTTTTGCGTGTGCTATGAACACGTATTTGCAGCGTCTTTGCAGGCAAAGACATGTTTAATTTTGCTCATATTCTATTCCTAGCCTAGTTCTCGATTCTTAGTAAGTGCTCAAAGATGGACACTGGACACCCAGCAGACAGAAGGAGATTTGGAACACGAGGCATGTGGTAGTCTTGTCTGAACGAACCTCTAACTTGGGGAGGCTGAATGATTTTCAAACCCAAAGGACAGGCTGTGTCCCAGAGGGAAGCCTCATAAAGGAGAGACTTTTCCTTCAAATATGGACACAGGCAAGAATCTACTCCATTTTGCTTCCAAAGCCTGCATAGCTCCTCCATGTAAAAAATACTGACAGAAAGAGCTTCTGGGGAATCTCCTCACTGAGCGTACACATGGCTTCACATCAGCCCCAACCATCCCCACGATCTCTGCCATCGGAGAGGTGACTTTAAATTACCTAAGAAAACTGGACATTCTTACGCTATTACAAGAAAGTAGTGAAAATTTGGAGGGGCTGGCTGGCTTAGTCAGCTGAGCATCTGACTTTGGCTCAGGCCACGATCTCATGGTTCATGGGTTTGAGCCCCGCTTCAGGCTCTGTGCTGACAGCTCAGAGCCTGGAGCCTGCCTCGGATTCCATGTCCCCCTCCCTCTCTGCCCCTCTCCCACTCGCACTCTGTCTCTGTCTCTCTCACAGAAATAAGTAAATAATAACAATTTTTTTAAAGTAGTGGAAATTTCAACAAAAGGATGCGTACCCCAGCAGCTTTTCAAACATGCAAACGTCCCTTGTTTTCTTTCACAAAGTGATGGGGCTTGGTGATATTCCTGTATTGGCGTAAATGCTTTTGCCTCATCACTGACAGCTTACTTATTTGTACTTATTCATCTCATTTGACCTGGACTTGCCCAGTCTCCTGTGCATCAGGGAGCATGGTGGTGGCTATTACAACCGTGCTATGATAAACATCGTTGACTGCCCATCTTCGCATACATACATAAGTATCCCTTTAGGACACATAACTAGAAGTAGAATTTCTGCATCTAACTGTGCAGATACCTTTACATTTGAAGCAATAGTAGGCAAGATCTACGGCTTTAAAGCAGTAGCTTGACGCATACAAGTATGCCGTGTGTGTCTGTGGGTGTCTGTGCACACGTGCTCACGCACCTACCTATTTATACACACAGTCTCCTTCCTCCTCCCCATCACAGGGCCTGATGCAGGCACCTGACCCCAGCACACTAACAATAGACACTGCCTCTCAGAAATGGGGATGGTGCCCTCTTTCCCTGTGCTCAGGGGACCCATTTCTGCCTTCCTATATGGTCGTAGGCAGCATCCTTCTGCCACCTCAATCTCCACGGCCTCAATGTCTTCAAAAGTCACCCTCATTCTTCACAGACATTCTTGATCTTCAGCTCGCCTGCCCACCTTTACTCCACACGGTTCACGCTACAAAGGAGAACGATGTCTCTGAGGGAGAAATGCTCTAAGCAGTTCAAGAGGGAGCAGGTGGAGAGGAGAGGGAAGCCCCAGGGGCGTCCACTTTAGAGAGCAGGAAAGGAAGGACAGGGGGCGGGCCTAGAGGCACAGCCAGGGCAGGGCTGGGCTTCCAGCACAGGGGAAGGCTGAGCTATTCAAGGCAGAGGGAGGACACAGGAAGAGGGTCTCCGACCAACCAGTGCAGGGGACATGCAGGCACACATGGGCATAGCTCCCAGGCCTATTTCGGTCTTCCCTCAGGAAAGAGCTCAACTCCGCTCTCCTGGGAAGTCCCCTTGACTCCCTTGGCTGGAATCTGCGAGCTCTGATTAAACTTTGTGCATTCGTTCACTCATTCACTCCTTCACTCATCCTACCAATGCCCACTGAGCACCTCCTGTTTTCTGGGTGTCAACATCATAGATTGAAAACAGAAGTGTATAAATGTGAGGGATTCTTACTCCAGCTGCACCTTCTGGAAGGGAAGAAGGGCAGGTGTGGAGTGGGCAGTGGGAGGAGCCAGGGATTGGGAATCACAAATAACAGTGTCCCCCTTTCTCCTTCCTCAGGCACTAAGCAGCACCCACTCACTGCCAGCCATGGTCTGGACACTGAGGACCCGCATGTGAACAAGCAATTTGCCTTTCCCCACCCCACATGGTGTTCCAGTAGCTGACATGTGCAAAACCAAGAAAGCCTGTGTACCTGCAAGGACAGATACAGCCAAAGGTTAACAGAGCCAGAGAGTGATGGAGTGAGAGTGTCCCATGGAAAATAATAAGTAGGGAGGGCTTCCATGAGAGGTGCCTTTTGAGGTGAGAACAGAATAACTAGAGAGAAAATAACATCTGGGAAAAACATGCTAGTTAGAGAGAAGAGCCAACGCAAAGGCCCTGGGGCAGGAGGAAGCCCCAGGACAAAGTGCTCAAGGAACTGAGTGGAGGGGAGGAGAGGGCTGGGCAGCAGTGAGACTGGGGAGAGAGCAGAGAGGTAGAGAATAAGGTGGGGGGGAAGGAGGAGGAGCTGGTAGGGAAGGGGATAACGTGGGCCCTGCAGGCTGGCATAAAAATGTGGTTTTTGCTCTGAGTGATATCCAGCAGCTGGTGGTTTTAAGCAAAAAGTGACATGGTCCAACCCATTCTGAAGGACACTCAGGCTGCTATGTTGAAATCAGATCACAGAGCAGGTCAAGGATGTACCAAGTTCCTGCCTCCAGGGTGTTCTCAGGCTATGAATGGTGTTGGGTGCTTCCTTATATCCCCCGCTTCCATACAGGGACATCCAAGACAGCCCCGTTTGTCCCAGGCTCCTGGCCCTCTGCACAGTGTTGGATGAATCCGGGGTAAGTTTTGCTGAGGGAGCGGGGGAGGAGGGAAGGAAGGAGGTGACAGTTCCGCAGTCAGAAGGGGGCCGAGTCCGTAACATCACATTTATTTCCTAGATTCTGTTTGGATCTGCCTCCTGGTTTATCTTGCTTATTTTGCACATGACAAGCTGATAGCCATTTAGCAAACACTCTGCTCTATTTTGGGTGAGACCAGCATATGGCAGCAGGAACAACTGTGCCCAGAACCAGCTCCTGGAAGCCAAGCTCTGGCAAGTCGTGGAGACTCTGTTCCACAAAGAGCCATGTGCTGAGAAACCACAGCTAAGAGCAGACGCAGTCATGGCCCTTTCCTTCAAAGCTCATGAATCCATGGCAGGGGATCGGGGAAATGCAGCTGCTACAACTGTCTCAGAGCGTCGACCCACGTCCACTGGCCAGACACACCAATGGTGCAAACTTCAGGACAGAGAGCATGTCTTCTGTTAGAGAGTCACGATTGTGGGGGGTCACTTACTTACCTACTGTTTTTGATATGAGTGTGTCTGGATGGGGGACAGAGGGACAGTCAGTGGGAATTCATCAGGGATTCTAAAGGATCTGAAAAAGTTTTTGACTCTCCATTAATATCTCTATCTCTAACTCTATCTCTATCTCTATCTCTATCTCTATCTCTATCTCTATCTCTATCTCTATCTCTATATCTCTATCTCTATCTCTATTTCTTATCTATATCTCTATCTATCTCTATCTCTATCATCATCTCTATCTATCTCTATCTCTATCTCCATCTATCTATATCTATATCTATATCTATATCTATATCTATATCTATATCTATATCTATATCTATATCTATATCTATATCTATATCTATATCTATATCTATATCTATATCTATATCTATATATCTATATCTATATCATCTATATCTATATCTATATCTATATATCTATATATCTATATCTATATCTATATCTATATATCTATATATCTATATCTATATCTATATCTATATCTATATCTATATCTATATCTATATCTATATCTATATCTATATCTATATCTATATCTATATCTATATCTATATCTATATCTATATCTATATCTATATCTATATCTATACATATATATATAATGAACACAGAGCTTGCATAAAAATTCAGAAAGTTCCTGAAGCCCTTGCATGATTCTCTGGAGAAGCACTCAGGCCTTCAGGACACCATCCAAGGCAGAAACCCACGGCAGTCAACAAAATCCATGGTGCGAGATGTGGGAACGCGGTGTTTTCCAGCGGGACCTGGGAGAACTTATATGCCTTTGCTAAACCGATCAGCAAATATCAAGTGTGGCTTTGGCTTTATCGCTGCTTTGGAGGGCTGGCCTCTTTGTTTAATGGAGAAATCCTCCCGCTCCCCACTGGACAGGCTAGAGCACACACCTTACCAGCAGGGCGGAGGTCCCCGTGCGTGGCTGTCTATATTTCAGCTGCTAAGCTGTGGGCAGGGGAGTACTGTGTGCACACTCTGATGGGCAGATTGAATGGTCCGCGATGTAAACGGTCAGCAAAGGGAGAGTTCACAGCTCAGATCTGCTGGGGCCAACTTTAAAGCATGGGGAAGCTCAATTTCCATACTGCACACCTGGAAAGATGAGAGGATTTATTTCTGATTCACATGAGGATGGAGTCTGGAGAGCACGGAAGGACCAAGAGACAGATCTCTACAAGGAAGTCCCTCCATGTCTGGGCCCTTTGTTCTTGTGAGGACGTCCACAAGAGCCCCTTTGATAACCCTCATTTAAAAGGTGGGGGTAATTCCTGTCTCCTTAAGCATGGGGTGTACTTAGTGGCTTGCTTGTAATGAACAGAATGTGCTAGAATGTGGATCCTCCTGGAGGTGGCTGTGCGGTGAGGACTGGAGATGCTCAACTATCTGCAATCTCCTCCTTCTTGAGACACAGGCTCAGCAAACATTCACTGTGTACTGACCGTGTTCCAGGGATGCACTCTAGGGACACAGAATCATGTGAGGTGAGGTCCCCATGAGATGGGCAGGGAGACATGAGACAGACGCTGTCACTGGGCTAACCCTCTGGGTCTACTGGGGTTGCATTAGTCGGTGAAACTCCCCTGCTTGTTCCCCTTTTTCCAGGAGCAACACACAAGGACAGCCCAGAAGCAAACACTGGGCACAAAGGGGACTTTGCTCTCAGGAGCTTGGGGACAACTCCGCGTTAGGACCACTTACCAAGTAACAAGTCCCCTGGTTCCTGCTTGGGGAAAGGCCGGTCCTGCCACAGAGAAGGTGGCCAACTCCTAAGGTCCCAATTGGAAAAGACACTCCACTTGGTGGGAGAAGATCCCCACCTGAGCATTTGGGGCAGAACAGCCCCAAGGGGGAACTTTCCAGCATCCACAGACACACAAGCAGAGGCCAGGTGACTGCCTGGCAGAGAAGACTTGATGACATTCTTGCGGGGAAGAGGGAACAACTCTATAGTTGTCCTTTAAGGGACACGACGGGATCCATGGCCGCTGACCTTGAGGAGTGGAGCACTGGAAAAGGTCATGGCAACTGGAGACCTGGAGTTCTTTTGAGCCCCAACATTCTATTGAGATAACGTGGACCTGTGAGTCCACAACTGGCTGGAGGTGTGCGGGGTGGCTTCGTGCAGAACTCAGGAAGCCAGAGGAAGGAGGAACACAGGGTCAGTGCATGGGGACGGCGAGGGAAGGGAGGTGTACTTGCAGCAGGGATGGAGGGCCAGCTGGGGAGGCATGGACTCTGTCTAGGACATGACGTATAGGGATGAGACTGTGCCGCGTGTCCCCAGCACGCCTCTGGAGTGCCCCCGCCTCCCCCAACACGGCACTGCTCTAGGGGATTTTCTCAGCGAGCCCTCCACACACTAGTCCATGTAGCCACTGTACCCAAAGTGCTGAAACCCAAAACCTGGACGTCACGCTTGCAGGCTCTTCCCGCAGCCTCTAAACCCATCAAATGCTGAGTCCAAGGATTCGGACTCCCAGAAGTCTGGGAAATGTGCCTCTTCTCACCGCCCGCCCCCCCCCCCCCCCCCCCCACCGATGGCCACCTTCCAATCCAGAGGACCATCACGTCCTCCCCAACGGCACCCAAATTGTGCCTAGCTTCAATCCAGCCCCTGTAAACCACCCAGGAAGTTTTCAGTCATGGGTTTGGTCATGTCCCTCTGCTGCAGAAACTCCACTGTGCCCTTGCTTGTGGGATCCGAAGAGTGCCATCTGTGGGAGGAAGGGATTAGTGGGGTAGGACAACAAGTCTACATGGGGCTCTCCTCTGATGGAGAAAACCCTGGTCCATCATATCCCGGATGGAGATGCTGGTCAGTGGCGTTGGCCTGTGGCAGCCCAGTAGGGGATTCTGCTCTCGCCTGCCTCACCTCCTACACAGCGTTCTCCTCCCCTGACTCCTCCAGGTCTCCTGGCCTATCCCCTTCATGGCCATGCACTCAGGCCGGGCCCCCATGAGCTCGCTGCATCAGACCATAGTCACCTGTACCTATAGCACCTTCCCTTCTCCATAGCACTTGGTCCAATTATCATTTTTACATGTATTTGGCTGATTTCCTCAAAATTAATCCTTTCCCTTGCTCTGGACTGTATATATCAGAAAGGTGGGAGCTGGATCCAATTTGCAACTGGATCCCTGGACCCCAAATGGACTGGCCAAGGGTGTGGAACATCATAGAGGGTCTGGGTTGAGCTTTGGAGCCCTGACGTACCCACACACCTGCAGAAGGCTGTGGTTACATGGACGTTGAAGGCATGACAGTCAGGGGAACGGGGCGGGGGTTGGGGGGGCTCAGTCACGAGGTCCCTTCTCTTTCTCTCTCCAGCAGGTGGCCAGCTCAGACCTAGAGGAGAAGGCTGTGTGTCTGGGGCTGGGGGGCAGCCCCCTGAGCTCTGAGGACAAAGTGTGACAGCACAGTCCTTAACCAAATGGTGTGATCTCAGAGGTGTGCACATAAAAGAATCTGAGGGGCGGCCTGCAGCAGTGATCATGACAGGCATCCGGAGGAGGCACCCAGGACCCCAGTGGGGGGAGACACTGATAATCCTTATCTCTAACCTGTGCC
This sequence comes from Panthera onca, assembly GCF_046562875.1. Lineage (NCBI taxonomy): Eukaryota > Metazoa > Chordata > Mammalia > Carnivora > Felidae > Panthera > Panthera onca. Next base: position 1,699,597 of record NW_027675864.1, on the reverse strand, counting down.
TCCTTCAGGCCCAGAGCCTTTCCAAAGGCCAATAAACCTTTTACATTCTCACTTCAACTGCAATGTGGGGGCATGTGCTCCTTTTCTTTGGCTTTTCAAAGGGAGAAGGACAAGGCTTAAGATAAGGCTTTGGAAGCTGTGAACTTCCTCCAGGGTTAGCAATGACCAGCAGTATTTACTGAGCACTTACTAGGAGCCCACCCAGGAGTTACTTTCAGCTCCTGTGGCCACACAGGCATTGCTATTTTCCCATGGAGGAAAGGGAGGGGTGAGAGTTTAAGCTTTCGGGATGCATGCATAGTTGGTAGGCGGCAGGACAGAAGCTGGAGCTGCCCAGCGGCTCCCACAGAAACTGCAGACGTGTGATTGGCTGCTACTGTGGTACCTGCTGTGCTGTCCATGAGGATTTTGTCATCCAGTGAGGGACACAAGGGAAGAAGGGTCACTGAGCTTTCACACCAGATGATTCTCTGTCCTGGGGGTTGGGGATGGGGCGGGGGGAACTGTCACCATCCTGGGCACTACAGGGTGGTTATCAGCATCCCTGGTCTTTACCCACTAGATGCCAGGACCACCTCCCCTCCAGTTATGACCATGGAAAGTGTCTCCAGACATTGTCACACATCCCCTGGGGCAGGGGCAGGGACAAAGTCATACCCTGCTGACAGCCCCTGACACTGGGGACATGTGAGTTTTGCAAAGTAGAGACACACTTGTAGAATGTTGTGAAAAGGAAGGCCCTGTCCTCGCATAATGATGTGCAACGGCACACAATTTAAGAACCCTGAAACCTGAGCTCTCCACGCCGTCCTGGAAATTGACATGAGGGAACAGGATTTGGGGTAAAGAGAGTTTTTCAAAACGCAGATTAGTTTTCTCTCTCTGCAACCACATTCCTAGGTAAGACTCCACACCCTAAATAACTCAAGGTGTGCCCTCTGTCTGTTCCTTGGGGCCTCTTCCCATAATATGACTCCCATATTTAGGTGCACACGTGTATTTCTTATCAATCCTGGGATTATGTATGCACGCAGGTACCTGTGGGCTTAATGTCTGTCTCTTCTCTCAAATGGAAAATCCATTGGGAAGAGCCCTGTGTCAAATCCTTTGTGGCCCAGGGTCAAGCCTTGCACTGATCAGCTCCTCAGTAATATTGTTGAGTAGATCTCTGGGCATTGATTCTTTCAAATTCTTCCCCAAATCATCAGGATAAGTTAGAAATATCCAAGTGTACACACTCACAAGTCACAACATGGTGAGTATTTGCAGAGAAGGGGGTAAGAACCTCACAAATGTAAAACCTGGGTAAATTTAGCTCCAACCTAATGGCGGTGTCATTGATTTTTGTCACACTTCACATCTTCTATTTTAGAAAGAAGAGTCATCAGCTCCTGTAATCAAAAGTTTCCCTGTAAACTTACTGATTTGAGGGTACTTTTTGTTTTTGAAATAACACCTGCAGAGCAATCATCAGAACCTTGATTAATTCTGTGCGACACAAGGAGAAAAATGAAATACATCTTTTAAAAAGCTGCAGGGTTTTTGGTGTGAATAATTTTCAGAGCGTATTCTAAGAAGGGAATATTCTGCTAAATAGGAAACAGTACAAATATTAGAAGAGGTGGTGCATGCTCTTGTGTGGGGGGTGCTGTGCGTATATAGTGTGTAAACGTATGTGTTCACAAAAAAGTAGAGAAACTATTGCGGAGAAAAATCAGAAAACTCTTGGTATCTTGCAGAAGATGATCAGGTTGACGTCGGTTTAAAAATTCCCCCAATTCAACAATATGGTGGAGGAAAAACAAGAATGCCCAGGCCTTATGTTTAGATATGACAGAGAATTTGAATTTACTTTGTTCCTTCCAGCTTCTTAAGAAATACCCCAAAGCTAGGAATGAAAGTCATAAGGAGACTCTGTGTACAAAAGAAGTGGAGTCTTGAGTGATGGCTCCACCGGGGAAGCCAGACCATCCCCTGCATAACCACTGGTGAAGGGGCCTCCCGGAGAGCCCCCACATGGAGGGAAGACCCCTCTCCCTCAGGAGGCTGCCCGAAGTGGGGGCTGTCAATGATGCCCCAAATGTGTGTGGAGAGCACTCCTGGCAAGGTGGGAGCACTTCACACCACATGCTCCTGCTGGTCACACACACACACACACACACACACACACACACACACACACACACACACACTTTTACTTTGGGTCTATTTTGGCCACTGTAATATTAACAAACGGACAAACTGGGAGAGAAAATCGGAGACTGATTTCTCAGGGGCTCTCTTCCACTGAAGCCCTCCCAACCCATTTCACGATGTGCCAGGGATTTCATCAAAGTTAATGAAGAAGCAGCATGAAGGGCCAGCTGGCTTCCGGACTTGGCTTCCACTCCTACCCAAGGAGCTTCAGCCTCTTAAGATCCGAAGGGAATCCTGTTTGGAGCGTCCGACGGGCTGTAGGGCTGCACAGAGATTCAGCTTAATTAAGCCACATTCAGGTTCAATCACAACACCCCTTCTTTACCCATTTCACACACTTTAGAAAAGAAGCTTCTTTTTTAATCACCAGAGGAAGGCTGCACAGAACCAGGGTATGCCCGAAGCATAGAACCTGCTCCCATCTCAGGTGCGACTAGGAGATTTGGGCAACAATGGGGCAGATTCAACATGAGGAGAGCATGTGGCCACCCTGGTGAGAGGTCATGTGTTTACTTACCTGGAATGAGTTTACACCCCAGCCTGAGCAAGCGGTGTGATGCTCACCCCCACTGGGGACTCAGACTGTTATCCCCTCATCAGGCAGATTCCCAAGGTCTGAGCCTCTTAGGTGGGAACAACGGACACTTTGTTCGTCTGTCCGGTAAGTTAATATTCCACAAAATGAACGTGGAAAATTAGGCCATCTCGCGGGTATTTGAGAAACCTGCCATGCCATGGCTCCACACTCTTTCCAGTTAGTTCTGATGCTAACTCAGGGTTTCCCTGCCCCGGAGGGAATGCGTCTGTCACAGTGACAGCACCACTAGCTGTGTCCTCTCACTCTGCAAGCCTCAGGGTGCTCCTGCTATGCATGGACTGTCCCCCCCGCCACCCCACACTTGCTCACAGCGTCGTGTTCCCCAACTCTTCCTCGGAGTCCATCCAGGCCGACAAATGATGTCAGACGTGGGGATGGCTGCTCCCAAGCTACAGGGATTTGAGTCCCTGATGCTCAAGGACCTCTCTTCCTCCTACTCTTCCTTCTTTTTAAGAATCCACATGTAGGTGATACCATGCAGTATCCATCTTTCTTTTTCTGGCTTATTTCACTGATCATAATGCCTCCAGGTTCATCCATGTGGTCACACACGGCAGGATTTCCTTCCCTGTTATGGCTCCGCAAGATTCCATTGTGCATAATGGAATATTACATATGTCATATACAAAGAAATATTATATATCTGGAGATGCCCATTCATTCAACAGACACAGGTGGTTCCCTCTGCATCCCAACTGCTGTGCACACATATTGTCACAGAAACAGAGATTGACTGGCGGATACAAGGGACCAGGGTGAGGGCGATGGGGAGAGGCCGGACAAAGGGTGCAGAGGAGTAAGTTCTGGGGTCGACTGCAGTTAACAGTACCATATCCTATACTTGACACTTGTTAACAGAGTAGACCGTAAGCATCCCCATAAAGACAATGCTATGTGAGGGAGGTGATGGATATGTTCGTTCACACAATAGCTTGTGGTGAATGTTTCTCAGGATGGAACACATTCATGGATGTTAATGTTAAGAAAGGGCTATCCCCTCCCTGGAAGAAACAACCGTATATATAGTAATATATACAGTAAATAAGTAAATAAATTTTATATATAAAGTTTATTTACTTATTTTGAGAGAGAGAGAGAGAGCACATGAGCAGGGGAGGGACAGAGAAACATGTAGACAGAGGACCAAAGTGGGCTATGCCCTGAACAGCAGAGAGCCCAACTCGGGGCTCAAACTCAAGAACTGAGAGATCATGACTTGAGCCCAAGTCAGATGCTTCACTGACTGAGCACCCATGTGCCCAAATTGTCAGTCAGTGTTTCTAACGAAGCGACACATGTACAGCATGACCTGGCAAGTCTGCGGCCCAGACGTTTTCCCAAGGAAAAATAAAAACAGGTGTCCACAAAAGACTTACACACCCCATAGCTTTATTCACCGGAGCCAAAAACTAAAAATAATCTTGACATCAGTGAATGGGAGAATGGATAAACAATCTGTGTGTCTATCTACACAATGACTGGGGCTCAGTAACTTAATTGAACAGAGTAGGTACATAACCTGACTGAATCCTGAAAATCATTATGCCAAGTGAAACAAGTCTACAGAAACAGCACGCAGTATGGTACCATTTATCCAAAGTTCTAGAACAGGCAAAAACAATCCACGGTGGAAAATAACCAGCAAGCAGCTGCTTCTGGGGAGTGGGAAAGGAGCGGGAGGTGATGGGAGATGGGCAGAAGGGAACGTTCTGTGGTGAGGGGGATGTTCAGCGTCTCGCCAGGAGTCTGGGTTACTTACACACATGCATTTGTCAGAGGGAAATGGGATGATTCACTTAAAATGTGTGCGTTTAGTGTTATGCAAATTTTGCCTCAAAAGAAAAAAAATCTAAGTCAATACTAAATTCTAGTTTATGACACGTATGTTGAAGAACCCAGGGAAATGTGCTCTGACTTCCACAAGTGACTCTGAAATACATAAAAAGCCTATGATGGTTTGATGCTTGGAGGGGATAGAGAGATGGACGAAGCTGTGATAAAACAGGAATAGTAAAAGCTACATGGAGGAATGTCATGCAGGCCTTCACTGTAAAATTCCGTCAGCTCTTCCGTACATGTGAAGTTTGTAAGGTGGAACGTTGGAGGGGAAACAAAGTAGTGGCTGAGTGCACACTGGGCTCATGCACTTGTGTCCCGCTCTGCTGGATGCAGCTGGCTCTGCAGACGGTGGCCCTGAGCCCTGAGCCCACCAGAGATGCCGTGTGGCTAGGCAACCTGCTCGTGCTCCTGGCCGTCATCCTCCCTCAGAGGGGTGCACAGGCACGGCAGGCAGGTGGGGTCCAACACGGACGCCAAGTCATGAGAACATGGGCTCTGAAATCTGATCTCCGGGGTGCGGACTTAGTTCCATTTCTGATGAGCTATTCAATCTCCAGCTGGTGTTGTAAACCCTCTGTGCCAGAGTTTCACTGTCTGCAATGTGTGGGTAATACAGCGTCCTCCTCCTCAGGTTGTCACGAAAAACCTACCAAACCCGTGCTTTTAAGTGACTAAGGACAGTGAGTAGCACCATCGCCATTGTCACTGTCGCTCTGTGACTCTCATATCCTCTCCGTTCATCTCTGACACAAGGACACACAAACACTCCCCAACTCCTTCAGCCAACATCTTAATTCCCCATAACAGTAACCTCAGAAAATGGATGCCTGTCCCAGTAGCCAGCCCACCTCTGCCCTCAACATGCTCAAGCCACAGCATTTATGAGGACACTGGGTATAGCTCCTGGCTTCTCTCTTCCAGTAACCTCACCCTCCTTGCCTCAGTCACCCATCCCCACGGCTCTCTCCTGACCCTGTGGCTGGTGAAGCCACACCACCTCCCTACAATCACGTCGAGCACAGCACTCTCCAAACATCACATGTATCTAGACACGTATCAGAGCGACTCACCCGCTCTGGTCATTTCACAGCCAAACCCCAGCCATTTCCTAGAGTCTCTGAGATGCAGATCTGGGGGCCTGTCTAGGGTCCCTCGCCTTCCTTCCTCATGCAGCTTGATATCTCCTGAGCAGTCAACCCCCTTGGCCTCTGCCCACATGGTCTATGTCCCCAGAAGACCCCTGCCCTGATTAACCCAAATGCTCCTCCTACCTGTGCCTGCACCCACCCAACTGACCGTGGCAGGAGGCCAGCACAGACATGTGTCCAGGTCACTCCAGGACTCAAGGCCACCCATCTTGCAAGGGCCGGGGGCTGCTGGCCTCCTCTCTCCCCATGACGGCTTTCCCTCCCAGATCACCAAGGGAGACAGAAGCAATAAGAAAGAGACACAGGTCCTCCCAGCCATCGCTCGCCTGACACCCATGTCCCCATGTCTCCTCCACCTGCTCACTCCTGCAAACACACACTTGTGTGTCCTGTTGAGGCTGGGGACCCTGTGTGGACACCAGAGCCCTGGGCCTCTCACAACTTCAAGGCCACCTCTCAACCACGGTCATCTTGTCTTTCGTTACCAACTCTCCTCTCTACAGAATTCCTTCTGGCCATAGATGGGCCAAAAATGCCTCCCACCTTGAACAAACCACATAAGCTCCCTTCTCCCACAGCAGGTACCTCAGTCTCTTCTCCCCTTTATGGAAAAGGTCTCAGAGGCTGTGACCATACTCAGTGTCATCACCTCTGTTCCTCCCATTTTCCCTGCAACCTTCCCACAGAAGGGCGTTCACATCCCCTATTCCCATCACCTCCTCCAGCAAGACCCGAGGGATCCCATCACCAAATCTCACAGTCAGACTGTCACCAGGGTGGCACCCTGCATGTTCTTTCCTCTGCCCCCAGGGCTCACGCTCACCTGGGACACCTCCTACCCTGACAGTCACTGTTCCATCCTCTTCTTGCACCACTGCTAATTCCCAGGTGAGCTCGCTCAGGCTACCGACACCAGCTATGTGTCCATCTCTGTCCTACGGCTCTACCTGCAGCCCACATCACCGACGCAGTCAGACAAACATCCGGGACACACTTGGCTGTCCCATTTTATTCCTACTTTCAATTATACAACACAGACTGAGTTAGTACCTACCAGGTGCCCCACGTTCTTCTGCACGGTAGACATGTATCAGAGAATAAAACAAACACAACTCCCCACTAATATTCTAGCAGGAGATACTGTTCTGCTATGAAAGACAATTAAAAGCGCAAATGACTAGGTTACACGATGTGTTAGTGGATAACAAGTAGTACTGAAAACATACTGTGGCATGGGGCAGGGAGCTGGGGGAGAGGGCAGTAGGATGTAGTTCTTTAGAGGATGGTTCAAGGAGCCCTCGACAGAAGGTTCCACTTTTTTTTTTAATTTTTATTAATTTAATGTTTATTTATTTTTGAGAGAGAGAGAGAGAGAAAGAGAGAGAAAGAGAGCAGGAGCAGGGGAGGGCCAGAGAGAGAGGGAGACACAGAATCCAAAGCAGGCTCCAGGCTCTGAGCTGTCAGCCCAGCATCCAACGTGGGGCTCGAACCCACCAGCCATGAGATCATGAATGACCTGAGTTAAAGTTGGACACTTATCCCACTGAGCCACCCAGGTGCCCCATTTTACATTTTAGAAGAGACTAGTGAGCTGGCAGGAAGCTGGCTGGGGAGGAGTGTCGGGGGCAGCTGGAGGCTGCAGGGCAGGGAGGGGTATGGTGCAGAGGTCCATGAGACTCAGGGTCAGGACGTGGAGAGGATTGTAGGGACCCTGACTTCTGCTTGGGGTGACATGAGAGTCCACGGACGGGCTCTGTGCTGAGATACAATGTGGCCCTCGCTGCTCTGCAGGCTGATGGGACATGAACTTGGGTACAGGGAGTGCAGTGAGGATGGCTGGCTGCCATGACCCAGGCAGGAGTGATGTTGGTGGCCCAGGCAGAGGGGTGGTGCTGTGTGGGGACAGCACGGGGTTCTGGTCCAACCAGATGCGTTGAAGAATCATCCATGGGAACCTCAGGGGCGTGTTTATTCTCAGCGTCCCGCTCAGCATCCGCGATCACTCCTGATTGGCCCATATTATCTCCAATCCAAATATCTGCCTTTATCCATCAATCTAGAATAATTTCACAAAAATATTCTACCCCCAAAAAAGAAAACTGCAGAACAACAGAGGATTCCATGTATGTAAAAGAAAATATTGAGCTTTGGGGGTAGATGTATGCATATGTGATGAATTATAAGAAAAGCAAAGAAATAATTATAGCATTTGGGGTAACAGGAGAAGGGGTACAGTTGATGGGTGTTCATGGGCTTCTTTGGGGTACCTGAGTAGGGTAGAGAATCCACTCATTGCCATTCTTTAAGGAATGCACCCAGTATATGTACTCTTCTGTACATATGAAATATTCAAGATCGGATAAGGAAAAAGGTGCATTTAGAATGGGAAAAGTTCATCTAAATCAGGCTTCTCAAATGTGCATATGTATACATATGGAGATGCCTTATAAGTACCACAGAGATGTATTATATAGATGACATTGTGGTAAATGCATACGTATTTCTATAAAAGTACATAAGAAATAAAGTAGCTAAAAGCTAAAAATACTACTTCTAGAAAATAAACTTACATTGCTTCTCAGCTTTTCGGCTAAGATCAAGTGTAGAAAATGAGTATACAGTGGAAGGTCAACTGTAGAAAATGAGCACGCAGTGGAAGGGGTGGAGAGAACCCTAACTTAGGCTTCTACATCCTCCCCATCTTTGAGATCCTACTTAGAACGGTAGAAACCACACCTGTGTGTAGCATCTTCTCTACATTTGACTTCTTCTCTACATTTGACTTTGTAAAAGTCATATATTGTATATATTACCTTTATAATATTTTTAAATAGTGGTTAAAAATGCCACACTAGGGCGCCTGGGGAGCTCAGTCAGTTAAGCGTCCAACTTCGGCTCAGGTCACCATCTCACGGTTTGTGAGTTGGAGCCCCACATCTGGCTCTGTGCTGACAGCTGGGAGCCTGGAGCCTGCTTCAGATTCTGTGCCTCCCTCTCTCTCTGCCCCTACACCACTTGCACTCCGTCTCTCTCTGAAAACTAAATAAACATTAATTTTTTTTAAATGCTACACTCAGCAACCTGAAGATTCCGCATCAATAATCACAATGAAAGTAAAGGTATTTGAAATTCCTTGGCCCCAAACCCTGCCAAAACCAAGAATCATCTCGTCAATACCCCAGTGCTGGAGTAGAGCCTGTGGAGCTGTCCCCTCTCATCAGCAACCATTGTGCGGGAGGGACAGCCTGTGGTCACTGTATCCCCAGACATAAAGTGTCAGGAGGCGCATTCAGGCAGCTGTCCGTGGTACTGCACTGCTGGCCCCTTCCCAGACCGCAGATAAGGGCCTTCAGGGTCCCTTTATGTCCAATGTGCTCTAAATGCCAATGCTGAGATGGAACTTGGCACCCGGGTCACATTTGGCACAACAAACGACACCTCGGGCCAGAAGCAACTGACTCCACTCATTTGTTGCAAAGAGGAGTGGGGACACATGAAAATAGCCATTTCAGATTACGAGTGTCATGAATACAAATGAAAAATAAACTCACAGTGTCTGCGGGTCGTGAAGCCTGTCATGCTTGGCAACTAGGAGGCGGGACTGAATTTAAAACCATAATCAGACCTGCTAATTGTTCACTCACTGCCAACCGTCTGAGAAAACAAACATAGTAATATGGCTTTGACTTTTGACGAGTACTTGTGAGCATCGCCAGATGGGAGAGTACACAGAGATGAGAACACGGGAGGAGAGAAGTAAGGCAGTTTGGAAAACATCAGATGATGTATTGTTTTTGTACGTAACGTTTCCTACCTCTCAAAGAGGGCTGCTGGACTTTCACAGAGATTCCCAAATTCTTCATTAGAAAAACTTTTTGGGGGGGCACCTGGGTAACTCAGTCAGTTAAGCATCTGATTCTTGATTTTGGCTCAGTTCATGATCTCAGGGTTCGTGAGATCCCAGGGTTCAAGCCCCATGTAGGTCTCTGTGCGGACAATGCATAACCTGCTTGGGATTTTCTCTTCCTCTCTCTCTGCACCTCTACTGCGTGCTCTCTCTCTGTCTCTCTCTCCCTTTCTCTCTCTCTCTCTCTCTCTCTCTCTCTCTCTCTCTCTCTCTCAAAATAAACATTTAAAAAAAAGAAGAGAAAAACTTGGGGCACCTGGGTGGCTCAGTCAGCTGAATGTCCACCTTTGGCTGAGGTCATGATTTCATGGTCCATGAGTTCCAGCCCCACATTGGGCTCTGTGCTGACAGCTCAGAGCCTAGAGCCTGCTTCAGATTCTGTGTCTCCCTCTTTCTCTGTCCCTTCCCCAGTCACCGTGTTTCTCTCTCTCTTTCTCAAAAAATAAAAAAAAAAAAGTTAATTTTTTTTAAGTAAAACTTTTCTTACCACATGCTGGCCTATAAAGAAGAGCGAATAATACAGATATTTTTAAGGATGGTGAACTTTTTTACAAAGCTTAATTTTTTAATTATTGGCTGCTTTGAGGAGCCTTCATAGGGCATATCAATTGGATCAGTAATTGTATAGCACCCTGAAAAAGCCGTTGCCTCAGAGTACTAATGTCAGAACAAAGGATTTCCAACTCATTAGAACTCAACTGAGACCAGAAGACTGTAAGAATGAACTCTCAGGAGCTGTGAGGCATTTATGTACAGCATGCCCAGTCTTAGACAACCCCACAGGTTGATTTCTCAGGGCATATTTCCAGATGAAGGAGTCAGGGACGTCAGCCAAGTTCTTGGAATATCTCAATTAGTAAGTGTCCAACTTGGATTCAAACTCAGGTCAGCCTGTGCCCATCCCAGAAGTCCACACTTCCTTTCAAGCACACTCTTCAAACATCTTTTTTCTCTTTATGAAACATTCCAGAATTGATGCAGATTCCTTTTGTCCCACAGGTCAATCAGTGCCAGCCCACAGAGTGATGGATTTCCTTAAGACACTAGAGCCCAAGATTCATCTTCTGGTTCAAAAAATAAAGTTTATGTGCTTCTCAAGCCCGGTGTGTATACTGGTAAGTGAGCTAGGTTGAACAGACTTGACTCTGACCCTCATCTTCCTTGTCCTTCAGTTCATGGCACTTCTACCCCCCCATCCCACACCTGGACCAGTTTCGGACCCTTGTGCTGACACCTCTGAACTGTATCCACAGTGTTCACTTTAAAGTAAACGAGATGTGCGGGCAGAACAGTGCTCCCCACAAAGATGGCTCATCTGTGGACCGCAGGATATGGAGAGTACCCTGGGTCACCCAAGTGGGTCAGCCCTGATGGTGGGAGAGGGAGCAGAGAAAGACTGGCGGGTGCACCGTCATGTGTCTTAACCACCGAGCAGGCGACCTCCAGCCCACGAGGGCCGCTAGCGGCTGAAAGAGGCCAGGAGGTGGTAGCCTCCAAGAGGAATGCGGCATGTGGGCGTCGTGACTTCAGCCCCGTGAGACCACAGGTGAGCCCAGAGGTGGGAAGAACTGTGTTGCTTGAAGCCACTGTTTGCCATCATGTACATCAGCTGATGCCACTCCCTGCTTAACAGGCCACAGCACTTTCTCACTGCTGTTGCAAATATCAGCTCCTTGCTGAGCTCACTGGCCCCAGCTTGGTGGACCTACCTGACACCAAACCCCTGTGTGTCACGTCCCTCCTCCCCTCTCACTGGACGCCAGGCTCAGGGCCCCTGGTGTTATGATCCGGTTGTTCCTACCTCGGGGACTTTGCCCTCGATGCCCCTCCCTGAAATACTCTGCCCCCTTCCTCTCCTCCAGGCCTCAGTTTCCATGTCCCCTTCTCAGAGTGTCCTATGCACTGGCAGCAGCAGCTCCAGGGATTGCTGCAAATGCACATTCTCAAACCCCGTGGCACGCCTGCCTGATCAGAGACTCTGGAGATGGTGGGTCCCAGGTGAACTAGTTGACTGAACCTCCTTTCCTCCCCTCGTTCCCCAGGGGGTGGCAGCCTCACCTATCTCCATCTCTGGTACCTAGAATGAGGCAAGCTGCACAGCAGGAGCTCAGTAAATATTTGTGGGATGCATTACTGAAAGTATTTTCTAGAAGGCGCCAAGAAGGCACCACGCTATGTATAAAAAGATCAAAAGAGCATGGCTCTGCCCTGCAGAACTTACAGTGGAGTGGAAGAGGTCTTTTCTCATACAGCGTGGTGCACACCATGACAAATGCCTATGACAGCCCGAATGAGGGCCCCTGAACCCATGTGATGCCTGGCTTGTGCCAAGCACAGGACAGATTGTGTGTGATGCATGTCCTCGTCCATGAAACGTATACTGTCTCCCCTGCTTAGAACATGATCCCCCCATATGGCTCATTCAGAGACACACCTATACCTGGTGCCTCCCATCCAGAGGAAGTCATCAAAAAAATGGGTTGGACGTGGGATGCCTGGGTGGCTCAGTCAGTTGGGAGTCTGCTCTTGATATTGGCTCAGGTTGTGATCTCACAGTTCATGGTTTCGAGCTCTGTGTGGGGCTCTGCACTGACAGCGTGGAGCCTGCTTGGGGTTCCCCCTCTCTGCCTCATTCCCACTCATGTGCACTCTGATTGCTCGCTCTTGGTCTCTCCCTCTCTCTCAAAATAAATAAACTTTTAAAAATATGTGTCGGGGTACCTGGGTGGCTCAATCAGTTGTCTGACTTCAGGTTAGTTCATAATCTCATGGTTTCTGAGTTCGAGCCCTGCATCAGGCTGTGTGCTGTCAGCTCAGAGCCTGGAGCTTGCTTTCAATTCTGTGTCCCCCTCTCTCTCTCCGCCCCTCCCTGCTAGTGCTCGCTCGTTCTCTCTCTGTCTCTCTCTCTCTCAAAAATAAACGTTATAAGTGAATGAATGAATGAATGAATGAATGAATGGTGATAGATTCAGAAGATAGAAAAATCTTAGAGGAATGTAAACTAGGCAACCAGGCTTGGGGTGTTCCAGCTAAAAGGTGCAGTCAGAGCAAAAGCCCTGAGGGGTGGGCACCTTGAAGAAAGGGCAGAGAGGTGGTGGCGGGGGTGCCTCCAGTGACCGTGGGGTCGGCAAAGCTGTGGTCCCAGCTGAGGCACGCTGACCCACACCAGGCAGAAGCCTGCGGGGGATGGGGGAGAGGGCTTTACCACAACCCCCACGGAGAGTATTCCTGTCCAGGATTCTCCATCCAGGTGACTGGTCCCCAGTACATGATGGGGTCCTATAGCAGGGCAGTCACTGGCCGACCCAGCCTCGGGGGCAGACAGACTGTCTTCCTCGCCCAGCAGCTGAAGACGCTGCTGGAAGGGGAGAAGAGACTCAGCCCAGAAGGCAAGTGGAAACTTCCCACCTGAACTCTGAAAATAAGGAATGGGTGGTCTGAACTCTGCTTGAAACTATGCATTGGGAGACAGTTAGTCCTTTCAAGGCCACGGGCTAAATAATCTGAGGTTTTTTCACAGAGCAGTGACTCATCTGAGATAGATTCACCACTTGACCTCACAGCTGGCCTTGTGGGGACTAATCTGACGACATGTCTCCTTTTAGTGAATTTCCAAGAAAGGGTTTTGTGCGCTTCTATTTATTTAAGATGAAAAACACAATAAAGCTCTTTATTATCAAACCTATCCTGATTCAGTCGATCCCCAAAGGTAAAATCTTCACGTGCCCCTGTGTGTAAACAAACACGGACACTGTGCACGGGGACAGGCACTTCTGCACACACAGGACACTGAGCACGCAACGTCGGCATATATAACATTACACCAAAACCCAGGGTACTTTTTTTCTCCTTATCAAAAATGTACTGGGCCATAGCTCTGTGAATATACTTGGTGATCTAAGCTATTCATTAAAGGTAATAGAACAGAAAAATAACTTTTGATACACAGCCACTCCAACATGTTATGTTTTAGAGTCTTTGCTAAATCACATTGTCAGAGTTCACTATATTTTACTATTGAGTGAATGTGAAAGAATGAACCCTCTCTCTCAGAAATGTCTCTTTTTAATGCTCAAGACCTGCTCTGCTAGGTTTAATACAGTGACAGTTCCAGGCTTCATTTACTCCTTGGAACAAGCCATTAAGTATGCATTGCAGCTCTGTGCCTGCACTGTGAACTGTCCCCTTTTCTTAAATACACAGCCACGTAGTAAAGGTCCCCCAGGAGGGGATTGGAACTAGGTTTGGTAGTTAACAGAAAATCAGGCATAATGTGCAAGCCTCCAGAATCTTTCATGTGACATCAGGAATTTTTAAATCATCATCAAGAATCATAAAATACTTAGGAATAAGCCTAACCAAAGATGTAAAGGATCTGTACACTAAAAACTATAGAAAGCTTATGAAGGAAATTGAAAAAAAATAAAAACAAATGGAAAAACATTCCATGCTCATGGATTGGAAGAATAAGTACTGCTAAAATGTCAATACTACCCAAATCAATCTACACGTTCAACGCAATCCCAATCAAAATTGCACCAGCATTCTTCGAGAAGCTAGAACAATCAATCCTAAAATGTATATGGAACCACAAAAGACTTCAAATAGCCAAAGTAATATTGAAGAACAAGACCAAAGCAGGAGGCATCACAATGCCAGACTTTGGCCTTTACTACAAAGTTGGAATCGTCAAGACAGCATAGTATTGGCACAAAAACAGACACATAGACCAATGGAATAGAATAGAGACTCCAGAATTAGACCCACACAAGTACGGCCAAGTAATCTTTGACAAAGCAGGAAAGAATATCCAATGGAAAAAACATAGTCTCTTTAACAAAGGGTGCTGGGAGAACTGGACAGCAACATGCAAAAGAATGAAACTAGGCCATTTTCTTACACCATTCACAAAAATAAACTCAAAATGGTTAAAGGACCTGAATGTGAGACAGGAAACCGTCAATCCCTAGAGGAGAAAGCAGGAGAAAACCTCTCTGACCTCAGCTTCAGCAATTTCTTACTTGACACATCTCCAAAAGAGAGGGGATTAAAAGCAACAATGAACTATTGGGACCTCATCAAGATAAAAAGCTTCTGCACTGCAAAGGAAACAATCAACAAAACTAAAAGGCAACCGACAGAATGGGAAAAGATATTTGCAAATGACATATCGGACAAAGGGCTAGTATCCAAAATCTGTGAAGAACTCACCAAACTCCACACCCAAAAAAACAAAAATCCAGTGAAGAAATGGGCAGAAGACATGAATAGACACTTTCCGAAAGAAGACATCCAGATGGCCAACAGGCACATGAAAAGATGCTCCGCATCACTCCTCATCAGGGAAGTACAAATCAAAACCACACTGATATATCACCTCACGCTGGTCAAAGTGGCTACAATGAACAAATCAGGAGACTCTAGATGCTGGCGAGGATGTGGAGAAACAGGAACCCTCTCACACTGCTGGTGGGAATGCAAACTGGTGCAGCCGCTCTGGAAAACAGTGTGGAGGTTCCTCAAAAAAACAAAAATAGAACTACCCTACAACCTAGCAAGAGCACTACTAGGAATTTACCCAAGGGATACAGGAGTGCTGATGCATAAAGACCCTTGTATCCTAATGTTTATAGCAGCACTTTCAACAATAGCCTAATTATGGAAAGAGCCTAAATGTCCATTGACTGATGAATGGATAAAGACATTGTGGTTTATATACACAATGAATACTACTTGGCAATGAGAAATCTGGCCTTTTGTAGCAACGTGGATGGAACTGGAGGGTATTACGTTAAGTGAAATAAGTCAGGCAGAGAAAGACAGATATCCTATGTTTTCACTCATATGTGGATCCAGAGAAACTTAACAGAAGACCATGGGGGAGGAGAAGGAAAAAAAAAAAAAGAGGGAGAGAACCAAACCATAAGAGACTCTTAAAAACTTAGAATAAACTGAGGGTTGATGGGGGTGGGAGGGAGAGGAAGGTGGGTGATGGGCATTGAGGAGACCACCTGTTAGGATGAGCACTGGGTATTGCATGGAAACCAATTTAACAATAAATTTCATAAAAGAAAAAAAAGGAATTTTGCAGTCATTAAAAAGTCAACTTTATGGGGGCGCCTGGGTGACTCGTTTGATTAAGTGTCTGACTTCAGCTCAGGTCATGATCTCACGGTTTGTCGTTTTGAGCCTCGTGTCAGGCTCTGTGCTGACAGCTCAGAGCCTGGGGCCTGCTTCTATTCTGTGTTTCCCTCTTAGCTCCCCCGCCCATTTATGCTCTGTCTCTCTCTTTCTCTCTCTAAAAATAAATAAACATTATTTTTTTTTAAAGTCAACCATATGCCTGTTCAGGTATTTTCTCCTGCATAGATGGACTGAGAATTAATAAAAGTGACTACATTATTTAACAGACGCAGTAAAGAGATCATCACCAGGTGAGGACCATCACTGCCACCAATGGCTTCCCCAGCCAGATATGGGACATATGGTGCCTTCTGAGAATGTGCAAACGCAGAGTGTACTGTGCATACTGGGGCATACTGGGGCAGGCACAGGCTGGCAACTCCCATTCACCTTTGCAAACAACGAACCTGTGTGTTCTGACTCCAGGAATGCCTGGAATACAGACTGGCTCTAATTAACAACCGAGAGAAACATAGTGGTATAAAACTGTTAGAAGAAATGTAAAATTGAACAAATGAATAATGATTAAATGGAAAAGCTATGTGTAACTCCCAGTAAATTATATTTTATGGCATCAAAAACATGCAATTTTTTTTTCCCAGAAGAAAGGATCTAGAATTTCCAAGGTAGAGAATTTTGGCATAAAATATGAGAGGAAGAGGGTATTGAATTTAGAAGCATGTCAGGCCCAACAGGCACAGATGCTAAACTAAACAGTCAGGAAAGGCCTCAAATCCCAAATCAGAGCATCCCCTCCAGCATGCTAAGGGCAGAGGCGCAACAGCGTGAGCTTAGGCCACCTGGCTAGCTTTCCTTCCTTCCTTCCTCTTTCTTTCCCCAAATGCCCCTATGACAGGACCTGTGACAGATGGCAGGATTCTGTCCTGAGGATGTAAGAGGCAGTCTCTATTCCCACATCACTCACAGGCCAGCGGGAACGTGGCTCAAAGACAAAGTAACACCCCACCTCAGAGCGGTTTCCCCAACTCAAAACGCAGCCAGAATTCGTCAGTGCCCGTGGGGTGAGATCCAGGGTCCCCAGCCCTCCTCTCTGGCACTCCCAGACCTGCCCCATCCCCGATCTTCTTTCTGGGATCCCAACCAGCTTCACTCCAGCCTCAGGACCTGCACCTGTGCCCTCCACCTGAAATGCTCTTGTGCTCCGTCACTGAGTGGCCGGCTCTCTGTCTGTCACCTGCCCCTCCTTGACTTCACGCCAGGTGAGCTCCAGTCAAGGCAAACAGACAGCCTCGTAGACAGAGGTGTCCAAGCAACTGCAGGACACGTATGGTGAGGGCAGTGCTCTGAGGAGGAGGTTTCGGCGAGCCCCGGCTGTGTTCACCCCTTGGGTGGCACTGCTGGTGCTCAAGGTCACCCAGAGTTGCAGAGCAGGAGCAATATGGGGAAAGTCAGAATTCTCACCGTTCTTAACAAAATTCAACAGCTTTTCCTCAAAACAACAACGGAAAACCAGAACACAGAAAAACTTATGTTCCTGGAAGACTTTGATTAATTTCTAGAGTTGTGGAAAAGCTTCTTCTGACCAGTTCGGCCATCTTTTCTTACTGGGAGAGTGACATTCAGAGGTCATTACTCTATTGTTTCCCTTCTTTCTGTCTCTGTCTCTGTCTCTCTCTCTCTTTCACATTTAAACTCCCCTCTTGGCTGCATCAACCTGTAGGCAGCTTCAGTACTTCCCTTTGAAAACTCCTCCCACCTCTCTCGAGTGCTCCCCCAGCTACAGCCTCTGGAGGCATCTGAGGGCGCCAGACCAGCTTCTCAGGCGCATCCACTGCTGCGTCCACTCCACGCTGCTCCTACCCCTTGGCTGGCCCAGGAACCTCCCAGGGTCTCCTCAGGCCTCCACCCACCCACACCCAACCGCCATCCTCCATACCCTTGCTGGAACTCCCAGCGCCGACTTCCTTCCAGAAACACTCCTCCCCTGGCTACAGTCTCCAGTGTCCTTCCCGCTGCTCCTCAGCCTGCTGGTAAGGCATAGTCTCTTCTACCCAGCTGGCAGCCATGGCATTCATCAGAGACACAAGAGGGGAGAGAGAGGAGAGACAGAGGGAGACAAAAGAGAGAGAGAGAGACAGAAGACAGAGACATGGAGAGACATGGGGGAGACAGAGACAGAGAGAAGAGTGGAGTGAGAGACAGAGAGATGGTGGGCCTCACTCCCTCATGGGTGACATCCTCACTGTTGCTCTGGAACCTCACCCAGGCCCTGGCCTCAGCCTCAGAATGTGTGATTCTCACATGATTTTCTCCAGTCCAGCCCCCTCCTCTGATCTGCAGCTGGCATCTCCCACTGTGCCCTTGTCCCATCCTCTAAACACAGGACCAGGGTGTCCCCAGTAATTACTGACCTCCTGAAAGCATTGACACATGACCTGGGCTGACAGACCGTCCACTCAGGCCCTGAGACCCTCTGGGACTGCTAGTCCCTACAACTTTTTCCAAATCCCCTGTAATTCCCCTTGGAGTGTGTCTGTGAGCAGTTGCAACATCCATCCCATTTGAAAGACAGGACCCCAGCAATAATCCCCGGAACACTGCTCACCTACACTGTCCTTGCCAGGCCCTTGCAACATGCTACCTGCTGACCATCCTGTCAGGGCACCTGCTCAGAACTGCTGACCATCCCAGTGGGTCACCTGCTCACACCTGCTGACCATCCTGACAGAGTCCTGCTCACACCAGCCCCCTGGAGCCGGCTGGGCACAATTTGTCTGAATCTGCTCAGCCTGTAGGTGAAATGATCAAATGCTACAACCACTGTTGTTACACCTGAGAAGAGGTAGTTGGCACTTCCCTGTTGCCATCATTCCCCAAGCACCTTCAAATGTAAAGATGCTTCCTCGAGCTGACATAGCCACGCTGAGCACCTGCCTGGTTTCAACTCCGGAAGTCAGTCAGGAGAACCACCCCTCTCTTGTACAGAAGTCAGTCAGGAGGACCTCGCCTCTATCTCATCTGAAAGTCGGCCAGGAGACCCTCCCCTCTCAGGTCCAGAAGTCAGTCAGGAGAAACTTCCCACTCTCTCATCCAGAAGTAAGACAGGAGAACCTCCCCTGTCTGGTCGAGAAACCAGTCAGGAGAATCTCTGCTCTCTCTCTCCTGGATGTCAGTCAGGAGAATCTCCCCTCTCTCTCCTGCAAGAGAACCTCCACTCCCTGATCCAGAATTCAGTCAGGAGTACCTCCCCTCTCTCATCCAGAAGTCAATCAGGAGAACCTCCCCTCTCTCTCATCTGGAAGTCGGTCAGCAGAACATCCACTCTCTGGTCCAGAAGTCAGTTAGGAGAAGCTCCAGTCTCTCTTCCAGAAGCCACTCAGGAGAACCTCCCCTCTCTCATCCAGAAGTCAGTCAGGAGAACCTCCCCTGTCCCTCATCTGGAGGTCATTCAGGAGAGCCTCCCCTCTCTCTCATTCAAGAACCTTCCCTCTCTGGTCCAGAAGTCATTCAGGATAACCTTCCTTCTCCCTCATCCAGAAGTAAGACAGGAGAAACTCTCTGTCTGGTCCGGAAATCAGTCAGGAGAACTTCCCCTCTCTCTCTCCTCGAAGTCAGTCAGGAAAATCTCCCCTCTCTCTCATCTGACATGAGTCAGGAGAACCTCCACTCTCTTGTCCGGAAGTCAGTCAGAAGAACCTCCGCTGTCTCTATTCTGGAAGTCAGTTGGGGCAATCTCCCCTCTCTCTCGTCCGAAAATCATTCAGGAGAACTTCCCCTTACTCTCATTCAAGAACCTCCCCTCTCTGGTCCAGAAGTCACTCAGGGAAACCTCCCCTGTCTCTCATTCAGAAGTCAGTCAGGAGAACCTCCCATCTCTGGTCCAGAAGTCATTCAGGAGAAACACCCCTCTCTCTCGTCCAGAAGTAAGACAGGAGAACCTCCCCTCTGTAGTCCAGAAACCTGTCAACAGAACCTCCCCTCTCTCTCACCTGAAAATCAATCATGAGAACCTCCCCTCTCTATCCTGCAAGAGAACCTCCCCTCTCTCATCCAGAAATCGGTCAGCAGAACCTCCCCTCTCTGATCCAGAAGTCAGTCAGGAGAACCTCCCCTCTCTCTCATCCAGAATTCATTCAGAGAACCTCCCCTCTCTCTTGTTCAAGAAACTCCTCTCTCTGGTCCAGAAGTCAGTAAGGAAAATCTCCCCTCGCTCTCATCCAAAAGTCAGTCAGGAGAAACTCCCCTCTCTCATCCAGAAGTTATTCAGGACCACCTCCCCTCTGTCACATCCAGAAGTCGGTCAGGAGAAGCTCCCCTCTCTCGTCCAGAAATCAGTCAGGAGAATCTCACCTCTCTCTCTCCGGAAGTCATTCAGGACTACTTACACTCTCTCCTGCTCAAGAACCTCCCCTCTCTGGTACAGAATTCAGTGTGGAGAACCTCCCTTCTCTCTCGTCTAAAGTTAAGACAGGGGAACCTCCCCTGACTGCTCCGGAAGTCAGTCAGGAGTACCTCCCCTCTCTCTTGCCTGAAGTCAGTCAGGAGAATCGCCCCTCTCTTTCCATCAAGAGAACCTCCACTCTCTGGTCCATAATTCTGTCAGGAGAACCTCACCTCTCTCTCATCCGGAAGTCGTTCAGAAGAATGTCTCCTCTCTCTCTTCAACAACCTCCCCTCTCTGGTCCAGAAGTCACTCAACAGAACCTCCCCTCTCTTCGGTCCAGAAGTCAGTCAGGAGAACCTCCACTCTCTGGTCCAGAAGTCACTCAGGAAAAACTTCTCTCTTTCTCGTCCAAAAGTCAGTCAGGAGAACATCCCCTCTCTGGTCCAGAAGTCAGCCAGGAGAACCTCCCCTCTCTCTCATCCAGAAGTCAGTCAGGAAACCTCCCCTCTCTCTTGTTCAAGAACCTCCCCTCCCTCTCTGGTCCAGAAGTCAGTCAGGAGAACCTCTCCTCTCTGTTGTCCAGAAGTCAGTCAGCAAAACCTCCCTTCTCTGTCATTCATGAGAACTTCCACTCTCTTGTCCAGAAGTCAGTCAAGAGAAATTCCCATCTCTCTCACTCAATCAAGATCGTCCACTCTCTGGTCTGGAAGTCAGTCAGGAGAAACTCCATTCTCTCACCCAGAAGTCACTCAGGAGAAATTCCCCTCTCTTGTCCAGAAGTCAGTCAGGAGAACCTCCCGTCTCTCGTCCAGAAGTCAGTCAGGAGAACCTCCCCTCTCTCTCATCCGGACTGTGGTCAGCAGAACCTCCCCTCTCTCATCCAGAAATCATTCAGGAGAACCTCCAGTCTCTCTCATTCAAGAACCTCCACTCTCTGGTTGAGAAGCCAGTCAGGAAACCCTCCGCTCGCTCCCGTCCATGAGTCAGTCAGGAAAACCTCCCCTCTCTCATCCAGAAGTCAGTCAGGAGAATCTCCCCTCTCTCTCATCCAGAAGTCAGTCAGCAGAACCTCAACTCTGTGGTCCAGATGTCAGTCAGGAGAATCTCCCATCTCTCGCCCAGAAGTCAGAAAAAAAAACCTCCACTCTCTCTTGTCCAGAAGTCAGTCTCGAGAGCCTCCCCTCTCTCTCATCCAGAAGCCAGTCAGGAAAACCTCCCCTCTCTCTTGTTCAAGAACCTCCCCTCCCTCTCTGGTCCAGAAGTCAGTCAGGAGAACCTCTCCTCTCTGTTGTCCAGAAGTCAGTCAGAAAAACCTCCCTTCTCTGTCATTCATGAGAACTTCCACTCTCTTGTCCAGAAGTCAGTCAGGAGAAACTCCCATCTCTCTCACTCAATCAAGATCGTCCACTCTCTGGTCCGGAAGTCAGTCAGGAGAAACTCCACTCTCTCACCCAGAAGTCACTCAGGAGAACTTCCCTTCTCCCATCCAGAAGTCAGTCAGGAGAACCTCCCCTCTCTCGTCCAGAAATCATTCAGGAGAACCTCCAGTCTCTCTCATTCAAGAACCTCCACTCTCTGGTTGAGAAGCCAGTCAGGAAACCCTCCGCTCTCTCCCGTCCATGAGTCAGTCAGGAAAACCTCCCCTCTCTCATCCAGAAGTCAGTCAGGAGAATCTCCCCTCTCTCTCATCCAGAAGTCAGTCAGCAGAACCTCCACTCTGTGGTCCAGATGTCAGTCAGGAGAATCTCCCATCTCTCGCCCAGAAGTCAGGCAGGAAAACCTCCACTCTCTCTTGTCCAGAAGTCAGTCTGGAGAACCTTCCCTCTCTCTCTCATCTGGAAGTTGGTCAGGAGAACCTCCCATCTCTGGTCCAGAATTCATTCAGAAGAAGCTCCCCTCCCTCTCGTCCAGAAGTAAGACAGGAGAACCTCCCCTGTCTGGTCCAGAAATCAGTCAAGAGAACCTCCCTCCTCTCTCGCCTGGAAGTCAGTCATGAGAATCACCCCTCTGTCTCCTGCCAGAAACCCTCCCCCTCTCATCCAGAAGTCGGTCAGGAGAACCTCCCCTCTCTCATCCAGAAGTCAGTCAGGAGAACCTCCCCTCCCTCTTGTTCAAGACCCTCCTCTCTCTGGTCCAGAAGTCAGTAAGGAAAACCTCCCCTCTCTCTCATCCAAAAGTCAGTCAGGAGAAACTCCCCTCTCTCATCCAGAAGTCATTCAGGACCACCTCCGCTCTCTCACATCTGGAAGTCGATCAGGAGAACCTCCCCTCTCTCATCCAGAAGTCAGTCAGGAAACCCTCCCATCTCTCTGTCCAGAATGAAGACAGCAGAACATCCCGGCTCTGGTCCAGAAATCAGTCAGGAGAATATTCCCTCTCTCTCATCTGGAAGACTGTCAGCAGAACCTGTACTCTCTGGTCCAGAAGTCAGTCAGGAAAACCTCCCCTCTGTCGTCCAGAAGTCACTCAGGAGAACCTCCCCACTCTCTCATCCGCAAGTTGGTCAGCAGAACATCCCATCTCTGGTCCACAAGTCAGTCAGGAGAAGCTCCAGTCTCTCATCCATAAGTCACTCAGGAGAACCTCCCCTCTCTCATCCAGAAGTCAGTCAGGAGAACCTCCCCTCTCTCGTCCGGAAGTCAGTCAGCAGACCCTCCCCTCTCTCATCCAGACGTCAGTTAGAGAACCTCCCCTCTCTCTCGTTGGGAAGTCATTCAGGAGAAGCTCCCCCCTCTCTCTCATTCAAGAACCTCCCCTCTCTGGTCCAGAAGTCATTCCGGAGAACCTCTCCTCTCTCTTGTCCAGAAGTAAGACAGGAGAACCTCCCCTGTCTGGTCAAGAAATCAGTCAGGAGAACCTCCCCTCTCTCTCGCCTGGAAGTCAGTCAGGAGAATCACCCCTGTCTCTCCTCCAAGAGACCCTCCACTCTGTGGTCCAGAAGTCAGTCAGGAGAACCTCCATTCTCTCATCCAGAGAGAATCTTGTCAATCAGGGGAACATCCCCTGTCTCTCATCCGGAAGTCGGTCAGCAGAACCTCCCGTCTCTGGTCCAGATGTCAGCCAGGAGAATCTCCCCTCTCTCTCATCGGGAAGTTGGTCACCAGAACCTCCAGTCTCTGGTCCAGAAGTCAGTCAGCAGAACTTCCCCTCTCTCGTTCACAAGTCATTCAGGAGAACCTCCCATCTCTCATCCAGAAGTCAGGCAGGAAAACCTCTCTCTCTTGCCCAGAAGTCAGTCAGGAGAACCCTCCCTCTCTCTCATCTGGAAGTTGGTCAGGAATGCCTCCCCTCTCTGGTCCAGAAGTCAGTGAGGAGAACCTCTCCTCTCTCTTGTCCAGAAGTTACAACAGGGGAACCTCCCCCTGTCTGCTCCAGAAAACAGTCAGGAGTACCTCTCCTCTCTCTTGCCTGAAGTCAGTCATGAGAACCTCCCCCCTCTCTCCTTCAAGAGAAACTCCACACTCTGGTCCAGAATTCAGTCAGCAGAACCCCCCCTCTCTGGTCTAGAAGTGAATAAGGAGAATCTCCCCTCTCTCTCTTCCCAAAGTAAGACAGGAGACCTCCCCTGTATCGTCCAGAAGTCGGTCAGGAGAACCATCCCGCTCTCTTGTCCAGAAGTCGATCAGCAGAACCTCCACTCTCTTGTCCAGAAGTCAGTCAGGAGAACTTACCCTCTCTCCCGCCTGGAAGTCAGTCAGGAAAATCTCACCTCTCTCTCCTTCAAGAGAATCTCCACTCTCTGGTCCAGAAGTCAGTCAGGAGATCCTCCCCTCTCTCTCATTCAAGAATATCCACTTTTTGGTCCTGAAGTCAGTCAGGAAAATCTCCATTCTATCTCGTCCAAAAGTCAGTCAGAAGAACCTACCCTCTCTGGTCCAGAAGTCAGTCAAGAGAACCTCCCCTCTCTCTCATCCAGAAGTCAATCAGCAGAACATACACTCTCTGGTCGAGAAATCAGTCAGAAGAACCTCCACTCTCTCCACCAGAAGTCACTCAGGACAACCTTCCCCCCTCTCATCCAGAAGTCTGTCAGTAGAACCTCCCCTCTCTCTCATCCGGAAGTCGGTGGGCAGAAACTCCCATCTATTGTCCAGAAGTCAGTCAGGATAACCTCCCCTCTCTCTCATCCGGAAGTCATTCAGGAGATCCTCCCCTCTCTCCCATTGAAAAGTAAGACAGGAGAACCTCCCCTGTCTGGTCCAGAAATCATCCAGGAGGACCTCCCCTATCTCTCGCCTGGAAATCAGTCAGGAGAATTTTCCCTCTCTCTCATCCAGACGTCGGTCAGCAGAAAATCCACTCTCCGGTCCGGAAGTCAGTCAGGAGAACCTCCCCTTTCTCATTCAGAAGTCAGTCAGGAGAACCTCCTGTCTCTTGTCCAGAAGTCAGTCAGGAAAACCTCCCCTCTCTCTCATCCAGAAGTCAGTCAGGGGAACCTCCCCTCTCAGGTGAAGAAATCAGTCAGAGGACCTACCCACTCTCTCGTCTGGAAGTCGGGCAAAAGAACCTCCACTCTCTGGTCCAGATGTCAGTCAGGAGAACCTCCCTCTCTCTCATCTGGAAGTCTGCCAGGAGAACCTCCCCTCGCTTGTCCAGAAGTCAGTCAGACAACCTCCCCCCTCTCTCTTTCAAGAACCTCCACTCTCTGGTCGAGAAGCCATTCAGGAGAACCTCCCCTCTCTCTCGTCCAGAAGTAAGACAGGAGAACCTCCTCTGTCTGGTCCAGAAATCAGTCAGGAGAAACTCACCTCAATCTCGCCTGGAAATCAGTCATGAGAATCACCCTTCTCTCTCCTGTAAGAGAACCTCCACTCTGTGGTCCAGAATTCAGTCAGGAGAACCTCCCCTCTCTCATGCAGAATGCAGTCAGGAGAACCTCCCCTCTCTCATGCAGAAGTCAGTCAGGAGAACCTCAGGTCTCTAATCCAAAAGTCATGTAGGAGAACCTCCCCTCTCTCATCCAGAAATCAGTCCGGAGAACTTCCCATCTCTCGCATCCGGAAGTCGATCAGCAGAACCTCCGCTCTCTGGTCCAGAAGTCACTCAGGAGAACCTAGCCTCTCTCGTCGAGGAAACATTCAGGAAAACCTCCCCTCGCTCTAGTCCGAAAGGCAATCAGGAGAACCTCCCCTCTCTCATCCAGAAGTCAGTCAGGAGAAGCTACCCCATCTCTCATCCGGAAGTCAGTCAGCAGAACCTCCACTCTCTCGTCCAGAAATTAGTCAGGAAAACCTCCCCTCTCTCGTCCAGAAGTCAGGCAGGAAAACCTCCCCTCTCTCGTCCAGAAGTCAGGCAGGACAGAAGTCAGTCAGGAGAACCTCCCCTGTCTCTCATCTGGATGTTGCTCAGGAGAACCTCTCATCTCTGGTCCAGAAGTCAGTCAGGAGAACCTCCCCTGGCTCTTGTCGGGAAGTCATTCAGAGAGCCTCCCCACCCTCTCGCTCAAGAACCTCCCCTCTCTGGTCCAGAAGTCATTCAGGAGAAACACCCCTCTCTCTCACCCAGAAGTAAGGCAGGAGAACCTCCCGTGTCTAGTCCAGAAATCTGTCAACAGAACCTCCCCTCTCTCTCGCCTGGAAGTCAGTCCTGAGCATCACCCCTCTCTCTCCTGCAAGAGAACCTCTGCTCTCTGGTCCAGAAGTCAGTCAGGAGAACCTCAAGGCTCTCGTCCAGAACTCAATCAGGACAACCTCCCCTCTCTCTCTTCCAGAATTCGGTCAGCAGACCCTGCCCTCTCTTGTCCACCAGTCAGGAAGGAGCACCTCCACTCTCTCTCTTTCGGAAGTCATTCAGAGATCCTCCCCTCTCTCTTGTTCAAGAACCTCCTCTCTCTGGTTCAGAAGTCAGTCAGAGGAACCTCCCCTCTCTCATTCAGAAGTCAGTCAGGAGAACTTCCCCTCTCTTATCCATAAGTCAGTCAGGAAAACCTCCCCTCCTTCTCATCCAGAAGTCAGTCAGGAGAACCTCCCCTCTCCCTCATCTGGAAGTTGATCAGGAGCACCTCAATTCTATGGTCCAGAAGTCACTCAGGAGAACCTCCCCTCTGTCTCGTCCAGAAATCAGTCAGGAGAACCTCCCCTCTCTCTTATCCGGAAGTCGGTCAGGAAAACCTCTCCTCTCTCTCGTTCAAGAACCTCCCCTCTCTGGTCCAGACATCAGTCAGGAAGAACCTCTCCTCTTTCTAACCCAGAAGTCAGTCAGCAGAACCTCCCTTCTCTGTCATTCATGAGAACTTCCACTCTCTTGTCCAGATGTCAGTCAACAGAACCTCCCATCTCTCTAACTCAAGAACCTCCACTCTCTGGTCCAGAAGTCAGTCAAGAGAACCTCCCATCTCTCTCATTCAACAACCTCCACTCTCTGGTCCAGACGTCAGGAAAACCTCCCCACTCTTTCGTGTAAAAGTCAGTTAGGACAACCTACCCTCTCTCGTCCTGAAGTCAGTCAAGAGAACCTCCCTTCTGTCTCATCTGGAAGTCGGTCAGTACAACCTCCACTCTTTGGTCCAGAAGTCAGTCAGGAGAACCTCCCTTCTCTCGTCAAGAAGTCAGTCAGGGGAACCTCCCCTCTCGTGTCCAGATGTCAGTCAGGAGAACCTCCCCTCTCTCATCCAGAAATCAGTCACCAGAACCTCCCCTCTCTCTTATCCGGGAGTCACTCAGGAGAAACTCCCCTCTCACGTATTCAAGAACCTCCCCTCTCTGGTCCGGAAGTCAGGAGATCTTCCCCTCTTCCTTGTCGAGAAATAAGACAGGATAACTTCCCCTGGTCTGGGCCAGAAATCAGTCAGGAGAACCTTCTCCTCACTCTTGTCCAGAGGTGAGTGAGCAGACCCTCCACTCTCTGGTCAGAAGTCAGTCAGGAGAACCCCTCCCTTCTCTCTCATCTGGAAGTTGGTCAGGAGAACCTCCCCTCTCTCGCCTGGAAGTCAGACTGGAGATCTCCCCTCTCTTCTTTCAAGAGAACCTCCACTCTCTGGTCCAGAATTTCATCAGGAGAACCTCCTTTCTCTTGTAAAGAGTCAGTCAGGAGAACCTCCCCTCTCTCTCATTCAAGCAACTCCACTCTCTGGTCCAGAAGTCAGTCAGGAGAACCTTCCCTCTCTCGTCCCAAACTCACTCAGCAGAATCTCCCCTCTCTCGTCCAAAACTCAGTCAGCAGAACCTACCCTCTCTCTCATACATGAGAACCCTCCTCTCTTGTCCAGAAGTCAGTCAGGAGAACCACCCCTCTCTCTCATCCGGAAGTCGGTCTGGAGAACCACCACTCTCTCATCCAGAAGACAGTGAGGTGAACTTCTCATGTCTCCCATCTGGAAGTCAGTCAGAAGGACCTCCTCTCTCTCTCATGAGCCCCCACAATGAAGCCAGAGTGTCTTAACCAAGAACAAATCAGACCATAGCCTGTTCCTGATCTGAATTCCCACTAACTTGCAAAAACTTCTCCATATTGACCACTGGATTCCCACATGGGTCATTTCATTCTCGCAGTTCCAAGGGGACAGGTGTTTGGAAAAGGAGGAATGGCCAACATCGTTAATTGTGGTAAAGGCATCTAATGCGGTGAGTACTAGATGTGTGGAGTGAATTTACAGGATGGAAGACCTCTGCATCCTGGAGCAGAACAAGTTCAGCAGCTATCCCCTCTTAGGAAGGGAGGAAATGATCTGTTCACTGATTTCCTCTCAGCACCTATGTCACATATGGCATGCAGCTGGTGCCCAATAAGTGCATCAAATGAAAGACTGAATGTCAGGTGTGAAGGGCACCGTCCCAGGGAGGACGCCAGCTGCCCAGAAGGACCTTTACCTCCGTGCCCTCTGTGGACAAGGATGACACCACGCAGAGCATCCCACGTCTACGTACATTGGGTGAGTCAATTCAGAGAGTGTGTGATGTGTCTGCAGCTCTCCGTGAACAGCCCGTTTGCCTCTTGGTTGGCCTCACGTTCACAGGTCTTGCGGTGCCTTGATGTGGAGGACTGTGCTATCAGCTTCACCGTAAGCTCATGATACTTTGGAGGCTTCACTGTGAGTCTGCTCCTGGGGCAGGAGGCATGACACTCACCTCATGACACACAGTTTCTTCTGCGTCTTTTGATGCAACAGTGAAACAGTACTCGTTTATTCTTGTTTTTAAAAATTCCCGGGTTATAAATTAAGAAATGAGTCCTGGAATCAGGAGTAGGCTCCTGCGTGAGGTCTTGTGATTCTTCCACCCTCACCTTCCATGGTTCAGGATGAATACAGCCAATCCTGGTGTGGAATGGGAGAGTACTGGAGGGTATCCAACCGGTGTGGGGAGTGGAAGCTGTGATTCTGAAATCATTGTTCCAGGGCTTACTGCAACAAAGGGTCAATCAGCAATCTCCAAATGCGGCCACAGGTGAGCTGGGGAGACCCTCGCTGCTGGCAGACTGGGTCTGAGCTTCCTGCTGAGACAGGGGCCCTGACCTCAGCGCCCTGCCACCTTGGCTCCCTGGGGGCAGCGGGGTGTTCTTCAACACAGCGCACAAGGGACAGCCTCCTCACCAGACAGATGTCACAATCTTTTGAAGGGCAATACCAGAAACGACATTCCAAACTTTGCCACATTCGGTGGCTGAAAGCAAGCCACGGATCACGTCCACACTAGAGGGAAGGGAATTCCCGGGACATGAGTTCTGGGAGGTCATCTTATTCTGCCTGCCACGCCTCTACACCCCAGTTCCCAGCAAAGGGTGTGAGGAAGAAGAACCCTCAGTCCTCACAGTAAAACA
The DNA here is from genome assembly GCF_046562875.1 of Panthera onca. Classification (NCBI taxonomy): domain Eukaryota; kingdom Metazoa; phylum Chordata; class Mammalia; order Carnivora; family Felidae; genus Panthera; species Panthera onca. Next base: position 1,670,624 of record NW_027675864.1, on the reverse strand, counting down.
CGCATTCTCCTGCACCTTGCACGCCAACGTCAGTTTTAGGAAGACACGGCGAGGCAAACGTTGTTAGCCAGTGCCTAATTCATCCAGGCGTTGTTAGCCAAGTGGAAAGCTACTTATTTACCGAGTAAGAAAGAAACAATCCTGGCCCTTGTGAAGTCTTCAGCTCAGTGCCAAGCAGCATGCTTCAGTGTAGCGATGAGAACACTAAATAACATAAACACAAAACAGCAGCAACAGCCATTTTTTAAAGGAATTTTGTCAATTTGAAGTCCAATATAGACGCTAATAATTGTTGTATTTACTCTGAATAACTCATCATAATGCCAAACGTCTGGCTCATTTTTCCTGTGAGTTCGATAAAGCATGTGTTTATAAATACATGTTGAGGTTCCCAGAGAGCTATGTGCTCCATTCTTCATTCTGAGAGACAATTGATTAGCAGTACCTTGAAGTCATTTTTCAAGGAAAAACCATTAATATTGACAGCTGCCAGTCTTTTCCATTTATAATCAGCTAAAAACAGTTCTTGCCCATGGGGAAAATATTTACATTTCCAACCTAGGGTTACTTTCTAACTCCCAGGGTAGGAATCAGGGATTATGTTGTGTTTCCTTAGAGATTCGGCTGTCCAAACAGCAGCTGACACAGAGAGCTGTGTGCACATTTGGAAGGGGGCTGATTAGCATGTGCACCTGCAGAGCACATACACTCCTTGCAACCTTGTTCTCCAGCACCGGCATTCTGCACAGGGCTGGACCCCAGTGGGGCAGGGCAGAAGACACCCATGACTCGGGGTCAGAAGGACCTGAGCTTGAATTCCTGCCTCCCCTCCCCCGCTAAATTACTCATGTCTCCAGGCAATTGCTTCATCTCTGAGTCTCAGGCTCCCCTGGGCGGCGAAGCCCCCAGCCCCTCAGTTTCTTAGTGATTTGATAGGGACTGAGCTCGAACCGCACACACCCTGAAAACCATAGAGCACAGGGGTGGTTTGCAAGGTAACTGGCAACTCCGGGGCACGTTCCCTGTACTAGATTCAGTTCTTTAAAAGTACTGGATACAAGGTTTGCAACAGAAAAATAGGCTTGTATGTTGTGTTTCACTGGTGGAAAGATAATTGTTTTCTCTTAGCCCCCCCACCCCGACCCCACCGGCCCAGCTAGTCTGGTGACAGCCGAGACAAACGAGTGAAGAAGGGGCCCACACGACCTCACCTGTGGGAAGAGCATCCTCATGGCAGCCCTGGGGAGACGACAACCAAGTGAGGAGCTCACTGCCATGTGCTCTCCCCATCCCCACCCCCGCCCCCATTCCCAGCCACCAGCAGAAAGGTGGCAGCTCACTTTGTGGGGACGGGAGCCACGCTGGCCAAAGGTGACACACACTGTGTTCAGAACACTTGTGTGATGGTCACACCTGCCTCTTTGGGGCTCCACAAATATGCCACCAGCCATCACCAAGACTGTCCCCCATCCGGCCTGCGTGTCATGAAACTAGACGACCTTCATTCAGGATCAAGATCTGGAGACTGGTGGAGATGATGGCAGGACCCCTTAGTCTTCTGGGGCCCAGATTTGACTGGTATGTGAGAGTCAGCCCAAAGCAGGCTTCTCCGTCCCCTGAGTAGGAGTTCATCCTTCTATGGGAAGCTCGTGAGAACATCCCGGTGTATGTGTGTGCACACACACTCACACACGCCTCTCAGAGATACTACAACACTGTCAGCTCTGAGCACGCGATGCATGAACTCTAGGCAAACGTGTGTAACAAACTGCAGGATTTTGAGGGGGGGGAAAGGATACTGGTGCTATCTCTGCCCCAAACTGGTTTAAGATCACCAGTAAACGTAAGAAAGAGTGGTCTCAAACACCAACCACCCCTGAAATACTGAGAGATTTGCCAAACTCATAGTGAACAAGAAACACAAGAGCAGAGACTATCACAGAGATATTCCTGATGTACCGAGAACCCGGAACGGCACTCTGTGCCCCTCATCCTTCATCATGGCCATGAATCTCCACAACCATTTCAAGAACTAAGCATCAGCACTGCTCCCTTCTCACAGATGAGAAAACAAAGGCTTGAAATCTTCCACCCATATTTCCTTGGTCTGACAGCTAAGAAGGAGCGTGACGGGTGCTTAGTTCTCCAATTCCACTTTCCCAATCTTATTTAATAGTGAGTATTGCTTCCGGAACATGCACAAGAAAGTAGCCAGCAGGCCTTTCATGATAGACGGTGCTTGTAAGATAAACATCCATTCGGTTGGATTGACGCCCTCCACCCCCCCCCCCCCCCGGCCCCGTAGATATATAGGGTTTTGCTTTTAGCGTATCCTCTCCTTTACCTGGAAAACACAAACACATTGACATATCATTTGAAAAGCTTACAAATGACTCTTGCAAGTATAATAACACCACTGATCAGTAGACTTGGAGATGAGGCACGCGCTGGGATAAAATTATTTTTCTCCCAAAGGGACAACACACTTAGCGATAAAGTGCCCATCAACAGATCCTGCCCAGCAGTGAAAACACAGGCTATGGACACATAACTAGGGAGGGTGTGCACAGCACTCTCAGCTGGAACACAGAATTATTTTATTTATGAAAAAGCACTTGCGCAATTTTGCTGACAGAGGGGCTTACTTGGGAAGGAGAGTGCGTTCTGCTCAGATTTCTTTATTGCTATGCCACGGAACTCCAAGCGCTGCCCAAAAAACTGTCATCATCAAGTCTGCATTTCGGGGATCAGGAGTGAGCCATAAAAACTGACCCCTGGCAGGCTGCAACTTGATAACCATCCTCTAAATGAATAACCAGCTTCTTCTGTCACTCCTCATGGTAGCTTAGACATGAAAACTCTTTGCAGTCCCAGATGTTCAAGAGAAGCCAGTGCAGTGTCACGGGGATGGAGGGAGGGTGCCCAGAGATGGGAGACGCTTCTGTGGATTATGACAGCAGTGCCTTGTTTCCATATAGTTCCTGCTTTCAGACTGAACAGATGGAACCTTCACTCCCTGCACAGTTTGAGATATTCTTCCTCAAATGATCATCCTTGGTGCCATCTCCCAGGCCAGCTTTGGGCCATCGCAGTTACCCACAAGCCTGTTCCATGAAGTCTCAGGGAGGGGGAGTGAGCAGAGAGGTGCTTCTTTCTAATGCACCCTCACCTTCCTCAAGCCACACGATCCCCAGTGTCAGAGAACAAGTCCTGATGGGACCAAGTCTTTCGTTTTCAAAGCATGGTCCTCAGACAACCACGGCACCACGTCTTCAGAACTGCTGTGTTTTCCACCTCTAATTAAGGATTTGGGGGTACAGTACGGAGCCCCAGGGAGTCTGGACACGGCTTATTTGCAACAGTAAAGAATGAGCTCCGACCACTCAGGATAAGATGTGAAGGCTTGTGGTATGTCTCTACTGATGCTTCTCCATGCTTCTCCCCACCCATCCCACACCCTGCGGGGGCAGGCAGTATGGTAGGGACTAACTGGACGGAGGGACCATGGGGATTTACATGGTCTTGGAACTTACAAAACTTGCTCAGAGTTTTTCCTCCTGGCTCAGGCTGGGTCCAGGACATGGCTCGGTCCCCACATGGACATAAAACCAGCTATGAGGCCACAGGCCAAATGGTTTCCATCTTTTTTTTTTAATGGTTATTTATTTTTGAGACAGACAGAGACAGAGCATGAATGGGGGAGGGTCAGAGAGAGTGGGAGACAGAATCTGAAACAGGCTCCAGGCTCCCAGCTGTCAGCACAGAGCCCGACACGGGGCTGGAACTCAAGGACCGCGAGATTATGACTTGAGCAGAAGTCGGATGCTTAACCGACTAAGCCACCCAGACCCTCGCAAACAGTTTCCATCTTAATTCACCCAGCTCCGGGGTCCACCACCGCAGCAGTGGAGGCAACTGCATCCCACAACTTGGCTTCCTCCTTGCACTTTGCATCATGAAGCCCCAGAACACAGGAGCTGGACTGTTCCCCAATTCCCTGCTGGCAAAGTGAGCTCTTCTCCACTCCTCAGTCATTGCATGGATATTGTGGTGAGGCAGGGGACCCCGGGACCCTGTTCTGGCCCCCAGGCCTGTCTGTCGACAAAAATGTGAATTAGGAACCGGTTTTCCTGCCCAGCAGAGGGGTTCATTTTCCTACTGTGTATAATGAAGACTCTTGCTCAGACTTGTCCATCCCCAAAACACTGTTCCAGCAAGGCACAGTAAGTATTTCATCCTGTTAGACATCGGATGGGCCCATTACATGGACACAGCATAGCAACGGGGCTCCTCCTGTCCTCTGGGAGATAAAACAGTTCTCCCATGAATTCACTAACACACTCATTGATCATTCACTATGTAAATGGCCAAATGGGGTTTACTGAGAAGCCAGAGGTGGGACCCTTGTCCTCACAGCTGACAAGTAGCTGTGGATAGTACCGCTGAGCTCCGAGAGTCGGCAGACAAGGACCTGGCTTAGCGTAGCACTAGGTGACCCGTCCAGACGGGGAAGGCCACTCACATGCAGGGGAAGACACTTCTCCAGGTGGGGGAGGGCTCAAAGGAGGAGGTCCTGGAGAGAAGGGGGATATGAGCAGGGTTGGGCAGGGATCCAGGTGGGGAACTGCAGCTGGAGTCACAAGACAGGCTGCATCTGCCCCCTTGCAGCACACAGAGGGCGCTTGGTGGCCCCGGCATTTGGTGACGTGAAGGCGTGGGCCGGGTAGGGAGGCAGTTGGTCCCCATCGCTCTGCCCTATGAGTCTGGCCCATGTTGACTCTCCCAGACCCCCAACCAAAGATGGCTCAGTGGCCTCTACCTCCCTTCAGCCGGTGAATTATGATGTACGTGGTGGGCCCCGGGCCCGGGGGACGTCCCTCTGTAGGAGGAAAGGAAGGAGACAGATGTGCTGTCAATTCTGGGCAGCAAATTATCCAGCAGGCGACGGTGGGCCACGAAAATTCACATTCGTGCATATTCACGGAGCCTTGCACACAACATGAAAACACAAGACTCTAGCAGAGAGGAATATGTTCCTTAAAGGCGAATTTGTTCATTAGTGGAGGAAAAGCTTCACAGTTGGTAGAAAGAAAGTGGACTAAGTCCTAGATTCAGAGGAACAGGACGGACCAGTGGAAACTTAAAGACAAACCAGCCAGACAAGGAGGGGCTGGCACAAACTTGCAGAAATGTCTTGAAGACCAAAGCGGGGAGGAGAGCAAAGGGCACTCAGCTGGGGCCAGACTTCCTTCTCTCTCAGTTACCTGGCGACCAACCCCCTAAGGATGGAAATGATTTAACGGTGAGCAAACCCACACGTTCATGGATGAAAATACCAGCTAGGCAGGACCACCCTGGAGGCCCTGAGGGAGGCCTTTAGAGAGGGCTGTTCACCAGGCAGGGCAGCCTGGGGGTCCACACTGGGTTAAGTCGGGGGCCACCCACAGGGAGACCTGTTCTTCTGCTTAACTGTAACAACTTCCTGCAGAGGCTGTCCACACACTCTCATCTTCGTGTTTGCTGGACCTGGCACTGGAGACTGGCAGGACCTGCTCACCTGGTGCCCACTTCCTGTTGGGGGATGTCACTAGCAAGACCCCCTATTTCTCTGACCTACCCGAGGGTCCCATCAGCAGCAGGATGTGATGGTCACAGGGGAAGGGAGGCCCACCGGCAGTCATGATGACTGCGTGGCACATCTTCAACTGTCTGTGGTTTCAGGCCAGTTGCTGGCAAAGGTACTCCCGGGTGAACTCGATCTTCCCCTGGAGCCTCCGTCCCGCACCTGGAGGGAGCGTCCTTCGGCACAGTCTACATCCCCTCGGACGTTAGACTCTCCCCGTGTCCACCTCTAAGCCAGGACCTGGGGAACAGAGAGGATACACTCTGTAGCCACAAGCCACCCAGCAACCCAGGAAGGGCAGGATGGCACATGCTCCCGAAATCATTATTAGTCTTGCAACAATCCCAACTTCTAATCCCACCGATGAGGCCCTAGCCCCCGAAACAGCCGGATGCGCTCAGAAAGACAGAGGTAAATCAGTGCACTTGGTGGCGCGACGACACATTTTCTGTTGGCACTGCTGGGGGTGGACGCTGCTGGAATCTGCTGGGTGGAGGCCAGGGATGCTGGCAGATATCCTGCAGCAGCCAGAAAAGCTCCCGTGGCAAAAAGTAATCCTGCCCAAAGTGTCAACAGTGCTGTTGTGAGAAACCGTGATGCAAAATTGTGTTCATTGCAATGATTTCACAGTTGAGGCAGAGGAAAAAAAAAAAAAAAAAAGGAAACGGCCTAACTTTCCCAACATAGAGACTTGCTTTAAATGCATTTAATAACTGGAGAATGTCAAATTCAAATACCTTTTAAAAAGTTCACTTTTTAGGAAAATTTAATGGCATGAGAAAATGTTCCTGGTATATTGCCGAGCAAACTGGTCAGTGATTCCCAAGGGTTCTGGAGGAAAGATGGACAGGTGAGCCTCAAGGGAAATACTCCAAGTGACACTGTAATGGTGGATGGAAGTCACTGCACGTCTGTGGAAGTCCGCAGATGTACAACACCGAAAATGAACACTAAGGCCAAGTGCAAGCTTTACGGTTAATGACAGAGGATCCCCACCGACCCAGCGCCCATACCTCCTGCACCCTCCCAGGCAAGCTGCCAATGGGAGGAATGGGGGAGCAGGAGGGAGAACTTACAGGGGGTGCCTTGGCAGTCCCCAAGTGTTTCTCTGTGAACTAAAACTGCTCCATGAGTCCATTACTTAAAATAATGATAAAGGAGGTTACGGATATCACGCTGCCTGTTCCACTGTCGCCTTGATGACATCAAGACTCCTCACTCAACCTCCCACCACCCTCACCTTCCAGGAGGATGACCGAGGACTGAGGACAGACACGCCGCCGGAAATTTGGAAGCAATCACCTAAGTGCAGGAGTGACGGCCGGGTGCCTCTTCAGATGGGGAACTCACAGCACTGACTTCCCTCTGTGTCTTCTACCGCCAAGGTGAGAAACGTGTGTCTCTCTCTCCCTCTGAGTGTTCAGCCTCTGGGGAGGGGTGGCGCTGGGCCTCCCACCCCTCCAGGAGGACGCGGGGCTCTACCACATGCATACTGCCTAGCCAGGGGCCAGGCCGCCATTGGCCTCCTCAGACGGTGGGGGCCCGGGTTATTCACGGGGGAGCTGGGCATTCCAGAGGACCTGCACGAAGGGGAGACTCCCTCACCCTCCCGCGCCAGCTCACTGGTGCTCTGCGCCTCGGCTTCTGGACACGAGTGCCTGGGCTCGGGGAGGGTGTGGGCAACCCAGGGTCCTGTGTGCAAACCACATATTAATCCCTGAACCAACTCCCCAGGCTAACAGAGACTCCCGATGCATCTTGCAAGCACGTGCCTGGACACATGTGCCCGCAGCTGCGAGGAAAGAACCACAGACTGAAACATTAACAGGACTCACGCAGTGCTTAGTTTGGGAAGGTGGAATTGTGGTTCACTTTCTCCCCAACATTTTGTTTTAAAAATTTCAAGCATATAGAAGAGTGAAAAGTACAACTCTCACTTGCATCATTCGCGTGTGTTTTATGTATCTACGTGGATATATAGATATGGGACATTTATAAGTATGTATATAGAAACCCATTTATAACGATGTATATAGAAATATTATATGAATATATATAAATTGTGTAAATGTAATATATAAATATTTATAAAATAATTACGTAGGGATTTTTAACAGAAGAATCATGTGTATGTGTGTATACATAAAGGCACGTTTCTTCTTTTAGGCTGAAGTGTTAGAAAGCTCCTTACAGACACCACATCCTCTAGCCCTGTTACTTAAGCATTGAGCACCTTCCGAGACCCAGGGCATTCACCAGTTACATCCCTGGCCTTGATGTTGACAGGTCTGGTCCCTTGCACTTGGGGCCCACCTGTGGGGTCAGGAAGGGTTCCTCTTCCCTCCCTTCCCACCCCGCCCGGCCCAGCCCCTCCCCCTGCTCCTGCCAATCTCCCCAGGATCACTTTCCTACTGAAGCACCTGCTCATGGATCCTCTGCTCAGAGTGTGCTTCCAGACACCCTGACCCAAGATGCAGCTTCACCAAGAGAGAGGTCACTCCACAAATGAGCCCTTGCAAATGCAAGACATGATTTTCTTTCAGGTCTTCTATTTCCTTCTTGCGTTGTTATCTAGGCTGAATTTATGAAAGGAAAGCACACCCAGGGCTTCTCATGGCAAATAAGTAACATTCCCAATGTCCTCAAATATTTGAAGGCAGCTTAGGAACCGTGGAGTTAAGCGCCAACAGCTTCTGGAGGCAGCTAGGCTCGTCACTGAGGAACTCACACAGAGAGAACGTGTCGCTATTTCACGCTCGAAGTGTAGAGACTTGCCCCTGGAGACCACACAGGGCAAGCCCCCATCTGAGGCGTGAGTACATCTGTAGTAACCCACGGGGGCCCCTGCCTCTGGAGACAGCCTACCGTTTGCTGAGCTACTGCCGACTGCTGGAGACCCTTTTCTCCCTCCTGGCTGAACTCCTCTTCGGTGCCAACTCCACCCTTGCACCCCAGCTCTGGTTTCCTTTTTTTTTTTTTTTTTTTTTTCTTTTTAATGTTTGTATTTTTTTTTTTTTTTTATTTTGGAGGGAGAGGAGAGGGGCAGAGAGAGAGGGAGACACAGAATACGAAGCAGGCTCCAGGCTCCGAGCTGTCAGCACAGAGCCTGACACGGGTCTTGAACCCACGAACCGTGAGATCATGACCTGAGCCACAGTCAGACACTCAACCGACTGAGCTAGCTAGATGCCCCAACTCCAGCTCTGTTTTCTAAAGCCACAAGGGGAACAAATAATCCCTCCTTTCACACACAAGACTTTCAGAGGTGGCAGAAAGCAAGCTCTCCGGCTCCACCTTGTCCCCATGCTGGGTGTATGTGGCCTCGACAACACACTGTTCATTCCCTCATTCGGCAAATGCTTTAAGGGCCCACCACCCATCAGACAGGCGGTCAGTACCGGAGACATAGTGGTGAACCAGACAGGCAACCTGAAGCTTATGAACCAGTGTGTAGACAATGAGCATCTGTTCCTCATACCGCGGGGTCCAGTCCCACAAAGTCACCCTGCAGAACTTCCAAGCCAAAGGCAGAGAGAAGACTCTTGCACCTTTCTCCTTAAAACGTTCCCCAGGAGTCTTCTACAGAACACAAGATCCCAAGAGATGCTCCCCAAACACAGGTCCTAGGAGCACGTGAGATTAGCAAAGGCAGTCACATACTCTTCTGGGGTCATAGCACGCGGTGTGTTAGCAATTCAGCATCTTCCTGTTGTGCAACATCTACTTGACTGCTTTTAAACATTTTTTTAACACTTATTTGTATTGAGAGACAGAGCATGAGCAGGGAAGGGGCAGAAAGAGGAGGAGACATGGAATCCAAAGCAGGTTCCAGGCTCTGAGCTGTGAGCACAGAGCCTGACGCGGGGCTTGAATTAACCGAGAGATCATGACCTAAGCCAAAGTCGGACGCTTAACCAGCTGAGCCACCCAGGCGCCCCTATTTGATTTCTTTTAAACCAGTGTCTCCCCAACCTATTGGAACCACACAACTCAGTCTTTTTTTGGAAGAGAAGTTTTCCTGTTTTATCTTTTGCAACTAGAATGCCTTGAAGCATTCTTGCTTTGCCCTATCCTTAAAACTGGAGACAAAGTAAAACCTGGGTAGGCACTTTCCCTTCCCCCTCCCCACCTCAGGGGAGGAGACAGGAAGTTGTGTGCTGGAGCCAGGGTCTGCATGATCAGCAGGAAATGAGCGGCAGGCCCTCTGGGCACATCATGAAGGCCTCCAAGCAGGAGTCAATGTGTCCTCGGGAAGCGACAGGAGATTGGGCAGACAGATTGGTCTATCCTAGGCTCAGGGTCTTGGCTCAGAGGGGACCTGTACCATCATCCACTGAGACAAAGCAACCACCTGTGTGTGACGGTCCCCGGTGATGCGTTTGGCATCGAGAGTCGCTTGGCCTGATTGTCACTGGAATCAGGCCCTGCAGGAATGCCCATCACCTCCTGACAATACCACTGCCATCTCACAGTCCCTGGCCAAGCATCCCAGGCATTTGCGGAAACGGGATGGGGAGGGGGCTGCCCCAGCATTACCAGGACCCTTCTGGTTGTAAGTGACAGAAACTAAACACAGGCGGGTTTATTAAAGACAAGAACATTATTGGTTCCCATGACCTGGCGACTCAGCACCAGGCCGGCTGCAGGGGGCCAACCTCTGCTGTCAGGTTTGTGTTCACCTCCATGGACTACACTCTGGGGAAGCTCCCCTGGTGGTGACACAGTGCACTGACTCCTGTCCAGGTGAAGACAGAAGCCTTTCCTGGGTGCTGAGCCAAAGTCCCAGGGCCCACTCAACAGGCCAATGAGTGGAAGAAGCTGACTGGCTAGGCCTGGGCCAAGTGTGCTCTCTGTGGCTGGGGTGGAATTAGCCCCACCCAAACCACGCAGACAAAGTGTGGGCACAGAGTGGTCCCCCAAATGAAATTGTGAGTACCCTTACCCCAACACCCAGGAGCGGCTGTCCACTGTAGGGGAATGGCATACCTGCCCGCTGACCCAACCGTGTCAAAGACACTGGAGGACAAATCAGATCTTTACTGTCACTCCCACACCTCGGCTTCTTCCTCAATACCGAGTCCCATCTCGCCCTCCTTCCCCCAGTCGCCTAATGATTACCTTACAGAGAAGAAAGATGGGCCCAGGACTATGCATGCTTAACAATCACTTCGATGGTGTCCAATTCAGGGCGGGAGCAGACCTCCTCCTGGAGGGGACCCCTCAACATGCCCAGAACCAGGGCCCCAACTCTGCAGGAGGTCCGCAGGACAAGGCAGGAATCTGAGTGTGCAGCCAACGTCCCACATAATGCTGACGCACGTGACCCTTGAACAGTGCTTTGAAAAAGCCAGGCTGAATCCATGGAGAAGTAACCAGGGCCTGGGAAATTGTTTCATATCTTTAGAAGAATAAAACAGCCCGAGGATATGCATGCAATGCACAGAATCAGAGGAAAAGAAGGGTGTGATGCAAGATGAAGGAGGGGTCTGTTACTGAGGAGAAATGAAGACGTCTGAAATACCTCCGATGTCATGCTCCGAGGTAAAACAATGGAAAACCCCCATCACTGGGAGAAACTGAGAAATGATGGAAATGGTTAGGTGGGCGGTTCGGTCCTCTCTGGGGAGTCAGAAGATCTACTTTGGGGCCCAGGCAGCTCTGTTCCTCAGTGCAGACACCTTCAGTGCATGAAGACCTTGCCTTGGGCTCAGATGTGCCCACTTGTTAGGGTTGGAACCAGGAAGTAGAAGCACTGAGCATGATGATAGAGTCTAGCATATAGACACACAGACGTGTCTCCCTGCCTCGTATGGTGTGTGTACACACACACACACACACACACACACACACACACACACACACGCACCCTGGAAGAGTTCCACTAATTCCTGTGATATGAGAATTTCAATGTTGTACTTTATTTTTATATAAATAAAAAACACAAAAAACTGCAAGTCAGGACGGACCAGGCTGTAAACTCCATGCCATAGTAACAAATGGTTTCCTGAATACGGGGGCTTAAAACAGCAAAGGTTTGTGTCTGAGGAAGCAACACGCTGTCTGCGGGTGTGTGGGAGTTCTGCTCTGGTCCCCAGTGGGACACCGTTCCGGCACCTCTGCTGCTCAAGGCAGTGGAGGGAGGGAGGGCCTCATGGATGTCACACCAGCAGTGGAAGTGACATGTGCTGACTCCACTCACACCTCCCGGGCCACCTGGGGTGGTCACCTGACCCCTCCCCCCCACAACAGGGGACATGCCAGGAAAGGTAACTCTACCAGATACACAGAGAGGGACCATATACATAGATGTATTTCTACCATCTACAGAGAAATTGCTTCGTAATAACGACTAGTGCAGTCATAAACAATAATAATATGTAGTGTATGTATACATGTCATATTGCCTGTGTTTACAGATAATATTACATGTACATATACTTACGTGCACAGGTGTACGTGCTCACGCACACTCCCCTCTATGCATATGAGTGGTGTGTGTGCACATGTATGTGAGAGTAGGAGTCAATTCACATGGCTTAGTCCACAATAAGCACTTTAAAAAACTAAAAATGAATTATGATCTCAAGCCACGTGTCCTTCTGCAGACCTTGGGCAGTGTCTAACGCCCCTGCACTGCCCTCTCCACACTCACTTTCTTGAAGAGGGGGTGGGTGGCAGGACATCCTGTCCCTGGGTCCGCTAGAGAACCGCTCCACGAGCTACGCACACGTTAGCGGGCCTGGCTCCGTGCCAGGTACCAGATGTGGGGCTGTGGCAATGTGAGCTAACCCCCGCCTTCTCGAAGTTTACGTCACACTGCGGGGACGGATGATGTGTGAACAAACCCTCAGGTAAGACACTCTCCAATGGTGATAAATGCTCTGAAGAAAATCAACCAGGGACTGGGGGAGGGGGAGGGTGGTGGCAGCAGGTTCTTTACGTGGACAGGCAAGAGGGCTCTCTGAGGAGCTGGTGCACGAAGGAGGTGCCATGGCAAAGAGGCGTGAAGGGGCGCTTGGGCCCGGCATCGCTCGCCGGGCAGGGGATCCCGGAGGATGTGTTCGAAGGCCCGGTTGGGGGCAGGCGAGCTGCCAGAAGCCGTCTACCAGGGAATTCTGCCCAAGTGGGGCTGCGAGTGCTTCCTGGCCATCTTTGTCTCCCCCCCACCCGTGCTCCTTTAGACTCCTGCCCAAACATGTGCGGGACCGTGCGGTTGGCCATGAAGGATCTTCACTAAACAGCTCCCACCACCCTGAGTGATTGCTTTCCATTGGAGACAAATAACCACATAGTTCAGCTCTTTCCCAGGCAGCTCCCCATTCCGAAGAGCCTCCTGCACATTAAGGCTTTCGATGCATGGTGCCCAGCCTGCTTAGGCCTTCTTTATGGCCTCATCAGCAGTAACTGGACAATTACAAAGGCTTCTTCTGTTTTTACAAACAATGATTTATTGGACCCCTTCAACTCTTCTTTCCCAAATCTGGGTATTACATGGGCATGTTTTGCTATAATTAAATTCCTAGATTACTGTCAAGCCAATTGTTTTACCCATCCAATCTGTAACAATGCGTTTTTATTGTCTCTTGTTTTTTTTTTTTTTTTTTTTTTTATTAAGCTGGAAATAGATGTATTCTATGAGATCCAGAAAAGAAATAAAAACATCCCTATTCTCTAGTCAATCCACCCCAATCAGAGGGACTCTGCAGGAGGGAGGTAGGAATCGTCAGTGAGCTCTACTTAGCGTGGAAGAAGCCAGACATTCTGGGTTTGTCCACCCCACACTAAACAGGTATTTATTGAACAACAACTAAATGCTGGCCACTGAGAAGGACACAGTGGTGAACAGGACAGGATGAGACTATCCTCAAATACTTACATTCTGCTGGGACGGACTTGTAACAAAGAAGTAAGTTTAAAACAGTAAGATGGCAGTGTCCTTTATAAAGACAAGCTAACAGCATGCCTGATAGGATATGACAATGACTGAAGGCTATGAAAATCAAGTGACCATGGAAGCCCTTTGGAAAATCATATTGAGATGAGATCAGAATTAGGAGTGCAGAGCTAAACCAAGGAAAACAGCACTGATGACAGAAAGAAATAGCAGGTTCAAAGGCTCCGGGGCAGGTGATAGAACCTCAGCAAGTGTTAGAAGTGGCAGAGAGCAGGGAGAATACAAGATGAGGTGGAGAATCTTAAATGGAGTTGAATTTGCAGGAAAAAGGAAAAGAAGTGTCTTCTGGGAGCAGAAAGTGAGGGAGGAGGGGACTAGGGAGGCTCTGGAAGTAGCCCCAGCTTTGGCTGTATCTTAGGGGCACACCTGTTCAGTACGCCTGCTTCACATCCCAGACTTCTTGGCCAAAGACTCTTGTGGTCCAGGATGGACATAAAACAGCATGGACCTTCATGCTGGGACGCGGGTACTCTGGCCTAGTGACAAGTGGCCAGAGCAGTTTCCTCCACACCTGGCTACGGCCTCCAACAAGGGAAGTTCTCCAAAACCCTGACAGAAGCTGACCCCCAAGAACAAGTGTGGCTGAATTTTCCTCTCACCAGGAAGGATGAAGGCTCAGCTTGTTCATTCCTTTGATGGCCAGAAAGTAAGTGTATTAGGTATTCCATGCACTTCAGAGTTGGGAACCTGATGAATCCCTGCTGCATTTGTAGCCTTGATACTAGAATGGTACCCGGTGTATCTAGGTGCTCAGTAAATGATTAACAGAAAGACCTGCCTGGATTGAAGACTTGGCTGCTTCTCCCACCCCCTCAAGATGGCCGCATGCATCCAACGTTCCTTCTCACGTCCACCCTGCACCCACAGCTCGCCCACATTCGAGCACACCCACTGCCCCTTCCTGGGTCCCTACAGAGATGGTGACCACACGCTTGGGCCCTGGGTAGCATGAAGCCTGATCACCTTGCTCCCTCCACAGCCCCTTTCTCGGGCCCTCCTGCCCCTTGTTTCTCACTAAGCCCTTGGAAGTGAGCTGCATTCTCTGACCTTGGCCCAAGGCAGGGTCTGTAAATCTTGCCAGGCTGCTCAGAGATTTGGTCCTGGCCTCAGTATTTGACTTATTTCCTACTTGCAACTTTTCTTCTTTGCAGGTATGTTGTGACCAAAGTAGTGCCCTGAACATCCTGTCATTTAAATCAGGGTCCACTTAGCATGTCTAATCAAACATACGGAAGCACTGTGTCAGCAAAGGCAGGTTACAGCTGTGGCTCCAAGGCCTGGGGTCTGGGAGGCCAGAGCTCATCAAGCTAGGAAGCAGGGCCATGGCCAGCACCCCCTGGGGCCACCCTCCACATGATCCCCGTCTTCTGTTTTGGTCTCTGTCTGTTACTGGATAGGAGGCCAGGGAAGTGAGCGGCTTCAGAATCCAAACTTCCCAGGGAGATGAGGGTTCAGGCAGAACATCTCAAAGTCCGTGGGTGTCACGCACACCCTCTTCCCAAAGACTGTCTGTCTCCCTTCCTTCTGTCACCTTCCAGCATCATAGATTGAGTAAGTGACAGCTTCCAGAGGGCACAGGAAAGAAGCCTGTCCATTCTACATGCATGCACCTCAGGTGTCCAGTCCTCCTGGTATCCTCTTAGCTACTCAAACCAAAACGTGTGTGGGTCTCCAATGCCTCCTTGCTGGCCTCTTCAATCCACCTCCCTGCCTGAGGTGCCTCCTGCTAACCAGTGCCAGACTGCAGCTGGACTGTGCACACGGCTTCCTGACTCCATGTTCAGTGACATCACCCAGGCAGCTTGCAATCAGCCAGCGGTGAAGTTGTTTATGTCATGGAATTGTAACACTCATCGTGTTTGTTTTTAAGACTGTTGGCTTACCACTTACCAACACACCACTTCTACATCCCAAATTAGTTTGCCTCTCCCCGTCGCCACCATGACCACCTGACTTCAAGTTATCAACTCTCACTTCAAAAACGGCCTTCTCCCATTCCTTCTCCTTCCAGCACACTCTCTTCACTGCAGCTAAAAAGGAATTTTAAACCTAGATTGGGCTGTCATATCCAATCCTTGCTTAACTTCCTACTAAACTTAAAAGAAGAGTCTGAGCTCCTACCTGTGCCACAAGACCTGAGGGATCCGATCCTGTTTATCTCTTCCCTCCCCCTGTGGTCCCTGGACTTGCACCATGCTGGCCTCCATTCTGTGCTGGACCAAACTGACTACCCCCTTATCTCAGGGCCTTTGCACATGTTCTATCTCTGTCTAGAACGTGCTCACCAGCACTTTGCCTGCATGGCTTAAATGCTACATCTTCACAAGGTACTTCCTGGACCAGGTTTCTACTGGATGGCCACGCACATCCAATGCCAATTCACTCTATTACTGTTGATTTGGGTTTGCTTATAGCACCTTCACCAGTCATAACTCTTTATTTGCTTCTTTATTTTGCCTATAGTCTGGAAACTCCCTCAAAATTATAAGCCCTCAAAGGATAGGAACTATGTCTATTTTATTCTGCTAGGTATCACTATAGCCTGTTACCTAATAGACACCCAAAACAACATTTATTGGATGGATGGATGGATGGATGGATGAATGGATGGATGGATGAACATGTCCTCAGAGCAGCTGAGAGACTAGGGGATCTGAACCTGGAAGCCAAGGTGAGGCTTTAAGAAGGCTAGAGCCCTTCTGAAATCATGGAAAATCTTACATATCTATAGATTTTCTTTCTCAGACCCTTCCAACTGTGATCCAAAAACAGCATCCTGTATTGAAAATCATGGGAGGAGAGAGATTTCCCTGGACAATGATCACCTTAGAATCGGATTCTGCCTTACACTTAGCTGCTCACTGGACCTGGGCTCAGTATCATGAATAGAAAGTCAATAACTCTCCAACATGAGTGCTCACCAGAGAGTACTTTGACTGTCTACTGGGACCTATGGCTGTGCACAAAGAGCAGGGACCCAGGAGGAACTTCTGAAATGGTTTGAGGCAGACCCGTGCCCTTGCTGAAAGCATCACAGCCTCCCAGTGTGCTCAGCAGAACCCAGAGCTGGGGACGATCAGATGCTGGCACTGTGCGGCCTCGACAGGAGGCAGGCTGGAGGTCCTGGCATCTTGGGGAGGAATCGGGAGTTGGGGTGGGGGGGCACTGCATTGACATGGTAGCAGCTGGAGGTCTGTACCACGGATTTCCCCCACTTGTAGATCAATACTTCACGCCCATATTGATCTCAATTGTTTTCCTCACTGACACTCAGTAGTTCCAGAGGAAGTGGTAACCATTCCCCAAATAAAAGAGACAACAAGGAAATCTGAGCATAGGCACATTAAAAAAAAGAAGAGGAAAGATTTTCTTTAAATTCATAAAATGATGGGGCGCCTGTGTGGCGCATCGGTTAAGCATCCGACTTCAGCCAGGTCACGATCTCGCAGTCCGTGAGTTCGAGCCCCGCGTCAGGCTCTGGGCTGATGGATCAGAGCCTGGAGCCTGCTTCCGATTCTGTGCCTCCCTCTCTCTCTGCCCCTCCCCCATTCGTGCTCTGTCTCTCTCTGTCCCACAAATAAAAAAAAAAGGTTAAAAAAAAATAAAATCATAAAATGTTTATAACAATAACAGATAATGGAGTAGCATTATCTTCAGAATGCAAAGGTAGCAATTAAATCTCTGTCGGGCAAAATGTCCCCTAATTCCAGAGATGCATGCCCAACCTCAGAACAAAATCTCCTCTGTTTTGATCTCCTATCTCTGTGATTATGGAAGCTGCAAGGACTTGGCTGGGGTGGCAGAGAACTCATCTGTTAGAAACCTTAAAAACAAAAGAAAAGAAAACATGAGAACGGGACTCAGGAGGGACTGATTAGAAGGTAGCTCCAGATGTGGGTAGAGGAAAAAAGAATGCATTTTGCCAAACTGACAGAGCTCCTGACCTGCAGCTCCCTGAGGTCCAGCTATGATTCCCTATGGATAGGGAAAATTGTGGTGTCTCTCTAGAATTTTCCCCCTTGACACATGGCAGGTCAACTTTTCCCAGCAGGAAGCAGATTTTTGCAATAAAGCATTTTGATTTTAATGTATCCTTGTGTAAATTGGATACTCTGAGTCTAGACCCTCATATTTTTAATACTTGATGGGTGGGAGTGGGGACATGCTCCTATTTTAAATCTCTCAGCAATTTTCTGAACCATATTTGGAAAGGAAGACTGCTCTTTTATTTCCAAAAAAACAAAACAAAACAAAGCATTTCAGGGAGCCCTTTGACTTTACAAAGGAGAAGCCAAACCCATATTTGGGAATGGAGAGGTTCTAACTAAGGAGATGTGAAATAGCCTTGCGTGATAATGTGAAGTGTGTCACTGCTGTGCATGGAACTCACCTTTGAATTGGGAGTGTAATGTGGGAGATGAGTCTAGGACTTTGTGTGGGGGGCTAGGGGGAAGCAGGCAGCATTCTTTCTGCTGATCCCAAAATGCTACGGTTGATGGCAGGCAAGAGGTGGGTCCTGGGACTGGTGCACGGGATGCAGAAACATGGTATCAGGTTGAGGGTTAAAGAGAAGCACATCTAGCAGGGACCCGCGGCTATGGTGGACCTGGCTTCAGATCACAGCCTTCTTTCAACTTTGGTCCCTCCAAGCTTTCCGTGAAGTTTTGATAAACATAAAAGGAGCCTGATTTAATCCCACTTTAAGGAAACAGAGGAGGTCCTTAACCCTTCCGGAGAATGTAACTGCAAAATGCTGGTGATGTGTGGAGGGCAGAGCATTGGTCTGTCTGAGAAGAACAAGTACAGTGGATGTCAATGGATATAATCCTCCTCGGTTCCCTTCCCTGTCTTCATTCTTCTGGCATTAGAACTTCTCTTTCTAGCCTGAAGCCCTTTGCACACCAGACTTAGCCACTCAGAATGTGGTCTCCTACTGGCTCAATCCTGGCCAATGCAAAGCTTCCCTGGGACTTTCACTGGAACCATCAGATGTTGGCTGAAAATTTTGCTGGGGAGGTGCTGTAAGTACAGAGGGGCTGGTAGCTGGCTTTGGTCCATGTACGAGAGAGCCCAGCTGAAGAGGAAGAATGGTTGAGTTATTTATTCTTCTGGTTTCCTCTCTGCTCCACTGTTGCCAGCTGGCTTCATCCTCCTTCTGAAGCTCTCACTTCTGCCGTGGCTCCCTACAGCTCTCCTCCATGGAGCCCTGTAACTGCCCGCTCCCCCACTCCTTCAGGTCCTGGGATGGAAATTGTTCTCCCATTATCACTAGCCAAGGGTTTCCTTGATGTGCCGCTCTCTGGACAATATCTCTGTTGATTCTTCTGTTTTGCCAGTTTGTGGTCTATTTCCTTCCTGAAGCCTGATCTAGTAAAGATTGGCCTCTGTGGTCAAACAAGAAACAGGCGCTTCTATTGTAGCTGGACAATAATGGGAGTTAGTGAGCCCTAAAGAATGGAGCAGTTAGGAGCCACTTGTGTTATATTCATGACAAACACAAGTTATGAAGCCTGGTCTTTGCTCACAGAACCTCCTGAATTCTGGGAATTAACTACATCTATCTGAAGTTGCCTCTAAACTTCCCTTAGCATGCTTATCTAGGGCTTGCCAGTGCTGACTCTTAAAAACCAGGCTGAGAGAATGACATCAGCAAGGTGGTAGCACAGTAGGTCCCCTGTTCATATCCACACCCCCCCCACCCCCCGCTCAGCAATAAAAACCTGGCATCTATCCACAGACAACAGTGCTTTTCTGGGAGCTTTGGGATCCAGGTAGGAAATTCTGAAACCCTATGCAGTCCAAGCGCTATTTTGAGAATGGAGGCCCATAGCCAGGTGGCTGACTCACTGACTGCAGTCTCAACTATATACCCAGAAACAGGTCCATGCCCCTGCAGGCTCAGCTATAGCACCATCTGCCATCTCTCCTGTCACCATCCCCATACGTCAAGGGCTCTGGGAGAAGTTATACCCATATCTGCACTGGCTCAGAGGCCCATAGACCTCAGTCCCAGGTGTGTACCTTGAAATGGCCAGCCCTTCTCAGCCATACACCAAGATCAAGTGGGGATTATCCTTGGGAGACAACGATGGTTCCCTATGTACAAATCGACAAAGGTGTTACACTGTATGAACAGGATAAAGGATTAAAGCCATATGCTCATCTCAACAGACACAGATGAAGCATTTGACAAGATTCAACATCCCTTCATGATAAAAACTCTCAACAAATTAGATTTGGAGAGAATGAACTTCATCGAAATAAAAGCCATATATGATAAACCCACATCTAACATCATACAATGGTGAAAAGCTAAAAGCTTTTCCGTAAGATCAGGAACAAGACAAAGATGCTTACATTAAACCTAGTACTGAAATCCTAGCCAGAGCAATTAGTCAAGAAAAAGAAATACAATGTTTATAAATCAGAAGTTAGTTTGTCTCTGCAGATAACATCATCTTACCTATAGGAAACCCTGAAGACTCCATCAAAAATCTCTTCAAACTAAATTCAGTAAAGTTGAAGGATACGAAATTGACACACAAAAATCAATTACATTTTTATACACTAACAACAATGTGTCTGAAAAAGAAAATAATCCCATTTATAATAAGATCAAACACAATAAAGTACTTAGCAATAAACTTAACCAAAGAGGTGAAAGATCTGTGTACTGGAAACTATAAGATATTGGTGAAAGAGACTGAAGAAAACATGAAGAAATGGAAAGATAGCCCATGTTCATGGATGGGAAGAATATTGTTAGTGTCCATAGTACTTAAAACAATCTGCAGATTCACTGATATTCCTACCAAAATTCCAATGACATTTTTCACAGAAATAAAGAAAACAATCCTAAATTCACATAGAATCACAAACACCCAGAAAGCCAAAGCCATCTTGAGAAAGAAAAAAAAAAAATGGAGTCATCACACTTCCTTATTTCAAACTATTACAAAGCTATAGTAATCAAAACGGTATCGGGGCGCCTGGGTGGCGCAGTCGGTTAAGCGTCCGACTTCAGCCAGGTCACGATCTCGCGGTCCGTGAGTTCGAGCCCCGCGTCAGGCTCTGGGCTGACAGCTCGGAGCCTGGAGCCTCTTTCCGATTCTGTGTCTCCTTCTCTCTCTGCCCCTCCGCCGTTCATGCTCTGTCTCTCTCTGTCCCAAAAATAAAAACAAAAAAACGTTGAAAAAAAAAAAATTAAAACGGTATCATACTGACAAAACAAAAACAAAACAAAATCAGACACATAGACCAACAGAACAGAATTGAGAGCCCATGGGGTGCCTGAGTGGCTCAGTCGGTTAAGCGCCTTACTCTTGGTTTCATCTTGGGTCACGATCGGCTCGGGTTTTGTAAGTTTGAGCCACGCACTGGGTTCTGTACTGACAGTGTTATGGGGGCTCCTTGGGATTCTCCCTCACTCTCCCTCTCTCTCTTCCCCTCCCCAATTCGTGCTTCCTCTGTCTTAAAATAAATAAATAAATAACCTTCAAAGAAAAAAAAAAGAATTGAGAGTCTAAGAATAGACCCATGCATATACTGTCAAGTAATAATATGTGACAAGGGAGCAAAGAATACTCAATGGAGAAAGATAGCATCTTCAATAAATGGTGTTGAGAAAACCGGATATTTTCATGCAAAAGAATGAAGTTAGGATTCCTATCTTATCCCATTCACAAAAAGTAGCTGGAAATAGATTACAAAGATTTCAGTGTAAGATCTGAAACCATAAACTCCTAGAAGAAAACATAAGAGAAAAGCTCCTTGACATTGGTCTTGGCAAGGCTATTTTGCATGTGACACCAAAAGCATAAGCAACAAAAGCAAAAATTTAAAAAAGCGGCACCATATCAAAATAAAAAAGTTTCTGCACAGCAATAGAAATGATCAACAAAATGAAAAGGCAACGTACAGAATGGGAGAAAATAGTTGCAAACCATGTCCCAAATAAGGGGTTAATATCCAAAATATTTAAGAAACTCATACAACCCAATAGAAAAATCTTCATCATCCTCACCATCAACATCCCCTTTAAAAATGGGCAAAGGACCTGAATGGATATTTTTACAAAGAAGCCCTGCAAATAACCAACAGATGCCTAAAACAGTGGTCACTACCACTAAACATCAGGGAAATGCACATCGTGGGAAACCACAATGAGATATCACCTCACACTGAGTAGACTGACCATCATCAAAATTACAAGAGATAACGAGTGTTGGCAAAGGTGTAGAGAAATGGGAAGAACCCTCGTGCACTACTGGTGGAAATATAGATTGGTACAGCCGTTACCATGGAGCCATTACCAGTACAACATGGAGTTTCCTCAGAAAGTTAAAAATAGTATTTCCACATGATCCAGAAATTCGACTTCTGGGTATATACCCAAAGGAAACAGAATCACTATCTGGAAGAGATATCTGCACCCCATATTCGCTGCAGCATTATTCACAATAGTCAAGACATGGAAGGAATCTAAGTGCCTATAAATGAATGAGTGGATGAAGAAAATATGCTCCACAGGCAGACACACAATCTCTCTGTCTCTCTGTCTCTCTGTCTCTCTCTCTGTCTCTGTCTCTCTCTCTCTCAAGCATTACACACACACTCACACACACAGACACACACACACACACACACACACACACACACACACACATACACTCAAAGTGGAATATTATTCGGCCACGAAAAAGAAGAAAACCTTGCCAGTTGCAACAACATGGATGCACCTTGAGGGCATCATCCTAAGTAAAATAAGTTGCATGGAGAAAAGCAGATACTGTGTGATCTCACTTATATGTGGAATCTGAAAAATCCAAACTCCTAGAAGCAAAGTAGGCTGGCAGTTGCCAGGAGCTAGGGGCTGGTTACATGGGGAGATGCTGGTCAAAGAGAATACATTTCCAGGTGTTCGATGAATAAGTTCTGGGGATCTAACATACAGCATGGTGGCTATGGTTAACAACACTACATTGTACACTGAATTGTTGCCATGGGAACAAATCTTAGATGTTCTCACCATAACAAACAAGGGAAGTCTCTGAAGTGATGGATGTGTTAACTAACTTTATTGTGGTTATCATCCCACAATATGTAGGCATATCAAATTATCACAGTGTACACCTTAAGTCTGCACAATTGTATAGGCCAATTATATCTCAACAAACGTGAGGAAAAAAAGAAAAATAAAACCAGACCTGCCTGCTGAGCTCTCATTTATTAGCAAACAGTACCTGACGGGTAGGAAAGCTGCTTCATCTCTCAAAGCTGAAAAAATGGCAAACACGTGCAGACTCTTGTCGTGCACACGCACTGACTCAGCTCATCCCCTTCACCCCCATCCTACAGATGAGCAAACTGAGAGACAGAACCACTGCGCATGCGGACTCAGCGGGTGCTAAACAGAAGCAGGATGTGCTGAGCCTGGCGCTCTCCAGCATGCTGGTGGTCTCCTCTGCCTGTGTGGACATCCCTGTTTTTTCTATAAGGAACCAGCTGGTTTAAGATGCTGGCAGGTGGCTGAAAGAGTTCATTCCCAATGCCTCTTGAACACCTTCATTTAACTAGATTTGGGACCGGGAACAGTTTGCAAACTGAGTTCAACACCCGAATTTTTTTTTTCTTCATTCATTCTTTGAGGTGAAAGTCACAAACTGTACAATTAATCATTGTAAAAATGAGCAATTCAGTGGCATTTAGTACTTTCATAATGCTGTGCAATCCGCACTCTATCTAGTTCCAAATATTTCTGTCAACTCCAGAGTAAAACCTGTACCGTTTAAGCAGTGTCTATCCATTTCCCTGATGGTCTTTGTCAATAAAGTTTTATTGGAACACAGCCACACTTACTGGCTTACTTAGCAACTACCACCATTCTTGTGATACAGTAGCAGAGATGAGAAGATAACAGTAGAGACCTAATGGCCCAGCAAGCCGAAAATATTACTGTCTGGTCCTTTACAAGAAATGTGTGAAGCCTCTGAGCAGTGACTTAGAGCACTAGCTTTGATGTGGGTCGTCATCCTCACTCATCGCTTTGCCGTATGACTTTGGGCGCCTCATTTGCACTCTGTGCCCCACTGTGTTCCTACACAAAGCAGGAAGCCAATCTATGCTCTGTGCTCTGCATGGAAAGCACTTAGCACAGAGCCCGGCATTAGGCAGGCAATCAGTGATGGTCAGTACTATTATCTTGACATTTGTGCCCTTATTTGATGTTCCAAATGACCCTGGGAGCCCAGAAAGGAGATATCTTTGTCTCCATTGTGCTGAGGGGGAATGAGGGTTTGAAACGGATCGGAACTTACTCAGGTCATGAAACAGTGACAGCCAAAGCCACAGCCACAGTCACAGCCACAGCCACAGCCACAGCCACAGCCACAGCCACAGCCACAGCCACAGCCACAGCAAGGGCCTTGGGCTCATTCTCCCGCCACCTGCACCCACTGGTCACCTTGAGCAGGGGCAGGAAGCAGAGAGAAAGAGCATCAAACCCAAAGATCCAACTCGGATGTGTCCCAGCCCTGCCAGGCTCTGGGAATGGCGTGTGCCAGTTTGGGCATCTCAAGAACGTGCTGTGCACCCAAGAGTGGCTTCACCTCATTTCCCAAGTTCATGGATGTTGCTGACAGAGCACCCACCTTGCAGAACCCCTGGCTGCCTCGATGTGGAGGAGATGAAAGAAAACAATGTGTTTCTATTTCATTAGTGCCCTGCTCTCCTGAGACTTCCTTCCTCTGGTCACATTTGCAAATTAAAATTAAACCCCACCAGGAAAGGGCTCCTCTCTCAGGCTTCCTGCTGAGCTGGCTTTGCTCTCTTTGAGGTTTTCAAAGCTTCTCTTAAGCAAATTCTTTAAATCCTCTTCCAGAGCCTTGATGTGTTCACAGGGCAACTGCTCCTGGCTCTGGGGTGAATCCAGCACTTTTAAAGTTTGGGGGTGGGGTGGGGGGGATGACAGTTCAGCTCGCCCTCAAAAAGCCATTTTACAAACAGTCAGCATATCCCTGCAGCCAGAGACCTGATTCCTCACCAGCCAACACAGGGAACTGGGAATCTGCCAGATGATAGATGGCAATACTCATTTCCTGGCACTTGAGCTATGACGAGGGATGGAGGGGACACTGGGGAATCTGCCCGAAGAGGTGAGCAAACAGCGAAATTCAGTCCTGCCTCTAACCCCTGCCTGGGGGTGTTTGCACAAAGGCAGGCAGGAGTGGTAATACTTTTAAAAGTTTTCCAGAAGCCAGAGGTGCTGAGTTTGATTGAAACTCCACGAGCCTCTTACTTAGCAAGTGATTTCTCATCCCCCCAAACACGCGTGCACCTCCTTGTCCAGGAGCCACACGGGCAAGTGGCCGGCCAGTTCGCGCCTGGAGTGGATTCAAGCGCTTTCGTCGTGCCAGTTATAAAAACCGTAATTTTGATTCTCTGACGAAGAGAAGCACACAGAGCCCAGGGGAGGCACAGGGGCTTAGAGACACGGCCCAGCCCCCTGGCCCACTCTCCGCCTCCAGCCCTCCACTCAGCTCAGGAGGGCCTCCACCAGGCTTGGCTGCACCGGGAGCTCGCGGGGCAAGAGTGGACACCAATGGGTCTAATCCAGAATGCCCTCGATGGCCGAGATGCATTCATTACCCCAAAGAAATTGGGGGTACCACTGTCCAGACTGTCCAGAGAAGAGGACTCAGTGCGGAAGGGGTAAGAAGGAAATATCCACCATGAAAATCAAGTCAAAGTTCTCTCACAACACGGGTTTCCCAGCAATTCTCAATAGGATCTTGACACAGGGCTATAAAATAATATCCAGGCAACAATTTTACACCTTCCGTATTTCTCCTATTTCAGATCTAATTGATGTTTCAGAAAAGACAAGGCTCTTTTAAGGGGTGGTGTCGGACAGGCGCTTTCCCAGGACAAACGGAAGAAACTCCACCAGGATCTAGGCACAGGGACACATCCCTGGGCAGGAAGGGACCTCAGATGCTGCACAGACAGCACTCACACTTGGCAGCATAAAAAATGAGAAATTTTACATAGCAAATGCCTTTGCAAACACATCAACAGGTAAATGAAAGCCTTGTGGGTTTTATTTTGTTTTAATTTTTTAATACTTATTTATTTATTTTTGAGAGAGAGAGACAGAGTGTGAGCAGGGGAGGGGCAGAGAGAGGTGGAGACACAGAATGTGAAGCAGGCTCCAGGCTGTGAGCTGTCAGCACAGAGCACAACGCAGGGCTCAAACCCACCAGCTGTGTGATCACGCATGGCCTGAGCCTCCCAGGTGCCCCTAAATGAACTCTTTGTAAAAAAATAAATACAGATCTTCCTGGACTCACGATGGGGTTGTATCCCTATCAACCCATCCTTCGTTGAAAACATCATTAAGTCTAAAATGCATGCATACGCCTGACCTCCCACACCTCAGAGCTCAGTCCAGCCTGCCTTCCATATGCAAGAACAGTCGTGTGAGCCCACGGCTGGGCCGGACCGTTCATCCTAAATCCTATTGGATCAAGGAGTGCTGACTGCCTCGTGGAATGTACCAAATACTGTCCTGAAGTGGGAGCCAGAGGGGCGCCTGGGTGCAGAGTGGCCACCAGCGTATGGGTTGGTGACACTTGTGGTCATGTGGCTAACGGGAGCCCGCGCTCCCCCACATCATAGGAGATGATCGGACCACACATCACTAACCCAGGAAGAGGTCCAAACCCACAATCCCAAAGATGCTTTCCACTGAGTGCATGTTGCCTTCACGCCACGGAAAAGATGAAAAACGGTTAGGTCAAACCATCGGCAGTCTGGAGCCATCAGCATTTGCAGCAGATAAGAAGCAATGGGTGAACAGCTCCAACACGCACAGACCTCTGACAGAAAGGACAAGAAGAAACAACCCAGCCATTCGTCAATGAACAAAAGGATGTGCACAGTCAGTAAACCTCAAGAGCATCGCCAACCGACCGGCAAACGTGAAAACAATTCTCAAACTCACTCGTCTTCAGGAAACGCTCATTAAAGCCACAGGAGTCATCACTGTACCCTCATCACACCGGCAATGATTTAGTGGAGTAGTCGATGGAGACCCAGGCAGAAAGATCACCAAGGTCTCCGCGGGGCTGGGGGAAGGTGCGCCCCGGTCCCTGCAAGACCCCTGCGACTATTGGCTCCACAAGATGAATGTGACAGTGGAAGCTGCCCTTCCCACCGCCCCGCCAGCAACGCGGATCATTCATATCTTAACCTGTCATTCGGGAGAGCCTTCTTCGACATATTTTGGGCACTCGCGCAAACCTGTCGAATGACACACATGGCATGTCACAGGCTACAAGCTGCTCGGTGACACCGAGGAAGGTTCCAGAAGAAAGTCATCCCCACTCGCCGCTGATGCCACCACGCTCCCCATCTTGTAAGCAGTCGTGCAGGAGCACTGGATGGTTGCTCAGGGCCTCCCTCTGACTTAAGGAACCTGGGAGTCTAGCCAAAGACGGGCCCCCCAAGGTCCTCCCAGGAACTCTCACCTCCTCGCCACCTCTGCCAGCAGGACACAAGGAGATGAAAGATGTGTCGTCGTCGAGGCACCTGGAGGTCTCAGTTGGTTGAGCGTCCGCCTCTTGGCTTCGGCTCCGGTCATGATCCCAGGGTCGTGTGATCCAGCCCCGTTATCGGGCTCCATGAGCCTGCTTGATTCTCGCCTTCTGTCTGCCCTCTTCCCCACTCGAAGTCTCTAAAAATAAAAAGTGAAATTAAAATTTTTTTATAAGATGATGTGTAGCAGGCTCTCTTTCTCTCCACTGGCTGTTCCTCATCCACTTGGAATACGGTGATTTCAATCCCCGGGCTTCTAACCCTGCTTTGTCCTCACAACCTTCGGCTTCTCCTCACCTTCAAATTTCTCAAAGACACAGCACCAGCTTACTGTCTGAGTTCTTTCTGTTCACGCGTCCACCACTCTTCGTGCCCCGGCTTCCTCTCTCTGTAACTCAGGGAGGCTCCCTGGAATACTGCCAGAAACTCCTTGTGGGCCTCAGCCAATGCTATCCCTGGTTGGTTTCTTTGACCTTCAAAGCATCTGATCTAATAGGAAGGGTTCATTATCACACATCACACCTGGAGCTTGGTGGGTGCCAGACCCGTGTCTGTGGGCCAGATGAACAACTGAACAGAGCAGTAAGTATGTGGATGGGAAGGAGTCGGGAAGTCCCCCAAGAAGGCCCTAGCTGTATTTCCTTGATGTAAGGCAGAACAGAGGGGAATATGTGGCGTCTCACTTTTTTAAAATTGACGTTAAAAAAAATATCTTTACAATCCTTCCCATGGCTCCCCCAAAAGGGGGGAATGGGGAGAACTGTGCGCTCAGCTTTACAGAAAGTAAAAGTGTTCCTGTTACATACCACTGCAGATTTCACAACTAGGCTTGGGGACATTTGCTCTGGCTACCATTTACCGGAAGAAAAGCTGCTCCAGGAGAAGCCAGAAAGACCGAGTGGATGGCGAGGTCCCTGAGGCCCGACTGGACCCATGCACGCCTCCCCCTCCAGACACCGTAAGCTGGCCGTGTGATCTAACCTGCACAAGACGTCCATGCGGCATGTGACCACCTGTCAGCCATGCAAGAAACATGTGTCCTGGACTCACAAGGTGCCCGGCACTGGGAACCAGACAATGAGCTCTCCCGCCCAGACCCCAATGGGCAGAACCACACGACGGACGAAAGAATGAAGTACAATGTACGATTGGATGGTGGCAGCAGCCAGAAGAAGGAGTCAGCAGGGAAGGGGGTGGGCTGGGCATATACAGTATTAGACCAGGTGCCCAGAACTGAAGAGGCAAAGGAAGAGGGCAGAGGGGAGGCCCCAGCCCCTGTGGTGACAGGCCTGAGCTCTTGGCTTGCTCCCTCAGGTTCAGAGATGTTGTACCTGGTGTGCTGGTGGCACCTGGGCTTTGGGCCACACTGGTGTAATCACCCGCTTTCCTCCCACGTCACGCTGTCTTGATGACCGCGGCATCTCTGTGCAGCTCTCCAGTGTCCATGGGAACTGTTGCCTCACTCTTGCACGATGCATCTGTTCAGGGCAAGGAGCGCTGGGTGACTGACGACACCTGACCTATCCTTCCTCTGCCCCTCCGGAGCTCCCTGCGTACGTTCTCTTAGCCTTCCCAGATCTGTCCTCTAGGCAAACCCATGCCCATAAAACCCCCAGGGGCCTTGTCCTCAACCACACACTTGTCCAGGTAAAATGGCACTATCTGTGTTCTCCTGCCAGCCCTGTGGGTGGAGTGGAGGAGAACATGGGAGCCACTGGACCTCCCCTCGCAATCCCTGTCCTGCCCTCTGCACTTCCCTAAGAAACTGTAAGGCCCCTCTCACCAATTCAAGGGTGAAACTGTTCTCACACTGAAAAGACACGGATAGACACGGTTTCCATAGGAGAGAGAGAGGGAGAGAGAAATGAGCCTGGATTGCAAAGGGCCAACCGGAATTTAATTTGTTTTAACGCTATCAGGATAACCTTAGCTCTCCCCGTCTCCACTTCACTCTGATTAACTTTTCTGGGACAAATACATGGAAAGGGCCCACCCCAGGCCCCGCGTAGCCGATCCATTTTCCTGCGGCCACTGAGGCACTGGCTTCAAAGGTCAGGTGCATAATTGTGTCTCCTGAGCCGGGGCTTCTGCTGCTGCTGCAGATGCATTTGTCAAGCGACTCGATGTTACTTGTTTCAACTGCCATTTGTCTTTCGCTGCAATTTTCATTGGGAACGAGCGCCTGACTGTCCACTTTGGTGGGGAACTCAATATACAGTCAATTACTGGAAAGAAAGAAAACGAGGAGCTTCGTGCCTCTCCAGGCCATTTCTTCAAGAAGGCACTTCCAGGCTCCTGGTGCCACATGGAGTGCTGGCAGACCCCAACACTGCCTCCAACCAGGGGGCAGCCCACAGGGGCTGCCAGAACCAGCATACCCTGTGCTCCTGGGAGACCCACACAAGATGGGACAAGCGGCAAGAACCTGAATGGATCCTCCTCAGACTCCCATCCTTAAAACCCTGTAGCAATTTTATTATTCTATTCTAGTCTAGTCTCGTCTACTCTAGTCTACTTGAGTCCATTCTATTCTATTCAATTCAATTCTATTCTATTCTATTCTATTCTATTCTATTCTATTCCATTCTATTCTATATTATTTTTCTATTCTATTCTATTCTATTCTATTCTATTCTATTCTATTCTATTCTATTCTATTCTATTCTATTCTATTCTAGTCTCGTCTACTCTAGTCTGAGTCTATTCTATTCTATTCTATTCTATTCTATTCTATTCTATTCTATTCTATTCTATTCTTTTCTATTCTATTCCAGTCTAGTCTAGTCTAGTCTAGTCTGTTCTAATCTAGTCTAGTCTATTCTAGCCTAGTCTAGTTTATTTTACTCCTATTCTATTCTGTTCTATTCTGTTCCATTCCATTCCGTTCTGTTCCGTTCCATTCCATTCCATTTTATTTTATCAGTCTATTTGTTCCTTCTCTTCACACTCAGGGAACACATGGGCAGAGAAACACAGCTATTGGTTTTCAACATAATTGGACCTGGTTATGGTATGTGCGTAATACCCTCCTCCCCAGCTCTGGGAGGTGTATCTCGAGCTGACCACTGTCTGGTGTAGCCACTGGGAGGTATGCAAATACATTTTCTCACCAGAGAAGCAGCATACTTGTGAAGGGCTTAATAACAGATACAAAAGGCTGGGCAATCTAGGAAGGAGGTATTCACGGATTGGCTCAGCCTTCCTTCCACTTCTTCTGGATAATGTGACGGGTTTAAATAGTGCTGGCAAGTCCACGTTGTTCGAGTTGTCATTTTAAGGCAGCTTCTTCAGGTAGCAAGCAATTATCCCATCAAAAGGGACCTAATTGTTCTCCATATTTGTCACATAAAAAGGGAACTGTGCAGATACCAGGAGTGAAAGACAGTCCCTGTATTTTTTTGTTGCTCTGACTGGATATCCCTGATGCTTTAATGCCTCCCCACATAAATCCCTGATGCCCTGTGTAAACATACAACAGAGATGTGGTGTGCGTGGGGGCAGCTGCACAGGGCGGCCTTCCAGACATCCTTGTGCAAGATGGCTCTGCGACAGGGTCCTCCAGGAGCCCTGGTGCTGGGAGACTCTTGGTTTGCTTCATGGTCTCGCGGGGCTCACCACCCCCAGTGGCTGACCCAGCGCCTGGCATACAACAGGTGTGCAGTGAATGTGTGTGAATGAATGAATCAGTCAACAATCCATCACCTGGGCCCCTGGTTTCATTTCAGACGAGGGCCTTAAATGCCACGTGCAATCTGACTGGATGACACACAGAGAAACCAGACTCAGTCTGCAGAGCGTCATGTGATGCCAGTGAGCTCTCTTGGCTGATGTCGGTCAGTTCAGACCCTCTTGGGGACTTTAGACAGGTATTCCAGACTGTACACTCTGTGAGAGCAGGGACATCCCTTGCCTGGGGCACTCTCCCGGGGAAGTACTAGGGTTGTGTGCCAAAACCTAGTTGTGGCACACAACCTAGGGTTGATCCCACAGGGTCATACCTGGGCTTTGGTTATTCCAGCCACTCTGTATTATCATCTCTGCCTCCTTCTCCTCCTCTCCCTCCCCTCCCCCACCCCTCAGCCTCCTCCTCCTTCTCCTTCCCCTCTTCCTCCCCCTTCCCCACTCCCCTCCTCCTTCCCCTCTTCCTCCTCCTCCCTCTCTCCTCCTCCTTCTTCCTTTTATTAAAATTTTTTTAACATTTATTCAATTCTGAGAAACAGGCAGAGCATGTGCAGGGGAGGGGCAGAGAGAGGGGGAGACACAGAATCCAAAGCAGCTTCCAGGCTCCAAACAATCATCACAGAGCCCGACGTGGGGCCTGAACTCATGAAGTGTGAGATCATGACCTGAGCCAAACTTGGTTGCTTAACTGACGGAGCCACCTAGGCACCTCCTTACCCTTCCTCTTCCCCTTCCCCTCCTCCTTCTCCTTTCCCTTTTCCTCTCCCTCCTCCATTTTTGAGACAGTGAGAGGAAGCAGGAAAGGGAGAGAGAGAGGGAGAGAGAGAATGGCAAGCAGCCTCCTCGTCAATGAAGAGCCTGACACAGGGCTCCATCCATGAACTGTGAGATCACGACCTAAGATGATTTCAAGAGTCAAGACGGTCAACTGACTGAGACACACGGGTGCCCCACTCACTATCTTTGAGGCGTAAGTTACTTCCCTAAACCAGAATGGAATCGTAGACATTTCATCCATCTGGTATTCTCTTCCTCCTGGCAATCTTCCTTCACATCCACCAAGGTCCTAGCCTAAGAGGCCTTCCCCAGTGACGATGACGTGATACAGGGATGTGCCTGCTCTGGCATCAGAGGGACAGGGCCAGAACACTAAGAACCTGCTTTGTCCGTGGGGCTTGCTCCGTTTGTGAGGGTGTCTGCTCGCATTCACCACCCCCGGCTCTCAGTGTCTCCAGCTGCAGGAGCCCCTGCCACCACACAGCGGAACGGCCCCTCACTCACACAGTCACATGACCGGCCGAGGGAGAAAAGAGCCCTCAGAGGATTGGAAGCAGGGTGACATCGCCCTACTGGGCGTTAGCAAGTTCCCACTGGCCATCGTGTAGACACCGAAATGGGGTAAGGATGGGCAGGATGGAAGTTCAGCAGCCACAGCAGTTCCTCAGGCGCCCACGTGGTGTTGGCTACAAGCTACCTATCTATGTCAGCTGGCTTCTGGATGTATTTGGAAGGTGTTGCTGAAAGGCACGGTGATGGATTATGTGTGAGGTGTAGGAAAAGAGGAGCCGGGATGACACGGTGATCCGGCTGGAGCACCTGGACGGACACTGTTGAAATCCACGAGGATGGGAAAGACTTCGCAGTGAAAGCTTCGTAGGTGGGAGCTGAGGTCCCCATGCATCAAGTGTGAGATGGGCTCCTGACGTCCAAGTAGAGACACGCCGGTGGCACTCAACTCTCGAGCGAGGGAGTGAGTGCAGAGACAGGAGTTCCTCAGGCTTAGCACAAGGCCCTCCCCACCCGATGCTCAGGGACGCCTGACCATCTGAAAGGCCCTGTGGCTCCTTCCCTGAACTCAGCT
Source organism: Panthera onca (assembly GCF_046562875.1). NCBI lineage: Eukaryota > Metazoa > Chordata > Mammalia > Carnivora > Felidae > Panthera > Panthera onca. The sequence continues at coordinate 1,637,912 of NW_027675864.1, read as the reverse complement.
GCTCTCACAAAGGCACCGCAAAGTCACCCAAAGGAGAGGAAACAAGCATCATGAAAATGCATCCTTTCCTCTGCTGCCACATCTCTAAATTAAATTTCAAGGACTCGCCAAGAAAATGTGCTCCTTTATATGTTTCCATAAATCGCTCATTTCGATGCTGTATGCCTCTTTTTATTATTATAGAAGGAGCTAAAAAAAAAGTTAAATAATCTACATGAGCAATATTTTACCTTTTAAAAGATATTGCCTTCTAACTAGACGGAGTGCAATGAGCTTTGCAAGCAAAGCATCCCCACGCTTGGTGTGTGAGCATCCAGGTGGCCGCTGTATGAGACCCTGCGTCTTCGTGTCAAGGGGCCAGCTGACAGCTCTCTGGGACCCTAAGGAGACCTGACCGGCAGGTAACTGCTGCTTATGCCTCAGTTTCTGTCTACACTTCTTTTTCTCTCTTGGAAGTGAGTTCCCATGTTTTCAGGATTATTTTGTGTACGCTGACCGAACAGAAAGTCACGTTTAGAGTTACCGTCTTTGGAACAGAGAGAGAAATACAGACGCGTGTGCGTATGTGTGAAAAAAGTAAGCCCTCTTTTACACGCTTCCTCCACTGAAGAGTAACAACAAAACTGGAGTGCTTCCTCCTGAGGATGTGTCAGGCGCTGTGGAGACTCTGACATGCCATCCCACAGGTATCACTATTCTGGGATCTCTGGTCTGGGGATGACATCCTGGATGTTGGAGAGACCTGGGTCCCTGTGAGCTCCCGCCATCACAGTGCCTCCCAGAAGACTCCCTCTCAAACGGGACCACAAACATCCTGTGAAGTGGACCATTTTTTTTTTTAATTTGGAAAGAGGGAGCATGAGCAGAAGAGGGGTGGAGGGGGAAGGAAGAGAGAAGGAGAGACAGGGAGAGAGAGGAGGGAGAGAAAGAGAGAGGAAGAGGGAGAGAGAGGGAGGGAGAAGGAGGGGAGAGGGACAGAGAGAAAGAGAGAGAGAGAGAGACAGAGAGAGAGAGAGAGAGAGAGAGAGAGAGAATCCCAAGCAGGATCCACAGTAAGGGCAGAGCCTGACGCAGGCCTCGATTTCACAGTCCTGGGATCATGACTTGAGCCAAAGTCAAGAAGAGTCAGATGCTAAACCGACTGAGCCACACAGGCTCAGTCTTGTGAAGTGGACAGTCATTACCACCGATGATGCCTTAAACATCTCAACACAAAACGCTTAGACATATGCTCACTTACTGTCTGGTCACCACTGGGAAAACACCCCCCCTCTGCCCTCTGGTTTCTAGCTCACAGCTACCATGCCCCGCAGCGCACATCCCACCCACCAAACGTGCTGTGAGGACGCAGGCAATTTGAAGCGCCTGCAGGTATCACCATCAGTCAGAATTGTGACTCCTTCCTTCAATCCTTTATTGCAGATTCATGGAAACTGAATTTGAAAGAAAAATGTTACTACCTTGCCCATTTTAAGTCTTTCCAAAAATTCGACTGTTTTTATAGAAACAAACGCCTTCTTCCTGTTCGCACTGAAATGCCATTGTTTTATGCAATATTTAGTCACATGATGTAATTACACGAACTGGTGCAATTGGCATAAACAGATGTGGGAACAGACTTAATTGGCTCTTAGCGCACACACAAGACCAGAGCCGGAGATGCACCTGAGGACCGCAGGGGGAGGTGGCTTGCAGCCTGCAGGTGTTCAACGGTCACTGCCTGGACAGAATCGGTTCATCCCACAAATCGGTAAATGGGGGCAGACACAGACAGATGGCTTTTCTCTGGCCAGTGCTCCCTCCAAGGCTGCAGCGTCCACCTAGCACCTCACCTGGCATAAAGTGGGCCCGTGATCCCCAGAAGGCAAGAGAACATGGAAGGGCATGAGTGCCTGCGGGCCACCCATGGGATCGGAGAGGTCAGGGGGGGTGAGGCGGCCGCTGTGCAGGGCTCGGGACAGAGACCTGTCCGAGAGCCGCAGCCTCAAGCAAGGAGCTCCGAGCCCCTCAGTCCTGGTGCTCTGCTGGGTGAACGTCCCAGGTCAGGTGCATGGGTTCCTCCCCTGGGAAGAGAGGAAGATTCTCCTGCTTCATCGAGTCTGGCATCTGAGCAGCTCCACTGAGGCCACAGATGATAGAGGAGGCCAGTGGTGCATTCGTCCCCAGGTACAATCCTCCTGGGGTCTGCCCACCTCTCTGCTGACAGCAGGTGGTGGTTAGCTCTGAGACTTGGTGCTGCAGGAGCACACTGGCCAGGGGCAGGACAGCTGAGCCTCTCCAGAGGGAAAGCATACTCTACCCGGGAAAACTTCTGCTCCCGAGAAACCCACAATGCAGATGCCAATAGAAAAGTTCAACCCAGGCTGAGGGGACTGAGGCAGGCAGCCCCGTGTTCACTTGGCAGGCCCGGTGGCAGTGCCCCTGGCCCCTTCTCGCCTGCCCCGTCATGAAGACTCTCCTTTCCATCTGTTCTGTTTTAAAAAAGGGCCAGAGGGCTTCCCAAACCCTCTCCCAGGAAACAATAGTTACCATACAGGAACAGATAATATTCCTCGAGCACTCAGTGGTGCCAGGCATTGTGCTGAGAGCTTTGACTGAAGGCTCTCTGCAGAGGGTGAACGGTGCCCCCTCACCCCCAATTACATTTGCAACCTGGAAGGTGTGAATGTCACCTCCTCTGGAAAAGGGTCTTTGCAGATGGCATCACTTGTCTCCCATCAGGGACCTCAGCTGCTTCTGAGACCCAGGCCTGGCCCTTGCTCATTAGGGATCAAAGTCGCAGCAGGAATAGTGGGATAATGCCCAGCACTGGGGTTGGGGACTGGTGGTGAGCCAAACGCCCACCAACTGCCAAACCTCTGAGTGCTTTCTCTTTGCTTATTAGTTCGGACTTTTCTTTCCATAACGACTGAATCAAGCTCAGTCAACAGTTATGCTTTTTCAGGATATTTATCTTAAAACACCCTGAGAGAAAAGGCACGGGGTCTGCACCACACGCTTAGGTCTTTGCACAGATGGCGGGGGGCTCCAGTCTGAGCTGCTGTCATGCTGCCTCCATTGCTTTCTCAGTAAATTTGCTTCCATGGGAGTAGGTGTGAGCGCCAGGAGTCCCACTCCGAGTGAATTGTCCCTAAGTGTGCTCTTTGCTCTCAGCTCGTGTTCACAGCCACCTGTTGTTCTCACGTGAGTATTCAAGGTCACGCACCCACACTTCTGCATTTTTGGTGGATGTGTGCAAACAGCTGAGAGCCTCCTGATGGCTGCAGGAATGAACGGCAGGTCTGTTGATTGCAAAGATACATCTTTTTGCGAAACCAGGTCTGTGGTTCTTTTAAGGCCGTTACTGAATAGAGATGTGTTTGCCATTCACTAGGGTGTCAGACGCGGAACGTGCGACAGCAATCAGTTAACATGTTTATCTCACTTGAGAGTACACAAAAGAATTAAGAACGGCCATTTTTTCAGGAGGAACAAATGGCATTAGTGCTCCTAAATACAATCATAAGGGTGGCCCCTGAGTGGCTCAATAGGCTAAGCGTCTGACTCTTGATTTCAGCTCAGATCGTGGTCTCTTGGTTGTGACACGGAGTCCGTGTGGGCGTTACGCTGAGCGTGAATCCTGCCTGGGATTCCCTCTCTCTCTCTCTGCCCCTCCCCTCCTCACATGCCTGTGTGCTCTCTCTCCCTCTCTCAAAAACATACATACATACATACATACATACATACATACATACATACAAACATACATACATACATACATACAGTAAAATAAAATAATTAAGTAAAATGAAGTAAAAAAATAAAATAAAAACTACAGTAATAACAGTTACAACGTCTGGGTTACACTGAGTCCTCGGTTGGTGCTGGACGCTGTGCACACAGCCCCTCAGTTCCTCTTGTGAAACCACAGTCCAAGGAGCCACTGTATCTGCCTGAGTCGCCTGCTCACAGACATGGCCTGGGTCCACGGGCCCAGCTTGGGCTGACGCATGGTCAACTCTCCCATGCCTGCTGCACAATCTGGCTGTTTTCAGACATGGTCAACTGTGATTGAACGGAACACCCTACATAAATACTTAGTCATGGGACTTTAAGTTCAATTTTTGTTGGTGATTTTCCCTTGCTCGATGCATTTTTCAGTATTTTGCCCTTAGACACGTGTACGCCTTGTTGTTGAACAATTAAATGTGCTTACGAATTTATGACTCCTCACAGGAACATGTGTTGCGAGCCGTGTGTGTGCGTGCTATTTCTAGAGGGTGAGTGCAGCATGCCAAACCCGCATGCTTCTCTCCTACGAGATTCTTGTGACCAAAGTCCAGAAATTCAGACGCAGGACAGCGCAGCCAGAGAGGAATCCCATCGGGCCAGCGTGCTGGCCCCAGGGCTCTCCTCTGTGCCTGAGCCGGCCCGGCCCTCCCGCAGCTCAGGAAACTGCCCGCTGGGGTAACAGGAGGAACATGCTCATGGGCTCACTGAGCTCCCCCTGCGCACCCCTTCCTGGGAGGGCTCTGGGGGCATAAACAGCTCCTGAGTCATGACCCCTTCCACAGAGGGCACACACAGCACCTGAGGGGTAAGACGCAGACAAAGGGTAGGGCTGAGCCATGCGGGGCTAGGAGATAAATGACACAAAGACCTGTTAGCCTCCAATTGTTTGTTGTGTGATGAGCCCCGCACTCCATGTCACCTCCCTTTATCTCACTTTGACCTCAGAACAACCCCATTAGGAGGTGATTAGTTGTGCCCCTTTCACAGCTAAGGACACGAGGCTTAGAGAGCTAAGCAACCTGTTCTAGATCTGCTATCCAGCTTCCCCGCCACATAGCCGAATTCAGACCTGGGCCTGAGCAAAGGGGCCACATACGGCCCACAACACGCCATGCAGCCAAGGGGTCACACGGCCACGTGGGGCAGTGCAGAGAGACGCGGTCCCTCTGGGTCTGGCAGAGCATCTCAGTGAACACCGGAGAAGATGGGATGAGTGACCCCGAACGACAATACCGCACACCAGTCCTCTCCCCACTCACGGGCCGTCTAGCCCTTGCCTTGCGGATGCCCTCAAAATCCTTCATCATTTCTCTGTAAACCGGCCACCCCAGATAACGCCATAATCCTCCCCAGGCCGGTTGCCCAGCTCCCCCCTGGATCTCTCTGACTCTAGTTCTCTAAGAGCAAATCTTCCCCAAGCCTGCTTTTCAACGACGTGGCTTATGCAGAACTTTCTGGGTCTTTCTAGGCCTCTGCACCCACCATCCTGGTTCCCACACCCAGGCTGGGGCCCAAGAAGGCAGAGGTCACCCCCAGAAGCCTGAGCAGGGGCCTGTCAGGTCCACAAACAGATTTCTCATGAGGGATCCAGCAGAAAATGGGTGTCAAACTCAGCACCCGCCTACCCTTTCTGCCTGTCCCGTCCTGACCACAGAGCTGGGAGCAGCGGATGAGGGGCCTGAAGGGTGGTGGTGGCCAGAGGTGCAATCACTGCAGCCCAGGGCCAGCCCTGGACGCTTCCCAGAGGAGGGAGCCTGGAGTTCACGTGCACAGGGTGGGCAGCATTTAGGTACGAATAATAAATAAACGCAGCAAGGCAGTGAGCCAAGGAACTGGCTGGCACACTGCACTCCGCCTTTAACTAGCCAGGGTCCGGCCAATGAGATTTTCATCACTGACCCGAGCCTGGAGAGAACTTACTGGTGAGACTACGTTGGCGTTTCCATCAGGGGCTGCTGTTGTTATCAGAAGTACCTATTACCCATCGTGAAACAGCAAGCTCAAATTGGATGGGAAAATGAGTTTCTACTTCATAAATGCATAATGTGAGCAGCTTCTTTTCTTTTTTTTTCAAATTGACTTATCTCAGCAAATTTTGTCTCCTTTCATGTTAAAAACCTATGAGCTGATTCTAATTTAATGTTTGCAAGTTCTTATTAGACTTATTGACAGAATTCATAAGCAGAAGGTGAAACACCTGTTTAATCCTGCGTGGGGTGTGGAACCAGGGGCCACATCTATCACCACATGAGCCTTTCGCCCCCACGCGCACGCGGTTTACCGTAACCGCAGGCGGCGGATGACTGCGGGTAACGCACGGACAGGAGGCTGCCTGCCGATTCCAGGTGCTAAGAAATGTTACTGCCTCCACCAAAATGTCTAATTTCTAGGGACCCGGAGGCCAGGGCTGTGGCAGAGAAGCCGGCCCCTGGAGGACGGCGCAGGTGACCGCAAGCCACTGGGACAGGGGCACCAGGTGCTGCCAGCAACGAGGTGAGGACGAGACCAGCAGGGGAACCCAGGCCCCAAGCTGCTGAAACATATTAAGATTCAAGGACTGGATAAAAGGTAGAACTGTCATATCTGGGCCAGAAGCAGGGGCCAGGCTGGGGACCACAGATGCCGGAAGTCAGAGATAGCCCAGGGGTGACAGAGGTGGTGAGAGGTGGGGACACGGCGGGCTTGAGGAAGACCGAGGGCAGCCAAGCAGCCAGCGCCCAGGTAGGTGGGCGAGCGGCTGCCACAGCCTACCACACAGTGGCAGCCATGCATGCTTCCTTTTCCTCTCTCCCTCCATCCCTCCTCTTCCCTCCTCTTCCTTCCCTCCTTTCACCTCCTCCCTCCCCTCCTTCTTCTTCCTTTGTCAGTCCTCCTACCCCTCCCTCCTTCTCAAGGAGGCCCCTCATGGGGCCCCCATGCCTCACCCCACACCCCCACCCTGTGACTTCCCTCATTCCCTCAGCACCTGAAAGTGCCTGTCTGTTCCCTGACCTGCCTCTGTCTCCCCACCGTCATATGTGGACCCTGGAGAGCAGGACCCGTGTATTGACCAGCCCTGCTTCCCCAACGCTGAGCTCAGAAGCACAGATGCTCAGAAAAAGAGGGTAAGAAAGATAAGGGGTGTGTCCTACCCCTGCCCCACACCAGAACAGAACAAGACACCTACACATCAAGTTCATGTCTATTGTGAAAATCCAGGCTTTTTCCACCTGGTATCCTGCTTGGAATTCTTTCTCACAGGAAGGTTCCCAGGACCCTGAGTTGGGCACAGCTGACCTGACACTGTCCCAGGCAGCTTACTAGGGTGGCTGGAGCTCAAAATGCCTGTGGTTCTGGGGCGCTTGGGTGGCTCAATCGGTTAAGCACCGGACTTTGGCTCAGGTCATGGTCTCACAGTTTGTGGGTTCGAGCCCCGCGTCGGGCTCTGTGCTGACAGCTCAGAGCCTGGATCCTGCCTTTGTTTCTGTGTCTCCCTCTCTCTCTGCCTCTCCTCTCTCTCTCTCTCTGCCTCTCCTCTCTCTCTCTCTCTCTCCCTCTCTCTCTGTCCCTCTCTCTCTCTCTCTCCTTCTCTCTTTCTCAAAAATAAATAAACATTAGTTTTTTTTTTTTTTTTAATGCCTGTGGTTCTGACACAGTGAAGCTGGTAGTCTGACTGGGTCCCCAGTTAGGTCAAATAGACGTTAAATGCAATGCACCCACAATAATATATTCTGGGTAAAATGCACACCCCATTTAACGTCCTCACACGTGCCTCCTCATGTCCTCTCATCACCAGAACAAACCAGGAAACGTGCCTTTGTTGTCCTCCCCACGAAGGGTGAAATATGGCCCCACGGCGCCTGTGCTTCCTGTGGCTGATTTTTTGTTCCTGCCATGTCACCTTGACTCTTCTGTCCCTTGTGATTTAGAAGCATGTGCTTGGCTCAGCATAAACGAATTTTCAAGGCAGACAGAGTCTTCTGTGCTGTGAGGGCCAGGTGGGGTTTTTATTGACTTGTGCCACCGATGAGCATAATTAGGCACAGGCAAGAAACAATAGCCACCGAGGAGGCCAAGCTGGCATTGTGGCGGCTGGGGCTGGCCCGCGCCACGTAGAGGGCTTCGTGGATGCCCTGAGCTGAGGGCGGGCAAGTCTGCACACCCACATGTGCCCTCAGTTGCAAGGGGGCAGCGAGCGAAGGCAGGAAAGCCCAATGACCGCTCTCTTAGGGCTGCTCCCAGACACTGTGCTGAAGCTGAACCAAGAGCCCCCAGCTGTTCCCTCCTTGGTGACCATCACCCAGGCATCCGGGTGGACGGGGTGGGGGGGGAGGGGAGTCCAGCGATGGGCAGCTCCTGAACCTCCAGGCACTCAGGCTGCAGAATCCCTCCTGGTGTGGTCGTCTGTGGAACAGCCATCACGGGAGAAGCCACACAAACCATCTGCATGTCCTTGCTCGACAGCCCATGCTGCTCTCCGGGTGGTCCTGCCGCTGGAGCTGTGACCACTCAGCCCCCTAGGTCTCTTCCCAGCACCCTCGAAGCCCCACTGACTCCCTTGCCTCCAATCCAGATTTGTGTGCATTAATTTCAAATACAGGGAAACATACAGAATAATAATATGAACGTCCCAAAATCATCATCGGTAATTAACAAATGTTCTAAGTTTGTCATTTTGGCTTTCTCATCCTGACCCTGGAAGCAGGTTGGTTAAGAAACTGGTGTGTATCTGTCCAGTTCCAAACTATAATCCTTTGCATATTCATAGAAATGAGTAAGTATACATATTTATACATAAACCATATACATTTACCTATGCACTTCACACGCATGAAAATATGGGTTATATGTGCGTGTGCATATATGTTAGTAAACAACCTATGGCATCGCTTTATTTATTTTTTTTATTTTTTTTTTAACAGTTATTTCTTTTTCAGACAGATAGACAGAGCATGAATGGGGGAGGGTCAGAGAGAGAGGGAGACACAGAATCCGAAACAGGCTCCAGGCTCTGAGGGGTCAGCACAGAGCCCGATGCGGGGCCTGAACTCACGGACCGTGAGATCATGACCTGAGCTGAAGTCGGACGCTTAACCGACTGAGCCACCTAGGCACAGCGGCATCGCTTTATTCTTTCTAAAATTGGCATCAATGTTGTCACGCTGTATATCATTGTATGGAACTTGTTTCTTTCTCTCCACCTTGTGTTTCTCAGGCTTGTCCAGGCTGAAGCACATTGCAGAAGGATTGGCCATGCTCCAGGAGAGGGCACAGCCCTCCAGACTGCCAAGTAGGCCCAAGACTTCAGATGCCAGCCACACACTCGGGGTCACCACGGCCACCATCACGTCTGACCCCCTGGTTGCAAATCCTGGGGTCCCCAAGATTCCCTCAGGTTTGATAATTCACTAGAACACCTCTCAGAATGCAGGAAACACTGTATTTACGAACAGGTTTATCATGAGTACAAGGATACAAGTAAGAGCCAACCACAGGACAGAGGCAAAGTCTGGGAGGGTCCACGTATGAATTTCCAGTGCCAAAAACCTCCAGCCACCCCCGTGGAGTCCTGGACGGTATTACTTCCTCCGGGCTTCCGTGCGCGACAGCACTGCAGAGCGTGGCTCATCCGGGAAGCTCACCCAAGCCTTTGTTTTCCAGAATCTTAACTGGGGCTTGACCGCATCCTGCCCACTTGGCTGACCTTTAGTCTCCTACCCCAGATCAGAACTGATATGATGGGTCCTAAAGACCCCGTCATAAATCACACCGCTGGACTGGCGAGTGGCCAAAGTCCCCATCAAACGAGGATGCTCCTGCTGGCTAGAACCTTCCAGGGGCCTTGAAATGATATCCTTGAGGCTGAGGGTGGAGACTGGACCTGCCTGGGTACAGCTGATTCCTCACACGCACGTAGAGACCCAGCCCCTTTGCTCTACCTTCCTCGTGGAGCCCCATCACCCACACCTCCCCTTGATGCTGGATCGAATCGCACCCCTGGAAAACTCTCCAGGCCTCAGTGTGATGGCGACGTCCAAATGTCCCCAGTTCAGATTCCTGGCCCTAGTCCAGCCCTCTGGGAGATGATGCCCACAAATCTGTGTTTCTTTCCATTCTTTTTTTTTTAAATTTTTCTTTTGAGAGACAGAAAGAACATGAGCTGGGGAGGGGCGGAGAGAGGGAGAGAGAGAATCGGAAGCAGGCTCTGCTCTCAGCACAGAACCCAACACGGGGCTGGATCCCACAACTCCAGGATCATGACCTGAGCTGAAATCAAGAGTGGGGCCCTTAACTGACTGAGCCACCCAGGCGGCCCCCAGAATCTATATTTTTTAATAAACTCCACTGACCATTCCGATGTTTCTGAAACACTGAAAATTAATGTTATAAGCACACTCCAAGTTTGCCGACTTAACCAGAACTGTGTACGTGACCTGTGGATGTACCATGCACAGGTGTGAATGACGGGCAGTTCTCTCCACCTCCCCCAATACTTCCCAACCTCAAGCCTTGCTCCAAGGTCTGAAAGAAAAATCAACAATACATGTGCCCAGAGACATGGTGCTGTTTTTCCAGGAAGAGGTAATCCCAAAGTAGATTCTGACCAAACTGAATGAAAAAATAAATAAATAAAGCTCCTTGAAAAAGATGAAGACGTCCAATATCTATTAATAATATTCAGGTTATTAACTTAGGCACGTATACACATTTTTATCCCGTAGAAAGTATCAACGTGGAAACATTAATTTCTCCATCTCGCGTCTGATGAGATGACTTCATTCAGACCCCGTGCTTGGCTCTCCCATCAGTGTCTCTCCCATCTCCAGGGCGCCCATCTGAATCATCTAGCATACTTTTCCAAGTACCTCACTGTTCCTTTCATCTCAGATGTTTGCAATTAAGCACCTTTTGATTCCAGACATGAATGTGTTTCTGGAAATTGCTGCCTAGTCCAAGTGCGTATTTGGGTGACACAAGGATGGTTTCTTTTCTTTTTTCCTTTTCTGATACGTGTAAATCACATGAGCTCCAGAGTAACTGCTCCTGTGCTGCTTTTGAAAGTGGTTCTTGACAGACCTGTGTCCAATAACACACAAGGCTTGGAGATGCGAGGTCCCACCTCATGCAATAATTGCCAAATCTGTGCTAACTCGTCTTTATTGCTTTGGGGGAAAAAAAAAAAAAAACCTCCGCTACCAATCTTGATATGTGCTCCCTCCATAAGCACCCAAGCTGGGACTGAATGAGGCTCTTTCAGCCTGAAGTGTCTTCTTGAGTCAAAACTGTGTTATTCAAAATAGGGAGAGAGATGCATGAGATGAAAGGCATTTGAAAACCTGAAACAAAGTCACTCCCATCTTCTGAGGAATGATTTAAAAAAGACAGTTCTTAAAGTGAGGCATATGGGATAAATATCATCTCGTAGTGGAAATCTGATCATCAAGATGCACAGTGAGAACATGCCACAAAAATTCTAATTCAGAATTTTAACTATACCCTGGAGGAAAGAAACAAAAAGAAGGTAACACCACTACACTGCAGTAGCACCCCCCAAGCCTTGAAAATAACTTTTTCTTTGCCCCCTTTTTTCTAATGCCCCCAATACTATATGAACGCAGCAAGAGAAATAGTCTATTTTCCCCTCTTAGAATCCCCCCCCAAAGGGATCTGCCGCCTCAGCAGTCACCAGGGAGAGCTTGAGAAATCTGGAGAAGGAAGAGAGACCGTCCCTCCTCTCGGCAAGAGGGAAACCAGGCAGCACGGAGGCGGGGGACATCATGGTAAGCCCAACTGTACCTACTGATGTGTGTCTCTGCCAGCCACTCCAATGACCAGGAGCGACACCAGAACATCAACATCCTTCCTTACGGATCCCAGCACGTCTCCCATCAAGAAACACGCTCCAAAAATACAACCGCTGAAGAGAAATCACAGGGAAGAGTTGCATTCTTCAGAGAAGGCCTGCGGAAGGGCTGTATTTCCAAGATGAGTTCTGGCAGCACAGCCGAGTCAGGGTGCGTCCAAAAGAAGCATGTCTGGTGTCCCCAAGTCCAGGAGCTACCTGCAGGGCGTTCCCCCTCCGTCTGAAAATGGAGGGCATCGCTGGGCCAAAGGTGCCTTGACACAAGGAGAAGAGGGCCATCTTGGCAGGCTCTCCCAGCAAGTGACTTCCTGTGCCTCGTACATCTGCCAGGAGCATGGGAGTGTTCAGACGTAACTCTGGTCTAGGCTTTATTTTGCCAACCACTGGGGAGCCCCACCACTGCAAGCTTCTTAAGTCTCTGTTCTAGTGAGATGTGAACTAACTGCTCCCATGCACACCCCAGGCTTGGAGAAGGGGGTCGGCCACAGGACAACACCCTGGCATTCCTCTCCAAGAAGCACTATTTTTTAGTTATTGCATACAATCTCGAGATACGACACCGTTCCGTCCATTTTTTACAGAGGTGATTAATCAGGTGGGATCCAACGTGCCAGGCCACTGCCACAGAATCTGTTAATGAACAGGAGGGGGAGGAGCTCTTTGGGCTTCCTCGTCCTGAAGCCTGAGTACCTGCACAGCAACACGTTAAAACCCTCCCAGCAAACGCTACCTGTTCAAGAGCTACGCTCTGAAAAAGAATGGACTACAGAGCCTGCTTCCAAAGTGTCTAAAAGTGCTGTTTCCAGACTGAGAAAATGAAGGTTATTCTGGAAGCACATGCATTGAAGGGGCAATATCAAAAACGCGCGTTTAATCGATGAATACCTCTCATTAAAAAACGGTAAGTGCGAAAATACATGCCAAGGACTTGAGCGAGAACTTTCCTTCTTTCTGTTCATTCTTGTCCTTCTGCAGCACACATCTAACCTGTGCTGCTGTTCCCCAAAGAAGCATCCTAGCAGAAGCAGGAAGGTGAGACCAACAGGGACAAAGGTGTACCGAATGGCCTCCGTGATTGAAACTCTGCTGTTCGATTCTTGGCCGTGACTCCCCCACCACCCAGTCACAGGTGCCTGTATTTGAATTTCCATAGTTACCCTCATCCCGCACTTAAAATTATGGACTTTTTCCCAGCTTGCTTTTTAAATGCGACATCATAATGTTGAGGAAGCATCATACGTAATTACATTTAATAGACAGAGAATTGATGGAAACACTTAGCCAGACCAAAAAGCCCAGACCTAATTCTGTAAACATGCTATTGTACAGTAACCCCCAAAGAGTTTGCTCTTAAACCTCCTAATTAATTATTAACTACAAAGCTCAAAGATGCTATTATACTTGTTGTTTTAAATGGCGGTCTCAGGCAAGTGGAAACGACTGAGTGGTGGGGACAAATATCTCCCATTAAAATCTGTGTTAACGAAAACAGCTGTGTTCAGGGTTTCCGAGATCCAAACAGAAACAGATGCCACCATTTAAGGGAGCCATTGGATGAAGGTTTCCTTCCCTCAGCTTGTAGAGATATGTGTACCTGGATGGTGATGGGTTTTGGTATACAAGCTGTCCAAACTTTTATTTAAATATATCCTTTTCCTACCCTTTCCAAAACCAAGCTAAATATAGCTTGCCTGTTCCATGGAGAATTGTATGTCACACTTTTGCAAGCCAAAGGCGGCTTCGGCTTCCGGAGATGCTCAGTCTCTCTCCTGTTCCAACGCTTCCTGATGAGCAATGAAACCAGTCCCCTCTTCACTGCCCAGGCAGACACTTCCAGCCTCCCCACCTCACCATCTCCATCCCTCCTCCCAATCCAGCAGGAGCTCTGTGGTGATGCAGTCAGAAACTCCGTTTCTCTGGCCACATGGGTGATGTCACCGGGGGAGAATTATTAATAGCACCACAAACAGCAAGGGTCTCTTTTCAACAACACAACCTCTTTATAACAGAAGGGAAAGTGTTTCAGAAAGACCAACTTGCCTGTCCCTCACCCACGGTCAGGACGCCATCAGAGGGGTGCCCTCTGTCAGTCTGACTGCGCAGGGAATGAGCCACTTGGAGGGGACTGTAACTGAGAAATCGTGGTGCCATGCTCACCGGCTGTACTCTTTAATTAAAAGGGGAAGTTTCCGTGCCTGCCACTGCCATTGCTGTTTCTTTTTTTTTTTAATTTTTTTTTTCAACGTTTTTTTATTTATTTTTGGGACAGAGAGAGACAGAGCATGAACGGGGGAGGGGCAGAGAGAGAAGGAGACACAGAATCGGAAAGAGGCTCCAGGTTCCGAGCTGTCAGCCCAGAGCCTGACGCGGGGCTCGAACTCACGGACCGCGAGATCGTGACCTGGCTGAAGTCGGACGCTTAACCGACTGCGCCACCCAGGCGCCCCTGCCATTGCTGTTTCTAAAATGCCTGTGTATCACTGTGCATGTGATGGGTTTCCCCTCTTCCAGTTTTCCAAAGAAAGTTCCCAGTGCTAGCGAGCCACAAATTCTGGGCCAGGGTCCCTCATTAGGACGAACTGTTATCTCACGTTTATGCTGCGTTCCCCCCTATGACCCAGGATTCCTCTTCCCTGGCACTCCTGACATTTGGACTGGACAGCTCTCTGCTGTGGGGCCATTCTGTGCACCATAGCATGTTAAGCAGCATCCTTCGCGTCTCCCTACTACATTGCTGGTAGCGAGCCCCCAACGTTGAGACAAGCAAAAATGTCTCCAAACATCGACAGGTGTCTTCAGGGAAGGGGCAAAATCTCCGCCAGCCGGAAACGACTACTCCAGATTTAACAAAGGTAGACTCTCGGTTATGGAAACCATCCAGAGAGAAGCGAGAGGATGAATATTGATGTGGCAGGGATGATTATTGACACAACGATTCACCATAAGGCTCTCGGATTTGCTCAGGCAATTAGGAGGAAGGCTTGGTGTTTGTTTGTTTACCTGAAGCAAGCCTGTGTGTGCATGTGTGTGTACGGAGGTACACCAGGGCATGTTTGTAGAGAGACTGGCAGGAAGTAACGGGTGTTGGGCAGCAAGAGATCCCTTCAGCTAAACGTGGAGAGCTCATTTATGCCCAGACTGCCAGGAGCACCCCATCTGTCTGGTTTTCTCAGAGAGCTGCTGAAACCCAGGACGAGAGCTGAGAGACCACATTAGAGTTCACCAGTGAGGCAACTGGGGATGCATGCGGGCATGTCGTCTGGGAGGGTGTGTGCCTGCACCTGCTTCGGGGGGCGCGGGCCGCCAACCACACACCCGTAACCATAAACCCACACAGGCACCCTGGAGTGGTTAAAAGGCTGAGGGCACATTCAGGAATTCCCTGAGAGGCATGAGTTCTGTTCTCTTGTGTCTCACTCTACCAAACGACGTGCTCTGAAAAGCTATGCCACGTTTTTTGCAAATCGAAGGACAATATGCAACATTTTTTTCAATGTAAAGAAAGCACAAATTCTTTTGAGAAAGGGAGAAAATCTTTCCGTTAAGTGGAACATCTCTCTCAATTTACCTTTTTTTCCTAAATTTGGACGTTGGAAGATTCGCCAACAAGGACGATGGAAGACACAGTGTAGTATTTCCATAGCACGTGGAAAACAGAAATCAATTATACACGAGAGGAAGAAGGTTTCAGGCATTCAACAGATAGGAGAGGCAGGTTTGAGTTCTGGTTCAACCAGACAGCCACATCATGCCTTCCTTCTTGATCTTCCCAGGGCCACAAAACCTGTCCTCTTTACCTTCCAGGGTGTGTGGGGGCCACACGTTCAGGAAGGGCTGGGAAAAAAACAGTGGTTACTTGCAAATGCTGGTGACTTTTTAGCCAGAAAACATTTCTTCCGGTGGAAGTTAGAGAAATAGCAGTGTAGATAACTGAAGACCTCTGTAGAATTAACTTCTTGGAAACTCCTCGCAGGTTCCCAGCTGCCTCAGCCCACAGCAAAGCATATCTCCCTAGGTTTTGAGGTCACCTCCAGCCCTTAGCTTTCCCAGCTGATGACTTCTCTCTCTCTAGAACACCCTATTTATGGCTGTTTTCACAGGGGCACCCAGAGGCAAGTATTATACAGAAACCACCTACATTCGGACTGTGATAATCCCTACCTGCCAGTTGGGAAGTTAACCTCTGTATAAAGAAAGGAACTGGCTAAGGAATATGGCATTTGCAATTTGTGCAAAGCCATGCTATGCCAACTGAAATCCTTTTCCAAGCATCCTCAAGCATTCCAGAAGCCCTTGACAATATGTGAATTACAAACCATTCTTATCTATTCAGAAAACCAGAGGAGACTCCTTGGCTTGAGGAAAGGCACTGTGTTGGGAGAAATAGAGCCACTTTCCTCCCAAAATCCTGTCCCTCAGTGTGCTCCCATTCCTAAACAGAGAGCCCCAACCTCATTCACAATTCCCAAGTGATGACTGTATTTCCTTTCTTCTGTGACAAATAAAATCACCAGGAAACGGGCAAACAATACTTTGATCTCCGGCCCCTTCCAAAGCCAACTTCGAGCATATGTCAGATCTCTTCAATGGTAAATGTCAGTCACTCACATATTCACCCACCTCCATCACCAATTCTCCCACATTCTGGAATTCTCCACCCTTTGGGACTGCCTTGAAGCTATGTGAACCCAGCAGCCCTGTGATCGTGGGCCACGAGCCACGGCTTTGCAATTGGAGTAGGACATCAGTGAATCTCTGCAGAGTCCCTGCCACCAAGCAGAAGTGAGCATTGGATGAGTTTCCCCCAAGACTGACTGGGCCTCTGCGATGCCTTGCATCGCACGCGGCTAGAATCTTGGGTCTTGAGGAAGGTGTGTTTGAGTTTGTTTTTGTTTCCAAACTTCACTGTGCACCAGCCTTTTCCTTCCAGGAGGACAGACTGGTTCTGCACATCATTACCAGCCCCAAGGGGCATTCTGGAACGTCTCTGAGAGGAGGCTCCCTACCGCAGCTGTTATCAAATCCAGCATCCTAGATTCTAATAAACCACTGTGTTTATGAGCAGATCACCAAGACTGCAAACGTCTACAACATTCACTCACTCTTCACCCTCTGGACTCTGCCCACGAATGAAGTTGGGTTGGGGTAGATTAATAATTTCTCAGCCTTTCTGTCTCCCTAGGGCAAGCACCCACGCATGAAGAGGACCCCACTTTACGTAAATGGACTATTCCTAAATAGTTGGGGGCCTCGCGAGATCTGGATGCACTAAGTGGTAATTTTCCACAGGTGTGCCTCCTCATTGGAGGTATAATGAACATTCATTTTTAGTGTCTATCATCAATGGTAAGGTTCTTTTTTTTTATTTTTAACATTTATTCATTTTTTGAGAGAGAGAGAAAGAGACAGAATGAGAGCAGGGGAGGGGCAGAGAGAGAGGGAGACAGAATCCAAGCAGGCTCCAGGCTCAGCCGTCACACAGAGCCCAACACAGGGCTCAAACCCACAGACTGCGAGATCATGACCTGTGCTGAAATCGGACGCTTAAACACCTGAGCCACCCAGGACCCCAACATGGTAAGCTTCTTAATACATTAATGTTTTTTTTCCTCTTCTGTCAAAATTGCAATTCCATATTTCAGTCCATGAGCTATGAAAAATAAAGCTTGGCATTTCTGACTGTGTGCCATGCACTCACTGCACAGCTTACATGCGTTACATTCCTGGCTCTCACAGCAAGTCCAAGAGTTAGACTGTATCGTCACTTCATTCACAGATGAGAAACAGAGACAGGGAGTCAGTAACTTTCCCAGGTGCTGCGGGCTGAATGTTTGTGTCCCCCAAATGACTCCCACAAATGCATACACAGAAATGCTCATGCGTAAGGTGACTGTGTTAGGATGTGGGGACTCCAGGAGGTGGTTAGGTCAGGGGGATGGGGCCCTCATGAATGGGCCCAGTGCCATCATACAAGAGACCCCAGAGAGGTGTCTGACACCCTCCACCACGTGAGACACAGCAAGAAGACAGCCATCTAGGAACCAGGAAGCAGGTGCTCATCAAACACCAAACATGCTGGTGCCACGATCTCGGACCTCACAAATTACACAACCTTTCAAAGTGTCTGCTTCTTATCTGTAACTCATCCTGTTGCATTTGGTTAGAGCACACTGAATGTACTGAGACACCCAAGTCACTCCTAGTGAGAAACAGAGGCAGACAAGACCCCAGCCTGTCTGAGCGGGGCCTCTGTGTTCCTCAACACACGGTCCACGACACCCAAGCACCTCCATTGCTCTTCATAAGACATGCCGCCAAGGACATGCTTAATCTGTCTCTGACAAAACACTCAGCCTGGATAAATGCCTGAAGCCAACCACCCCACCCACACACCCAGACCAGCGACTCTGAGCTCCGGAAGCATCAGCTTCTTGCCCGCTGGGAGCACCGTGCTCAGACGCCTGCCCAGCCCTCAAGTTCAGCCTGCACCTGGCTTCTGGAGGAACAGCGGTCAAGCCCAGCACCCCAGCATCGGCCGCTCTCTCTGAATGTTTTCTTTCAGCGTCAAAGCGAAAGCGACTCCTTCTTTTCCAGTGAATTTTCCAGGAAAGAGTCACCGTTTTCCTGGCTCCTCTCTCCTCTGTGGAAGCCTGGGAGCTCTTTACCTTTCTTGGTGGAACCCAGTGCTATTTATTCCTTCCAAGCAAGTGTCAGACAAACAGTTCCCTCCAGCTGTATTTACTGTGCTCACAAGCCCTTGCTTAAACTGGGGAAATCTGAACCTGTGAATTGGCTTTGCAAAGCAGACGGGTGTAATAGTTACACTGTTCCTGCCTCTGATGGAAATGTTCAGCTTAAATAAGAGAATGAGGCTGGCAGAGTTTCCACATGAATG
Organism: Panthera onca; assembly: GCF_046562875.1. Lineage (NCBI taxonomy): Eukaryota > Metazoa > Chordata > Mammalia > Carnivora > Felidae > Panthera > Panthera onca. The sequence continues at coordinate 1,619,403 of NW_027675864.1, read as the reverse complement.
GACCAGGACCACCACCTGGTTTTTGGTGGAAAAGAAGCCACCGCTGGTAAGAGCTGGTGTCGCCAGGGCAGGGTGCCGTGTTTGAGTTAAGAAGGACAGATGTCGGAGGAAATCTTCCAGGGGGAGAAAGAGCTGTGACTTGGGCCCTTCTCTGCAGTCCCTACAAGGCCACACTTCCATCTGCCGTGACCGCACCACCGACTCAGGGCACACATGACCCAATGAACATGGTGCAATCATACCCCTATTATTTTTCTGTATCTCCAATTTATTCAGGGAGCAGGAGAGATATTTAACAATTACTTAGCAGACTTCTTTACAAAACGAGAGGACGAATACAGCTAACACTGGAAAAGATTGTTGAGAGCAGAATATTGAATTATCTGCGGATGGGAATGAGTACATGAATAATGCATTCACCGCACCACAGGGTATCAGGGGCATCAGCCCCTCGCTGGTGTCCGAGGCCAGGCTGCTGGGCAGAGCATGGCCGGGGGACTGACTGACATCTTGGTTCTCCCCGTTTTGCAAAGAGCGCAGAGCTGCACACAGAACGTGCCACGCAGAAGCGGTTGCACGTCAAACTCTGTGCTTCTCTGCAGAGCATATTTAATTTCTGCATGGCTGTGGACGGTACTCAGTAATGAAGTCATTCAATGCAAGAGGGGTGGAGAGAGATCTGTCTTCCAACCTTCTCCATTAAATTCAGGTACTTTGGCACATCTCTAATTAAGATCGGGAGGCTTGAGTTCCAACTGACGAAGCACTCCAACCCCATGAAAGGCAGTCAAGAGTGCTCGAGGGCAGAGCTAATCCAGTGATCGGGTAATGGCTTGGGTAACTCCAATAAAGATTTCCAGTTACACTAGATTCTGGAGGTTAACCGACACCACCCACAGAAGGAGCCCGTTTCTGGGTGTGTGGCCAGGTGCCTCCAAGACTTTATGGCTCAGAAAGCCACCCGGAACACGAGGACACCGCCCTAGAACCCTTGCTCTCAGGACCTCCTCTTTCCAAAGGGGCAGTGTCTCTCCTCAGAGCTCAGAGACCTGCAGCATAAAATATTCCCAACTGGATTCACTCAGGGGAACAGAAGATAGCCTTGTCAAATCTCGCAAAACAGTGGCCAGGTAATTCCTCAGGGAGGGGGAATTACGTTGTTTTATTTTCCATTCATTTAGAAGTTTGGAGAAAAAATTTTGACATTTGCTGATTATCCCACTTTTCCCCCGAGGAACTGAGCTCGAGAGCATTAATTTTAGATCCGTGTCTAAGAAACACATGTGACATATGAGTGGGGGATCCAGGGGTGGGGACGAGGCAGAGGATGTGGGGTGTTCTGGCTATTGTAGCTTCAAGAAAGCACTCCTATTTGGGAACAGGAGAGGCACAGAGCCCTGGATAAGGGGGCTGGGGAGGCCTGTGAACACAGGAAGGTTCCTCCGCCACCAGGCATCGCTCTCCACACCCATTGGCTTCCACCCATAGGTGTCCTGCCTCCCAAGGCCAGCAAGCCAACTTACCTGCCCACCTGCAAGAGGCAGACACCTGTCCAGGTGAGAAACTAACTCACGGTGGGCACCAAATGAGTCCTGCCCTGACAGTCCTTTTTCAAAAGACCAGGAACCATGTAAGTCACAAAAGGCCGGGTTTTCATAAATTGTCCTTCCAGATGGTTTCCGGTGATGGCCGACATGGAAGTCATTTGCTGGCATTAAGTCTCGCTCCACAGTGTGAGTACAGCTTATCTATCTCTGCACCTTTGGATACTCCAACAGAACCCAGACAGATTGTCACTTGGGCTGTAAACTGCAGTTAGGCCAAGTGGCCTTAAAAATCTCCATTAAAGCATATTCCTGAATTCTGTGCAACTTTGATAGCCACATAATTCTCACTGGAGGGATTGCCATCTGTCATTTTTTTTAAAGGTGGAGTCCTCAAAGTGTATTTCACAAAAGACTTGTTACATTTCTATATCTGCTGACTGCTTTTAACATAAATTTATAAGACAATTTAAAAATTAATATTACCACGTCCAGAAGTCTTTTTTCACTGCTTAAAGCAATTCAGTGAAATAGTCTGTGATGAGTATTAATACTGAAAACCATGCACAAACGTTTAGAGTGAACAGGTAAGAGCCTTCCCTGACCCATGTGCCCGGCAGGCCCTGTCCCACCCCCCGGGCACGGGGGAGAGGGGCAGGAAGCACCTGGTTTGCAAACTTTTTCAAGTCAAGTTTAAAAGTTATACTTTTGTGGGGCACCTGGGTGGCGCAGTCGGTTAAACGTCCGACTTCACCTCAGGTCACGATCTTGCGGTCCGTGAGTTCGAGCCCCGCGTTGGGCTCTGGGCTTATGGCTCAGAGCCTGGAGCCTGCTTCCGATTCTGTGTCTCCCTCTCTTCTCTGCCCCTCCCCCGTTTGTGCTCTGTCTCTCTCTGTCTCAAAAATAAATAAACGTTAAAAAAAAGTTAAAAAAAATGTTATACTTTTGTCATGAGAAAAGAAGTGTTTTTTTTTTTTTTTCAACGTTTTTTTTATTTATTTTTGGGACAGAGAGAGACAGAGCATGAACGGGGGAGGGGCAGAGAGAGAGGGAGACACAGAATCAGAAACAGGCTCCAGGCTCCGAGCCATCAGCCCAGAGCCTGACGCGGGGCTCGAACTCACGGACCGCGAGATCGTGACCTGGCTGAAGTCGGACGCTTAACCGACTGCGCCACCCAGGCGCCCCAAGAAGTGGTTTTAATAAGACATTTTAGAATTTAATAAAGTAACCAAGAAAGCAAGAAATAAAAGCAACAGAAAGAAAATCTTGATAAAATTATCCCAATGAACATGACCACAGCAGGAATTAATCTCAAACCTACAAAGGAGGCACCGAATCCACAGACCCTCTCTGGCAAAGACTAATGAATCCCCACTCCAAGGAACAATGGACGTCAGTTTCTGCAAGAAGCATCGGTATGTTAAATAGACAGTCAGATGAAAATCTTATCACATGGGGGAGAAAGCATTATGGGGATAGAAGAAAATGCAAAATGAACAAGAAGCAAATAAAAATGATCGGCAGCTCTTTCTGCCATTCTGGAAAACCGAGTCCTCTCTGCTTTCGGTGGCGGCTGAATTTACAAGGAACTGTCTCCTTTAGGCACAATTTCCCAAGAAGTTTCTCGGGGAAACACCAGGCACATTCTTTGTCTGACGGCAAAAATGGATGCTGCTGGGCCCTCCTCGGGACACACCTGCTGTGTGTGTGAGGACCCTGGCTCACAAGGAGACGGACACGGAGCCCAGGCCTCCAGCCCCCGCACCTCATTGCTGCTCTGCAACCTAGCACTGGTCATGAGACAGAACTGGAGGTCAGCCAGATTTGGGTTCAAATCCCAGCTATTCCTCACAGAAGCTACAACACTCGGCAACATACTTAAAGTCTATGACACTTGATTTACACACACACACACACACACACACACACACACACACACACACACACACTAAGGATTAAGTACGGCATTCAGGGGAAGGTGCCTAGAATAAATACCCAACAACTAGTAGATAATGTAGTTAAGGAAGAACACTGAGGTATGAAAATATGGTAGAACAGAGATTCTTAAAAAAAATCCCAAACGCTATTCTCCCCTGTGCCTATGCACCGGCTAAGCACTAAGGAACAGTCTGGCTTTATGGTTTAGCGATTGATTCATCAGTTGATTGCTAATGAGCATGGTGATGCCACCCTAACAGCCAAGCATTAACTGAGCACTTGCTGTGAGCTAGACTGTGTCCTCCACACCTGAAAAGCATTATCTCCAACCCAATGGGACAGGCACCTTCATCAATCCTACCTCCTGACAAGAAAGCCAAGGGTAAGAGAGGTCAGTTTACCCAAGTTAAGCTGCTTCGGGGATTCCCGGGCCCAAATGCTTCCCCTTGACCCCAAACCACCCCATGTACCTACCAACTTTATCCAAGGACCGCCATGAGCTTGAGCCAGGCACAGGGGCCTTGATCCTGGTAATGCGGATATCAGAGCTGGCACACTTGGCTGTGGCCAGATGGCAGGAGGGGCCACAGGTGAGCTTAGCGGGAACCACCGCAGGGAGGCGCCCTGGACCCCATCTGGGGAAGGCCCATCACTACCTCCATTTTTTTCCCTTCCAGCAAAATTACTGTGATGTTTCTGTTCCCCTGGTTTGGCCCATCTTTCCCACGAGCTGACACCTACCCCTGCCCCCGGTGCTCCCATCCTGTGGCACACTGCAGGTCTCCACTGATGACCATGAGACAGACGAGTGGCTGCCTGAGCCCCTTCTCAGTCCATGGCTCTGCCCTGCTCCTCAGCCCTGGTCTTGGGTCCTCACCTCACGCTGGATTTGCGGGGCCATGCATCTGTCCTAGCTGCAGGACGTGTGTCCTGGCCCCATCCATGGCAGTAGCATGGCCCAAAGTAGGTGGGGCAGGGGGCATCTCCAGGCCTGGGTGGGCTCCTGTGTGCATGGACTGTGATCGCAAGACTCGGACTGTCCCAGGGGATTCTGTGAGCTCACCAGAGTCCTTCAACGGGCTCTGTCCACATTGAAACGAGCCACGAGCTAGAGCGGGGTCTGTTGTTTGCAACCAAGAACCATGAGCAAGATGGGGAAGTAAAGGAGATGTTTCTTAAAGATAACAGGGAACTAGTTGGGGTGGAGAGGGAGGGAGGGAGGGAGGGAGGGAAAGTAGCCAGTCTTTGTCAGACAAAATCTAGTTGTTAAACCTTTCCTGTGATCCTGTGTGTGTGATTCCTTTTACCAAACCCTCACATCTTTCCTGGTATATTTTTCATAGGAGGCTGCTGTCCAGGCATAACCCTGATTTTTGTCCTCTACAAAAACAGCAGTTTACAATGAATGCATGGACTTTCTTGGCAATAAGAATTCTTGGCAATGGCAAGAAAGAGGTTTTATTTTTCCCCTGGCCTGTGCTTGGGCACGTAGGAAGGGAAGCAGGTGGGTCTCCAAGGGAGACTGAGCAAGGAAAAGGGATGATTTCAGCATCACTGGCGGGTGCCCTCTGACCCCACACCACATAACGCACCTGCCACTCTGGCTTAGCGGGTCCCGGCCTTTCCACCCCAGGGACAGAATCTGTTGGAATCAAGTTGCCCTATTTAAGGAAATGGTGTTTGACTACAGAGACCTCCAGGTAACAAAGAGGTGGCTGTGGCAGGGGCTCTTCAGCAGGGGCGAGGGCAAGGGCTGAAGCAGATGAGGGGGATAAGGAGGGCACAGAGGTCGACACCCCTTCCAGGGCGGCCCTTCCCACCCAGCCACGGGAAGGGTGAGAGGTAAAACCTTCCACACAGCCTGCTGGTGGCACAAGGAAGCTGTCACTCCGAAGGTGAGGCTGTGCCCCACTGAGCTTCCAGAAACACAGCAAGAGCAGGGAGTCCTGCCTTCAGGACTGAAGACTAATTTGTTAATGGAGCGCCACGCAGGGGGTCTGCCCTCTGGATGGGTGCACGCAATTAGTCACTGTGCAGGTAGCAACTATCAAACACTTATTAAAATGCGGCTCTGCGCCACCCCCCACCCCAAGTGCCCCCGACTCCACATGCCCAGCAGGCCAGCTCTCAGGGACACCCCAGCTCATTTATCCTCCAAGTCCAAGCAGCAGGTGGGGGCAGGAGGCAGGATGAGCTGGGACATCGCGATTGTGGGTCGGGGAGATGACACTGGATGTGGTAAAAACACATTAGTTCCAGGTTTCATTTTTGTCGCTGCAGAAAATCTTCATTATCCTCTTGTCCGAGGCCCTGGTGGTTTCCAGATAGATCCTGAGGTGGGGAGGGTTTCTCCCCTAAGACAGGAGGACGAGTGTATGTTGAGTGGCTGAAAATCCCAACAATGAGCCTTGGGGTCCACACTTGGCTCTTGACACTGTAACCTGCCCACGTGCACCCCAGACTCATGGCAACAAGGTCTTGCCCCTGAGCCTCTGATGTGGTTGAGGCCAATGCCCAGATACCCGGGATCAGTGCCTTCTGCAGGAAAGGCTGCTGCACACAGACCCATGGTTTCCCTCCACACCCTGCACTTGCCCCGCACACCACGCCAGTTCCTCCTCTGCCCCTCAGCACACAGCGCCAGGCCTGCAGCACAGAAGGGCCCACCCACAGCCAGCTCACAGCCAGGCTGAGGAGCACATCCAGAGGCCTCTACCCAGAGGGCAGGGCATGGAGGCCCCAGGGAAAAGGATGGGTAATGGGTGCAGAAAGGGCTCTGGAGGCCAGGTGCCTGGAGGCCACACCTGCCAGCAATATTCAGCTGAGGGCAAGAGAGGGGACGGGAGCAGCCAAGAGTAGCCCTGGAAGGCAGGCAGGTGACAGAGCAGTTACAAGAGCCAGGGGCCCTGCACTGATATAATTACTATACATGGGGCTCTTTTAACAGACCACATGCTCACGGAGGGCAGGCCTTGTAGGATTCATTTAAATGAATAGCTCCCATGCCTGGAGCAGGGCCTGCCCAGCTCAGTGAGAAAGCTGAACTTGAAAAACTAGCAGGGGTCCCCATGAGCCATCTGTATACTCCTAATGAATGCTGTCTTGTTCCCACCGTCCCCATCAGCCCATCCACCAATGGCCCCGAGGATTAGGGAAGTGGGTGAGAGACACTGAGAAGCAGGGCTCCTGGGGCATCTGGGTGGCTCAGTCCATTAAGCCAGCGACTCTTGATTTTGGCTTAGGTCATCATCTCAGGGTTCGAGCCCCACATCAGGCGCTCTGCTCATAGCTCAGAGCCTGCTTGGGATTCTCTCTCTCTGCTCCTCCCGCTCTGGCTGTCTCTGTCTCTGTCTCTGTCTCTCTCTGTCTCTCTCTCTCTCTCTCTCTCTCTCTCTCTCTCTCTATCTTGCTCTCCCTCTCTCCCTCTCCCCCTTCCCCCAAATAAGTAAACTTTAAAAAAATAAATAAAAGAAGCTGGTCTCTGGTAAGTTGATGCCATTCAGAGCCCACCTACCCACTGCTCTGGCTCAGGCTGGTTCAGAAACTGTAGGCCCAAGGGAATCACAGCTGAGGTGATGATATGAACAGGAGCCCCTGGGGCAGCCGGGGGGAGGGGCAGGGAGGGGGTGTGATTAGGAACCATGCTCATAGATCTCACTTTTGGGTCCTTCATTGCCCCTGCTGAGGCGTACCCTGGGATCGCCATCGAGGTGCTGAGGAAGTCCCCAGGGCAAGCGTGCACACAGGCCCACCACAGACATCCGTCACAGTGGATCCACAAGAACAGCAATTGAATCAGATGCCTCACCGTCCTCTCGCCGTGGTGGGTAATCAGACCCCCTGCCCTGCCGTGTAGTGCGTCCAGGAACGTCACTAAGGGGTTGGGGCCTCCTAAGAAAGGGACCTGAGGCTGACGGGCACTCGTCAGCACACTTTACAAACCCAAGACTCAGGGCGAGAGGCACTGGTAATATAACCCCTCATTCCCATGTACAGATTGTAAGACTTGGCTGCCCAATCTAGGTCTCCTTGACTCCAACATCAAGACGTCATTCACTCCCCACTTGCCAGTGTCCGATGAGTGCTGGGCAGTGGTGTGAATGTTCTGGGTGATTTCCGAGGGACTGAACAAATCAAGGGGGTCACCAGGGAATGTCTGGGGCAAAAGCAAACTGGCAGCAGAACCCAGAGAACTTTCAAGTCAAAATAAAGAGGTTTCTTCGCTCCCCAGGCACCTGCTGAGTGCCCCTTACCTGCCTGGTCCCTGCACAGTGTCCTGCATCGGCTAAAACACAAACTGCAGGGTCAGACTCAGGTTTGAATCCCAGCTCCACCACTAACCATCTGTGTTACTTGGGAAATGGCTCACCATCCCCAATGTCACTTTCCCCAATTATAAAAAGGGAACCGCATTCTTAATAGGATTCCTATAAGGATTAAATGAAGCAAAGAACATGCCATGTGTAGCTGGGGTCTAGAGTCGGCAATGGGGTCATCTGGGGCCAGAAGAGCCTGTTTGGGGCATCTGACCTGGGCACTGAGGGATGTTTGAAACATCCTTGGCCCGTACCCAGTAGATGCCAGGAGTGCACACACGTGCACACACACGTACACATACACACAAGTGCAGGCACGTGTGCGCACACACACAGTGGTGACAACCACAAATGTCCCCAGACATTGTCGACTGTCAGCCAGGGGGCAGAATCACCTCTGATTGAGAAGCATGGCCTCTTTCAGCATTATTTCCTGCTGGTCTTCATGCAGCGTCCAATCAGAAGCACAGATGCGGGACACAGAGTTAAAGTTAAAGTTTATTAGAAATGTTTGCTCGTCTTGTGGAACACTCGCAGAGCAGATTACTCGCAATCCAAGGTTTTACTGTATTTCTAAATCATTTCCAAGTCGGTTGCACATACCATGCCCCTTTGTCGGTTGTGCTCAGGGTCTACACCCTGAGGACAAAACCATCCTCTCACATATTCACAAGTCAGTGACCAGCCTCAGGAAATTGAACACCAGTACAACACTGTAATCTAAACCATGGGTCATATTCCAATGTCATCAACTGTCCCAAAAATGTCCGTATTAAACTTTGTTCCTGCACAGAATGCATTCCAAGGTCACTAACTGTATTCTGTGGTCACATCTGTTTATTTACCTTCTATTCTGGAACATTCCTCGGCCTTGGTCATTCATGCCACAGAAATTTCGAGGAACAGAGGCCTGTGTGTTACTTTCAGGCTGTGCATCAGTTTGGGTTTCCCTGTTGTTCCTTCATGTTCACATGATGGTGCATAGACACCCCTCCAGTGGCCTTAGTGACCGAGTCAAAACCCCCCAAAACGCCCAGGCATTTCTGAGTCTCAAAAGGGCTTCTTCCCGTGTGCGGGTCTACCATGTCCTGCCACTGCTGGACTTCCGTCCGTCTTGGATCCCCCCTGACCATGCTGGTGGCCTAGGAATCCACTTGGAGAAGCCACAAAGGGCTGCCATGGCCCCCGAGAGGATGCAGAGCCCGGCTCTCCTCCATCGGCCTCTTTGGGGATGCTCGGCTCCTGACAGAGGTGAGGCGGTGAGGGGAGAGTCTTGCCCTTGCCAGTGTCTGGGCCTGAAGCCCCAACGCTTGGGCTGAACAGAAGGTAGGCTCCCCTGGGCTTGATCCCACCGGCTGCTCCCACAGAGGCTCCTGGCTGGTCTGAGGGCTGGGGCCAGCTCACAGACAGAGCCCTCTTCTTCCCTCCCGTGCTCTCCCAAGCGGTGAGCTTTTATAGGACACTCTCATACTCCTCCTCCAGGGCTCCCCTTAGGGGGCGCAGACATTCCACTATCAACACTATGGTCAGGACTTCTGGTCCCCAAGTGGCAGGGAGGCCGGGAAGCGAGGCAGGAGCAGCCCACAGGGTGCCCCACCCACACCCCCTCCTGCCAAGGCTGCTGCCTGCAAGGCATCTCTGCCCCAGCATCAACCATGGATGGTGGGCTCACTGCACGCCCATGCCCCTGTCCTATGCCCAATAGGCAACGCTGAGGCATTTCCTACACTGTCCCCACACTGTCCCCACGGTCTCTCAGAGGAGCCGCACACCCTTTATTGGTCCCCATCCTGCCCTGCTCCCTTAGGAGCATTAACATCACTCAAACTTGTCTCAGGATAAGTCCCAAACTCAGAGCCCCTCCGTCCCAAGAAAGGTCCCTCAGGGTCTTCGGTGGCCATGCCTGACGGGGCCTAAGCCTCAGAGAGACACCGGCTGAGCCTTCTTGCACAGACTGCCAGACAACAAAAATGCAACTGAGCAGATTTTAAAGATCTGATTGGCTTTAGGACTCATGAATTGGGTAGCACCCCAAGCGGCAAGCAGAAGGGGCTCCAAGGAGCTGGACAGAAAGGAAGGTCCATCTAGAAGGAGGGCTGGGTAAGAAAGTTACTAGCAACAGCGAAGGGCTGTTGCAGGGAGGCTTTTGTCCAGGGGGAAAACAAGGGGTCCCTGGATCCAGGAGATGTCTTCTTTCTTTGGGGGGGGGGGTGGAGAGGCCCCTATGGCAGAGTCACTGGCACTGATGGAACATTCCTGGCTGGTTCAGACTACGTCTCTGAGGGGGGCTGAAATGCAGTTGGATTAGGCCTTAAGCCCCAGTTTGGGAACTTCAGCGAAGTGACACTATTTGGGGCCTGTGGTTTTCTTTCTAATGACACCCACAGCACCCCCACCGCCACCCCGCCACCCTGCTCACCTCCAGCTCACTGACCTTGGGGCTGACCCCGCCCTTCAGAAGGGAGGCGGTGTCAGGTCAAACAAAACTTGCAGGTAGGTCTGAGATGCCTGAGAATTATCAGAGGCCACAGGACAGGAGGGAGGGGGCAGTATAGGGGTCAAACTGAAACTGACAAGGGTGTCATCAAGGACACCAACACCCTGGATGGGATCAGAGGAGGCGCCCCTGAAGCCACGTCAGTCCCCCAGATGCTCCTGCTGTACTGCTGTACGTGGATAACCCAGGGCTCATCGGAGTGGATGACAAGCATCCCTCATGAGTTATTAACAGCATCGGTAACGGTGAGACAAAACGATCCCTGGAACACTGTGAGACACCTCAAGTTGTGATTCAATAGGAATAATCATTGTTATTGTAACAGTGAGTTAGAAAATGATTTTATGTTAAGAAACCAACGAGTGGAGACGATTGATGGGAGCACACGAGAGCCTGGCCTGGGTGAGTGATCTGAGGTTGAGGGTTTGTCCTGGATGTTCAGCGTGTGGAGAGGGGGGAGGGGCAGGGTGGAGGAAGATGGATATTTTCAATGCACACACCTCTATCACAACAGCAGCAAATCAAGGGGCAGTACCCCCAGGTGTCAGAACGTAAAGGACGGTCTGGTAAGAACCTGGGTCCCTGAACTTTCATTAACCTAGGAGACGCTGGAATTGAAAAACACCAGCTTGGATAAGACACCAGGCTCTCAGGACTGCTGTGGAGGCAGTGTAGACAAGAAGAGTAGGGGCATTTACTCTGCTAAGTGCATTTCCGGAATCGTCTGTTCACCCTGCAGCAACCCCATCACTCAAGCGGCTAGCCAGGCTCAGGGACACAGCCCTGAGCAGCCCTGTACGTGGTGGAGCAGGGGCTCAAACCCCAGACTCCAAGCTTCCCCGTCCTTCCAGAGAGACAGGGCAAGAATAAATGAGTGGGGGAAAGAACTGGGTGTGTGGGAGGGGAAAACAGTGCAGAGGAGAAACCACATATCCAGCCATGTGCAGCAGGGAAGCACACAGATGAGCTCCTATAAGGTGAACCTTTTAATTCAGAAACAACCCAGGGCTAACGGGCTTGGCTATCCACTTGCTGCCACACCGTAACCAAGGCATGGGCCTCTGACTGCTATTGCAAATGTCACAGAATGGATGCACATGGAGTGGAATTTTAAACTGGTGTGTTCCTTGTTTCCCCCCTCGCATCCCTCTTCTGTCCAGAAAAAGGAGTTGTGGCCTCATGCATTACCTTCTAATGAAATTTCAACATATTTTCAGTACACTACAATTTAATAGAGATGAAAACATAAAAGCTGTAAAAACACTTCAGAATGGAATTAGCCCACACTGTCTACTCAGGCTGCATTTCTTTGTGACCTAGTTGGTCTACTTAAGAAAGGAAGGAGAATCTCAAAGTATGTATGGGGATGTCTCTCCCTCTCCTGTGTTCATCTGCATCAATCGAGCAGTTACTGAGCACGGAGTCGGGTAGGTGCTCTGCTAACTGCTGTAAAAGAACAATCTTAACCAACAAGCACAGGCCCCGGGAGGCACTGGCACTTTTCCTTCTACATGAAAGGCCAGGAGCAGAGCCTCTGGGAGGCCAGGTCCCCGTGCGGCTGGCGCGCACTGAGCCAGTCTGCAGGGCACCGCCTCTGTCCTGATTTGATAGCATGTGGGTCTTTTTCTACACTAATTTTCTGTTGCTACTGCAAAAAGTTATCTCAAATCGTGGCTTAGATGACCTCAGTGGATTCTGGAGGTCAGAAGTGGCTGACACCAAGTATGGGCAGGTTGTGCCCCACCTCCCTGGGGGCCTGTGGGGTGGGGCCTCTCCTGTTCCATCACTCTATGGGCACAGCGCACCGCTGGCCGGGTGGCCGCTGAGGCCCGTCCTGGCTGCAGGGTCCCCTGCATTCCACGACTCCGCACCCTTCCTGCATCTTCAAGGTGCAATGAGTCCGTCTTGTCCCTCTCACCACCTCTTTCCCTTTGGCCTCATCACTTCCACCTGTCTTATGCCTCCTTCTTCCACGTTTAAGGGTCCGTGAGGCAATGGTGCGCCTGTCCAGACAGTCTAGGAGGGCTTCCCATCCCCAGGCCCTTATTTAATACATCCTCAGTGCTCCTTAGGCCACAGCAGAGGACCTGGCCACAGGCCCAACGGGTTACAGTAGACATCTTTGGGGGCCATTTCTCCGCCTCCCATAGGCTTCTCACTGGCCCGTTCTTTACCACCCTTTCAACTCCTTTTCTGAAACATCCAGGCTGCTGGGATAACGCTGAAATCCATTCGTCTCTTCTCTGATGATCCATCCACCACTTGCTACTCTGCCCGGTCCTCGTTTTACAACAGGAGTCTGCAAAAAACGCTTCCCCTTTGGAAGTAACAACTGTTTCCTGGCTTTCTCACATGTTTTTCAAGCTCTCTCCTTTTATTTCTGGTAACAGATCCGCCTCACCCCACACAGCACTACTGATATGGGCTCACACCCAAGGTCTGCTCCTTCAGAACCTCCATACTGATTCCTGCCTGTTGGAAGTTTGCAGGAAGACTGTCTCTCCCCATGACATGGGATGGGGCACGGCATGAATCTTATGGTTCTGACCTCCAAGGAGGAGACCTGGTCACTACCCTCCCCAATGACGTCACAGAAAGACTCCTGGTCTGGTCACATAGCCAGTTGGGAGTCACGTGCCCAGCAGGAAACAAGTCACTGTGTCCACATCCCCCACCCTGCCCCATGGTAAGGGAAGGGGGCAGTTAGCCTCACTCACCTCAAACCCACAAATGGCTTTCTAACAGAACTGGGCAGATTATGGTAAAGAAAAGAAACCTGACATGTGTCACATTTTTCAGCACATGAGTCCATCGCTACGACGTCACTGCCATCATCAATGCTACTCATTCTCAGTACTAAATGGAACCGGAAATCTCTAAAATTTCTGATAAGGAAAATGTCTTTTGCGGAGGGATGGAGGGACAACACTCTTTTGCAAAGGCATGCCGATGAATAAAACCTTGTGCCTGAGGTGAGAACTGGACAAAAAACAGAAAAAAACAAAACAAAACACAAACCCACGGCATCTGGAGGACTTTTCCCCAGGGGTTGAGGACCTTGGTTAAGCCCACACCAAAACAGAGTGACGAGGCCAATTACATTTTTAGTCATTTTAAAAAATAATAAATGATAAATCAACAAAAGGGCCCGAGCAACAGAGGAGCTTCCTTTCCCCTCCTCCTCCTGGGAGAAGGCAGATGTTCAGGTAAAGACTGGAGTGTGTGTGTGTGTGTGTGTGTGTGTGTGTGTGTGCGCGCGCGCGCGCGCGCGCACGTGCTCACACCCATATTGGTTACTCTGTCCCAAACACCGTGACTCAAAATTCCGAGAATCTGAATTCTTGTGTTCTATGTCCTGCTCATCCCCATAAATGTGTTCTGAGAAGAAAAAACACTTAAAACTCATCAATGTATGTTAAACTGAGATCACGACCCTAGAAAAATAGTCTGGGGACATTAGTGTCAGAAAATAATAGTTTATGGTTCAGTGCCTTATTGTCTTCAAAGGTGCAGAGTTCAACCCCAAGCTCACTGCAAGTAGTCGGGGTAAAAGAAAGGAATTTGTTTGAAACCCATTCTGCATTCAAATACGAACTGTCTGAAATGTGAGTAACTTGGCAGAAGGCCGAAATGTGTCTCTTCCTAAGCGGCGCTGGGCTATTTTTTCCAGGAAGTCATGTTCTGCACGATCTTCGTGGCCGGCTGCTTGTATCTAACATCAGCCCTGAAGCTGATGTGCAAGAATTTGGAGTACAGCCCCTCCTCCTACTCGAGAACGTTTCCGTCATTGCTCCTTTGTACCTCCCCTTTACTACTAAGATTTCTGGCAGTAATGGAGTGGGTTTGCCTCTAAGAGAACTGACTTCATCTACACAGGTGCCGAATGCAGTGGATGTTCTTCCCACCTCCGTTTTGTAGACAACCAAGATGGGACTCAGGAAGACGGCTGTATTGAGTGTTCCGATTCCCACCTTTCCAACATCACCTACCTGACTCTGGTGCCAATCTCAGCAACCTCCCAAGATCACGTGGCGACTAGGTGGGAGACAACCAGGTCTGGCTGGCTCTAGAGCACACATTCCACTCCACCGAGGAATCTGGGGTACGTAACGGTCAAAATTTTACAACCGATATGACAGCTACTATTTGTCGCTGGAGCACACGTGGACATTTTGTTACCCTTTTCTCCACTGCAAGAAGAGAGGTGGTTTCTAGTCTGCCTAGTATCCCATCCTGGCTTTCTGGCCTCCTCACCAATACAGCCAACATGCACCCCACCAGATTCCTCCAACTGTCCACCCCTGACAGGGTGCCGCGTGTCCTAACGGGATCTGTGAGTGTGTCCCCTTCACAGATCCCATTGCCCTATCTGAAAAAACAGTGGGAAATCTACCAGACTCTTTGCAAGAAAAGTGAAACGTGGTTCACTGTTGGCTGTTCCCTGCAGGACAGGCCCATTCACATGTGCCTCTGGAGCAGACGGGAGGTGGAGGCGGCCCGTTGTTTCCTGCCCACCCACCCTCACCACCTCAGGCGTGGCTCAGAATTACCCCCCTCTGTGTGTCTTCCACCACAGTGGAGACGCTGCTAAGACACCGCCTTCTCCAGAACAGCATGTCCTTCGTCAGACCCTGTGACCTGCCAGGCCGGCACCTTGCCCCTGCTGGGACCCCATCACATCACCCCCTCTCCCACTCCAAACTCTCCACCACACCAGGGACAAACCTCAACAACGCACGTCGGGTGCATTCTGTGGCTCCCCCTTTCATCCCGAATGAAGTCCCAGCTCCAGGGTTCTGGCCCTCACTTCAGCCGCATCTCACGCGACCTCTCCTTTACACACCTGGACTGTTTTCCAAACGGCACGCCTGACACTTCCCCCCACGGACACCATTCTGCCTCATGTCCAGTGTCACTGTGAGGATGCCACTTACCTTTCTGGGTGGTAGCTTCAAACTAGAAAAAAACGGAGGTCTCCTCAACTCCCTCACAAGGTTGCTTTGAAGATGAAGTCACATTATATATGTGGTGCAGACCTCGAAATACGTGCTACTTGGAGATGTTAACAATGAGGAGCCCAGGGCATCTGGTGACTGTGTAAGACAGGGCCAGTTATGTGACCCCCCAGTGCCTCCTCCCCCTGCCTGGAACACGGGAACAAGAGTAGGACCTACCTCATAGCGTTGCAGTGAGAACTGAGTGGTTCAGACCCTTCGCCGAGCACCTGATGCGTGACGGACAACGAGGAAGCTTAGCCCCCATCGTCATCACTGACAAGCAACAAAGGCAAAAGACAGGAAGGTAAAATTAAACTGCCTTAGAACTCACAACCTCCTTGAGGCAGGCAGAGCACAGGAACTCAGGACCGCATGAAGTATAATGCATAAAGCATTACCGTTAATGCTTTGCTAGAGGCAAAAAGCCACATTAGCTTGACAAAAGCCAGACCTCCAGGATCCCGCAAGACCTCTTCGACATGCAAACACCGTCATTTTGCAAAATGCCTTGATTTCTACCTGTCCCCAAGTTGAAAGCTCCTCACAATCCCAGTGCATCTCTTTCTGCCCAGGGGTCCTGTCCCTGTGCCTTTGATAAAACCACCTTTTTACACTGAAAATGTGTCAAGAATTCTTTCTTGACTGCTCACTCTGACCCCATATAAAGTCACATCACACCACCCGCCATCCACCACCACCAGCACCATCATCAAGATCATCCCTGGTGCACCAGGGCGACGTGTGACCCCCTTGAAGCTCCCTGGGCTCAGCCTCATGAGCAGCCGCGTCAGTGCTTGTCCAATCTGTGTTCCGGCACAGTCCTCACACCCATCTGCTGTACGAAACCAGTAAGTAACTGCGGCCACTACTTTTAGCACTCCCCATGAACCAAGCACCGCCCTGTGACTCTGACACACACGAAGCAGACTAATCTCTCCCCCCCAGGCAAGTAGGAGACTTGGAGCCGCCTTGTCTCCTCCTAGACAGCGGCAAAGATTTCTGTTCTCTGCATCGCCAAGCAGCTACCTCTATCCCGGGAGCGTGGCGGCGTCTACAGGAGGTGGGCTGGAAGGAGGTCTGCGCAGAGTCCCAGGCACAGATGAGTGACCTTGCAGCTGGATGACCAGTGGTCAACCTCCTGACCCCAACTGAGAGGCAGTTCCCACCACAGAGAAACAAGTTATTGGTGCTACAGTTCCTACTGCTCCCTAATAATGAACCCTGAGACTTAGCTCTTCAAAGACAGTAACACCTGTTATCCCTGTTTTGGGGAGAGGGAGTCATGGGAAGGGGACTCAGGAGCAGCTCTGCCTGGCAGTTCTCACTCAGGGTCTCTCGCAAGACTGTAGTCAGATGGCGGCTGCCATGAGAGTCGCCTTCCGTCACATGCCTGGAGTCTGCATAGGGAGACTCAGAGACAGCTGGGGCTTCGGCAACATCTCCTTTCCTATGCACCTCCCCCAGCATAGTGACTTCATGCTCCCTGGCGTGGCAGCTCTGAGCCTCAAAAGGGGTATGTTCAGTGAGAGACACAACCAAGAAGACACTGCCTTTTGGACGCCTTTTCCAAACGAGTCCCAGAAGCCATGCATCATCACTTCTGCCACATTCCCCACCCGGGTGACAGAGGCCGACCCAATTTCAAAAGGAAGGGACATAAGAATGACTTTATTTTTTTTTTCTTTTAAAGTCTACTTATTTTAGGGGCAACCCGGGTGGCTCAGTCAGTTGAGCATCTGACTTTGGCTCAGGTCATGAGCTCACAGTTCGTGAGTTTGAGCCTTGCGTTGGGCTCTGTGTTGATAGCTGGGATCCTGGAGCCTGCTTTGGATTCTGTGTCTCCCTCTCTCTCTGCCCATCCCCCACTCATCTCTCTCAAGTTTATGTATTTTTGAGAGAGAGCTTGAAGGGGGGAGGGAGGGAGGGAGGGAGGGAGGGAGGGAGGGAAGGAAGGGAAGGGAAGGGAAGGGAAGGGAAGGGAAGGGAAGGGAAGGGAAGGGAAGGGAAAGAGAGAGAAAGAGAGAGAGAGAGAGAGGGAGAGAATCCCAAGCAGGCTCTGTGTTATCAGCACAGAGACTGACAAGGGCCTCAAATGCACTAACCATGAGATCATGACGTGAGCTGAAATCAAGAGTTGGACGCTTAACCAACCGAGCCCCCCAGGAGCCCCAAGACTGACTTTCAGTGAGGCAGGGGCAGAGTTCCATAAGAACACATAGACAAAGGGGCGCCTGGGTGGCTCAGTTGGTTAAGCGGCCCACTTTGGCTCAGGTCATGATCTCACAAAGGTGATTAACAAACGTGTGGGTTTGAAAGGTGATTAACAAAGGTGTGGGTCCCTGAGTTGGAGCCCCGCGTCTGGCTCTGTGCTGACAGTTCAGAGCCTGGAGCCTGTTTCAGATTCTGTGTCTCCCTCTGTCTGACCCTCCCCCATTCATGCTCTGTCTCTCTCTGTCTCAAAAATAAATAAATGTTAAAAAAAATTTTTAAAGGACACGTGGGACAGGGAATATCAGCATGGCCATTTGTGGAATATGCAATCTGCCATAATCTGGCTCCCAGACTGCCTCCTGAACCTCATTCCCAAGAAGCCTCACATCACTTCCCCTCTCTCTTGCCTGACTTTGAGACTTATCCATTCCTCCATTCTTGCTCAGGATTTCATCCGGTTTCTGGAGCAGTAAACTCACTCTGCGAACAGTCATCCACATCTCTCATTTACACTTAGGCCAACAGCTTCCGAACGTTATTTGCCCACATGTGAAAACAGTGGTTTTCTTTGCCAGGAATGTACGTCAGATCTGTCTGGCTGCATGGGGTGCTGGGAAGGGGAGCCCTCTGGGTTAAATGAAGAATGGGGTGCATGTCCAAGAGCAATTGAAAATGCTCCCCCCACACACATACCCGACCCTCACTATAAACATGCTCCCATTTTAAGGTTTACTCTGTGGTCACAGAGCTAAGAGATAGAGGCGGTGAATCTGGGGTTTGAACCCAGGCAATCTGAGCCCAAACAATGTTTTAACCCCTATCCAACTGTGACCCTAACAAGGAAGTGGCCTCTGCATCTCTAAAGCCCTCATCAATCACCAGGACGACGAGCATGGTTAACACAGGTTGCTGGTCCCAGACACTCAGGTCCAGGGAGGGGATAAGAATGTGCATTTCTTATGTTTTTAAAAAGATTTCATTTTCGGGGTGACTGGGTGGCTCAGTCGGTTCAGTTTGACTTCGGCTCGGGTCATGATCTCACCATTTGTGAGTTCAAGCCCCATGTTGGGCTCTGTGCTGACAGCAAAGGGCCTGGAGCCTCTTTTGGGTTCTGTGTCTTCCTCTCCCTCTGCCCCACCCCTGCTCACTCCTACTATCTCTCTCTCCCTCGCTCTCTCTCTCTCTCTCTCTGTCTCTCTGTCTCTCTCAAAAATGAACAAACATTAAAAAAAGTTTCTATTTTTAAGTAATCTCTACATCCAACATGTTGTTGAGATCAAGAGTCACGTGCTGTACCTACTGAGCCCCAGCCAGGCACCCCACGAATCTACATTTCCAGTGAGCTTCTGAGAGTGCCTGCCTAGGTAAGCTGGTCCACAGGCCTTACTGACAACACTCCTGAACTCTTATACCTGAACAGAAACTCTGAGAATTAAAAAAGAAAATGTATTTCTTCTTACTCTGATTGCAGCAGGAAATAACTGCAAGAGGAATGAATATAAGAAACCCACACCTTTGTTAATACTTAAAACTCCAGATGTTTTATGTATGCGTATGTTCAAGTGTATATTTTTTCAGTTCACAAAATTAGTTTCCCTTTTAATAAAAATTGCCTGTGATTTTAAATAATCCAAGGATGTAGACTATGATTCTGAAAAGTAATCAGCTTTATGAAAAAGTAAAAGATGAATCATCCTTGTTATTAACATCACATCACCTTACCGGTCTGGCCAGTGGTCGTCTTCTCTCAGAAGTGGGCCAGGATCCCTGCACAACAAGCTGGAAACCAAAGTGAAGGAGTCCCAGGCCACATCTTTCTGGGAGCCTGTTCTCACCATTATTATTGTAATAAGAAATGCTAACTGGCATCAAACGGAAATCACGTGAACGGTCTGTGCAAAAGGACTACAAAAAAAGTTTTTATTATTGTTATTTCAATTTCTAGATATTTCATTGTAATGAGAGAAATCACAGGCCTGGCTGAGAGTTACTCTGGTATTTTGTGGTGCCGTGAGGAATATTTTTCCCTCCTAATCTCTGCTTAAAGTGTAAGTAAGAGTGCCTCTATCCACTGCCGTGAACAAAAAGCACAAAAGGATTCAGGGGCGCCTGGGTGGCGCAGTCGGTTAAGCGTCCGACTTCAGCCAGGTCACGATCTCGCAGTCCGTGAGTTCGAGCCCCGCGTCGGGCTCTGGGCCGATGGCTCGGAGCCTGGAGCCTGCTTCCGATTCTGTGTCTCCCTCTCTCTCTGCCCCTCCCCCATTCATGCTCTGTCTCTCTCTGTCCTAAAAATAAATAAAAAAAAAAAAAAAAAAAAAAAAAACGTTGAAAAAAAAAATTAAAAAAAAAAAAAAAAGGATTCAGAAAGTAATAACAAAGATAAACAACTTTGCAATAAAATTTCAGCTCCAGTAATTTCCCATCTATGTCTTCTCACTGAATCATGTAGTCCTGATCTTTGCACTTTGCACGTGCGTGCTGCACTGAGCAGCCGTTTCATATCCGACGCTTCCCAGTGAGCCCAGTCGACACCTGCTCGGAGTGCCCGTGCAGTCACTGAGTTCGACAGTCGCCCCATAACAGGCCTTCCTCTGCGATTTTCTGGTCTTTCTCAGGCAATCAATCACAGTGTCTGAGACAGAATGAGTTGTCAGTCAACCCCATCCATCAAAGAGGGCTTCAGATGTGATTACTTAAAGCCGTTCACTCTTGGAAGCAAATGCTGAATATGGTTTTCCCAGCTGAAACCACTGACGTGGTTTTCAGCCAGCGAGTGTGGGCCTCACCAGCAGAGCGACCGCCAAATGCATCAGGGCACCTCAGGGAATGTTCCAGAGACAGAAAGGAGGTAGAAGGCGGGAGGGTGGGGGCCAGGAGCAGGGGGAGAGGGCTCCTCAGGTGGCATATAGGAACAACACTTCTGTTCTGTTGAAACAATGCCCTCAAACCCAAGATAGATTTCACCATGTATTATCACATTATATTATTTGCAATTCCCATTGATAAGTTAATGGATGTTGTAGGTATGTCCACTTCTATGCAACGCTGCTCTGAACAATCTACGGGTTAAATTTCATCAGCCTTGGAGAAGGGCGGTGGGGGGGGGAGGCTGTGGAAAACAAACCTCCCAGGACAGAAGGGCAGCATGGACGCACCATGGCCTTCAGCAGAACCCCAGGGCTGAAGGAGCCCGGCATGGATTGAGCAAGGCCACTGTGCACCGAGCTGTCTGCACGGACGACCCCACTCACTCCTCGCCACAACTTGTGATGATTTCCTCATTTCACAGATGGAGAAATTGAGGCTTGCCCAAGGTCACATGCTCGGATTGAAATCCAAGCTTTCCAGCCACAAAGACTAGGTTTTCAGCTAGGATGCTATGGAGATCCCGGGGTGGCTCATAGGGTCGGGGGGGTGGTGGTGTGGACCCCTCAGTGCTCCTCTCTAGCTAGCCACCCTCTGCAGGATCACCCGCCCAGTGGCTCTGTCCCCCGACACCCACCATCTAGTGTAGCCCAAATACCTGACAACAGCTGCCGAGTCCCTTGTCACCGAGCCCCAGCCAGCTCTTCAAACTGCCTTCCAAGGCACAGTTTTCATTCCCCCACATGATCTCCCTGAACCAAATCTCATTAATAAAAGACGAGAAATACGTTTTAACAAAGGTCTTGCTGAGATGTCTCTGCAGCAGACGCTGTCAAAAACTTCCCCCTGCTCCTTGAGCAAGAAGAATTTTTCTCCACGGGCAAAGCAATCTCCCTTCCTTCCAGCAGGTCCTTGGATCGCCGGAAGCAGCCTGAGTGTGAACTCGTATTTGTATGTGTGCTGTTGCTTCCTCCCTTGTTGAAAAATGCAAATCTCCCTGGTGTACTTAAAATATGCCATTAATTACCGAACATTGTGTGGGTTTCGAAAGAAAAGAAAAAAAAAAAAAAAAAAAAAAGAGAGTACATGATTGGAGACTCCCTTTCACTCTGAAGATGTTCTGGGCAACATGGAAGGAAGTCACTGGAGTGTGACTGGCTGTCACCAGGAGTCGGGTGGTGACAGTGGCTGCGAGTGCCACACAGCAGAACGCTGCAGCCTTGGGAGGCATAGCTCCCAAGCCTTGGATGCCTTGGGAGGCATAGCTCCCAAGCCTTGGATGCCTTGGGAGGCGTGGCTCCCAAGCCTTGGAAGCCTTGGGAGGCGTGGCTCCCAAGCCTTGGAAGCCTTGGGAGGCGTGGCTCCCAAGCCTTGGAAGCCTTGAGAGGGCAGAGATGCTGCCCCTGCTCAAGGAGACCTTGGGTGGGCCCTGAGGAAGCGGCTTTGTTTGACCTCGTGGTCTGAAAACCTGCAGGGCCCAGCCCACGCTGCACATGTCCAGCAGGGGACACAGGAGTCTGCTCTGGCAGAAGAGGCACAAAGACAACTCCCTCTAAGCCAAACCTTCAAAGAGGCGCCTGGTGTCCTCCCGCTCAAAGGTCTGCAATGGCCCTGCCTTGCGCACGTCTTCCCTCTAGAGTCTCCTGCTTTCTATTCAAGTTTACTTACGCTTGTTTCCCACGTCATCATGCTCAACAGACAGGAGGGTTGGCTAGGAGCCCTCCAGCCCCGGATCAGAGACCCACAACAGGAAGGCATGTGTCCTGGCTGCACCGCGTGGGCTGGCGGTTTCAAAGGCCAGAGAGGGTGCCGGGACCCCAGCCACACACGGCAGGTAGTCACAGGCTGCTTCTAGTCCTCTCCACTGCCTTTGTGTTTTGCATCTCAGGAGCTTGAGTTCTGTGCAGTGCCCTGCACAGCCCCGTGGAGCGCTCAGGAAGAGAGGGAAGCCGAGGAAAGAGAACCCGCGGGCTCCCTGCCAACAGCTCTGAACAATGGCATGGAGCAGCGTGGGCCCCACGCAGCTTAGATCCAGTAGAAGCCGTGTTCTTGCTCCTCCTCCATCAAGACAGCAGCCTGCGGGTCTCTGGCTATCAGGCTTTGACTCTTGGCCGAGTGACCATCATCCAGGAATGGCGTGCTGTATCCACGGGGCAGAGGCTGTGGGCAGAGGTCGCGTTCATGCCACCAACCAGAGCAGTGGAAACCCAAGTAAAGGGAGAAGGGCCCACAGAGGCCACACCCCACTGCCTGGCTGAACACAAACAGACCCATCGGGCGACCAGCCTCAAAACAGCCATGAGCCCTGCCTGCTCACCTTCCTCCTGGAAGTCAGCCCCGCACCTCCACTGCATTGACAGATGGCCTCTCCCTCCCCCATTGTCCAGACCCAAGACTCCAATAAACTTCTGTCTCCTTTTTTCTGCCTCCAGTGAATCTGTCAACATATACATACATATATACACACATATATAGGATGTATATCTATATGTATGTGTATATGTATATGTATATGTATGTGTATGTGTATGTGTATGTGTATGTGTATGTGTATATGTGTATATGTATATACATGTATATATATATATATATATATATATATATATATATATATATATATATATATATATATGTTTTTATACACACGCACACACACACACACACACACACACGCACACACTACACCTTTATCCATTCACGCATCGATGGACGTTTGGACTCTTTCCATACTTTGGCTATTGTTGATAGTGCTGCTATAAACACAGGGGAGCATGTGCCCCTTCGAAACAGCATATTCGTATCCCTTGGATATCGTAATTGGTGGCTTACAGGGTAGTTCTACTTTAGTTTTTGAGGAACCTCCATACTGTTCTCCAGAATGGCTGCACCATCTTGCATTCCCACCAATGATGCAACAGAGATCCTCTTTCTCTGCATCCTCACCAACATCTGTTGTTGCCTGACTTGCGAATGTTAGCCATTCTGACAGGTATAAGGTCGTATCTCATTGTGGTTTTGACTTGTATTTCACTGATGATGAATCAAATTGAGCATTTTTTCATGTGTCAGTTGGCCATCTGGATGTCATCTTTAGAGAGGAGTCTATTCATGTCTTTTGCCCACTTCTTCAGTGGATCATTTGCTTTTTGGGGGGTTTGAGTTTGATAAGTTCTTTATAGATTTTGGATACGAACCCTTTATCTGATATGTTGCTTGCAAATATCTTCTCCCATTCTTTCACTAGCCTTTTAGTTTTGCTGATTGTTTCCTACGCTGTGCAGACATTTTTATTTTGATGAGGTCCCAGAAGTTCATTTTTGTTGTTTCCCTTCTCTCTAGAGGACATGTTGAGTAAGCAGTTGTTGGGGCCAAGATCAAAGAGACTTTTACCTGCTGCTCCTCGAGAATTTGGTGGCTTCCTGTATTACATTTAGGTCTTTCATCATTTTGAGTTTATTTTTGTGTATGGAGTAAGAAAGTGGTCCAGGTTCATTCTTCTGCATGTCGCTGTCCACTTTTCCCAGCAACACTTGCTGAAGAGACAGTCTTTATTCCATTGGATATTCTTTCTTCTTTGTCAAAGATTAGTTGGACATACGTTTGCTGGTCCATTTCTGGCTCTCCATTCTGTTCCATTGATCTGAGTGTCTGTTGTTGTGCCAGTATCATACTGTCGTGATGATGATTACAGCTTTGTATCATCAACGATAGCTTGAAGTCTGGGATTGTGAGGCCTCCTGCTTTGGTTTTATTTTTCAAGATTGCTTTGGGTATTTGGTGTCTTTTCTGGTTCCAAACAAACTTTAGGGTCATTTGTTCTAGCTCTGTGAAGAATGTTGGTGTTACTTTGATAGGGATTACGTTGAATATGTAGATTGCTTTGGATGCTATCGACATTTTAACAATAGATGTTCTTCCTATCCAGGAGCATGGAATCTTTTTCCATTTCTTTGTGTGTCTTCTTCAATTGCTTTCATAAGCTTTTGATGGTTTTCAGTGTATGGATTTTCCACCTCTTTGGTTAGATTTATTCCTAGGTATCTTAGGGGTTTTTGTGCAACTGTAAATGGGATCAATTCCTTGATTTCTCTTTCTGTGGCTTCATTGTTGGTGTATAGGAATGCAACCTATTTCTGCACATTGATTTTATATCCTGCAACTTTGTTGAATCCATGGATCAGTTCTAGCAGTTTTTGGGTGGAATCTTTTGGGTTTTCCATATCGACTATCATGTCATCTGTGAAGAGTGAAAGTTTGACTTCCTTCTGGCTGATTTGGATGCCTTTTATTTCTTTGTGTTGCCTGATTGCAGAGGCTAAGACTTCCAGTTAATTCTATGTTGAATAATCGTGGAGATAGTGAACATCTCTGTCTTGTACCTGACCTTAGGGGGAACGTTCTGTTTTTCCCTCTTGAGGATGATATTAGCGTTGGGTCGTTCAATATGGCTTTTATGATCTCGAGTTAGGCTCCTTCTATCCCTACTTTCTTGAGAGCTTTTATCATGAAACCTTGCTGTATTTATTCAAATGCTTTCTCTGCACCTATTGAGAAGATCATATGGTTCTTGTCCTTTCTTTTATTGATGTGATGAATCACGTTAATTATTTTGTGGATATTGAACCAGCCTTGCATCTCAGGTATAAATCACACTTGGTTGTGGTGAATAATTTTTTTTTTTTTAATATTGTTGGATCCGGTTGGCTAATACCTTGTTGAGGAACTTTGCATCCATGTTCATCAGCGAATTTGGTCTATAGTTCTCTTTGTTAGTGGGGTCTCTGTCTGGTGTTGAAATCAAGGTAACGCTGGCTTCATAGAAAGAGTTTGGAAGTTTTCTGTCCATTTCTATTTTTTTGGAACAGTTTCAAGAGAATAGGTGTTAACTCTTCTTTAAGTGTTTGGTAGAATTCCTCTGGAAAACCATCTGGCCCTGGAATCATGGTTTTTTTTGGCAGATTTTTTTTTTTTATTACTAATTTGATTTCCTTACTGACTATGGGTTTGTTCACATTTTCTACTTATTCCTGTTTCAGCTTTGGTAGTGTATATATTTGTAGGAATTTGTCCATTTCTTCCAGATAGTCCATTTTAGTGGCATATAATTGTTCATAATATTCTCTTATTATTGTTTGTATTTCTGTTGTGTTGGTTGTGATTTCACCTCTCTCATTGTTGATTTTGCTTATTTGGTTCCTTTCCTTTTTCTTCTTGATCAAACTGACTGACTAGTGGTTTATCAATTTTGTTAATTGTTTCAAAGAACCAGCTTCTGGTTTCATTGATCTGTTCTACTGTTTTGTTTGTTTGTTTGTTTGTTTTTGGTTTTGATAACATTAATTTCTGCTCTAATGTTTGTCATTTCCTGTCTTGTGGTGTTTTTGGGTTTTACTTGCTGTTTTTTTCCAGCTCCTTAAGGCATAAGGTTAGGTTGTGTCTCTGAGATCTTTCTTCCTTTTTTAGGAAGCCCTGCGTTGCTATTTACGTTCCTCTTATGACCACCTTTGCTGCATCGCAGATGTTTTCGGTTGTGGTGCTATCATTTTCTTTGACTTCCATATACTTAATTTCCTCTTTCCCTTCTGTGTTAGCCCATTCAATTTTTGGTAGGATGTTCTTCAGTCTCCAAGTATGTGTTACCTTTACAAATTGTTTCTTGTGGTTGATTTGAGTTTCATACCATTGTGGTCTGAGAATATGCACGGTATGATCTTGATCATTTTGTACTTACTTATGGCAGATTTGTTTCCCAGTATATGGTCTATTCTGGAGAATGTTCCATGCGCACTGGACAAGAATGTATATTCTGATGCTTTAGGATGAAATATTCTGAATATATCTGTGAGGTCCATCTGGTCCAGTGTGTCATTCAAAGCCTTTGTTTCTGTGTTGATTTTTTGATTAGATGATGTGTCCATTGCTGCTAGTGGGGTGTTAAAGACTCCTCCTATTGTGGTATTACTATTGATGCGTTTCTTTATGTTTGTTTTTAAGTGATTTATATATTTGGGTGGTCCCCACATTTGGCACATAACTGTTTACAATTTTTAGGTCTTCTTGGTGGATAGACCCCTTGATTATGATATATGCCCTTCTGCATCTCTTGATACAGTCTTTATTTTAAAGTCTAGATTGTCTGATGGACATATGGCTATTCCTGCCTTCTCCACCTCCTTATTTTAAATCTGAAGGGATCTTTCAGTCTAAAGGGGGTCCTTTGTAAATAACATATAGATAGATCTTGTTTTCTTATCCATCTTATCTTTTGATTGGAGCATTGAGTCCATTGTGTGTTTAGAGTGAGTACTGAAAGATATGCATTTACTGCCATTATGATGCTTGTAGAGTTGGAGTATCTGGTGGTGTTCTATGGTCCTTTCTAGTCTGTTTTTCCTTTTGGTATACACACACACATATATATGTGTATATACATATATATGTACATATATACATACATGTATACATATACATAGGTATGTATATGTATACATATTTTTGCATTTATATTATATTATATTATATTATATTATATTATATTATATTATATTATATTATATTAATTATATCATATCATATCATTATATTTTATTATATTATATATTATAATTTATATGTATGTATAAATAATTTTCATCTTTTCTCCCCTCAGAGAGTCACCCTTAAGATTTCTTGCAGGGCTGGTTTACTGGTCACAAACTCCTTTAATTTTTGTTTGTATGGGAATCTTTTTCTCTCTCCTTCTATTTTTGAATGACAACCTTGCTGGGTACAGAATTCCTGGCTGTGTATTTTTCTATTTCAGCCATATTCAATTCAGCCAACTGAATATATTTCACCACTCCTTTATGGCCTGCCAAGTTTCTGTGGATAGATGTGCTGCAAACCTGATCTGTCTTCCCTTCTAGGTTAGCGACGTTTTTTCCCCCTTGCTGCTTTCATTATTCTCTCCTTGCCTGAGTATTTTGTGAATTTGACTATGATATGGCTTGTTGATGGTCAGTTTTTGTTGAATCTAATGGGAGTCCTCTGTGATTCCTGGATTTTGATGTCTGTATCTTTCCACAGTTTAGGAAAGTTTTCTGCCATGATTTGCTCACATAACCTTTCTACCCCTATTTCTCTCTCTTCCTCCTCTGGGTCCTCTATGACTCTGATGTTTTTCCTTTTTAATGAGTCACTGATTTCTCTACTTCTTAAATCGTGCTCTTATGTCTTAATCTCCCTCTTTGTTTCTGCTTCGTTATTCTCTATAAGCTTGTGCACTATATTCTCAGAAAACTGATTCTCTGTTCTGCCTTGTTCATCCTTACCGCCACTGCATCCATATGTGATTGCAGCACGGTTATAGCATTTTAAATTTAAATCTGGATATTTTTTACTTCTCTTATCTCTGCAGAAGGAGATTCTAATCTATGTTTGACTCCAGCAAGTATTCTTGTTATCGTGTTTCTAAATTCTGGTTCAGACATGTTTCTTGTATCTGTGTTGGTTAAATCCCTGGCTGTCATTTCTTTGCACTTTCTTTTGGGGTGAAATCCTTTATTTTGGCATTTTGAAGGGAGAAAAGGAATTAATGAAGTAAAAAATTGAAATTAAAAAAATTAAAATTAAATAACATTAAAATCAAAAATTAAACACACACACACACACACACACACACACACACACACACACACACACATCGAATAGATGATGCTGCTAGACCCTAGGTGTGTTTTGGTCTGGGTGTTAACGTGGTTTGACAGATTAGAGAAATGAAAAAAAAAGGGAGGGTGATAAAAGATGGAAATCGTTTGAGATTTTGAGAAAATTATTACACTTAAGTAGACTAAAATGAGATGATGTGGGTAAAATAGAATTTGAAAAAATTATTCGCAATAGTAGAGAATACACTAATAAAATTATAGAAAAATATTTTTAATAAAAGTTAATAAGAAATATGAATGTTTTAGTTTTCTGTATTTAAGAAAAAAGAAAGAAATGAATAAGAGTAAAAGGATAAAAAAGGAAAAAAAGAAATAGTTTGCAAATTTGTAAAAGTGAATACACTGTAGTAGTTGAAATAAAATGATGAGAGTAAGATAGAATTTGAAAAAGAAAATATAAAAGCAAAAAATATAGTAATAAAAATTAAATAAAAGATTTTAAAAGAATTTTAAAGTAAAAATGAAGTTTTTCTGTTTTTCTGCATTCAAGAAAAAAAGAAATGAAAAGGAGAAAAAAAAAGAAAGAAAAAAAGGAAATTGCTTGAAAATTTGAAAAGGTGAGTACACTGAAGTAGATTAAAATAAAATGATGGAAGTAAAGTAGAATTTGAAAAAAAATACACAAGGAAAAAATTTTAGTAATAAAAACTAAAGACAGATATATTTAATAAAAATTGAAAATAAAATGAATTTTTTTCTTTTTGTATTGAAGAAAAACAAAAGAATTCTAAAAAAGAAAAAGGAAAAGAGAGAAAAAAAGAAAAAAATGAATAGATGAAACTGCTCACAGATTTAAGTAGGACTGAAATGGCTTCATTTTCCCCTACAGATCATTACATGTAGCTCTTTGTAGTCCACAAATTAAGCCAGGGATGAGGTTTTTGTTTTTGAAGAGCAAAGTTGGCCCAGTTGGGCGGGCTTCGTGTAACAGCTCTGCTCTCCACGAGATGGCGCTGCTAGCCTACTGTGGTTGATTGTTCCAGGGCTGTTAGGTGCGCCTAGGCATTGTGCCAGTGGTGAAAAAGGCGCCACCCAGTTACCCAGTCTGTTCTCCTGGATCTTCAATCACTCACCGGTCCTCCATCTTCAGCTCTCATCCACTCCCCACTTTTGCACTCTCCGTGACCAGGCACCAGGCAGTACTCTGTCCCAAGTTTTGTCTCAGAAGCGGCTGTTTTCCCCAGCCCCTTACGTCTGACAGATTGCAGCTTTGATCTGTTGCACCCCTCTGTGGGACGGTCTCACCAAGCAATGACCAAATGAGCAATGGCAGAGGTTGGCTGCACCCAGGAATTCCCGCCGGACTGTGCTGTTGCCAGTGTCCCAACACTGCGGCCAGGTGACAGCCCGCCCTCAGAAAAGATCGCGAGACAGTGTAGCATCAGCTTTTCAGGGATTACGGAGAATCGCAATGCAGATCTGGCACCAGGCTTCATCCTCAACAACCTTACCCCAGCACCAGCGAATGTGGCTGTCTTCCAGGGTCAGCTGGGAACAGGTGATGTTAACAGTCTCTACCAAATGGTCTTCCAGCAGTGAAACCAGTTTTCCCCATGTGGCCCAAGAACCTCCCAGCCCCACTCTGTTCCTGGGCATTCACCTTTCCCACCAAAGCAATGCCAGGTATCGAGCTGAGGAGTTGCAGCCTTTGCAACTCCCCTTGTCTACAGTCTTCATGGAATTTAAACCCTCTGCTTTCTCCTTGGTCCTTTCTCCCTTTTTAGTTTAGTCCCTGTGGGTGTTTCCAATTTTCTACTTTCTCTCCAGCTGATTTTGGGGAGGCGTCCTTTTCCCGTATGTTTTCTCCCTCCCCCAGTCTCTGTCCTCTCTCTGACCACAAAACGGGTTCCCTACGTTTTGGGGCTTCTTGCTCCCCAAGTTCAGCTCTTTGTGTCGCATACTTGCTGAATAATGTGGTTCAGGTTGTGCAGATTGTTGTGTTAAACTTCCAATCAGTTTCTAGGTGTGTAGGATGGTTTACTGTTGGTCTGGCTGTATTTCATGGATGTGAGACACACAAAAAACGTCCATGCTGTTCTGCCCTTCTGGCTCCTCCCCCAGGATATCATTTATCTTAGCTGAGAGTGCAGTATCCTTCATTATACCTGGGAGTGTGAATACATTCAATCTGCCTGGATGTGCTGTCTACATTTTCCTGCCCTGGAGAACAATATTCATTACGTTCCCTTGGTTGCTGTGTCTCTTATACTGCCTGAGAGCATGATCTGTTTAATTATGTCTAGAGTAAGGTTTCTGATTTATTGCCTTGAGGAGGAATCCCAGTCTCCTAACATGGGAGTGTCACCTTTTTCTCCTTTGGGAAAATGGCTTCCATCATTTCCATAAATTTTTCTGGGAGCATGATCTCCAACATTTCTCCCTATAGGGCAGTCTACAATTCCTGCCTGGACGTGTCATCTCTGTCATACTTCGTGGGTGTGAGAAACCATAATTCTGCATAGAAAGGCCATCTCTTTCATCCTGCCATTGAGCACCGTCTGCATAATCCTGACTACAGGTGACTCTCCCTCTTCCAGCCTGGGAGAGTGACGTACTTCATCATGCTTAGCAACACGAACTATCTCATTCTGTCTGGAATTCAAGTTCTCAGACATACCGTCGGGAACATGATGTTGGTCAACCTGCCTGGGATTGCTGTTTTATTCATCCTACCTGGTAGCACATATCTTGCATCCTGCTTCAGAGAACCCTATGGTCATTTACCTTGCTGGAACAATCATCGTCATCCTGCTTGGGAGCATCATCTCTTTCATCCTATATCAGGGTCTGGAAGAAGCACCTCTTTCATCAGTACGCTGGAGTACCACCTACAAATTCTACTTGGGACTGCATATCTGTCACCCTTCCTCAGAGCACAATCTCCAGCATCCTGCCTATGAAGACTGTCTTCATCATCCAACCAGGGAGCATCTTCTCCAACATTTCCCCTGGAGCACATCTCCTTATCCTGCCTGGAAGAGTGGTTACCTTCATCCTGCATGGGACATCCATCTCCGTCGTCCTGTCTTGGTGCCTGGGAGAATGATTTTTCTTTTCATCCTGCACTGGAGTGCCGTCTAAGAAACCTGCCTGGTAGCACTTATTTGTCATCCATCATGGGGACATGATCTTCACCATCCTGCCTCATAAGACCATATCCTTCATCCTGCCAGGGAGCATGTTCTCCAACATCTTGCCTATGAACATGTCTCTCTCACCATGCCTGGAATAGTGGTCCCCTTCATCTCTAGGACCTCTACCTCTGTCATGCTTCCCAGGAGCGCCAACTCTGTCATCGTGGCAGGAAGCACAAACGCACTTTTGTCATGGGGAACCATTTCTCTCATCCTCTCTGGTAGTGCAGTATCCCTCATCCTGTCATGGAGGGCCTTATCTCTCTTTTTGTCTGGGAGCACCATATCCATCATCCTGCCTAGGTGTGTGGTCTCCCTGTCCCCCTTTTCCTGAAAAAGGATGGTATCCTTCTTCCTGCCTCGGATCATGATCTCTGTCATGCTGCCTGGGTGCGTATCCACGTCATCCTGTTTAGATGGCCATCTCAGAAATCCAGTCTGGGACCATGTTTTCAGACATTCTACCTGGGAGTGAGATGTCCTTCATCCTACATGGGAGAGGACTCTCCATCATCCACATGTGGAATGCAATTTCTATTGTTTTGCCTGAGTAGCGAGCTCTGTCACCCTGCCTGGGGACATGGTCTCCTTCCTTCAAGGTGGAAACACCATCTTTCATTGTGGCAGGGAGCGTGGAAGCCACATAGTTCCTGGTTATACTATATCCACCATCACCTGGGGACATGAACTCCATCTTCCTGAATAAAAGTGCTCTTACGTCAACCTGTCTAG
Organism: Panthera onca; assembly: GCF_046562875.1. Classification (NCBI taxonomy): domain Eukaryota; kingdom Metazoa; phylum Chordata; class Mammalia; order Carnivora; family Felidae; genus Panthera; species Panthera onca. The sequence continues at coordinate 1,587,460 of NW_027675864.1, read as the reverse complement.
GAGCACAATATGCCTTATCTTGCGTGGGAAACCCTCCTCTTCATCTTTTTTGCAAGCACAGTCTCAGTCATCATGTCTTGAAGCATGATATTACTCACCCTACTTGAGAGTGTCCCGCCCTTCATTGTACCTGAATGTGTGATTACCTTCAAACAGACTGGGAGTGCCTTCTCAATTATCTCATCTCAGAGCACGATCTCCATCATGCTCTTGTAGTGTATCATGTCTATCGTACGGCCAGGGAATGCCATGTCTCTCACTATGCCTGGATGCACAATATCCTTCAACCTACCAGGCTACCCAGTGTATGACACCCTGTCTCAGAGTGCCTTCTATGTCACCCTTCCTGTTATCATTTTCCGCATCCTCCTGTCTTGGAACACTATCTCTATCATCTTACCTTGGATCATTGTCTCTGTCTTTTTTTTCTCCTTGGGAGCACAATATCTATCCTCCTGCCTGCCTAGGAAACCTGTGTCCATCCTCCTATCTGGAGGTATGATCTATGTCATCCACCCTGGAAGTGCTATCTCCATCCTCCTTGCCATTACCCTGCCTGTGAGTGCATTCTTTGTCATCCAAATGGGAGGACGTAACTGTCATCCTTCCTGGATGGGTACTACCCTGCATCCTGTGTAGGTAAGCTCATCTCTTTCATCCTGCCAAGGAGCATTTTCTCCATACCTTGCCTGGGAGTGCATCTCCCTCATCCTGCCTGGACGAATGGTCCCCTTCATCTTACCTGGGAGTGCCATTTCTGTCATCCTGGTTGGGAGTGCCAAGTCCTTCGCCCTTGCAGAATGCATGATCTCCCTTTTTCTGCCATGGAGCACCATTTATGTCATCCACCATAGTTGTGCAGTATCATATTCCTACCTTAGAGGGCCTAATCCATCATTTTTCCTGGGAGGGCCATTGTGGTCCTCATGTCTGGGACTAACGTCTTTGTCTTTCTTCTTGGAGCAATGTCTCCATCATCCTGCCAGGATGAATGATCTCGCTAATCCACCTGGGGTAGAAGTCTCATTCATCCTGATTCGGAGGAGGATCTACGTTATCCTGTTCTGAGCATGATTTTTTTTTTTTTTTTACTTATAACTTGAGAGCTTTATTTCAGACATCCTACATGGAAGCGCGATTTCTTTAATCCTTCTGGAGAGTGTCCTCTCCACCATCCATTTGGAAATGCTATTTCTTTTGTTTTAACTGGAAATGCCATCTCCATTGCCATGACTGAGAATAATATCTCTGTCCTTCAGGTTGGAAAGGCCATCTCTGTCATCCTGATTGAGAGCTTGGTGTTCACATCATTCATAGGAACATGACATCCACCATCGTCTGGAGTCATGAACTCCATCATCCTCCTGGGAAGCACCGTTTTGTCATCTTGGCCAGGAGAGCAATATCTCTTATCCTGTGTGGGAGTGCCTTCTCCGTCATCCTTCCTGCTAGCGCATCTCTGTTACCCTTCTTGAGAACAGGATATCATTCATCATACTTGAGAGTGCTGCGCACTTCATTATAACTGGGAGTGTGATTACCTTCAACTTGCTTGGGTGTGCCGTTTACCTTATCTTGTCTTGGAGAGCGATTTCCATCATGCTCCCTTGGTTGCTATGCTTGTCATCCTGCCTGACAGCACAATCTCTGTAATTGTGTCTAGAGGAAGATCTTGGATTTACTGCCTTGGAGAGCTATCTAGGTGTTCCTGCATCATCTCCATTCCCTCTTCACGAACCTGATTCCCATCATTTTTTTTTTCCCCTGGGAGCTCCTTCTTTGTCATCTTTTCAGGCTGCATGGTCTCCTAATTTCTGTGCTGGAGTGCAGTCTACAATTCCTGCCTGAGAGTGTCTCTCTGTCATACTTACTGGGAGTGGGACATCATGATTCTGCATAGAAACGTCATCTCTGTCATCCTGCCAGGGAGCACAGTCTCCATAATCCTGCCTAGGAGTGATTCTTCCTCGTGTGGTCTGGGAGAACAATGTCCTTCGTCATGCTTAGGAGGGCCAACTGCACCATTCTGTAAGGATTCGTCATTCTCGGACATCCTGTGTAGAATATGGTCATCATCATCCTTCCCGGAACTGTCCTTTATTCATCCCACCTGGAGGCACAGTACCCCTCACTGAACAAACATGCCTGGCAGTGCTTGTCTGTCACACTTCTGGGAGCATGATGTACATCACCCTGTCTCAGAAGGCTGTCTCCATTGTCCTTCAAGGGAGAAACTTCTCCATAATTTCCCTGGGAGTACATTTCCCTCATCCTGCCTGGAAGAGTAGTCCCCTTCCTCTTTACTGGGACAACCATCTTTGTCATCGTGCCTGGAAGGCAAACACCATCACGTTTACAGGAAGCATGATCTCCCTTGTTCTGCCTTGGAACACCGTTTTTCTCATCCTGCCTGGTAGCCCAATATCCCTCATCGTGCCTTGCAGGGTCTTTTCTGTCATTTTGCTTGGGAGTGCCATTGTAGTCATCATGCCTGGGAGCACCTTCTTTGTCATCCTCCTGGGAGCAACGTATCTGTCATCCTACTGTGTCCATGGTCTCCCTGATCATCCTGACAGGACTATTTTCTTCATCCTGCTTTGCACATGATCTCTGTCCCCCTGGGTGGGAGGACGATTTCTGTCATCCTGTTTAGAGAATGATCTCTTACATCCATCATGGGAGCACGGTTTCCTTCATCTTACTTGGGATCATTCTGTCTATGATGCTTTTTTCTGTTGTTTTGCCTGAGAGTGTCACCTCTCTCATCCTGACTTGGCGAAAGGTCTAAGTTCTTCAGGTCGCAAACATCATTTCTATATTGTGGCTATGCAAATCCCATGCCCACTAACCCATTTTTTTAATCTAGAAATAAATGGCATTTCACTAAAACTACAATCAAATCAATGCATGATTGTGTAGGAGTTTAAAGAAAAGGAGTGCCTTCTTCACCTATACTGAAAGTTATTTCTCATCCAGTATACCCACATGCATCAGCAATGTGATAATACGTACTGAATTCACAGCACATTACAAGTATAACTCCTCAGGATAAATTGAAGTCAGGTGATGTGAATCCAAATTGAGGGACATAAAAAACAAACAAACAAACAAAAAAAAACACCAAGATCATAAACATAAAAAATCTCAATTGCTAAAGACAAAACGCCACTTCATAAAACAATTGTATTATGGATACCTAAGAAAATTAATTTTAATTGTATCTTACCCTAATAAAGCCCTGATAATAATAGCACTCCACATTGTCAAGGGTGAATGACAGCCAAATAAACCCCAGAGTGGAAAGTAGTAGATCATGGTTCCAGAAACGAGGACAAAGAGGGAGGTCCCAGGATAAATGATGTATACAGCACTCCTAGGCAGGCATGATGAAGGATAAGGTGTTCTAAGGAAGGAGGACATGGGGAGCGTGCTCCATATCAACATTATGGAGACGGTATTCCAAGGTAGAGTGATGGGGAACACGATGGCAGAAGGATGATGTACAAGGTTCTCGTAGGCAGGAATTTAGAATCTGAGATTCCCAGGCAGGTTTAAGGAGATAATGCCCCTAAGCATGCTGAAAGATGCTGTGCTCCCCAGCAGTTTGACAGACATGGGAGGCCAAGGGAGCATAATGGAGATCATGCTCTGGGGCAAGAGTAGGTAGACCACGCTCCAAGGAAGCTTGAAGGAGGTCATACACTCAGGAAAAATGAAAGACATGGTGCTCTCATGTAGAAACAATATGTCCTCCCATGAAGGAAGATGACGACTGCTGCTCATAGGAATGATGACGGAGGAGCACTCCCACATAGGACAAGGAATACTTGTCGGGGAAAGGTCTAAGTCCTTCAGGTCGCAAACATCATTTCTATATTGTGCCTTTGCAAATCCCATGCCCACTCACCCATTTTTTAAATCTAGAAATAAATGGCATTTCACTAAAACTACAATCAAAGCGATGCATGATTGTGTAGGAGTTTAAAGAAAAGGAATGCCTTCTTCACCTAAACTGAAAGTTATTTCTCATCCAGTATACCCACATGCATCAGCAATGTGATAATATATACTGAATTCAAAGCACATTACAAGTATAACTCCTCAGGATAACTTGTCACTTATCCTGCAAAGCAGGATGACACTATGGCATTTTCAAGCAGGAGTATGGAATCTGTGTCCCCATGCAATGATGGACATAGTATTACCGGCAGGAGGTAGTTAGCCCATTCCCTGCCATGAAGCCATAAATGTTGCTTCCAACCAGTGGGGCAGAGATGGTGACCACAACCAGGGTGATGGATATGGAACTCCAAGGAAAAACAAGGTAAATCTCCTTTCCAAAAAGGATGATGGAGAGGATGCTCCCAATTTGAATGAAGGAAATTGCACTCCCAGGTAGAATGACCAAAACCACACTCCCAGTCTTAATATCAGTGATCATCCTCTAAACAGGAAGGCTTAGATAATTCTCTCAGGCAGGATGATAGAGATCATGCTACAGAGCAGGGTGAAGGAGGCTATCCTCCCAGCAGGAGTATGGAGACCTTGCACCTAGGCATGATAATGGATATGGCACTCCCAGGAGGATGACAAAGAACGTGTTCTCAGGTGAGACTGTGGCAATGGCTCTTCCAGACAAAGTGACAGATAAGCCTATCCAAACCAGCAGGAGGGATTTTGCACTATAATGCAGGATGAGGGAAATGATGCTCCAAGTAAGAATGAGGGAGGTTTTCAGGGAGAAAGCAGGAAAAAAACATCTTTGATCTTGACTGCAGCAACTTCTTACTCAACATATTTCCAGAGGCAAGGGGAACAAAAGCAAAAATGAACTAATAGGACCATGTAAAAAACAAAAACAGAAACAAACAAACAAAAAACAAACAAAGAAAAAAACCTTCTGCACAGCAAAGGAAACAATCGGCAAAATTAAAAGGCAACTGACAGAATGGGAGAAGACATTTGCAAGCAACATATCAGAGAAAGATTAGTATCCAAAATCTATAAGAACTTATCAAACTCAACACGCATAAACAAATAATCCAGAGAAGAAATGGGCAAAAGACCATGAATAGACACTTCTCTAAAGAAGACATCCAGATGGCCAACGGACACATGAAAAAAAAATGCTCAACTTCACTCATCATCAGGGAAATACAAATCAAAACCACAATGATATACCATCTTACACGCGTCAGAACGGCTAACATTAACAACCAAGCAACAACAGATGTTGGTGAGGATGCAGAGAAAGAGGATCTCTTTTGTACTGTTGGTGGGAATTCAAGCTGGTGCAACCATTCTGGAAAAGAGTATAGAGGTTCCTAAGAAAACTAAAAATTGAACTACCCTATGACCCAGCAATTGCACTAGTAGGCATTTATCCAAGGGATACAGGGGTGATGTTTCGAAGGGACACATGTATCCCAATGTTTATAGCAGCACTATGAACAGAAGCCAAAATAAGGAAAGAGCTCAACTATTCATTAATGGATGAATGGATAAAAAAGATATATATAGATAGATAGAGATAGAGATAGAGATAGAGATAGAGATAGAGATAGAGATATATACAGATATATATATATATATATATATATATATATATATATATATATATATATATATATACATATATACACATACATATCTATATATATGTGTGTGTGTGTGTGTGTATATGTATACATACATACATACATACATACACACATACATACATACATACATACATACATACATACATACATACACACACAATGGAGTATAACTCGGCAATCAAAACGAATGAAATCTTGCCATTTGCAACTACGTGGATGGGATTGGACGGCATTATGCTAAGTGAAATCTGTCACAGAAAGACAAAAGTCATATGAATTAATGCATAGGATGACTTTAAGAGACAAAACAGGTGAACACAAGACAAGGGAAACAGAAATAATATAAAAACATGGGGGGAACAAAACATAAGAGACTCATAAATATAGGGAACCAACTGAGGATTACTGGAGGGGTTGTACGGGGGGTGAGCTAAATGGGTAAATGGGCACTAAGGAATCTAGTTGTGAAATCATTGTTGTACCACATGCTAACTAATTTGGATGTAAATGAAATAATAATAATAAAAAGAACGAGGGATATTATGTTTCCTGCTAGGATGATGGATTGGTGCTCCCAGGCAAGATGATGGGGGCCACTCTTCCAGGGATAATGAGGGAGACATGCACCCAGGCAAGATTCTGAAGAAGACGCTCCTTGGCAGGATGATGGAGATGGCCTTCCTAGTCACGATGATGGATATATGTTCTCAGGTAGGATGACGGATAAGTGCTCCCAGGAGGATTCATAGAGAGCACTCCATGGCAGGATAAAAGGGATATTTCTTGCAGGCACTGAGACAGTATCTCAGGATCTGATGGATCTCAGATGGAGACAGGATCTCAGGCAAGAAGACAATGATGGCTCTACTGGGGTAAATGACAGTAAGGCATTTGAGGAGGGAAGAGGGTTACTGCGTTACCAGATAGGATGACAAATATGTTGCTCCCAGCTGGGCTGATGCAAATCATGTTCCCAACAATAGGTTGGAGAACATGCTTCCTGTCAGGATGATGGAGATGGCTCTCTCAGCTATGATGAAGGAGATCCCTCTTCCAGGCATGAGAGAGGGATGCACTTGTAGGCAGCATGATATAGAGATGGTGCTCCTTGGGAAGATGATTTCCATGGCCTTTCAAAACAGAATATGGCTTCTTGGTCCCAGTCAGTATGACAGAGAATGTATTCACACGCTGGAATTGTAGAAGAGCCTCCAAGTCCGGCAGATGGAGATCATGATCGCAGATAGAATGATGGAAAGGGTGCTCCCAGTAAAATGATGTAAATAACCTTCCCGAAAGGAGATCAGAGATTACACTCCCAGACAGGAAGGGAGAGAGATATCCCGGGGGGGGGGAATTGGACATTCTATACATGGCAAATGTGAAAGATTGTATTCCCTGGCATGATGAGGGGGCTTGTCTTCCTGGGCATTATGCATTATGATGAAAATGTCCCTTCCAGACTGCAGGAAGGAGATGGAACTACCAAGGAAGATTTACAGAGATTGGAACTCCACACAGGAGGATGGACACAGCACTCCATGGCAGGCAGGAGGACGGCTAAGTACTTCCAGGCAAAAAGACACCAATGGTGCTCCAAAGGAAGATGAGGGAGACAAGGTCCAAACAGGAGGACAGGAAAAATGATAGCAGGAAGGATGAAGAAAACACTTTCCGAGGCAGGAAGTTGGAGACTTAGTATCCAGGTAGCTTGAGGGAGGTCATGTAACCAGGCAGGATGAGGGACACGGTGCTCCCTGGAAGTAAAACAGACACAGCACACCAAGAAAGCATGATGAAGATTGTGCTCCTAGAGGAGCTAACGTAGATGGCATTTGAAGGTGGGTGGAAGGAAATCATATTCCGAGGCATAATCGAAGACATGGTGTTCTTGGGTAGGAGGAAGGATATCATGGTCTCAGGCAGGATGATGGAAACTGCACTTGCAAAAAGGAAGAGAGAGAAGGTGCTCTGACACAGGATAAGCCATAGTGTGCTACTAGGCAAGAGAACGGCCCTTTCCGGGATCATGGAGTCTGTGTACCCAGGGTATGGTGCATATAATGTTCCCAGGCAGGATGTGGACACCATGCTCCCTGCCATGATGGTGAAGATGGCGCGTCCATCCTGAAGGACGGAGCTCATGTCCCCGGCAGGCTGAAGGAGATGGAAATCCAGGTAAAACAATACAAATAACGTTCCCAAAAAAGATTATGGAGAATATGCTCCAAAGTTGAATGAAGGAAATAACACTCTTAGGTAGGATGACTAAAAACATGTTCTGAGGCTGGATAGTGGAGATCGTCCATGAAACAGGATGACATAGATCATGCTCACAACGGAATCACAGAGATCACTCCGCAAAGCAGGATGAAGGAGACTTCCCTCCTTCAGGTCAGGAGGAACAGGGAGACCATGCACCCAGGCAAGATTATTAATATGGTGCTCTTGGGGGAAATGAAAGATAAGGCCCTCACAGGGATGAGGAATATTTTAATACCAGGCAGGATGGGAGAAACAAGTGAGATCTTCTAGGATGCTGGAGTTGGCGCCCTTGGGCATAATGACAAAGATGGCGGGTCCGTGGCAAGATGAAGGTAATGACTCTTACAGGCAGGATAAGAGTGGTGCTCTCTTAGGCAAGATGTTGGAGAATATGCTCCCTGGCAGGATGAAGGAGATGGTCTTCTGAGGCAGGATGTTGGACACGGTGGTTCCAGGAAGGAAGATAGATAACCACTCGCAGGAGGGTTTGGTACACCATGCCCCAGGACAGGGTAAAAGAGACCATTCTCCCAGGCACTGAGGTAGTGTGATGGAGAAGCCAGCCAAAGGAAAGGCGAAGGAGAACACTCTTCCAGGCAGGATTGAGGGAGATGAGCACCCAGTCAAGATGTTGTAGAACATGCTCCCTGGCAGGATGACAGACACTGCCTTCCTAGGCAGGATGATGGAGATCATGCTCCCAGGAAGAAGCAAATAAGTGCTCCCAGGCAGTATTCAGAGAAGGTGCTTGAGGGCAAGATGAAAGAGATTCTTCTCCCAGTCACCGAAACAGGATGGTGGAGGTGGCTGTCCAGAAATGATGATGATGATGATGATGATGATGATGATGATGATGATGATGATGATTGTTCTGACGGGGTAAATGATGTAAGGTGCTCTGAGGCAAGATGAGCATATTGTGCTACAAAGAAGGGTCATCTCTCAGGATGAGTGAAACATTTTCAGGCAGGATAATGAGGATCATGTTCCAGACAGTGTGTCTACGAACTTGCTTCCAGGGAGGGTGATGCAGTTGGTGCTGTTAACTATGATGAAGTACATCACTCTCCCAGGCAGAAAGGAGAGTGAGAATCGCTCCTAGGCAGGATGATGGACACTGTGTTCCCTGACAGGATGACAGAGACAGCCTTTCTAGGCAGAATGACATTTTTTTTTCTTGCTCGCAGTCAGGATGGCAAAGAAAGCAATCTCAGCAAGGAATCCTAGACTGTGCCCCAGGGCAAGAAGTAGGGGATCGTATTATCAGGCAGAGTGACAAAGAGGTTGCCCCAGAACAAATTATGGAAATCACATTCCCAGAAGGAGGATAGAGGTGATGTTCCCCTGTGGGAAGAACAAGATTGCTCTCCAAGGATGAGTCGAAGATTTTCCTCTAGGCCATGTGAAGGAGATCACGCTAACATATAGGATGATGGAGATTGCATTCCCAGGCATCATGAAAGAGGTGGCCCTCTAGGCAGGAGATTGCACAGAGCATCCATAGGCATGCAGGATGACCGATATTGTGCTGCCAAGCTGGAAGACTGAGATGCTCTCCATGGCAAAGTGGTAGGGATGGTGTTCCATGGCAGGAGGACAGGGAACATGATACCAGGAAGAATGATGGAGAAGACACTACAAGGCATGAGTCAGAGACCGAGTTCCAAGGCAGGTGAAGGAGAACATGCTCCCAAGAAACATGAAGGACATAGCGCTTGCAGGCAGTTCAGCAGATCCCGCACACCACGGAAGGATGATGGAGATCTCATTCCAAGGCAAGATAAATCAGATGGTGCTCCCAGGAAAGCTGAATAAAATACACTGACAGGCATAATGAAGAACACAGAGCTCTCAGGTAGGATGAAAGGTATCATGGTCCTAGAAAGGATGACAGTGACTACTCTGACAGGAAGGATGACAGAGAAGGTGCTCCTACACAGGATAAGGGATATTGGACTCCTTGGCAACATAAAAGAATGGCTCTTTCAAGTAGGATGATGTAGTTTGTGTCCCCAGGCAATGGTGCATATCGTGTTCACTGGCAGGCTGCCTTAACAATGCTTCCTGCCACAAAGATGGAGATATTGCTTCCCCCCTGAAGGACGGAGATGATGCCGCCAAGCAGAGTGATGGAGACCATTCCCAGGTAAAACAAAAGAAATCACTTTACCATAAAGCGTGATGGAGAGGACACTCCCAAATAGGATGAAGGAAATCATGCTCTGAAATAAGATGACCAAAACCACTGTCCCAGGCTGGCTTTTGGAGTTCATGCTCTAAACAGGATAACGTTTATCACACTCCTAGGCAGGGTGACGGATATCATGCTGTAAAGCAGGATTAAGGAGACTACTTGCCCAAGTGGATCAAGGAGACCATGCCCCCAGGCAGGATGATGGAAACAGGGCTACAAAGAGACTGACAAAGTAGGCACTCCCAGGCATGAGGATGACAATAATGCTTCCAGGCAAATTAACAGATTCGGCCTTCCAAGGCAGGATGGCTGATATTGCATTACCAGACAGGAGGACAGAAATGGTGCTCCAAGGCAGAATAAGGGAGATTATTCATCCTGCCAAGAGGAAGCAGTTGGCACTCCCAGGCATAATGACAGAGATGGTGGTTCCAGGCAAGAGGAGGAGGGCCATACTTCCAGGCAAGATGAGGGAGACAACACTCACAGGTAAGATTCTGGAAAAGATGCTCCCAGGTAAAATGACTGATACAGACTTCCTAGGCAGGATGCTAGTGATTGTGCTCTGAGGCTGGATTACCATGATTGCTCCACAAGGGTAAATGACTGTACGTCACTCCGTGGCGGGATGTGAGATATGGTGCTATCAGGTAGTATGAGGAAAACGCTGCCAGACAGGTTGACAGAGATCATGTTCCAGACAGTATGTCTCATACCTCGTTTCCACGCCGGATTACCCTGTAGTTCCAAAATAGGATGAAGGACATCACTCTCCAAGGCAGGACAAGGGAGAAGCACTCCTAAGCCAGATGAAAGAGATAGTGCTCCCTGGCAGGATGATAGAGGTGGCCTTTCTAGTCATGATGACAATTTCTTTCTCCCTGACAGTATGAGGCAGAAGGCACTGTCAGGCAAGAGTTGTAGTCTTCACTCCAAGGTGGGAAGTAGGAGATCATGATCCCAGTCAGGGTGCCAAAGTGGGTGCTCACAGGCAAAATGATGGAAATCACATTCCCAAAAGGAGAAAATGCTCCCAGACATGAAGACCAGGATTGCTCTGCCAATTAATATGTTGGAGATCCTCTTCTAGGTAGAATGACAGAGATCACGCTCCCAGGCATGTTGAGGGAAAGTGCATTTCAAGGCATCAAGAAACAAATCCCCCTTACAAGCAGGAAGACAGAGCCAGCACTTCCACAGACGATGGAAGAAATAAGGCCTCCAGGCAGGCGGACCTACACAATACTCCTAGCCAGGCAAAATGGTGGTTATAGTGCTCCCAGGGAGTAAACCCGAGACGGCGCCTAATGGCTAGGTTGATGAATATGGTGTTCCAAGGCAGGGTGACATGTAACACGATACCAGAAATGGAGACGTTGAGGCGCTCCCAGGCAGGATTTCGAGACTGAGTTCCCCCAACAGGTTGAAGGAGATGATGGTCCCAGGCAGAAAGCAGGATATAGGGCTTCTGGGAAGTATGAAAGAAACGACACACCAAGGGAGCATGATGGAGTTCACAATTGACAGGAGAAGATAGTCAGTGCTCCTAGTCAGTTTGAAGGAAATAAGACGCCCAGGCATAATGAAGAACTTGTAGCTCTCAGGTAGTGTGAATGATACCTTGCTCTCAGAAGGGATGATGGAGACTAAATCTCAAAAAGGATGGTGGAGAAATGGCTCCTACAGTGACATGGCACTCCTAGGCAAAATAACAGAATGGCACTTTCAGACGGGATGATGGGGTTTGTGTCCCTAGGTAAGAGTGGATATCGTGTTCCCATTCAGTATGCAGATGCCATGCTCCCCACCACAATGATGGAGCTTGAGCTCCTACCCTGAAGGATGGAGGTCATGCCCCAGTAAGCACTCCCAGGTAAAAGAACAGAAAGCATGTTCCCAAAAAGTATGAGGGAGAGGATGCTCCCAAGTAGGATGAAAGAAATAGCACTCCTAGGAAGGATGACAAAAAACACAGTTCCATGGTGGATGTTGGGGATCGTCATCTAAACAGGATGAAGAGCAAGCTTCCATACAGGATGACAGATCATGCTATAAGGCATGATAAAGGACACTGAACTCCTTCAGGTCAAGAGGGAGAGGGAGACCATCCACCCAGGCAGGATGACAGATATGGCTCTCCCAGGGCGAAATGTCGATAAAGACCTCTGAAGCAGGATGAGGGACATTGCACTGCCAGGCAAGATGAGAGAAATGGTGCCCTAAGGTAGAACGCGGGAGATGGTGGTTTCTGCCAGGATGAAAAGGATTTGGTCCTCCTGGGCAGAATGACAGAGTTGGCGGTTCCTTGCAAGATGAAGGGGACCATTCTTCCAGGCAAGATCAAGGAGACGTGTTCCCAGGCGAGGTGTTGGGGAAGATGCCCTCTGGTGGGATGATGCAGACGATAATCTGAAGCAGGATGGTGGAGACTGCATTTTCTGGAAGGACGAATAAGCACCCCCATGCAGGATTCGTAGATGACTCTCCATGGCAGGATGAAAGAGATCATTGTCCCAGGTACAGAGGCAAGAAGAGGCTGATGGTGTTCCCAGGCAGGATGATGGTGTTTGCTCTACCAGAATCAATGACCATAAGGCACTCTGAGGCATGATTAGGGATTTTATGCTACCAGGTAGGGTGGCCACAACAGCACTCCCAGGAAGGTTGATGGAGATTGTGTTACATACAGTACATCGGAGAACTTACTACCGGGCACGATGATTGTTGGTGCTCCTAAGCATGATGATTGGTCATATTTCTCCCAGGCAGGAAGAAGGAGAATGCTCCCAGGCAGGAAGACATGGATTGGTGCCCCCGTAAACAGGACAGAGACAGTGTTTCTAGGTATGGAGATGGTTTTGCACTCCCAGTAAGTATGATGGAGTAAGGACTTTCAGGCAGGAATCATAGTGTGTTACACAACAGGAAGTAGGAGATTCTGCTCCCAGATGGGATGACAAAGAGGGCACAACCAGGCAAAATAATGGAAGTCAATTTCCCAAAAGGATAAGAGAAATGACTTTCCCTACAGGGACACTGAGATCCATGCCCAGGAACTACGTTGGAAATCTTCCCTGAGGCAGAATGACAAGATTGTGCTCCCAGGCATGATGAGGGAGGTTGCAATCCCAGGCACGATGAAGGAGATCACCAATCCAGGCAGGCAGAAGGAGAGAGCACTTTGAAGGAGGATGAGAGATCACCCATGGAGGAAGGATGACATACAAATAATTTCTAGGCAGACAGGATGACAGATATAGTGCTTCCAGGTCGGGTTACTGAGATGGTCCTCCATGGTATGTTCATGGAGAAGTCGTTCCAAGATAGAATTACAGGGACTATGATAACAGGAAGGATGACATAGAAGGCTCTCACAGTCAGAATGTCAAAAGCAGAATTCCCAGGCTGGTTGAAGGAAATCATATTCTTAGACAGGAGGAGGTACGTGGTGTTCCCAGACAACAGGACAGACATGGCACACTAAGGGAACACGATAGGTTCACACTCTGACAAACTAAGTTAGATGGCACTCCCAGGCAGGTAGGAGGAAATCACCCACCCAGGCAAAATGAAGGACACAGCGCTTTCAAGTAGGATGAATGATATGCTCCCAGGCAGGGTAACAGAGACTGCACATGCAGGATACAGGACGGTAAAGGCATTCCCACAGAGGATAAGGGATATTGCGCTCCTAGGCAGGATGCTAAAAAACGACACTTGGAGGTCGGGTGGCAGAGGTTGTGACCCCAGGAAATGGTGGATATCATGGTCCTGAACAGGATTCAGATACCATGCTCCCCACCACGATGACAGAAATGACTCTTCCAACCTGAGAGATGGAGATCGTGTCACCAGGAAAGATGAAGGAAAAGTCCCTCCAAGGTAAAACAACAGAAATTGCATTCCCAAAAAGAATGGTGGGTCAGGATGCTCCCAGGTAGGATGAAGTACATGACGCTCTCAGATAGGATTGCCTGAAGTCACACTCCCAGGCCGGATGTCAAAAATCGTCTCAACGGACTGATGTAGATCATGCTTCCAGGAAGGATGATAGAGCCCACACAGCGTGGCAGGAAGAAGGAGTCTGCACTGCAGGAAGATCAAGATCACATACTCATGCAAGATGAAGGATGCCGCATTCCCAGGCAAAATGACAGAAAATACCCTCCAAGGCAGGATGAGGGGTATTGTGCTAAAAGGCAGGATAAGAGAAGATTTTCTCCAAGGAAAAGAAGGGGGATGGTGCCTCCTGCCAGGATGACAGATATGGTGCTGCCAGGTAGGATGATTAAGATGGCAGTCACAGGCAAGATAAAGTGGAGTTATCCACTCAAGGCAGGATGAGGGATACACGCTCCTAGGGAAGATGTCGGAAAAGATGCTCCCTGGAAGGATAATGGACATGGCTCTCTGTGACATGATATGGAGATTTCACTACCAGGAGGAATTACAGATACACACTTCCAGGTAGGATTCGTAGATGGCACTCAAAGGCAGGATTAAAAGAGCAATCTCCCAGGCACTGAAGTAGTGTGTTGGAGATGGTGCTCCCAGGCAGGATGAGGATGATTGTTCTAACAGCTTGAATGACTGTAAGGTGCTCTGAGGAAAATGAGGGATATTTCACTACCAGGTAGGTAGGATGGCTGAAATGGCGTTTCCAAGGCAGGGTCGCTTACATCATGTTCCAGGCAGTATGCTTTGAGAACTTGTTTCCAGGCAAGATGATGCAGCTGGTGCTCCAAAGCATGAAGAAGGCCATCATTCCCCGAGGCAGGAGGAGGTAGAAGCCCTCCTAGCAGGATGACAAAGATGGTGGTTGCTGGCAGGATAACAACACAGCCTTTCTAGGCAGTGTGATGGTTTCTTGACCCCAGTCAGTATGAGGGAGAAATTACTCTCAGGTAAGAAGCATCGACTGCACTCCAGAAAGGAAACTAGGAATTCATGCTGCGAGTCGGGATGAAAAGAGGGCACTCCCAGTCAAGATATTGGAAATCACCTTCCCTAAAGTAGAATGGACATGACTATCCCAGGAAGGAAGACTGAGATGGCTCTCTCAGGCATTTGTCAGAGATCTTCCTCTCATCAGAACAGTAGAGACTGTGCTACTGGACGTGATGAGAGAGACTGTGTTCTCAGGCATCCTGAAGGAGATGCGTCTTCCAGTCAGGAGGACCGAGACAGTACTTACAGCAGGATGAGTAACATCAAGCCTCCAGGCAGGAGGACATACAAAGCACTCCCAGGCAGGCGTGATGACAGATACAGTACTGCCAGGCAGGTGTACCGAGATGGCGCTCCATGGCAAAATTTTGGAGATGGTGTTCCAAGGCAGGATGATGTCAAATATGATATCAGGAGAATGATGTAGGGGGCACGCCCAGGCAGGCAGGAGATAAGAGACTGGGTTCCCAAGCCAATTGAAGGAGATCATGCTCCCAGGAAAGATGGATTCTGTGTTCCAAAGGAGGATGAGGATTGCACTCCTCGACAAGGTAAATGACACAAATCTCCCAGGTATGATGAGAGAGAAGGTGGCCCAGGCATGTTGAAGGAGATAATGCTCCCAGGGAGGAAGAGGATGGAGAATCTGGTCCATGGCAAGATGATGGGGCAGTGTTCAAAGTCAGTGTGGTGGGGAACACGATAGCAGTAAGGTGAGGTGAAATGCACCCCGAGGCAGGACATCGGATGCTTGGTTCCCAGGAAGGTTGACGGAGGTTTTGCTCGGAGGTAGGCTGAAGCATACTGTGCTCCCAGGCAGCGCAACAGACACAGCAGACCAAGAGAGCATGATGAAGAGCCTGCTCCAAGGCAGGATATGGTAGACTGCCCTCCAAGCAGCTCTAAGGAAATCATCCTGCCAAGCATAATGGAAGACACAGCACCCTGAAGTAGAGTGAATGAAATTGTGCTGCCAGCCAGGATGATGAAGAAAGCTCTCCAACACAGGAAAAGGGATAGTGAGCTCTAAGGAAGGATGACAAAATTGTGTTCCTGGGCAGGATGATGGAGTTATTGTCCCCAGGCAACGGTGGATACCATGTTCCCTGGCAGAATGCGGATACCTGGCACCTTGCCAGGATGATGGAGATGGCACTTCCAACCTATCAGGCGGAGATGGTGTCCAAATCCAGGGTGATGGGGATGGAACTGCAAGATACAACAACACATATCACATTCTCAAAAGACTTATGGAGGAGACACTCCCATGTAGGATTAAGGAAGTCTCACTTCGATGTATTATGATCAAAATAACACTCCCAGGCTGGATGTCAGAGATCTTCCTGTAAACAGGATAACGTACATCATGCTCCAAGGCAAGGTGACAGAGAACACGCTGTAAAGCAGGATGATGGAGACTGCCCTCCCAGGAGGAGCAGAGGGACCACACACACAGGGAGGATGATGGATTTGTCACCCTCAGAAGGATGACAAAGAAGGTGCTCCCAGTGAGGATAATGGTAATGGAGCTCCCAGACAAAAGGACAGAAAATATCCCTTATCCAAGCCAGGATAAGGGATAATGCACTTCCAGGCATGATGAGAGAAACACCGCTCCAAGGAAGAAAGAGATAGGTTGTGTTTCCTACCAGGATGACAGAGTTGGTGCTACCATACCTGATGACAGAGACAATCACTATAGCAGGCAAGATGAGGGGGAAATTCTCCTGGGCGAGATGAGAGAGATAGTGCTTCCTGAGCAGATGCCATATACAGCCTTTCAAGGCAGGACAAGGGTTTATCACTCCCAGTCACTATGACACAGAAGTGACTCTCAGGCAGGAACTGGACTGTGCTGCATGGTGGGGATTGGGAGTTTATGCTCCCATAAAGGATGACCATGATGATATTCCCAGACAAAATGACGTGAATTAGATTTCCAAAAGGAGAACAGAGATGATATTCTCCCAGACAAAAAGACTGAGATCACTCTCCCAGAACATATGTCAGAGATCTTCCTCAGGCCACAATGACAGAATACATGCTCCCAATCATGAGAGGGAGATTGATTTCCATGGCATGATAAAGGATATGGCCTTTCCCAGAAGGAGGACGTACTCAGCACTATTAGGAAGACAGGATGACAGGCATACTGCTCCCAAGGCAGTAGGATGCATACAGACTTAATGGCAGGATGATGGAGATGGCATTCCACGGATGCATGATGGAGAAAAGGATACTAGGAAGGATGATGTAGAAGATGCTCCCACACAGGATGTCAGAGACTGAGTCCAAGACAGGGGAAGGAGATTGGGCAACCGGTGGTCCCTGGCAACAGATGGAGATGGCGTTCTGAGGCAGGATGACAGGGAACAGCATACCAGGAAGGATGACTTAAAGGGTGCTACTAGGCAGGATGTTGATGACTGAGAACAAGGCAGGTTGAAGGAGATCATATGACCAGGCAAGATAAAGGACATGGTGCACCAAGGGAGCATGACAGAGATTGTGCTCTGAGGCAGGAAAAGGTAGAAGGCACTCCCAGGCAGGTGGAAGGAAATCACACTCTCAGGATCATGAGGACACTGCTCTCTCAGGTAGGATAAAGGATATGCTTCTCTAGGCAGGATTATGGGGATTACACTCACAAAAAGGATGATGGACAAGGTGCTCCTACACAGGATAAGGGATATTGCTCTACTATGCATGCTATCAAAAGGGCGCTTTCAGGAAGGATGGTGGAGTTTGTGTCCCAAGTTGTTGGTGAATATCCTGTTCCCTGGCAGGATGCAGAGACCAAACACCCTGTCACAACGACAGAATGGCATTTCCACCCTGAAGGATGGAGATCGTGCCCCATGCAGGCTAGTGGAGATGGCACTCCCAGGTAAAACAAAACAAATCATGTACCTCTCCCCCGCCAAAAAAAAAAAAGACGATGGAGAGGGCACTCCAAAATGGGATAAAGGAAATCATGCTCTCAGGTTGGATGACTGAAAAGAGGCTCCCAGACTGGAAGTTGGAGATGGTCCTATAAATGGGATGATGTACATTTTGCTCCCAGGAAGGGAGACAGAGAGCATGCCGAAAAACAGGATGAAGGTGACTACCCTCACTCGTGGCCACACAACCAGGAAGATTGATGGATATGGTGCTGTCAGGCAAAAAGGCATATAAGGACTTCCAAGCAGGATGAGTATATTGCACTACAAGGCAAGATGAAAGAAACGGTGCTCCAAATGAGATTCAGCTTCCTGCCAGCATGACATATTTGGCGCTCCTGGACAGGATGACAGAGTTGGAGGTCCCAGGAAAGATGGAGGCGACTCTTCTTCCAGGCACGATGAGGGAGACAGGCTCCCAGGGAAGATGTTGGCAGAAATGTTCGCTGGAAGGATGACAGAGTTGGCATTCTGAGGCAAGATGATGGAGATCACACTCCCAGGAAGGGTGAGGGATACGTGCTCCAGGCTGGGCTGTAAGAAAATGTCCCAGGGCAAGAAGAAAGAGATTATCCTAAATTCAACCAAGGCAGAATGAGACAGATGTGCTCCCTGGCAGGATGTCAGAGATGACCTTCCTAGGCAAGATGTGGGGATAAACCTCCAAGGAAGGATGACAAAAGAACTCCCAGGCAGGAACCATAGACAGAACTCCAGGTCAGGATGAAACACATCCTTCTCCCTGGCACCCAGACAGGATGATGGAGGCAGATCTCCCAGGCAGTATGAGGATGATTGCTCTAGCAGTGTAAATGACCATAGGGCGCTTTGAGGCAAGATGAAAGGTATTGTGTTACCAGGTAGGACGACTGAAATGGAGCTCCTGGGCAGGATGATAAGGATTGTGTTCCAGACAGTATGTCTCAGAACTTGCTATCAGATAGGATGATGCATTTGGAGCTCTTAATTATGACTGGCATTGCTATCTCAGGCAGAATGAGGTAGAACTGCTCCTAGGCAGGCTGGTGGAGACTGTTCCCTGGCAGGATGACAGAGGCAGCCTTTCTAGGCATAACGATGGTTTCTTGCTCTCGGTCAGTATTAAGGAGAAGGCACTTTCAGGTAGGAATTGTAGACTGTGCTCCAGGGTGGGAATGAGGAGAACATGCTACTAGGTACGATTAGAAAGAGGGAGCTCCAAGGCAAGATTATGGAGATCTGTTCCCAAAAGGATCAAGGAGACAATGATCCCATTCAGGGCGACCAAGAATGCTCTCCAAGATAATAAATTGGAGGTATTCCTTCAGACAGAATTACAGAGATCGTGCTTGTAAGAAGGATTATGGGATTGCATTCCCAGGCATCATGAAGGAGAGGACCCTTCGAGGCAGGAGGATGGATACAGGACTCCTAGGCAGGCAGGATGTCACATATTGTGCTGCCAGACCAGAGTATAGACATGGTATTCCATGGAAAGATGATGGAGACTGTATCCCAAGCCGGGATGGTGGAGAACATGATACCAGCAAATATGACATAGAAGGCACTCCCAGGCAGGATGTCAGCGACTGACTTCCCAGGCAGGTTTAAGGAGATTGTGCTCCTAGATAGGATGAAGGAAGGGTACAGCACTCAGAGGCAATACAGCAGAGACAGCAAACCAGGGGAGCATGATGTAGATCATGATCAGAGGCTGGCTAAGGTAGATGGTGCTCCCAGGAAAATTGAAGGAAATCACACTGCAAAGTAAAATGAAGGGCAAGGCGCTTTTAGGTACGATGAATGATTTCATGCTCTCAGGCAGGATAGTAAGGATGAGCTCACAGAAAGAATGATGCAGAATACACCGCCACACAGGATAAGAGATTTTGCACTCCTACGCAGGATGACAAAATGGTGATTTCAGGCAGGATGAGGTAGTTCATATCCCCAGGCAATGGTGGATAACGTGATCTCAGGCAGGTTGAAGATACCATGCATCCCACCATTATGATGTACATGGCGCTTCCAACATGAAAGACAGAGACCATAGCTGCAGGCATGGTGACAGAGATGACACCCCAAGGTAAAACAACAAAAATCACATTCCAAAAAAAAGACTAGGGACAGGAAGCTCCCAATTAGGATGAAAGAAATCAGGCTACCAGGCTGTATGCGAGACTTCATCCCCTATAGAAGATATCATAGGTTGTACTCCCAGGAAGTATGACAGAGATCACACTGGAAAGCAGAATGAAGGAGACTGTCCTCCCAGGAGGATCAGGGATACCTCACATTCATGCAGGATGAAGGACACAGTGCTCCCAGGATGATGATGTAGACAGTGCCAGCAAACATGACAACCACAATGGTGCTCCCAGGAAAAATGGTGGAAATGGCCTTCAAGGCCATTCAACGTGAGTGATGGATACTGTGCTACCAGGCAGAATGAGAGAAACAGTGGCTGAGAGCAGAATGAGGGAGGCCTTGCTTCCTCTCTGAATGATGGAGTTGGCACTCCCAGGCAGGATGACAGAAATTTAGGTCCCAGGAAAGATGTAGGGGACCACTATTCTTGGAAGGATTAGGGACTTGCATTCCTAGGCAAAATGCTGGAGAAGATGCTTTCTGGAAGGATGTCCCAAGGTGTCCTTCCTAGGCAAGATGATGGAGATTGGGCTCCCAGGGAGATGGAAAGATAAATATTCCCAGCAAGATTTGGTAGACGATGCTCCAGGGGAAGATGAAAGAGAATCTTCTTGCAGGTACCAAGGCAGGAATAGGGCGATGGTGGTCCGATGTAAGATAAAGGATTTAAATTACGTGTTTCTCATTCAATTAGCAGATATGGATTTTCCACAGATTGCCAGATGCACAGATGGCTACCAACGTGTGACAGGTGAGTTGGGGTGATTCCTTATTTCCAGCTGGGCTCATTTCAGTAGGAGTGTCTCTATTATTGCCTAATAACTAAGAATCACAACACCCAAATCAAGCAAACATAAATAAAATTATATGGCCAGTCACATCAGTGGTGTTACCCACGTTCATCATTTGTTTCAAGCTTGCATTGGTCTTCACTCCCTGCCTCTTTTGTACTGTTCACACAGTATCCTTCTAAGACAGAACACTGATTTTATTCAAGAGCAAGGAACACTTTGTGTTCAATAATTAATTAAAAATAAACAGTTTTAAGCACGGTATAAAGAGTATACTGGAATTGTGTTTTCTCTGTAAAACAACATTTGACAATTTCCCTGTCACTTATAAATTAATGAGACCAGAAGTTTTTTTTTTTTTTTTTAGAAGACTTTTATTTCCTTTTAGAGAGACACAGACAGCGTGTGTGTCGAAAAGGCAGAGAGGGAAGAGAAAGAGAGAATCCCAAGCAGGCGCTATGCTGTGAGCACAGAGCCTGATGCAGGTCTTGAACTCATGAAACCATGATCCCATGATCTGATCCAAAATCAAAAGTTGGAGGCCAAACCAACTGAGCCACCCAGGAGCCCAATACCAGAGTTTTTTGTTTTTTGTTTTTTTGTTTTTTCTGGCTTGTATGTAAACTTCACGTTAAGTAACTCTCAGTAACCAATTTATATGGACTTTGACTCTAATATGTACTATCAGTATGTGCTAGTGCAGCTTTGGGGAAACAAATTTTGTAAGACTAATCTAATTCTCCCCAGTACTGTACCATTCAAAACCACAAACAAACCTTGGAGGAGCCATGAAACTTGTCTAATCTCCATGAACTTGAGGTAATATGATGTGAAAGATTTCATCAGCATGGTTGGAAGCATGGCATCAAAGACAAGATACTCAGTTTTGCCAATGCTAGAAATGTAGAGAAAAACTCAAATAAGGCCAGATGGCAAAAAAAAAAAAAAAAAAAAAAAAAGGTCGCAGGACAAAATAATGGTTCCATAGGAAGAATCTAGTGGAGGGTTGCTATAAAGATAATTGATCAGATGAGAAAATAATCTATTTACTTTTATTGATTGAGAGCTAAACAAGGGCAAAGTGACAACATTTTAAGAAAGTAAACCAGATAATGTAAAAATCCATTCAAACTTTGATATGGTGGTGATTAGTTCAAAACATTCTGATGGACAAATTTATTCATCACACATATGTGTGAAGATTAGATTGCCATCTCTCTGTTAATTTGGCTTGTTTGAAAGCAGATAGATAAATACACTTATTTGAGGATGCTTCCTGGATGGTTAAGCTTTCACCTTCAGCTCAAATCATGATCTCATGGTCCATGAGTTCAAGCCCCATATCTGACCCTTGCTGACAGGTCAAAGTCTAGACCTTACTTTAGATTATGTATTTCCTGCTCTTCTGCCCTTCCCCCATTCATTCTGTCTCTCTCCCCTGTCTCTCTCTCTTTCTCTGTCCATGTCTCCATCCATATCTCTCTCTCTCTCTCTCTCTCTCTCTCTCTCTCCCCCCCCCTCTCTTTCTCCTCTCTCTCTCTCTCTCTCTCTCTCTCTCCCCTCTCTTTCTCCTCTCTCTCTCTCTCTCTCTCTCTCTCTCTCTCTCTCTCTCTGTCTCTCTCTCTCTCTCTCACACACACACACACACACACACACACACACACACACACAGATGGAGACGCACACGCACACGCACACACACACACTCCAAAAATTAATTTTAAAAATAAATAAATAAATAAACATTTAAAAAAGAAAGAAAGAAACTAGGTGCAAGTTTGGCTGGGTCAGTTAAGCATCTAACTTCAGCTCAGGTTGTGATCTTATGGTTCATGAGTTCTAGATCAGCATCAGGGTCTGTGCTGCAGCTCAGAGTTTGAATCCTGCTTGGAATTCTGTGTATCCACGTCTCTCTGCACCATCCGACCTTATGCTCTCTTACTCTCTCTCTCCCTCCTTCTATCTTTCTATATTTCAAACATAAATACGCAGAAAACTCTCTTAAAATGTTTTTAATGTTTATTCATTTTGCACAGAGAGACAGAGACACAGCATGAGCAGGGAAGGGGCAGAGAGAGAGAGAGAGAGAGAGAGAGAGAGAGAGAGAGAGAGAGGAGAATCTGAGGTAGGCTTCATGCTCTGAGCTGTCAAACAGAGCCTGACATGGGGCTCGAATTCACAGATCATATGATCATGAACTGAGCCAAAGTCGGACACTCAACCACTGAGCCACCCAGGCTCCCCAAAACAGAAAACCCTTATAACAATAAATAATTTAAGACAGGAAACATAAAACAATCTTATGCTTTTTAATTGATTTCACAGGGCAGTGACTGCATATACATTGGATTTTCATGGTTTTATCTATGGCCAGTATCAGCAGCTCATTTCAGGGAAACTAAAAATATCAGGCACAAAATATTTTTTTAAGAGCAAAAGGGAAACTTAGAAACCTAAAGTTGTTTTCCTAAAGTTGTATATTTGCTTAAAATTCGTGGATATCAAATAATATTACGTGATAGCCATAGTAACACATGTAAAGTTCACCATTTCTACCTTTGCTCTTCTAAATGTGGAATAATAAGTTATCGGGCCTTACAGAACAACTGCTGTTTATTTGGGGTGCTTTCCCTTATCTATCTTCCATATCACTGATATGTCCTTCCACATGCCGTCTTCTACAGGTGATTCCCTCTAGTGTTTTTTTTTTTTTTTTGTTTTTTTTTTTACTTTTCAGCTATTATCTTCTTGAACTCTGATTTTGTGTGTGTTTGCTATCTCTTAATTAAGGGTCTCACTTAGTTCTTCCCTTTTCTCTGCAGCCCGGCAAGCATCTTGACCATCATTAGTTTATATTCTTTATTTAATTGAGGCACAATGCTTACCTCTGTTTCAGCTCTTTTCTGGGTTTTTTATTGTTCTTTCTTTTGGAGCATATTTCCCTGTCTCTCCATTTTGCTTACCTTTCTGCATTTGTTTCTATAGATGAGGCAGAGCAGCTACTCCTCCTACACTTGAAGGAATTGTCTTATATATGATTGTCCCCCTGGGTAGACTCTGTGTGCTAGTTGGTGACATTGGCTGGCTGGCTGAAGCCGTGGCTTGCATGGACTGGGGATCATGGGGCTTTCTACATAGCAGGCGCCCTGTCAGGATAGTTAAAGCTGAAGTGAACGCAGACTGGGGTGTCCCAGG
Organism: Panthera onca; assembly: GCF_046562875.1. NCBI lineage: Eukaryota > Metazoa > Chordata > Mammalia > Carnivora > Felidae > Panthera > Panthera onca. Next base: position 1,563,399 of record NW_027675864.1, on the reverse strand, counting down.
ATTCTGTGTGTTGAGGGTACCCTGGCAGGACAGCTGAAGCTGAAATGATTGCACGTTGAGGCATGCTGGGGTGCTGTGTATAGGTGCCCTGTACAGGGTGGCTAAAACATAAGCAGTCTGGGGGTCAGATTGTCCTTGATCTCTCTATGCAGACGGTTCCTGGGCAAGATACGTGAAGCTAAAGTGGGTACAAGCTGAAGGCACCTGGAGCTGTACATGCAGAGGATACCTTGCCAATATAGTTGAAGCTGAAGTGGATATAAACTAGGGTGTACCAGGACTTTCCACTGAGAGGGTGCCCTGAAGGGGCCGTGGGAGCTGAGGTGGGTTATAGTCCAGGAATGGCTCTTTTTATATGCTAGTTCCTCTTTAAAGTGCATTGTTTAAGGGGAGAAAGCATGTCATGGGTGTGTGTGTGTGTCCAGTGCAATTGGGGCTGCTGTGTATTGTGTGCCTGGAACTTACTGAGGCAGCAGGCCAGCTACAGCAACTGGACCCTGCTGTGGTCTATGCTTTTAAGGTGGAGGGAGAATGTGGGGCAGCTGGGTGGCTCATTGGATGGAGTATCCGACTTCAGCTCAGGTCATGATTTCACAGTTCATGAATTTGAGAACCACATTGGGCTTGATGGTGTCAGTGTAGAGCCTTTCCTGAATCTTCTCTCCCCCTCTTTCTGCCCCTGCTCTGCTTGTATTCTCTGCTTCTCAAAAATAAGTAAACATTAAAAAATGTGGATGTAAAATGTAACCCTGCCATTCTCCCGTCTCTATGACCCAGAGAGAACTCCTGTGGTTCCTCTGTCATTGACAGAGTTCTAATGCTCTCTTTTATATGACAGTTGCTCTTTTCAAACTGCAGGGTTGTGTTTTTCTTTTTTTTTCTTTCTTTTTTCTGCCGAAAGACAGAGGAGTCTGTTCCTGGTTCTTCCCCAACTGCCCTTGGCAACGTTAGGGGTGAGTGTTCCCTTTGTTACTGTCTGGCTGTCTTGCTGTTTTCTTTCTTTTAGGTCTTTCAATTTTCTATGTTTTGTTAGGCACAATCTGTGCATTCAGTCCTCAGCTCCTCAGGAGGAATTGTTATATCAATGGGTGCAATCCCCAGGGAGCTGGACAAATTGGAAGTACACCTTCTGGCTGGTTCACCAGAAACGTAGTCAGGGAGTTCAGGCAAAAGAGTACCTAGCTGCAGGGGACCCAAAAAAGGTGAGGTTTGGCTACCCATTCCTGACAAGATCGCAATTCAAAGAAACTAGTGGAGGTGAAACAAATGGGAAATTTATTCAGAGGCCGACACCAGAAATGCAGCAGACTCACATCAAAGACTCTCTCTAAAGTGCTGAAAATACTTCCATGTTTATGAAAGGAAAATGTGGGACAAAAATATGTAGGTATACACAGGTGGTCAATAAGGTCAGGTTGGTCATTGTCTTGGGCTTGAGTGTGGAGACTTATTGGCTCAGGCAGTCCTTATTGCTAGAGAGGTAGATTCAGTTCCCATCAGGTGATACTTTGCTTTCAGGATCCTGAATTAAGAGATAAGCTGTGGGTAGGGAGGGGGCGCCTGGGTGGCTCAGCTGATTAAGTATCCTACTTCAGTTCAGGTCATGATCTCATGGTTCATGGGTTTAGGCCCCGCATTGGGCTCTGTGCTGACAGCTCAGAGCCTGGAGCCTGTTTCAGATTCTATGTCCCCTGCTATCCCTGCCCGTCCCCCACTTGCGCTCTGTCTCCCTCTGTCTCAAAAATAAAGAATCATAAAGAAGGAGACAAGCTGGAAAGAAAAAGTTAATCAATTGGAAAGTTTAAGGTCAATATGGAGGTAGTTAAAATCTTCTTTCACCCTGGAGGAGTTGAGTTCAAGGCCTTCCTACACAGCCATCTTGAACCGAAATTAGAATAGGGTCCCTCTGAATCCTATTTTGATTGGGGAAAGTTTGGGAGAAATCCAAGGAAGGAGACAATAAAAGCAAGGAATCTGCCAGTTCTGTGTACAAATCGACATACACACCAGTACCTCCCCTGATTACAAGTGTGGCATGTACAGAAAAAGGCATAGAAAAGGCCTTCAGATTGGAAAAAGTAAAAATAAAAATTATCTCGATTCTTTTATTTATTTATTTTTCAATTTGTATTTTGGAAAGAGAGAATGAGCAGAGACGGGGAGAGAAAGAGACAGCGAGAAAGACAGAGAGAGAAGCTTAAGCAGGCTCCATGCTTAGCACAGAGCCCCACACGGGTCTCAATCCTCTGACCATGGGACCATGACCTGAGCTGCTGAACCCAGCAGTCTGGTAGTCAAATGATGGAGCCATCAAGGGGCCCTAAAAACTGCCGCAACTCTTAAATCATGGGGTTATCAACATGAAACAAATTCTAAAGGGTATACATCAGTTTTCTAGAACTCAAACATAATTAAATAAGCCCCAGAATACACGGTCAATATATACAACTCAGTTTTATTTTTATACATAAGCAATGAACAATTAGAATATGAAATGCTTTTAAAGAACCATTTAATATCACACCAAACATTGAAATACTTACATTTAAATCTAACAGCCAAGCACAGGATCTGTATGCTAAAAGCCACAGAAGGCTGATTGGATCAATCAAGGAAGATATAAATAAATGGAGAGATATGCCATATCTATCCATAGAAACCTCTCTAGTAAGATGCCAATTATCAGCTTGATCTAGAGATTCAACATAATCCCAGTCGAAATCCCAGGATTCTTTTGTGGATATCAGCAAGCTGATTCTAAAGTGTGTGTGAAAAGACAAAGGAACTAGAACAGCCAAATAGCTCTGAAAAATAACCAAGTTGGAGAACTCATATTGCACAATTTTAAGACTCAATATAAACCTCCCTTAATCAACGCAGTGTGATATTGAAGAAAGATGGAGACACAGGTCAAGAGATAGAACAGAGAATCCAGAAACTGACCCCATACACAAGCATCCTCACCCAACTTCTGATAATGACATATAGCCAACCTAACAGAAAAAGGGATATAGTCTTTCATCAAGTGTTACTGGAACAATTAAGTGTTCGTATGCAATAGTAATCAATGAACTAAGTAATTAATTGTTTAATTAGTCAGTTCATTGATTAATTAATTAAAAGAAGCCTTGACCTAAATTCATAACTTATACAAAAATCACTCACATGGATCATAGATGTAAGTGTAAAGTACAAAATTATAAAACTTTCATAAGAAAGAAGGAGTGATGTTGATTCATTGAATCATTCAATAAAAACTTTTGGAGCATTTAGAGTGAGACAACACAGTCTACACCTGGAGGGTCCACTAGTGAACAAAAGGAGCAAGGATCACTGTGATCTTGGTGCTTAATAGTCCAGTGGGGGGACTGACAAAGGTAATGGAAATTGAAACTATGGTAGAGAATAATGAATGGGGAAAAAAAGGAAATACATCTTGGAGAGGCTATAAGAATTGGGGGAGGGGTGTGAAATAGTAGACAGGGTGAAATACTAGACATAGAGGGTCCTGCTGAAAAAGGTGCCAGTTGAATAAATACCTCAAGGAAATGAGAGAACTACCTGCTGACAGGAAGGTGATCTAAGCAGAAGGACCCATGAATTCCCCAAGGCAGGAGTGTGAACGTGTGTACTGATAGGAAGCAAGGAGGCCAGTATAGACAGAGAAACGAGGATCAGAAGAAGGAGGAATAAAGAGGTGGAGGTTGTAGGTCAAGGAGGAGAAAAAGAGGATGAGGGAGATAAGGATGTAAAGACTGCCAGCAATAGACAAGGTGAAGCCAAATCTGGTCATACCTGTTCCTCCGCTTCACATTACCCGCTGCAGTTCTTTTTATTTTTTAATTGACATTTACTAAACTGTGTCTAGACCATGAAAAGCTAATTCTACTTGTAGCAACTAATTGAAGCAAGAAAATGGAACACGCTAAATGATCAATAGCAGTGTTTAAATAGCTTATGGCATGCTATGTGGCCTTTAAAATTCATAGCCCTGCAGAGCATTTATGACCTAGCGAAATGCTCATATCACTAGATGACCGGAAATGGGATTCACAGCTACATAGCTAATTTTGGTTAATGCATGTACATATACCTCTTCCCTGGCGATTATACCACAGTGTTAGAGGTGCTTACCTCCAGGGGCACCTAAATGGCTCAGTCGGTTAAGCACCTGGCTCCAGATTCCAGCTCAGTTATGATTCCACAGTGTGTGGGACCAAGCTGCATATTAGGCTCTGCACTGACAGCGTGGAGCCTGCTTATGATTCTATCTCTCTCTATCCTCCCATCGCTCACTCTTGCTCATCTCTCTCTCTGCCAAAAATACATAAACATAAAAAAAGGTGTTTAGATATGCTTATCTCCAGGTGTTTGACTTATGACCATTTTTCTTTCTTTTTTATTTTTAATTTTGTAACTTTTCTGCCATAAACTTTAAGACTACCATAATCATAAAATAACGTTTCAAATAAATGATTCAGTCTAGTATCATTTAAATAATAAAGTGTTTCAATTTCATAAATTTACTAAGTACATTCAACATATCAAGGATATTTTCAAATAGTCCAGTGTTAACGTTGCTAAGGTCTAGATTACAATGGGAGTCTAGGGATACCTGGGTAGCTGAGTCAGCTGAGTGTCCAACTTCTGCTCAGGTCATGATCTCACAATTTGTGAATACAAGCACCACACCAGACTCAGTGCTATCAGCATAAAACTCACTTTGGATCATCTGTCCCCTCTGTTTGCCACTTCTCTGTTTGTGCTCTCTCTGTCTCAAAATCAACATTATTATTTTTTTCATTGTTTTAATTTTTTTAATGTTGATCTATTTTTAAGAGAGAGAGAAAGAGTAAAAGCCGGGCCAGAGTGAGAGAGAGAGAGAGAGAGAGAGAGAGAGAGAGAATCCAAAATCCAAATCCGATTCCGGGCTCAAACTGATAGACTGTGAGATCATGACCTGACCTGAAGTCAGATGCTTGACTACTTGAGCCACACAGGAGTCCATAAAAACTGTGAGTTTATAAGAAATTACATTTGTTTGAAAATCATATAATTGGCTTTACGCCATATGCTATTGGCTTTAGGAAAGACATCAACCCACTTACTCTAATTAATATATTAACTTCCAAAATATCATCTTCAGTGCGTCTGCTCCAGGACCACATCATATTAAACACGAACAAACAAGCAAGCAAACCAACAAACAGACAGGCAAAGAAACAAACAAAACAAGAACTAGTAGCAAATCATGACGCATAATGATCCATCCCACTGTCAACTTTTGTTACTATTTTTTTTGGCCAAAGAGCTTATTTCAAAGGATTCTATTGCTTTTAATACAGATGAACTTCTGCAAATAGTTCAGCATATAGGTTTGAGGACATACTGAAAATGTAAAGGAAATACATAATTTTATATTGTATAACCTTAGGCCTCTAACTTCCATGAAACTCCAAAAGGAGAACATTACCAGCACCATGAATTCTCTCCCTGCGATCACTCCCCATTCCTGCTCCATCTCCCTTCCCCAACGTAATTGATATCCTGACTCTGAGCAACAGAGATTAAATTAGTCCATGTTTGAATTTTATAAAAATATAATGGAATAATATGCATTTCTTTAGATCTGGCTTCTTCCGTTCAACATTATAACGCTCATCGATGTTGTTTTGCATAGGTGTAACTCAGGGATTGGTACTTCCATATTGTATTCTCTTACATGATTATTTAACAATTTGCTTATCTTTTCTACTGTTGATTCACGTTTAGAATGTATGTTTCCATACTGTACTTATTATACGGAAGACTGCTATGAACATTTCCCTTTTACTGTGCTCAGCATGAAGCGTATCTACTACAGCGCATTAATGTTTAGTTAGCTGCCTTAGCCTTAAACCCTGGCTGTACATCAGAATCACCCTGATGTCTGGATGTCAGTTCCACAAATCATTCTAATTTGAGCTTGGGTTAAGAACCACGAGGGTAGATGTTGAAATCCCCAGACAAAAGGAGGAGATGAATCCAGTTTAAGGAATTCTCAATGGGTTCCTCTTTCTGGACAATAAAATGCAATGCAAAAATTATTTTGTGGCCATATTGACATCACTTTCCTCCCCCTCGCCCTCATCTCCCTCTCCCTCCCCCTAGCCCTCCCCCTCCCCCTTCCCCTCCTCCTCCTTCTTCTTCTTCTTCTTCTTCTTCTTCTTCTTCTTCTTCTTCTTCTTCTTCTTCTTCTTCTTCTTCTTCTTCTTCTTCCTCTTTTTTCATAAAGCTCCTACACAAAAAGACTACATATAGGTTTTAAGAGACTCTGCATGGCTTCCATAATATGTTGAAATTTCCCCAAATTCTCAAAGGAAACGTCTTTAGACATGTTTGAAAAATATGTGTTCCATGATACGGCACACTTGAGTGGGAGATTAGGGTATCAAATATCTAGACATGCCCTAATTTGGTATCCCAGCTCCATAAATACTGAGACTGGAAAAGGCAAGAGTTAATTTTCCATGGTCCAGATAAAGACAGAATTAAATGAGATCTCCTTAGTAGTAATTGTTACAACTGAAAATTTAGTTGGTGCTGTTTAATTTTCTAGTTTTCTAAAACTGCTTTTTGGATTCATGCCCAGAATCTGTCTTGATGAATATATGTCAGAGAATGAAAGCGAAAAACAAACAATGTGACTCTAGAAAGTACTGCAACAGTTAACATTGAGGTATCACAAAACTCTGAAAGCACATTCTTCAAGTTCAGTCTCCAATATGCATTGAGAGGTAGGAGAAAACCGAGGTCATGGTATAACTCTTTTGTGAAACGTGAAGATATGTGCAGTAAGTTATTATTTTTGTGAAGTTAGGTAATTGCCTTTAGTTTGTGATGTAAACGTTGTTTCAAGGTTGCGCTTGAATCTGAAAATTCCTTTAGCAGAATCTCCTCCCACCTGATATGATGTTGACTCCACCACTTCACCAAGAATGATTTCTAAACTTTGACCATGTTTGAGTGTTTATAAAAGTTTCTGGAAGCATGGAAGACCTCATCTTTGGCTTCAAGAAACTTACAATATTAGAGGGTAGGAAAAACCCAAACACCATACAAAGCACAGTAAGACTTCAAGGTCAAGTTTCATGTATCAGGAGAAGTCCACTGAGCTGAGTTGATCAGTAAAGGCATCTCAGAGGCATAGCACAAAGAATCTTAAAGGATGACCGAATTTTTGGCTGGCAGGCAGAAAGGAGAAGGACAAAGGAGACAAAAGCAAATGTATGGGAAAAAAGGAGGGGCAGGCATTCCAAGAACAGTGAGAACAACCCTGTTGGAGTTTGAGATTCTTCTAAAACACTGGCCATTAAGTATTTGTGACGATGACCAAGACTGGGTAGAAGATGAGGTACCTACATCACCCATCAATTCCATAATCTTATGTAAGAAGGTCTTTTTGACAGTGAAGAATTGGAGACCATCAGTTAGAACCTCAAGATGGTAATAACGAAGCAATTTGGTAGACACAAAACAACGAAAAGTTAAAATTCGAAGCAAACTTCTGTAAGTATGTGAATTAATACCCAATCAATAAGCAATTGAAATCCATGACCAACTTAAGACCCCTCTTGTGTCTCTCTGTTAATGGGACATTGTCTTCAGTTGCTCAAGGGGAAAGAGACTCATTGTCAGTTGTCCCCTCCTCAACGTCTTTCCTGTGATGCATTCAGCAGCAGGGGTTTTCAACTCCACCTCCGACGTATGCGAAGCCAGCTAGTTTGTCACCACCTTCTGCCTACTCTCCATTTTCGTTCTTAGCCCCATGCTGCCTTTCTCTTCCAACCAAAATCCCAGTTCATTCTTTTCACTGCATCAGGAATGCAATCCAAAAATCCTGAATCTGAGCAGTTCATTCCTCTGCTTAAAACAACCCTCTAATCTCCACTGTACTCAAAATGACACATAGAATCTGTAACGTGACCACCAGACGTTGGCAGTCCTGTCTTGTCACACCTCTAATGCCATCTTTCCTCATTCTCCTTTCATTAGGTGATTGGGACCGTCTCTTCTCCTGGTTTCTCAAATTAGGCCCACGTAGGTTCCGCTTAGAATGCATTTTGTGTTCGCTAGTTTCCTTACCGTTCTTGCTACGGGTCCACGTTTGAATAAAGGACTTTTCTCCCCAAGAAACCTTTGTGGGCCAATTCTCTAATTGACATTCTGTCCCCTGTGTCATTCCTTCTCATAACATTTAGTCTTTTATTTAACAGCATTTGCCACAAGTTGAAACTACACATGTACCTTTTGTAGCTACGTTTTGAAACATCCTGAATATATGGAGCGTGCATGTTTGATCATCACTGTGTACTTGAACCTAATAGCACCTGACACCTAAGGTGCTCAATATGTATATCCACAGTGCCTGAAATAGGGGACTTTTAACTATCTCCCGGTGTGCTGGACTGCAATATACATTCAAGTCTTCAATAATCTCTACCACCAAATTTATTATTCATATACTAAAAAGGGAAAGGTCACCTCCTCAAGAATAGGAAAAACAGTTTGCCTCGTTGATAGCTTCTATGGTGTAGCTTACATTTTGACCTACAAAAGACCCCACCCTGGAGATACAGGTTGCATGGATATAGTGACAACTATGAGGAAATCAAAACACAATACAGTGTTTATTGAGTGTAATGTAACAGGATTTTTCCCACAAGATTTACAGCATTACCAATAATCTCACAACTATCCTGAACATAGGCAGTATACTTACACTTTACAAATTGGAAAAGCAAACTCTGAGGTATCATTTGCCTACAATCTAAGATCTGGCTGGTAGAAGAAATTGATGGGGCCATGTAATTTAAAAAATCCACAATTTGCCCAAGGTAACCTCTGGGAAATCAGAAAATGAGTGGCTTTCATAAGCGCAGCTGCCCAGAGCGTTTCGGAGGAGCCATCTGTGTGGAGCCCGGGCTTTGGCGCCATCACATCTCCAGGATCTCACTACCAGGAGAAACCCCCATTGTTGGGAAGGGCAAGAACATCCATCCATGGCAAATTAAGGTGTTTTAACCCCTGTCAAGGTAGTGCAAACCTCCAATTACTTCATTTGGTACTTCAAGGAACAAATCAAAGCACACCTCGTGGGATTTTCAAAAATCATTCTGAGACGAGAAATCAAACAACGAAAGTCATAGCAACGCAAAGCAAGTAACACTTTCCAAAACACACCTCCAGAAGGGCCAGGCCATGGAGAGAGGATGAGCCCACTTTAAAGTAGGAGTGCTCTCAGGTGCAGAGCACATAAAACAAAACAAAACAAAACAAAACAAAAACAAAACAACAACAACAACAACAACAACAACAAAAACGTTAAAACACATAAGGAATAGAAAACTATCCACAATGATGAAACAGAAGAATTCCCCTCAGACGAAATTCCAGGAGAAGTGACCATTAAAGAATTGATCAACATAGATAAAAGCAGTATAACAGCAAGAATTTAGAATAATTGTCATAAGATTAATCACTGGGCTTGAAAAAAGGCATACAAGACAACAGAGAATTTAGTATTGCAGTGATAAAAGAACTAAAACATAGCCATGGTTAATTAAAAAGGCAATGACATAGGGATTGATTTTAATCACTGATACAAAAACAGATAAGCTGGAAACTTGGATGTCCATTACCCAAGTTAATAGTTATGTGATTGTAGCAAAAGGTAATTCTAAAAAAAATTATTAAATAATGAAAAACAGAAAGCTAAAATATGTCAAGGTTTAAATACCTAGCATGAGCCGTGCAGCTGTATAGTTGTTTAAAATTCCCAGGATTTTACGTAGATAAATGACAGATCTTACAAACAACAACAAACAGATTAGAAGGATGGTTCAAAACCAAGGATTGCAAGATTGCAGTAAGGACATAATATTTGGGAGTAATCGGGGTGGGTGGGAGGAAGAAAGGTCCAGGGGCAGATGGAGGGTCTGTAAATGGAAGCTGGCATGCTAGCAAAGGTGGAGACTTGTTACTTCCACTCCTTTACTCCAGAACTTGTTGTCCCCAGCATGTGGTGTCCACTTAGCATAGGCTTCAGAGATGGAGGATGGATAAGCTGCCCATTGTAATTAGGAGAAAACATTCCACCCACAGAATTCACTAATTGCCCTGTTCTATAATGTTTACCCTCTTACTGGCATTGCTAAAAGTACCTACTTTCTCTATTCCACCATAGAACAGGTGGATTTTCCCTTGTCAGCCTTTGCTCACTTGCTTGTCGGTTTATTGGTCCACCTGTGGCTTTATTCACCACTCACCGAAAACTGACTGAGGGACTCTTTGTGCCAGGCTCTGTTCTTGAGGTATACCCCTGCCTCCGTGGTGGTTGTGGGTAATTCTTGACTTCTGGGCTTCCAGCTACTACATCAGGGGGCCTCTCCATCACCTTCTGTTGCTTTTTCATTGTCATTGGGCAGGTTTCTGCCTGCTTCTTCTCTCTAATTATGTACACGGTAGAAATCAGTGCTTTGGGAACATGGATGACTGCAAGAACAGACTCCTGGACGTGTCTTTTCCCTTGGGGAATTTGCATATTTGTGCATATTTGTATCTCAAAATGTAGTTTATCCTAGAGGTAGACATTTTAACAAAGCAAACACACAGTCGAGAAGGGGCTCAAGAAAAAAAATCATTGGATGTGTCCCCGAGCCTGGTAGCAATGCAGGTGGGCTAGAAGCCTACAGATATGGAGCTAGACTGTTGTTGGATGACAGCTTCACTGTGCATTTTCAGCCAGCAAGTGGTACAGCTGGAATGAGAATTCTCCTAGTGTGATTCTTGGCCTGGTGTTTTCCTGCTGACTCATTGGCCTGGGAGGGCTGAGACCTTTTGAAACTTTGTTGCGTTTTGCTGCAGAATCAAACACTAGCTAGGTTTGTCAGGTAGTTATAGAATGGGCTTTGACAGCAAGGTGGGGTGGGGGTCAGGGATACCTGGCAGGAGGGAGGAAACTGCACAGGCAGGAGAGTGGGACTGACAGAGGCTGTTTTCTTCCATTTTCTTCTGGGAAGACCTTAGTGAGGATGTCTAGTCCTGAGTACTGGTGAAGTTTCTGTACTGGCCATGGAGTTGGGCCGGCACCTTAGAGAGATTCTGACAGTCTGTGGGAAGTGTGTTTGTGTGTGTGTGTGTGTGTGTGTGTGTGTGTGTGTGTGTGTGTGTGTGTCAAAGAAAGAGAGAGAGAGAGAGAGAGAGAGAGAGAGAGAGAGACAGAGAGAGAGAGAGAGAGAGAGAGAGAGAGAGAGAGAGAGAGAGAGAGATGGAGAGAGAGAAATCCCAGTATGGGATTGTGATATTTTATCGGATTGCCTCTTCAATTCATTTTCAAAGGATTCAAATCACAGGGAATTTTTCTTAAAACGAAAAGTATGTACTGAGGTTAATCCTAATAACATTAATCAGAAAATAAGATCTAGAATTTGATGTCCATCAATTTATAAATAAATCCTTCTTAGGCAGAGTGGTCAACATGGTGGAGAAGTAGGGGGATCTGTACATCCCATGTCTCTCAAACAAAGTGCTGAACGAAAGTATTTTGAACCCCAAAAGTCTGCGAGGAAAACAGCCTGAATAGTCCTGAAGGAAATGTGACAACTTGAGAAATGACAGGTGGCTGATTGTGAACTGAGGTACATAAATTGGGCCAAGTAGGAATGGAGGGAAGAGATCCTCTTCTGCGGAGAGACAAAAGCAAGAGAAAGAGTGGCTCGGGAAGTGTAGGGCTGTATGTGGATAAGAGGAGAACCTCGGACTGGGACTGAGAGGGATCTTATCTCTAACTGTGGGGCTTTCTTGGGTCTGGGGCTAGGCTCCCTGTTTGCGCACCTGGGGAGGAGAGGAGCCAGCATTGGTTTCAGGGGTAGATCAGGGGCACAGTCCACAGAAGGAGACAGTAGCCCCTCCCTGGAGGGCTGTGCAATAGAACAAAGCCTGCCTGCATCCACCACCCCCCGGATCAGTGGCTGGGTCTAGGGCGCAGTCTGCGCCCCCTAGGAGTCTGCGCCTTTCTCTGAGAAAGTGGCCCCCTCCTTGGGGGCGTCGCTGTGGGACAAAACAATGCCTGCCTGCATCCACCATGCCCAATCTCAGCAGTGAGGTCAGCAGGGCAGTCCAAGGCAGGAAAAGGCGGGGCTCCCTGAAGCACAGCAGCACAAAGATAGCCAGGAAGACATTTGTAGCCGCACAGAGAGACACTTCCCCAGTGCCAGAGCACACGGAACGGGTCTGAGAATCCTAGACAAGCGCTATGCCAAAGGAGTCAGCGGAGCAAGAAGGACCACCCTGCGTGTGCCCTCAGCACAATGAGGACAACTGGAACGGAGTACACCAGGTCATGGAGAAGAGGCTGGACATCACCATTTCCCCACCACCATCACCACCACCACCAGCACAAAGGCGGGGCCTCAGGGATCAGTCCGAGGGTCCATAGCGGAGGTGGGACCAGCCTACCCCAAACCACGCCCCTATGTGCTGGGTACCTGCTTATCTGATGGAGCAGGGTAGGCGCTGTGGAACCAGGCAGGCCCATCATCCGGACCAGTGATGCTGCATAGACTGGATTAATTCCGGGACAACTCTTGTTATTTAGACATACTCTCCCTTCCGATCTCTTCCCTCTTTTAGGTTGATAACTCTGCTTATTGGTTTGCTTAAGCAGACACCTATAATCCATTCCCTTGATACATTTCCTACCTATATTTCTATACTTTCCTTTCTCTCTCTCTGGAATAATCAAGCCATCTAGTTTCTCTGCCTGGGTAAACTTATCTTCCTTTTGTTCCCACACCTCCTTCCTTATTTTCCTTTCTCTCTCTCTCTGCATTAAGCCATTTAGCCTCCCAGTCTGGTCAATATATATATATATTTTTTTTCCTTTTCCCCACTCCTGTCATTTCCATTTTTATATGTGTTCTTCCAACAGCAACACCTCTACCGTGTTCTTTACTTGTAGCTGGTGTTTCTGGTTTGTTTGTTTTGTTTCGTTTCTGATTTCAGACTGTTTTTCTGTGTGTGTGAGCATGTGTGTGTCCATTTATTTCTTTTAGTTGCACGTTTCCTTCCATGTCTCTGTTTCCTGTGTGTTGGTTTGTTTGTTTTCCTTTCCAGGGCTACTTCAAGGGACAAATAAAAGCACACCTTGTGGAGGGTCAAAAACATCATGACGAGTAGAGAACTCAAAGAGCCAATGCCACAACAACAGAGAGCAAGTAACACTCTCCAAGAAACACTACGTGCAGGGCTAGAACCTGCACAGGGCGTGACTCCCATTTCATATAGCAATTCTTGCAGGCGCAGAGCAAATAACAAGCTTGTAAACCTCATAAGAGAGAGAAAATTAGCCAAAATAATGAAACAGAAGAAGCATTCCCCTCAAAAGAAGTTCCGGGAAGAAGTGGACATCTAACGACTTGATCAAAACAGATATAAGCTACATATCAGAATTTAGCATAACAGTCAAAGGATGAATTGTTGGGATTGGCAAAGGCATAGAAGACAGCATGGAATCCATTATTGCAGAGGTCAAGGAAATAAAAAGTGGTCATGATGAATTCAAATGGTATAAATGAGGTGCAATTTAAAATGGAGGCAGCCACAGTGCGGATTGAAGAGACAGAGGGGAAGCTAAATGAGTTAGAAGATAAAAACATGGGGGAAAGGAGGTGAGAAAAAGATAGAGAAAAAATTGAGGATCGAGAGGGGAGAATTAGAGAACTAAGTGATGCAATCAAAGCGAACAATATCCATAGCACAGGATTTCCAGAAGAGAGCAAAAAGGGGTGTGAAGATGACCTTGAACAAATCATAGCTGAGAACTTCCACAATCTGGGGAAGGAAACGGGCATTGAAACCAAACGGGCACAGAGAACTCCCTTCAGATGTAACTTGAGTTGATCTCCTGTACAACATATAATAGTGAAACTGGCAAAATACAAGCATGAAGAGAGAATTCTGAAAGCAGCTAGGGATGAGTGGACCTTAACGTACAAAGTTAGAAGTATTGGGATAAGAGCAGACCCATCTACTGAAATCAGACAAACCATAAAGGAATAGGGGAATCTTCAATGTGATGAATAGGAAAAATATGCAACCAAGAATCCTTTACCCAGCCAGCCTGCCATTCAGAATCGAAGGAGAGGTAAAGGTCTTCCCAAACAAACCAAAACTGAAGGAATTCATCACCGCTAAACCATCCCTGCAAGAGATCCTAAGAGGGATTCTATGAGGGAAATGTCGCAAGTATCACAAAGTGCCACAGACACCAGTACAAGCATGAAAGTACAGACATCACAGTGCCTCGGAACCATAGCTCTCCATAATAACACTGCATGGAAGTGGAATAAATGCTCCAACCAAAAGACATAGGGTATCAGAATGGATAATACAAAACAAGACCCATCTATTTGCTGTCTTACAAGAGACTCCTTTCAGACCTGAGGACACCTTACTATTGAAAGTGGGGGGATGGAGAACTACCTTTCATGCTACTGGGAGTCAAGAGGAAGCTGTATTAGCCATACTTATATCAGACAAACTTGACTTTAAATTAAAGTTTGTAGCAAGAGATGTTTAAGGGCATTATTAAATAATTACTGTGTCTGTCCATCAGGAGGAGCTAACAATTATAATGAGTATGCAGTGAATTCGGAAGCACACAAAGATTTAAAACATTTAATCACAAACATTAACAATCTCATTGATAAGAATATGGTAATTGCAGGGGGCTTTAAGACTCAACTTACAACAATGGACAGAAAATCTAGACAGAATCAGGAAAGAAACAATGGTCCTGAATGATACATTGGACCAGAAGGATGTGTCAGATATTTTAGAACTCTACATCCCAAAGCAGCAGAGCATACTTTCTTCTGGAGTGCACGTGGAACATTCTCCAAGAGAGACCACATACCGGGTCACAAAAAACCTTCAGTAAATATAACAGAATTGAGATGACACCATGCACACTTTCAGGTCACAATGTTTTGAACTTGAAATAAACTACAGGAAAGAGTCTGTTAAACCTCTAAAAGCATACAGGTTAAAAAACATCCTACTGAAGAACAAATCAGTCAAGCAGACAATTAGAAAAGAAATTAAAAGACATAAGGAAACAAATAAAAATGAAAACACAACAATCAAAACTTTTTGAAAAAAAATTTGCTTAAAAAGATGGTAAAAGGGTTACTGAAGCTGAGTTTTGCATACTTGAGACAGCATGTAATGCACTAAGGAGTCAGAATGCTTGGGGTAACGGCCATTTCCATAACTTTCTTAGTCCTGTGACCTTGAGCAATTATAACATCTCCTTCAGCCTCAATTCCTTCTTCTGTACACAGGGTCAATTGAGATGCTTTATCAGGTAACGTGCTTGCCACAGGGAAGTGATTGGTAGCTGTAAGTTCATTGCTTTGCCCCTGGTATTCCCAGGACTCCTGCCAGGGAGCCTGGAGGCCTGTGTGCTGGCATGAATCTGCAGCATTTTCAGGCAAATTGTTCACCCTGTGACTAAGTCTTCCGTTTCACTGAGCCCTTGATTCACCCCATGTGTTCTGGCATCTGCTGCTGCCCTGCGTGGGTTCCCTCCTCCTTTTTAAGACCCTTACTTGGTTTTGTGTGATACAGTGATCACACCACCTTAGCATCAGTTATTAGCAATAAGCGTGACTCCTCTGAGTAGCTATGGTATTCTGATTATTCCCACATAAAGCTAGTTTCTGCAGCTCTGATTATCTGCTAAATTACACCAATGCATATTTTAGAAGACTCTTTTGTTGTTGTTATTGTTGCTGCTTCTACTGCTGCTGTTGTTGTTGTTGTTGTTGTTGTTGTTGTTGTTTTTGTTGTTTAGAAATCATTTGATTCAGGTTCATCTAGTCTATCCAGTAACACCTGCAATAACATTGAGATAAAACTTGGTGTTACCTGTTTTCACTTTTTAACGCCAGTGGATTTTGTTTTTGGTTTTCTTTTTCAGGCTCCCTTTGGGAACTTCTATTTCTTCCATCTTCTCGCTCATGTTTCCTAAATAGACAACGGATTGTTTGCTAGTTGCTGTCTCTGGGACATTGTTGCTGTTTGCCAGGTGTTAGTATTGTCATGCCAGGCCTGGGGTGTTCATTCTTTCAAGGATTTTTGTTCCAGGTCTTCATGACAAAGGCAACAGAATGAAGAAGGTACTGAGTTGAAGCAGTTAGAAATTCACTTCAACTAGGACTGCCAGAGGAAGTGGGCACTGCATTTAGAGGAGGAGACACAAAAATGAACCACAAGTGAGCAAAATGAGTTGGGTATAAGAAAGAAAAATAATTCCAGCACGATAGTCAAGTTTTCTTTGCTTTTATTTGAACTATGGGATAAATGTGTAACAGACTACAAACCCTTACGATTTGGGCTGCTTATTTTGATTATAATGTTTGTTCGTTGGTTGGGTGGGTGGGTGGGTGGGTGGTTGATATACAGTGTGTGTGAGGAAGGGGAGGGGATGAGAGAGGGGGTAGAGAAAATTCCAGGCAGGCTCTGTGCAGAGTGTTACCTGGGGCTTGAAACCACAAATGGCGAAATCATGACCTAAACTGAAACTAAGATTAGGTCACTCAACTAACTGAGCCACTCAGGCTCCCCTTGGCTGCTTATTGTATTTGCACATTGGGTCTTCGTGTTACAAATACCATAGGGAGTGGTGTACATGCATGATCTATGGAAGGCGCAACTATTTAGATCTGGCTAATTTTTTTTCCTTATAACACTTTATTCAGGAGTAATATTTCATAAGTTTATTAGAAAGACAGAGTGAAGATTGTAATTGGGAGGAAATCAGGTAAGGAGTCATTGCAGTTGACCAGGAGAGGTGAACATGACAGGAATTAGTGTGGACGCAGGAAATGGAGAGATGAGGACAGACGTGGTATTTTTTTGAAAATGCTTTTTGTTGTGTAATTAACATTATATAAAATAACTCTTTTGGTGCATAGTGCTTTGAGTTTTAAAGATTGTATATACTCATGTAAATGTCACCCCAGTGATAATACAGAAGAGTTCTGTTCCTGGGGCACATAGGTGGCTTAGTCACGTAAGCATCCCACTCTTGATTTCGGCTAAGGTCATGATCTCACTGTTCTTGAGTTTGAGCCCCTGTGCACGAGCCTACTTGGGATTATCCCTCTCTACCTCTTTTTCTGTGCCTCCCCCTCTCTCACTCTCTGTCTCCCCCCCCCAAAAAAAAATTAGACGCAAAGAGAACAATTCCATCAGCTCCCAGAATTCCCCCATGTTGAATCACTGTCACCCCACCCCTGAGGCCTGGCAACCATCTATCTCCAACTTTAATATCATATAAATGAATCCTTATTGTAGGTAACTTTATGAGACTGGCTTCTTTCATTCAACATCAAGCCTTTACAATACATCTGTTTCTTAGTGTTTCCCTGTACGGATATACCAGGGTTTGTTTAACCATTCATTTCCTGAAGGAAATTTGTGTTTTTCCATTTTTGTCAGTTATGATTAGAGTTGCGGTAAACATTTGTGTGCATGTTTTTTTGTTTTTGTTTTATAAACATAAGTTTTCACTTCTCTAGAGCAAATGTCTAGGAGTCAGATTTATGGGTCACATGCAAGTATTAGGTATTGTCTTTAAAAAAATAGATATATTTCATGGGCTCCTGGTTGGCTCAGTAGATTGAGTAGCTGACTTCAGCTCGGGTCATGATCTCACGGTTTGTGAGTTCAAGCCCCATGTTTGGCTCTATGTTGACAACTCGGAACCTGGAGCCTGCTTTGGATTCTGTATCTCCTCTCTCTCTGCCCATCCCTGCTCACACTCTGTCTCTCTTTATCCCTCAAAAATAAGTAAAGATTGAAAAAAACAGTTTCAACATGTGTATAGCAGTATCTCAGGGCAGTTTTAATGTGTTTCCCTGAAGCCTAGTGTTGTGGAGCATCGTTTTGCTCACTTCAATGTATGATATTCTGGACACAAGACCTTTGCTGGATATATGATTTGGGAATATTTTCTCCAAGTCCATAGATTGCCTTTCTGTTCTTTTCACAGAGTCTTTTACCAAGCAAAAGTTTTAATACTAATGCAGTGCAATTTAGAGATTTTTTTTTCTTTTATATGAATCCAATTTATACACCTTATAACTTCAGATGTAATTTGTACTCCTTGTTCATATATTTGCTATTCTATACCAGCATCAGAATGTTTTCAGTTTGTTGCTATTTGTTGCACAAGTTGTATACTGCACAGTTCTAGGGGACATGATTTATATGAACTACAGTGCGAATGGTAACCCTCAAATCTGTAAAATGTACAACTTGTACACACATGTATTATCTCCTGGAGGGTCTTTTCTACTGTACAGATTGCAGTCATTGCTGTGGTTCTGTTTTACTTTCCTTGTCATTTATTTATTATGTGGAGTGTATACTGAAGCCAAATTTAAGAAGGTCCTGTTTGTGAGCTATCTAAAGGTAATTTATTCTCACTGATTCTCAACTAGCTGGGGCCTATCCTTGGGGTACAGCAACATCTGGCTTTCTAGCTTGTTCCCTTAAATGAATCTATTAATTTGCATTCATGGAAACTGGAAACTCTCTTTAGCCAGCCAGTTTTAGCTAGATACTGATGATTTTAAAATTCACCTCTAAACAAATGACTAAAACTTTAATATTTGTAGAATAATCGGGATTTGAAAAAAAAAGGAACAATATAAAAACACTGGAAAAAATCAACAGAATATCATTTAAAAACAAAATATCATTTGCAGGGAATACTTTGGCTCCATGTAATTCTCTATTTGCTCTGAGTAGCTCTAAGTTGGTGGATGACGTCCCTCTGACAATATGAATGTACATTCAGTGTTACAAGATGTTTGTTTTGTCAATACTTAGTTCCTCTAAAGATGGAATCAGAAATTATTAACTGATCAACAGTTAGTGTTGTAGCAGAATCAGGGACAATTCAACAGAACAGGCCTGTTCTGGGTGTGTTCTTATAGAATTATATAATTATGTCCGTTATTACTACAGGTGTCTTCACCTACCTGGCCTCTTCATAATCAGCTACAGTAGCATTTCAGAAAGCATCCCATTCTTCTCCACTGAAATGGTGAAACATTTTTTTTTAATTTTGTGTCCATATTTATTTATTTTTGAGAAAAAGAGTGAAACAAAGTATGAGTGGGAGAGAGGCAGAGAGAGAAGGAGACAGAATACGAAGCAGGCTCCAGGCTCTGAGCAAGTGGTCAGCACAGAGCCTGATGCAGGGCTCAAACCCATGAACTGTGAGACCATGACCTGAGCTGAAGTCGGACACTCAACCGACTGAGCCACCCAGGCGCCCCATGAAATGTGAAACTTTTATGATGCTAGTTGTAGGGTTTTTGGTGGTGATTTGTTTTTGTTTGTTTTACAAAAGTCCTTTATCAAGTTGATGAAGTCTCCCTGGACTCATAGTTTGCGGAGAGAATGTTTTATTTATTATGAATGGAGGTAACAATTGCCTTGTCTGCATCTGTTTCTAAGACCATCTGATCATTATCCGGTCTTTCTTCTTTAGCCTATTGTTGTGAGGGGTTAAACTAATTGATTTTTTAATATTGAACCAGTCTCCATACTGGTACTAAATCCCTCTTGGTTATGGATGTATAATTCTTTTTACACATTGTGGGAGGGGGGATGGGCTAAATGGGTAAGGGGCACTGAGGAATCTACTCCTGAAATCATTGTTGCACTACATGCTAACTAATGTGGAGGTAAACTTTAAAAATTAAAAATAAATAAAATAAAAAAAGAAGCTAGAATTGTACACCTATCAAAATTATCAATTCAATTTGAGAGTGGACTCAAGATATCTTCAGATGTGCAAAGACTCAGAACATTTGATTCTATTCATTCTTCATTAGGAAGTTATCTGAAGGTGTACTCCAGCAAAACAAGGAGTGAAAAAAATAAAGAAAAATTATACTTAATAATAGCCAACATTAACAGTGTTTATTTTTGTGCCAGACACTGTTATGGGTTATTTTCACATATTATTACATATTAACCACACAAGAAACTTATAAAGTACATACAATTACGATTATTATCTTCTAGAGGAGGAAATAGGGTTATAAAGAAGCCAAATAACTCATCCAACATCCAACTTACACAGTTGGTAAGTGGAACAAGTAAAGACTAAGTCCAGGCCGTCTGGCTCTAGAGTCCAGGCTTTTAAATGCTCCCTCACTCCCCAGATAGCCATATTACCATGAAACCATGGAAACAAACGGGGACTGTAGCAGAGGAAAATCACAGGAAGGAAGCTATGAAGCAGACCTACTGAGTCACCACCTAAATGTGGCAGGAAAAGAGAAGGCTCCAGTAAGTGACCTCTAAGAGGTTAACAGGAAGATGTCATAAGAGGCATGATTTGAGAACAGTGAAAGAGTGCAATAAAACAAAGAAGTGCAATTAGAAATCAAAGGAGAACGAGCAAATATCCATAAGATGGACTTAGTCAGAATGAGCCAAGTGAAACATGGCGTGGTTTAAAGCACTGATGGAACACAAAGAAAAAGGATCCATTTCACCTTGATCCTAGAGACGTCCTCATTCAGCAGGTCCAAGGACTCCAGGAAAAGAGAAGTAATTCTAGTGTTTGCATATTATTTAATAATCCCAATAATTTAAACCATTTATTAGTTTACAAGTTTTAGAATCAACCTTAAACAATGGAAAGAGACTTGACTGCAGAGCATAATACCAGTGTTAACAACAATGACAAACAGACGTCCAAAGCTGATGGGAAACCGAGAAAAAGTGCAGCAAGTTTGAGGAAGACATTTATCTTACAATGTATGGAATGAAAAATGATTGTACAGTAAGGGAAATAGGTCTCTATTATCAAATTACATCTTGTGGGTTACCTGAGTGGCTCGGTAAGTTCAGAATCCAACTCTTGATTTTGGCTCAGATTATGATATCACAGTTCATAAGACTAAGATGAGCATTAGGGTCTGCACTGACAGCTCACAATTGTTCTCTCTGCCCCTATCCTGCTTGAGCATATGCTCTCTATTCTCTCTCTCTCTCTCTCTCTCTCTCTCTCTCTCTCTCATAACATATATTCATTCACACATGCCTACATACATACATACATACATACATACATACATACATACATACACACATAAAATTATATCTTGTGATGGTTAATTTCATGTTTTAACTGGGCTAAGCCACAGGGTACCCAGATATATGGTTAAACATTATTTCTAGTGAGTCTCTGAGGACATTTCCTATTACAATGAACATCTGTATATCAGGAGACTAAGCAAAACATATTGCCTTGACAAACACTGGGTGGGCTCAACCAATCGATTGAAGACCTGAATGGAACAAAAGGCAGAGTAAGAGAGAATCCACTGTTGTGTATCTGAGTGTCTTCAAGCTGCGATATTGGTCTCCTGACTTCAGACTCAGACTTGGAGTGGAACATACATCATCAGCTCTCCTGATTCTTAGGCTTTTGGAGTCTGCCTGGAACTAAACTACTGGATCTCCTGGGTCTGCCCTTCTCAGCCTCCGTAATCCTGTGAACCAATTCCTATTGATACTGAGTCTCTGGAGAACCCTAACTGGGACATATATGTAACTTCATCCATTATGTCTTTTTGCCCTCAGATCCAGTTCCTGCACTTCTCCTACACACTGTGTTTCCTGGTTCCTTGCCACCTGGCTTCCAGAGGGGTTTGACCAATGGATGTTTGATGGGAGAAAGAGAGGAAGGTATAAGCCCAGATGTTTTTCTCTCTCCCGCTCCACTTGCTACCAGTGATTTTATCTCCTCCAAATTCTAGCTTCTTTCCAAGAGCCTCTTCTCCCATGTTCTCAGTTACTGCTAGTTATGGTTCTGAGTTTCTCTAGCCCTGGTGGTGGAAACAGCTTTCTGATGATTCTAATTCCTGAATGCTTCGCCATCCTTTATTTGGCTTCTGGGATTTTCCATCACGTGTGTAACTCTTTAAAATACCGATAGTGACTCACTGGCTGGCTGGACCTGACTGAAACAGTATAAAGATAGAAGTTCAGAAATATATGGGAAGGTGAGGAGAGAGAAGACAGGTGGCTTAAAATTGTCTTAAAATTGTGCAACATGAGTTCTCCAACTTGGTTATTTTTCAGAGCTGTTTGGCTATTCTAGTTCCTTTGTCTTTTCACACACATTTTAGAATCAGCTTGCTGTTATCCACAAAAAAATCCTGGGATTTCGACTGGGATTATGTTGAATCTCTAGATCAAGTTGATAATTGACATCTTACTAGCAAGGCTTCCAATGATACATATGGCATATCTCTCCATTTATTTATATATTCCTTGACTGATCCAATCAGCCTTCTGTGGCTTTTAGCATACAGATCCTGTGCTTGGCTGTTAGATTTAAATGTAATATTTCAATGTTTGGTGTGATATTAAATGGTTCTTTAAAAGCATTTCATATTCTAAGTGTTCATTGCTTACGTATAAAAATAAAACTGAGTTGTATATATTGACCGTGTATTCTGGGGCTTATTTAATTATGTTTGAGTTCTAGACACCTGATGTATACCCCTTAGAATTTGTTTCATGTTGATAACCCCATGATTTAAGAATCGCGGCAGTTTTCAGGGCACCTTGATGGCTCCATCAGTTGACTACCAGACTGCTGGGTTCAGCAGCTCAGGTCATGGTCCCATGGTCAGGGGATTGAGCCCTGTGTGGGGCTCTGTGCTAAGCGTTGAGCCTGCTTAAGCTTCTCTCTCTGTCTTTCTCGCTGTCTCTTTCTCTCCCCGTCTCTGCTCATTCTCTCTTTCCAAAATACAAATTGAAAAATAAATAAAAAGAATTATGATATTTTTCATTTTTACTTTTTCCATTCTGAAGGCCTTTTCTATGCCTTTTTGGGTACATGCCACACTTGTAATCAGGGGAGGTACTGGTGTTTATGTCGACTTGTACACAGAACTGGCAGATTCCTTGCTTTTATTGTCTCCTTCCTTGGATTTCTCCCAAACATTTCCCAATCAAAATAGGATTCAGAGGGACCCTATTCTAGTTTCGGTTCAAGATGGCTGTGTAGGAAGGCCTTAAACTCAACTCCTCCAGGGTGAAAGAAGATTTCAACTACCTCCATATTGACCTTAAACTTTCCAATTGATTAACTTTTTCTTTCCAGCTTCTCTCCTTCTTTATGATTCTTTATTTTTGAGACAGAGGGAGACAGAGCGCAAGGGGGGGATGGGCAGGGATAGCAGAGGACATAGAATCTGAAACAGGCTCCAGGCTCTGAGCTGTCAGCACATAGCCCAATGTGGGGCATGAACCCATGAACTATGAGATCATGACCTGAACTGAAGTAGGAAGCTTAATCAGCCGAGCCACCCACGCGCCCCCTCCCCACCCTCAGCTTATCTCTTAATTCAGGATCCTGAAAGCAAAGTATCACCTGATGGGAACTGAATCTACCACTCTAGCAATAAGGACTACCTGAGGCAATAAGACTCCACCCTCAAGCCCAACAAAATGACCAACGTGACCTTAGTGACCACCTGTGTATACCTACCTCTTTTTGTCCCACATTTTCCTTACATAAACCTGGAAGTATTTTCAGCACGTAAGAGGGAGTCTTTGATGTGAGTCTGCTGCATTTCTGGTGTCGGCCTCTGAATAAATTTCCCATTTGTTTCACCTCCACTAGTTCCTTTGAATTGCGATCTTGTCAGTAATGGGTAGCCAATCCTCACCTTTTTTGGGTCCCCTGGAGCTAGGTGCTCTTGTGCCTGAACTCCCTGACTACGTTTCTCGTGAACCAGCCAGAAGGTGTACTTCCAATTTGTCCAGCTCCCTGGGGATTGCAACCATTGCTATAACAATTCCTCCTGAGGAGCTGAGGACTGACTGCACAGATTGTGCCTAACCAAACATAGAAAATCTAAAGACAACAGCAAGACAGAGAGACAGTAACAAAGGAAACACTCACCCCTAACGTTGCCAAGGGCAGTTGGGGAAGGACCAGGAACAGACTCCTCTGTCTTTGGGCAGAAAAAAGAAAGAAAATAAAAACACAACACTGCAGTTTGAAAAGAGCAACTGTCATATAAAAGAGAGCATTACAACTCTGTCAATGACAGAGGAGCCACAGGAGTTCTCTTTGGGTCATAGAGACGGGAGAATGGCAGGGTTACATTTTACATCCACATTTTTTAATGTTTACTTATTTTTGAGAAGCAGAGAATACACCCAGAGCAAGGGCAGAAAGAGGGGGACAGAAGATTCAGGAAAGGCTCTACACTGACATCATCAAGCCCAATGTGGTTCTCAAATTCATGAACTGTGAAATCATGACCTGAGCTGAACTCAGATACTCCATCCACTGAGCCACCCAGCTGTCCCACATTCTCCATCCACCTTAAAAGCATAGACCAGAGCAGGGTCCAGTTGCTGTAGCTGGTCTGCTGCCTCAGTAAGTTCCAGGCACACAATACACACCAGCCCCAATTGCACTGGACACACACACACACACACACACACACACACACACACACACAGACACACACACACACACACACACACACACACACACACACACACACGACATGCTTTTTCCCCCTTAAACAATGCACTTTAAAGAGGAACTAGCATATAAAAAGAGCCATTTCTGGACTGTAACCCACCTCAGCTCCCACGGCCCCTTCAGGGCACCCTCTCAGTGGAAAGTCCTGGTACACCCTAGTTTATATCCACTTCAGCTTCAACTATATTGGCAAGGTATCCTTTGCATTTTCAGCCCCAGATGCCTTCAGCTTATACCCACTTTAGCTTCACCTATCTTGCCCAGGAACTGTCTGCATAGAGAGATCAAGGACAACCTGTCCCCCAGACTGCTTATGTTTTAGCCACCCTGTACAGGGCACCTATACACAGCACCCCAGCATGCCTCAACTTGCAATCATTTCAGCTTCAGCTGTCCTGCCAGGGTACCCTCAACACATAGAATCCTGGGACACCCCAGTCTGCGTTCACTTCAGCTTTAACTATCCTGACAGGGCGCCTGCTATGTAGAAAGCCCCAGGATCCCCAGTCCATGCAAGCCACGGCTTCAGCCAGCCAGCCAATGTCACCAACTAGCACACAGAGTCTACCCAGGGGGACAATCATATATAAGACAATTCCTTCAAGTGTAGGAGAAGCAGCTGCTCTGCCTCATGTATAGAAACAAATACAGAAAGGTAAGCTAAATGGAGAGACAGGGAAATATGCTCCAAAAGAAAGAACAATAAAAAACCCAGAAAAGAGCTGAAACGGAGGTAAGCACTGTACCTCAATTAAATAAAGAATATAAACTAATGATGGTCAAGATGCTCGCCGAGCTGCAGAGAAAAGGCAAGAACTGAATGAGAACCTTAATTATGAGATAGCAAACACACACAAAATCAGAGTTCAAGAATACAATAGCTGAAAAAAAAAACACTAGAGGGAATAAACAGTAGAAGATGGCATGCGGAAGGACATATCAGTGATATGGAAGACAGATTAAGGGAAAGCACCCAAAACAAACAGCAGAAAGATTGTTTTTTTAATGAGGATGGGTTAAGGGATACTTTGGAAATATCAAGTGAGCAAAAATCCACATAATAGGGATTCCACCAGAAGGAAAAAGGGTACCGAAATTATTTGAAGAAAAGATAACTGAAGACTTTCCAAAACTAGAGAAGAAAACAGACATCTAGGACAAGAAGCACCGAGTTCCAAACATGATGAAACCAAGAAGCCCCACACTATGACACATCAGAATTACAACGTCAAACTTTAAAGATTAATAAAGAATTTCAAAAGTTGTAAGAGAGAAGCAAAAATTACCTATGATTTGAAAAACAAATCACAACAAACAAACACCTAAAGCTGTCAGCTGATATTTCAGCAGAAAGTTGGCATGCTGGGAAAGAGTGACATGATATCTTCAAAGGCCTGAAAGGAAAATGCCATGAACAAGAAAACTTTACCTGGAAAGATTATCATTAAGATTTGAAAAAAAGAGATAAAGAGTTTCTCAGACAGAAGATAAAGAAGTTTATCACCACTAATCAGCAATGCAAGAAATGTTAATGGGGGAAAATCATAATTAGATATAACAGAATTATGAATAAAAAGATGTAAAATATGACAACATACACATAAAATTTGGAGGAGGGACTTAAAAAAGTACTCTTTGTATTTTATTTTACAAAAAAATATATGTTTTATTTCATGTTTGAGAGAGAGAGACAGAGTGTTAACAGGGATGACAGAGAGAAGGGGAGGCACAGAATCTGAAGCAGGCTCCAGGCTCTGAGCTGTCAGCACAGAGTCCAACATGCGGTTTAAACTCACGTATTGTGAGATCATTACCTGAGCTCCAAATCGCACACTTAACTGACTGAGCCACCCACTTGCCCCAAAGGTTAGTCTTTTTAAATTTCTCGAATGTGTTTATATTAAAGTGACCACCAAATTAACATAGACTGCTGTTTCCTTGGGATGTTATATGTTAGCCTTGTGATAACAAACTCAAAACACAAAATACATGAAAAATAAAGAAAAAGAAAGCCAAGTAAAGCACAACACAAATCCATCTATGAGAAAGAAAGAGAGTACAGAAAAAAAGAAACAGAGACCTACAAAAGCAACTGGAAAACAAAGAACAAAATTACAATCAGTACATAACAGTGAACAATTACTTTAAAAATAAATGGCTGAAGTGCTCCAGTCCAAATACATAGGGTAACAGGATGGACAAAAAACAACACTCATCCATATGCTGCCTAGCACAGACTCACTTCAGACCTAGACACATACAGACTGAAAGTGAAGGGATGGAGATACATTTCCCATGCAAATGAAAGCAAACAACAACAAGGACAACAAAAACAACATCAAATAACAACAACACCTCAGAACCAGGTAACAGCACCTATATAAAACCAAATAGACTTTAAAACCCTCAATAAAATATTAGCAAACTCCTCTCAACAACACACTAAAATGATTAAGTGGCTTTTATTCCAGGGAAACAAAGATGGCTCATCCAATCAATCAACATAATATCCCACCTCAACAAAACGAAGGGTAAAAATCATATGATCATTCCAATAAATGCCGAAAAAGCATATGACAAAATTTAACATGTGTTCATGGTAAAAGTTCTCAACAAAGTCAGGGGGGCGGACATGCCTCAACACATAAAAATATTATTTTATATATTGTTTATATTAAGTTCACACCTAACATCTCAATGGTGAAAAACTGAGAGCTTTCCCTCTAAGATCAAGAACAAGATAAATATGTCTACTTTTGCCACTCTTGTTTAATATAACACTAGAAGTCCTAGCCACAGGAATCAGATAAGAAAAAAGAAATTAAAGTCATCTACCTTTGTAAAGAAGCTGAACTGTCACTATCTACAGATGACATAAGAATATGTTAGAAAACCCTAAAACTTTCCCCCCAAAACTACGAGAAGTAATAAACGAATTCAGTAAAGTTGCAGATACGGAATTGATACACAGAAATTGGTAGGGTTTCTATATAATTATAATGAAGTCACAGAAAGAGCAATTAAGAAAACAACACCGTTCCTAATCGCACCAAAAAAAGAGAGAGTAAAATAGCTAGGACTAAACTTATCCAAAGAAGTGAAAGACCTGTAGTGTGAAAACCATAAGTCAATGATGAAATTGAAGACGACACAAACAAATGGAAAGCTATCCCATGATCATGGGTTGGAAGAATCAATATCATTAAAACGTCCATATTACTCATAACTATCTACAGTTTCAATGCAATCCCTTTCCAGATACCAAAGGCACTTTTCACAGAACTCAAACAACTAATACTAAAATATGTATGGGACCGCAAAAGACCCTGAAGAGTGAAAATAATCTTGAAAGACAAAACCATACCTGGAGGTATCAAAATCCCAGATTTCAAGATGTAGTACAAAGCTTCAAGTAAA
Organism: Panthera onca; assembly: GCF_046562875.1. Lineage (NCBI taxonomy): Eukaryota > Metazoa > Chordata > Mammalia > Carnivora > Felidae > Panthera > Panthera onca. The sequence continues at coordinate 1,535,339 of NW_027675864.1, read as the reverse complement.
GCAATTAGTATGGGTAGTGGCACAAACACAGACACATAGATCGATGGGACAGAATAGAAAGTCAGGAAATAAACCCATGCTTATGTGGTAAATTAACCTATAACAGAGGAGGCAAGAATAAACAATGGGGGAAAGACAGTCTCTTCAACAAATGGTATTGAGAAACCAGGAGATCTACATGCAGGTAGCTAGGACCTAACCCTAACGCTGGCCTGGGCTCTGGCCCTAAAGGGACCTAGCATGGACGTCTGAGAGAAATAACGGATTGGAGCCAATTACCATTGGGGAAAATCCTGTGTGGAAGTCACACCCTCTCCATGACATTTCCATGGCCATGATGGAGATGGAGGAGGAGATCCTGAGACAGTTTCAGTCTGGCCCACCCATATGTTTGGCTCCGCTCTTCCAACGCTACCCCTGACCCATAACCGCACATGGGCCCTCATTTCAGTCCTGCAGGGAAATCACATCACTGTGGGGTGTTGGAGCAAAGGCACTTCCGGAGAACCAACCCTAACCCTACCCACTGCTCTGCCTCTAAGCGGGATCACCTTCTGAGGCTGAGAAAAGAAGCGGTGGGGCATGGATTCCTCCTTTTTCTACCCTGTGTTCTCTTCAGGACCTCAGGACATTGAATGCTGCCCACGCTCAATGGCGATGATAGTCTGCTTTACTGAGTCCACCAAATCAAACGCTAATCTCACCCAGAAACACTCTACAAATATCCCGAGAAAAAATGTTTAGTCTGGGGCACACCACGGCCAACTCAAGTAGACACGTAATAAAAACCATCACAGGGTCATTCTCGTTTTGCTTCCCTTCCCTCATTCACCTCCTATTGCTAACTTTCAAATTCTGAAGTCGTTGCTTTTTATATTCTGACCAGTGTATAGCGTTAAGAGAAATTTGATAAAGTTGTCTTGTGCAGGGACTAGTGTTTCAGTTAATATGAAACTGTTTCCGGTAAGGTAAGGGAAAAAGATCTTAGCTAGGACACCAACATACTCCATGGTACTTTATCAGGGTTGGCCCTCAGCTTTCCAAACCCTTTACATGCTAATGGGAAGACAGTGTAACATAGCTGAGAGGATGCATGTTGGCATAGGAGCAGAGCTGGTGCCCATCCCAGCCATACCACTTGTGTTTGTGTTATCTTGGACCAATTACTTAACATATCTGAAAGTCAGCTGCCTAATTTATAAAAAGGAAATAATAACAAAGGGTCAAAAAGTTTAAATGACAGTATTGGCAAGGTGCTTAATCCAACACCTGACAACACCAAACAAGTGCTCCACCGATGATAGCCATCATTATCCTCATTTGAACAGCTAAGACAGGCTAATATTCTGTGTGGAGTCAGATACCTACGGGTGGATCTCAGGTCTTCTGACACTGATTCTTTAATTTGGAGGGAACCCAGGGCCGGGATGGCTGAATGAGTACAAGGAGGTACACCAGTAAGCCAGTCCTCTATCCACCTCTTATTTGATAGTCCAGTTGTATATTCATCTCTTTCCTTCCACTAAAAGAAATGCAAATCCCTCCCTCTAGAAGAAATAATACACAGACGCTTGCATGTAATATTAAGTTTTAGCCTCTGTAATACTGGCACATGCATCATCTCATTTAATCTCACATTGGCCCTTCCTATGGGAGTCCTTATTCCATTTTCCAGGTGAGGAAATTGAGACCTAGGAAAATCAAGTGCCTTCCCCATAACTTGTTTATGACTGTGTTAGACAACAACCCTAGACTCCTACTCCATGTCCAATGTGTCTTCTTCTGTGCCACAGTTTGTTCTCTTCCAAGGCAAACACTGCTAAAGAATCATTTGAACAAAGAAGTAAAAAAAAAAAAAAAAAAAACAACAACAACAAAAAAACTCATTTAAGACGTCTAGTTTTCACCCAAGCACTGAATTCTGGGTGACTTTGGTGTGTTTTCTCTCTGAGAAACAAAGGTGAGAAATTCCAAACCTTGGCCTTTGTTATGGAGTTATGAAGACCGGTAGAAATTAGTAAAGCTCACTGGCAGATTAAGGTTTCCAAGTTGAAGACATTAGTTTGAATTCTCATATTGTGGGTGTTAAAGTGGAAGCTGGGATTTCACATGGCTTTGACAATCGCCATCAATTCCTTTCTTCAAGATTTGACTGCATGTTCTCCTTCTTTCTTTTTTTTTTCTTTTTTAACTATACTTCCAATCAGCCAGCTCATCCCTCGTTTCTCCCTATGTCTAGCAATGGCCATTCTCCATATGTCCACATTAAATCTATCATCAAAGAAGAATAAAAAGGTAAAAGAACAAAGCCAGAGAAGTAAGACTAAGTACTAAAATGTAAATTGGTGTTAACACTTCTACTTCCAGTCAAATGTAATAACAAAAACTAGATTTATACTCCTTATGGAGGCAGCTAAAAGCGTAGACAAAATATATAAGAAGCTGTTCTCAAAACATCAGACATCAGGCAGTGAAGAGCAGTGATCCCTGATATTGGGAAATAAATGAAATGGTTCCTACAGTGTCCTAGCTTATTGACTAGGTGGGGATTTGAGTCTGTGGTTTAGAGAGGAGGAAGCTGGCATAGCCCAACAGTTTCCCTGAATTGTGGAGGGGGTAGTCACTGATTCAGGAAGACTGCTATATTTCACAGAGCAGAGTACCAAAGAAGAGAAAGTTGTTCACAGAGAGAACTCCAGAGATCAACAGATTGCCTGCCTTGAGTATTCAATTGAATATGGGTAAACTCTTGTGTATGAGGAAACTGAGATCAGGAGGAGGAACAATACCCACTGCCATGCAGAGTCAGGAATAATGCCTGACAGCCAGTGTGGAAGACCTCACAATTTACATGCCATTTGGAAAATACTTGATTTTTGTGTCAGTACTGGACAAAAATTATCCCTAAACTACGTGCTGCCTGTGCCTTGCCCAAAGCACATTTAAAGAAAGACCTGAAAGGATCAAGCTATTTGTAAGTAACTGAACTAAGTCCCAAAACAAAAACCAAGAATATTTTTAGGAATCTAGAAGTATCCAGCCTCTGACAGGCTAAAAATGACCATGTTTGGCAACCCATAAAAAATTATCAGGCATGCAAAGAAGCAGGAAACTAAGACACGTAAGGAAGGGGAACTCAACTGACACTGACCCAGAAATTACACAAATGATATAATTCATACATAAGAACATTCAAATAGTTATTATAACTATTATCAGTATATCCAAGAAATTATAGGGCAGAATGAGTATCTTAAATAGAGACATGCAAGTGATATGTAAGACCTAAACCAAACTTCTCATGACTAAAGCAATGACTGAAATAAGAAATCTGGTCTATGATTACTGAATGGAATTAAAGGCATATAGACAGTGCAGAAAAAAAAAGTTTGATGAACCTAAAGACATAGCAATGGAAATCATCTGAAATGAAACACACAGAGAAAGTGTGACTGCAAATCATCCAATATACATGTAATTGTATCTCCAAGGAACACAGACAAGAAAACTAGTTTCAGTAAATAATGAAACTAATTTGAATTTATAGTTGTTAAGGTTGATGCAAACTAAAAATATATAGTTCCAATAAATTCAATGAACCTCAAGGACAGGAAATAGGAGGAAAACTACACCAAGGCACCCCACAATCAAATTGCTTTAATCCAGAGAAAGGGAGGAAAAAGATTTCTCATCAGAACCAATGCAATCTAGAATACAGTACGATAACTTTTTTAAAGTACCTAAAGTAGGAAACCATTATGACCTTGGATTAGGCAAACATTTCTTAGCTACACCACCAACAATATGACTCATTACAAGAAAAAAATATGATTGTTTGGATTTTATCAAACTAAAACTTTTGCTTTTCAAAGAACAAAGAGTTTGAAATAGAAGACTGAGACTGGGAGAATATATTTACAAATCACCTATGTGAAATGGGACTTATATCTAGAACAAATGGGCAATCCGCAAGAGTCAATATTCTGAAGCGAAATAATCCAAAAAAAGGCAAAGGATTTGAAAAGACACATTACCAAAAAGACATATGTACAACACATACACACATGAAAATGTGTTGAGCATCATGAGGGGAAATGCAAATATAAACTACAATGAGATAAATGAGATACAATGAGATCAACTACTACTTCATACCTACGAGATGTCTAAAATCAAAAGAGAGGGCTCCGAAGTGTTAGCTAGGGTATGAAAGAACTGGAATTCTCACATACTGCTGATGAGAATGTAAAAGTGATAAAACTACCCTGGCAAACAGTTTGACAGTATCCTAAAAAGCTGAACATGCAACCTATTCTATGATTCAGCCAAATCTACTCTCAAATATTTTCCCTAGAGAGATCAAAGTTTACGATCATACAAAACAAAAAAACAAAAAAAAAAAAGAGAGAGAGAGAGAAAAGAAAAGAAAAAAATGAATGTTTATAGAAGCTTTGTTTTTAATAGGCTAAGGAGCAGCTTGTGCTTCAGTTGGTAGATTTCTTGATTTCTTCATTTCTGCTTGGGTCATCATCCCAGGGTCGTGTTATTGAGACTCACATTGAGCTCCACACTAAGCATGGAGGCTGCTTTAGATTCTTTTTCTCTTTCCCTCTGCTCTCTCTTTCTCTTTCTCTCTCCCTCCCCCTCTCCCTCTCCCTCTCTATTTCCCTCTCCCTCTCCATCTCCCTTTCCCTATCTCTCCCCCACCTCTCCTTCCACCCTCCCCTCTCCTTCTCCGCCCCCCCCCAATAAAAAGAAATAAATACGCCAAATGTGGAAATAATACAAATGTCCACTGAAATGTGAACGGATAAACAAGTAGTAACAGACTATTAGAACACACAACACTATGGATAATATTCAAAATACCAAGTGAAAGAAGTCAACTCCCCACCCCTAAAAAATAAGGAGTATGTCTTATACAATTTTATTTGTATACTATTCTAGAAAATGCAAGATAATATGTAGGGACGGAAAACAGACCAGAGATTGCCTAGGAATGGGAATCGGGAAGACGTGGGGGATGGAGGGATATCTAACGGATACAAGGACATTTTTAGTGGTGACACACATATTCTTTTCCTTGTTGTTATGTATACATTGGTGTACATGTAAACAAAATTTACCAAATTATGTAATTGTATTTATTAGTATTAGTATTAATTATTAATTGTTAATTAAGTAATTTATTAGGGCTTTTAAAAAAATTTTCTTTAACGTTTATTTATTTTTGAGACAGAGAGAGACAGAGCATGAACAGGTGAGGAGCAGAGAGAGAGGGAGACACAGAATCTGAAACAGGCTCCAGGCTCTGAGCTGTCAGCACAGAGCCGACGCGGGGCTCGAACCCACAGACCGTGAGATCATGACCTGAGCCGAAGTCGGACGCTTAATCGACTAAGCCACCCAGGCGCCCCATAGGGTTTTTTTTTCAGAGAGAGAGCTGAAGTGTTCATAACTGGGGGAGAGAGGCAAGGGAGAAAGAAAGAATCTTAAGCAGACTCCATGCTTAGCATGGAGCCCAATAAAGGGCTTGATCGAACCTGGGATCATGACCTGAGCCAAAATCAAGAGTCTGATGCTCAAGTGACTGAGCCATCCAGGTGCTCCACCAATTACGTACTTTAAATATGTACAGTTTGTGTATATCAGTTAAACATTAATGAAGTTGTTAAAAAAAAAACATGATTAGATATTGTGACTTTTGACCTCTGGGGCTGCTATTTGAAACCTGGTCCACCAGCATCTACTGATTCTGGGAATCCCCAGTATCTTTCCTTAACTCACATAAGTTCTTCAAAATAAATGTAACTTGGGAAAAGGGGAAATACCCTGGCAGTGATCACGTGTATCAATTATAAACGTCACAACACTTAGAACTATGATCCATATATGAGGTGGGTGATATAGCATATGTTTCCTTTAGACAACTGAGAGCTGGTTGACTCCCAGCACCCCATTACCCTTGTACACTTGTTAATTACTTGTTTACCAGTTAATGGTCCTCTGCCTCCTTATACTGTATAAAGAAGGGACTTGGTCTGTCTTGCTCACTTCTGTGTTTACAATGTTACAAAACCAGGCTGGAACGCTGGCAGAAAACAAAGTGGCACTCGGAGATCTTCTTTGGATTGCAGATCTTGATGGAACGGCGGGCTCAGAGGACCCTGTTTCTCCAAACTTCTGAGCGCTGAATGCAAGTGGGGCAGGAAATTTAGTCATCAGCTGCCATATCTGTGGGGGTTTTCCTGCACACAGAAAACAAAGGAAGAAGAACCAGGAGAAGGGGTCTCTAAGATAGACACCAGAGTTCGTTTTATCCCACCGGCCATCTTTGGTGCAGTATTTTATTCACTCCTCCAACATTATCCCATTTTATGCCTTTTACAACACCTTTTTAGTAGGTATCACCTTTCAGTTTTTTAGGTTGGTACCCTCAGAAGGCTAAGATGCCTGCAGTAGTTTGGCGAGCAACAGTGTTTTCAATAAAATGTACCATGGTATTCAGTATACAGGGGCCAATGGATACAAGTAAAATTAGGGAGAAGAGGGGCCCTGCCAGGGCAGGAAGCCAGGATCCCAATCTGTGAGATCTCATTTGTTCCGTTGATTGGTACTTTCCTGTTGTCAATGTTGAATTATTATTATTATTATTATTATTATTATTATTATTATTATTATTATTTTTAGTTCCTTAACCTTAGTTGTAAGTATTTCTGACTGGTTTAAAAAAAAGCAACATTCCTCCCCCGGAAAGATGCAAGTCCCTCCATTTTTTGAAGTGAGGAGGTCGGGGGCTTGTCTATTTTGGGGGGTTACTGCCACCAGAGAGTTTATTTGGTTTTCTAAGGTTACCAGAGTTCAGCCACCCGTTCCATGTCTTCATTTAGCTCTTGAGATAGTCTATGGTACAGTCCTATGCATAAACCTATGTCCCCTTATCCAGTTCCTATTCCTGTCACAATTTCTGAGCCTACCCGAATGGGTAGCAGGACTGCCCGTTTAGCCTGAGACTTGGGGCTAAAGGTTGTTAGGAACTGATCTTCAGTGTATACAAATATCCCTGGGGTCCGGAACATGGAATAACATTTCTGAGTCCAGTTGGCCTCTAAGCATCGATAGGCTGAATTAGAACACAGATAGAACACCCCAAAGGTGCAACATATTTCCTTGTCTGCAATCTGGTGTAGGTCTCCTGGGAGCTTTCCTAAACGTGTGTGTGTGTGTGGGGGGGGAGGGTCGCCCATATAATAACTCAAAAGGGGAGAATCCCAGTGCCCCAGGCGGGCATTGGGCACACAGGAGGGCCAGCCGAAGTAAATCTGGCCATAGGGGGTGAGTCTCTTGGTGGAACTTGGCCAGGGTTTCCTTGAGGGTGCAATTCATCCGCTCTACCTTTCCCTGAGCTCTGGGGGCGTTAAGTAGTGTGCAGTTTCCAGGCAATGTTAAGGGACTTTGTTAGGGTTTGTATAATGTCCGCTCCAAATGCAGGTCCATTATTACTGTGTGTGATTAAGCCCAATGTCCCGTAGAAGAGCTTTGGCCACCTCGTGACTTCATTCCATTCTGGTCTGGAATGCTTGGAGGTATCCCAAATTGGTGCAGATTGTTCCAAGAAGGTACCTAAACCCTTTGTTTGGTTGTACGTTGGTAAAGTCCACCCCTAAGTCCATCCTTTGTGAGCCAGGCAGGGGCTGTGGGGCAGAGCAAGTATTGTTTTTGGCACATGTTACACATTATTCACTGACAGCCTGGCATAATGCTGGCAGCTGGCTGGCTGCCGGCAGCTGATATTGTAGTTCTTTTTGAACAGGCCCTGTAGAGCAGTTTTCCCTAAGAGGGTGAGTTAGTTTTATTCCTTCACTAGGTGCTTTCACATAGATGACGGGACAAGACTCACCATCCGTCTTTGCTTAGTGTGCCCGCTTCTGTCGAGGCCCAACTTCTTTCTTCACTCGTGTACAGGGGTGGGGAGGCTTCCTTCTGGGGCCCAAGAGTCAGAGTGTAGGTAGGAGATTCACCTAGGTCACCTCAGGCAGCCACTCTGGCTGTTTTGTCGGCCAGGTGATTTCCTTGATTTATGGGGGCATCTCATTTCTGAGGTCCCTTACAGTGTAGGATAGCTACTTTGTCTGGTAGCCATATGGTCTCAAGAAGCTTTAGTGTTTCTTCCTCGTTTTTGATAGTTTTCTCTGAAGCGGTAAGGAGGCCTTTTTCTTTATAGATGACCCCATGTACATGCACAGTAGCGAAGCCATGCCAGGAATCGATGTAGATGTTAACTCATTTACCTTTGCGAAGGATGATGGCTCAGGTTAAGGCGTACTGAGTCCAGCCCATTGTGCCGACCATCCTTCCGACAAGGCCTTGGCTTTCTGAACTCCCGTGGTTGTGATTACCGCATACCCTGCTCTTTGGCTGCACTCCTCTAAATAGCTTCTCCCATCGCTGAACAGGGTGATCTCTGGGTTTGTTATACCCTGGTCTTGGAGGTTTGGGAAGCTGGCGTAGACTTCATCCACTACTCCAGAACAGTCATGGTCAGGTTCTCCCTCCTCTGTGGGAAGGAAGGTGGCCAGGTTTAGTGTTCTTATATTGTTTCGAGAGTGAGCCTTGGGTTCTCATAGAGAAGGCTTTGGGATTGTGTCAGCTGAGAAATGGAGAGGAAATGATATCCTTGGGTGCTTGTGAGCCACACGACCGTGTGTGGGACCTTAACATTAAATGTTTGGCCAAGTGTGAGCTTGTCTGCATCCTTCATGAGCAGGACTGTGGCTCTGATCTCTGAGGCACAGGGGCCATCCTGCAGCCACAGGATCAAGTTTTTTTGTTTTTTTTTTTTTTGACCGTTAGAACACTGGCCATTGCCAAGGCACCATGCTCTGAGTGAGCACTCCTTTTCATGTAGGAAGAAGTTAAAGGGCCTTTCTAAGTCAGGCAAACCAAGGGCTGGGGCTTGTCCCAGAGCCAACTTTATTTCTGTGAAAGCGGCCCTCACCTCCTCAGTCCATGCGAGGGACTCCCAGTTTGGTCCTCCCAACAGGTCATAGAGGGACCTCACTATGGCTGAGCATCTGAGGATTCCCAATGCGACAGAACCCTCTGGCCCCTAAACATTCACACAAGCCTCGTTTTGTTTGGGGCTGTGGCAGTGTGGTGCCACACTTTCTTCCTTTCCGGTCCTCGTTCTCTTTTTCCTTTTGTGAGGAGGGAGCCTAAGTATTGGACCTGCAGCGGACAAAATCTGTTCCCTTTTCCATGAGGGTGGTACCCCAAGTAGGATCAGAGCTGTAGGAGGGCCTGTGTACCTTTCATACAGTCTTCCTGGGTGTCACTGGAAAGGAGGAGGTCTTCTACATATTGGAGAAGGACATACCCTGTGGTTTCCTTTGGAAAGTCAGCGAGATCTGAACCTAGCGCTTCCCCCAGAAGAATGGGCAAGTTGTTGTAACCTTGGGAAAGTAGTGTCCAGGTCAGCTGCATCTGACGCTCTGTAACACGCTCAGTCCATTCAAAGGCAAACAATGATTGACTTTGTGGAGCCAGGCAGAGGCAGCAGAAAGCATCCTTTAGGTCGAAGCACGCAACCCTTCTGGCTGACCACGGAATTTGGCTGAGGAGAGTACACTGAGGGTTCGGAATGACTGGGTGTAAGGAAACCGTCACTTTGCTAATGGCCCTCAAAGCCTGTACTGGTTGGTGTCCTCCTGGCTTCTTGCCTGGCAAGAGTGAGGTATTCCAAACTTATTGGCACTCAGTTAGAATACCTCTTTCTCTGAGCTTGGTCAGGTACTCTTGTATGCCCATTCTAGCCTCTAGTGGAATGGGGTACTGCCTTGGTGTCTGAGGTTGAGCTTCAGGGATCAGGTCAACAATGATTGGGACCCGATTCCAAGCTATTTCAGGCGGGTTATCATCAGCCCATAGCGAGCTGATGTAAGCCTGAATTCTTAGGGGCTACCAGGTAAGGCCTGGGCACAGAACAGTCTCCATTCTTCTTCCCTTGGCAGGGGTATCGCCAAGACCAGGGTTTCCTTCTGCCTTGGGTTTCATTGGAGGCTAGTGTGTCCAGTGGGTTCAAAAGGTATCTGGGCCCCAAGTTTGGAGAGTAGATCCTGGCCCAGGAGAGGAATCGGGCAGTCACGTAAGGAGAGGAACTCATGCCAGACCTTGTGACCCCCAAGTGCACCTTGTTGAGCTTGACAGAAGGGTCGTTGCATTGCCTGTGTCCCAGTAGCCCCAAGTATGGTTGCTGTCTTTTGGCCTAAGGGCGCTACCAGGGAAGTAACAAAGGAGTATTCAGCCCCAGTGTCAACCATGAAAGTTATTGTTCAGCCCACCACTTCATTTCAACCGTGGGTTCATGGGGGCCTAGAAACAAAGAGTCCGGTCCCCCTCCATCCAATTCTACCCCGGCCAGATCAAGAGGGTTCTCACCTCGAGGTTCCTCCAGATATTGGCTGCGTTTTGAGGTCCCCATCCAATTCGAACATTCTTACAATTTCCCTTACCTTTGCAGTATGCACACTGGTCCCTTGCTAAGGGGGCTATGGGCTTCCCCCCTTTTTGTGGTTGGGGTTTTCCCATCTTTGCAGCATCTGTTCTTTAGTTCTGCTGTGAGAAAGGTGGCCTTCTGTTTTAGTCTTCACTTCTCTTTCAGCTGCAAATTTCTGTTCGTGAAAACTGTACTGATGACCTCTAACAGCTGAGTGATATTCATCTGGCAAGCCCTCCAACTTCTGGAGCTTTCGTCAGATATCTGGGTAGCCTGTGCCACAAAAGAGATATGTACCATCTGTTGACTCTGGTCCCTCGGGGTCAAACGGGGCGTATACACGGTACACTTCACATAATCTTTCATAGTAGTCTCCGGGAGACTCCCCAGGGTGCTGTGTGACTGATGATATTTTAGTCATGTTCATGGGATTGTTGACTCCAGCTCAGACTCCCTGAAGGAGGGCTTCCAGGTATCATCAGACATGGCCCTGTCCTCCTTCTGTGGTGAAATCCCGTGTTGGGCATTCTTCACGCATGCAACTTGAGCCCAGACAGTACGGTCATTGATTCCTGGAGATGTGTGATCTTCTAGGTACTGTCATGTTTCTGTCATTCTTATTTTTAATTAAACAAAGTATGGAGCAACTGTTGACAATCTTCCCAAGTCTGTCAGTACGTCTGGAAGAAGGACTCCATCAAGTCAACCATTGCTTGTGGCTTTTCGGAGTATGGTGGAGTGTTGTGTTTCCACTTGAGGAGGTCGGTTGTAGAGAAAGGTAGATAACCCATCATGGAATGGCTGGTCTGGACTGGTCTATCCTCTTTCTGTCTTTCAGGTTCTCTTGTCTCCGTTACATGCGTTTGGAGAGTTTTAGGTCTGGGTCTGGGCGCAGTCTGGCTGCTGGCCCATGTGGGGTGGGTTATCTGGGTCTGAGAGGGGCAGGGAGATGGGCGGCACTGACTGCAGTGGCAAGTGCACTGACTCTGGCTGTGGCTGGAGAGACAGATGCAGGAGGAGTCTCAAGCTCAGAGGGAGGGAGGTGGGAGCTTGAAGAGTTATAAGGAGGTGGAAAGACAATATCTTCGTCCACATCTCCTTTAAATATTAGAGGAGCAGTGGATCACTTCTTTGACTCCCTGGTGAGCCTCCAGATAAAGTGGCTAAAACCTTTGCCTGGCTCTGTTTGCTAATGATGAATCACCTTCAAGGCAGGAATTCTGGGGCAATTTCAAGCCAGGAGTTGATGTACAGAAATGGATCAGGGTGGCCTGGGTTCCCAGTGACTATTAGCCAAACCTGCTGCACTATTTGAGCATCTAATGTCCCTTCTGGAGGCCATCCTGCATTGAATATGGGCCATTCTAGTTCACAAAATTTCCTTAACTTCCTGGGTGTCATTGTCACCCCATGGTAACCTGAAAACCCCTGTTCACATTTTTTCATCATGACCTCAAAAAATCGTAGGCTTACTCTGTTTTCATCCCATTATTAATTTCTTTCTCATATTTGGTGTCACAAAGACAGACAAAGTTAGGGTATACCGCCAGATGAGAGGACTATTCACATACTCCTCTGGTCGCATTCCTGAGGGAAAGTTTAGGTGAGGTTTGGCTATAGTGGACTCTGCTTTGTGACTTGTAATGGGAATCTGATCTGATACCGCCCTAGACCTTATACTCTCACAATGACAACACAGGGGAGTCCATTCAGACTCCAGAGACCTTGGGGACCTTAAGAGTGCCCGTCCATGAAGTCACAAACTCTAACTCGACTGGCAACCCTGGCTTAGCTGCACATTCTCCCTCCCTCCCTCTCTCTCTCTCTCTTTCTCTCTCTCTCTCTCTCTCTCTCTCTCACACACACACACACACACACACACACACACGCACACACATGCACACCAGAGTCTATTACATTTCCTTCCACAAAATTTCCTACCTGGGACACCTATTAAGTCCTCTGGGGATTGATCATGTCCCCCTTCCGCTCTTTTGGGTATGCCTGACTTCTTCGGGGCCCCGGCCTTACCAGTTCCATGGAGCAGGACCTGCCCAAGACAGCGGAGAAGGAGGCTGCTGAAATTCAGGCAGAGCATGCACTTTCTCCCTTGCTAGCCTTTGCTTTGCCACCACCTCACTGTTCTCCCAAACTAGTGGCAACAATGGGCCAGTGCGGTTGGGTTTCCTAGTCAGCAATCTAGTATGTTACGGAACCAGGTTGGAACACTGGAGGAAAAACCAAGTGGCACTCAGAGAGTTTGGTCAGAGAGTTTGAGAGGCCTGAGAAAACTGAAACTTAAAAGCTTAAGTTATGGGAAACTGAAACCTAACCAAGCCTAACTAGCTTGTTCCGCTTCTGTGCAATTGCTTGGCGTGCCCGTGTATTCCTGATCAATCATTGTTGCTTGGCACATCCGTGTATTCGTGATCAATCATTGTGATACCTGTACCCCCGGTTGTGGTCTGACCTAAAGGCAGAAACCAATCGAATACTGCTAAGTGTCCAACTTTAAACACCAACCAATCGCAGCTCTGTAACTGTGGAAAATTCCTGATTTCCCCATGACTTGTTTGTACCTGTCTATAAAAGGGGTGTAAAAACCTCTCTCGGGGCCTCTCAGCGTCACTGGCAATTAGTGCGCAGAGGTTCAGGTTCGAACCTGCAATAAATGACCCTTGCTGCTTAGCTTTGACTCTGGACTCTGGTGGTTCGTTTTTGGGGGTCTCTTGGACTCTGGGCATTTCCAGTTTGGCTCACCAAAGGTCTGAGCGTGGAGTCCAGTGGGGAGGGTAATTTATAGTCGTCAGCTTCCATATCTGTGGGGGTTTTCGCACACGCACCAAACAGAGGAAGGAGAATCCAGAGGAGAGGTCTCTAAGCTAGAGACCAGAGTCTGTTTGAGCCCCGTTGAACATCTTTGGAGTACTTTATTCACTTCTCCCACAAGAGTAGAGCTCTAAATATCACATAGTATGTGCTCATTAAATCTTATTAAGTGAATGAGTTCTATTGCTTCTGTATCGGACATATAACAAGATTTTGGACAATCTATATGGTAAGAGTCCCCAGACCATCCACATTATAGGGATTTCAAGGTTTTGTAGTCTTCACACAATATTAAGGTTTCCTTACAACCACCATAAGCTAACCCTACAACCTCCCATCCTGGATCATATAATGCCCCTGTCTCCTCTTCATTCACAGTCTTTTGCAACTGAGTGCAGACAATTCCATAATGTGGTCTTGGTTCAGAAAGCCAAATTCCTCAGTTTTTCTCAGTCAGACAGAATTAAATCTGACTGTGAACGTCTGCCAGTAATGTTGCAATAGAGAGGAAGAAGATCAATTCAAGTTGACTCCCTGAGCTGATCCCTATAATCTCTTTAGGGCATGAGTACAGTTAAATAGAAATGCTGCAATCAGAAATATGTCTACTGCTTATCCAACGAACAAAAAGCAAGCATTAAAAAAGTAAGCCGTTTCCCTGCATAGCAGCTTAATCAGGGAGAGTGAGTGGTGCAAAGTGGGTGAATTTTTCTCTAGGGCCTTAACTATTGCAGAGACACAGTTCAACCTATTGGGGTGTGTAACAGAAACATGAAACCTGAGAGCTGCCATTGTTGGGTAACAATGTTCTCTAACTGTGCCTTAGGCATTGACATGATAATCCAAGGGAGAAAAGCACTAATTATAAGTGGCATAGACGTGGACAATTTCTACATGCTTCAACACCTCTTGATAATAATTAATCCTGTCTGCTCTTTGCACGTGAACATTCCGTTGTTGGTCATTTTCCCCATGACAGAAATGGTCCCCTGTGTTTCGGTGGGCTTGTAAACTTAGCCTTCCTGAATAGGGTTGGAGACATCAAAAGGGTATCTCTTGGTACCTGTTGTTTCATTTTGTTCGATAGTTATGGACCTACCCCTATAAAAGGATTCAGAATTTTCGTAGTATGTCTTAAGACTGAATTGGAAGCCCATTTTCTGTATTCAATTCAACTTAACAAAGAGGGTATTACATGTCAGACATTGTGAAACATATGACTGAAGGAATATTACTTCCCAAAGATTGACCCTCAAAATCAGTACGCCTTACTAATGATGCCTTGTTTTTTGGAAGGTCATGAAGGTGTGGATCAAGGTAAGAATGGATTAAAATTAAATAGAACCAATAAGAAAATATAAAAGGACATTTACACTTAGTAAGGATAACCAATAATTCATGAAATGTTGTTTATTTCCTTTATTTATATGTATGTGTATGCTTATACTGGGTTGTGGTGAAATATGTGTTCCTTACCGTAGGTTGGGGATAAAATATTTGAGAGACGCTGTGCTAATGCACCTTATCAGGCTGCCTGGTGCCTTTGTAGCTTGGGTTCTTCATAGGGCTTAGGTTCATCCGCTTCATGTGCTTGCATGAAATTTGGAAGATATGATGGCTAGTTTTATGTGTCAACTTTACTGGGCCACAGAGGTCCAGATGCTTGGTCAAACATTTTTCTGGTGTTTTGTGATGGGAAATACTTGAGTCTGTACAGTGAGTAAAACAGATTATTTTCTTAATGTAAGTGAGCCTTATCTAATCAATTGAAGGCCTGAATAGAATAAGGATGATTCTCCCATGGATACTAGGGAATTACTCTTGCCTGCCTGAATGTCTTTAAACTGGGACATTGGCCTCGTCCCCAGATTCAAACTGAAACAGCAGCTCTACCTGAGATTCAAGCCTGCCAGCCATTGGACAAGAACTATGCCATCAGATCTCGTGTGTTTTCAGTTAGCCAACTCATCCTGCAGATCTTGGGACTTGTCACCGTCCACATTTATGGGAGCCAATTTCTCATAAGAAATAAATAAATAAATAAATAAATAAATAAATAAATAAATAAATAAAATACATAAATATAAATATATATTTATTTAATAAATTCATATTCATATGAATATATAAATATAAACATAAATATAAATATATAAATAAATAAAAATATATAAATATATTATAAACTATAATATATATTATATATATATATATATGAGAAACAGAAGTTTTCTCTGTTGAATCTTACTAATTCAGAAGGTGAAAACTATTATCTAGTGGTTCTACAGCCGTTTTTTTTGTTGTTGTTTACAAACAGAATGTGGTAGACATTATTCTAATAGAAAAAAAATAGCACCCAACGTTCCATACCTTAATGCTGACAACCCATGAAAATGAAGAGATACCTTTTCTGTAGTCGTGTTGTATTATAGAGAGAGATTTTCTGGACCAACCTAGTATCATCATGAACCCATGCACCATACACCCATGCAAAGCAGAGAGTTTTCTCTGGCTGGCCATCCCACAATCTGAAAATAAAGACCTCAGTTGTATAACTGCAAGGAACTTAATTGTCCAAAACCCAAATAATCTCAGAAGTAGATTTCTCCAGATAAGTACCCCACCTACTGACACTTGACTCTTACCTAGTGATACCCTAGGCCCAGAACACCAGTGAGTCTGCCTGGACAGACCAGTGAGTCTGCTGGGGTTATTCTGGCAAGACAATTCTGCAGTGCTGTCTTTGGATTCTGGGAGTGCAGTGTACACCCCACTTAACTAACACTTCTCCTGATGTTTTGAACACACAATTCCTCATACTAAGTCACTGCTTGGATAGAAGGTAATTTCTGCCATATGCTACTGAAATTTGACGATTGTACTTCCACGTATCTCCTACTAGTTAAATGCAATGATACCTGTAGCTTATTTCGAACTCAAGTAAAGCAAAACACAAAACTCTAAAGAACGGACCACTCCTTACTTCTTGAAAATACCTCTTCTTTTCTTTTTGATAACATTTGACTCTCCTGGTTTCTCTTTTATATTCCCTCTACTAATTTTCATTCTATTTTCCTGCCTGATTTCCATTCATCAAGCATGCATTGAGCACGTACTAGGTTGTAGGCACTGTATACAAAGAACAGAGGTCTTATCTAGAACTAATAATGGACCTTGTTATCCAGGGATTTGCCACTGTGCAAACAAATTAACTATACTGAGTTGATAACATCTGTAATAGAGGTGGATAAATGTACCCTGGAATTGCAAAGAAGAAAACACATGAGTCTCTGGGGCACCCAGGGAGTGCTTTACAAAAATGAGAGTCACTTGAAGTGAGTCTTCTAGAGAAGGCATATTTCAAATCGACAGAGTAAGGAAGGGCATTCCAGGCAGGGAAATAAATAAATAAATAAATAAATAAATAAATAAATAAATAAATAAATAAATAAAAGAGGAAGACACGGAAGTTTGAAAATGTGACACATTAAAGGAGTAGCAAAGTTTCCTTTGGATGGATTTCTTGTGGGAATGGGAGGTTGGTAAAGAGTGAGGATTGGTGTAGAAGGTGACATATGAATTGGATCCTAGAAAAGTTTACAGGAGATAGTTATTGTGCCCGAATAACTTTGATGACTACCCATTGTATTCAAATAAACCTGAAGACACTTCTTGGCTTAGTTAGAAGGTTGCTCATCATCTGTTTAATTCTATAAGGTTAATCTCATCCTTTGTTCCTCTTCTCTACCAACCATTCACTCATTTACTCAATTATTTATTCAGTCAGGGAGGGTATGTGTGGGGTGCATATCACGAAGAATGTGAAAGTCATTATAAGGATTTTGACTTTTATTTTCAATGAGATGGGAAGTCAGTTGAGTAGTCTGACCAAGTTAATATTTTAGTTTTATTTATTTATTTATTTATTTACTTACTTACTTATTTATTTATTTATTTATTTATTTCTTTATTTATTTATTTATGAGAGTGCCCACAGGGGGATAGAGAGACAGAGAGACAGAGAGAGAGAGAGAGTGAGAGTGAGAGAGGGAATCTCAAACAGACTTCATGCCTAATTCATGCCTAGCACAGATCCTAATGCACGTTCTGACCCCATGAGCTCATGATTTCTGGATCATGACCTGAGCCAAAATCAACAGTCAGATGGCTAACCACCTGAGCTACCCAGGTGACCCTAATTTATATGTTAAACAAATCATTCTGACTACTGTCTGGGGAGCAGGATGGAGTGGGAAGCAAGCATACAAGCAACAACAACAACACAATAAGGAGGTTACCATAGTAATCTTGAAATAACTGTAGCTTGAATAAGGATGCAACAAGGGCACATAGTGAGAAAATTATGATCGTGTGTATATTAAAATGTGGATCAAGTAGGATTGCTTGTGGTTTGAATATAAGGTATGAGAAAAACAGATATAAAAGATGATACCAAGTTTGTTTTTGTTTTTGTTTTTGTTTTTGTTTTTGTTTGTTTGTTTTGGGCTGGACCACAGGTTGGTGGTAGTTTTAAGTTGTCTGTTAGAGATCATGGGTTTTAGGGGAAACATCAGGACTTGCTTTTTTTAACATTGTGAGTTTGAGATGCTTATCAGACATCCAAGCTGCATTTTTGTGAAAGCAGTTAGATATAGGCATCTGGAGTTTAAACTAAGAAGTTTCGTGTGGACTCTAGTCTGGATTACTTAGTATGAGATCACATGAGATCAGCTAGGGAGTGAGAATGGATGAGAGAGAAGACATGCAAGGACTGAGCTCTGGGGTCTCTAACTCTTAAAGTACTGCAAGATGTGGAAAAACTAGAGAAGGAAACTAGACACAGTGGCCACTGAAGGAGTAGGCGAGACATGAGGAGGGTCTCGAGTCCAGGAAGCCTGGTAAGGAATGAGTTTCAAGGAAGGAGGTATCAAATTGTCAAGTGCTGATGGCAAGTCAAATAGGATGAGGTCAAATAAATGATCATCAGGGTCACATGGGGGGGGGGTCACTTGGATAAGTGTCTGACTCTTGGTTTCACCTCAGGTCATGATCTCATGATTTGTGGGTCCAAGCCCCAGGTGGGGCTCCATGCTGACAGTGTGGAGTCTGCTTAGGATTCTCTCTATGCCTCCATCTGTCTCATAACCTCCCCTGCTCACTCTCCCTTTCTTTCAAAATGAATGCATACACTTTAAAAATTACTAAAATATAAATAATCACTGTGTTTTGCAAAGTGGATGTCATTGACCTGTGATGAGAACCGTTTCTGTAGCACCGGGGAAAAGCCGAATTGGAGTGGATTCAACAGAGAATTGGAGGAGAATGACTGTAGACAGGGAGGAAGGCAATTCTTTCAAGGAGCATTGTGACAAAATGTGGGAGAAAAATGAGGCAGCAGTGGGAAGGGAAGGGAGCAGGGTCAAGAGAGGGCTTTGGTTTTTCTTTCTAAAATTTGAGAAATAAAAGCATTTTTGTAATTTCCATATTGCTAATGGAAATGATGATATGGCAGAGTGGGGGAGAACTGCTGACAGAAATGTTCTTAACAGGGCGAGAGTGACTTCAGTCTAGTGTCCAAAAGATAATTGGCCCGGAGAGGAATGAACAGATCCTTCATATTAATGTTGGTGAGAGCAGAGCACAAGGGAATAGGTGTAGATGGAATGGTAGATGCGATAGGTGATTTTGCAAATTCTCTTTTCACTGACCTGGTTTTCTCAGTGCGGTAATAGGCAAAGTTATAAGACCAGAGTGAAGAAGCGTTGGGAACAGTTAGAAGTTTGCGGAGAAGGAAGTTGTGAAATAGAGGTCTAGGGGTGTGAGTAAGTAGCGTTCTGACCTCACTTTGGTCAGTGGCCATCAAGTAACTTTTGTGCTGCTTTTCTCCAATTACATTGGATGTTGCTATGCGTAGGAAGTAGATTGAACTCCCTGCGGTTCCCCACTTCTTTACCTTTGCATAGGTAAGTTTGCATCTGCCTGAGAAGCCCTCTCTACCCTAATCACTCATATTTCAAATTTGCCTCAACCATTACTTACTTAATCCCACCAGGCAGAGTGAATTAGTCCCTTCTTGGAACTCTTGTGGTACCATGGGCAGTACCCTGTACTGTAATTTTTGCCATATTGCAATAATTTGCGTCCCTGTCTCCCTAGATAATTTGGCCACTCCTTGAGGGTGTCAATTTGGTCATTGCACTTCCTAGTATACAGTTTGACTTGTGGTTAGCCTTTGTTAATTGCCAATTGAATTGAATTGAATTGAGTTGAATTGAATTGAGTTGAATTGGATCGAATATATTGAATTGAATTGAATTGAATTGAATTGAATTGAATTGCATGGAGAGAATTAGCAGAAGGGATTGGCAGGTAGGAAGGGCAGAGCCTAGAAAGAGTGGTGACATTTAGAACAAGACTTCTCTGATCTGTAAGGAGGGGAACTCCTGCTCATGAGAGTGGGAAAGGTAACTGTTTACTCACCTGTAGTGGTGGAGTGAATGGAGCCGAAACCCCAAATGGACTTCTGTAAATGGTGTCAACAATTCTTACTTCTATAGTGTTTGCGTTGAGGACCAAAAGAGTTCATATATGCAGAAGGATTTTCTACATAAAAATGTGCTGCATAATGTAAGATACACTTTCTCACAACACTCTGTGCCAAGATTAAAGAAATGTGTTGATTTTATATATTTTACTAAAGGATAGCATGTATAACAGAGGAAGAGAAGGATGGGTTTAAAAAAATGATTATAGTTATACTCGTCTTGTTGACCTTTCTACTCTTTAAAGTCTCTTTGGAAGATATCATCCTGGTCTCTTTCAGTTACAGATGCCTCTTATTGTCTCTGAGACAATAGCCCTAATATGATCCAATTTGCTAAGCCAGGTGGTGTGGAAGACAGAAAACGGCCAGCTCATTCTGCAGGAAGCAGCATACAAGGAGCCCACTGATCTGACAGGCTTGTGTCACAATGCACCAGTGTGGGAATTGCTCAGGCTCAGAAAAGGCCAGTTTTTCGCAACATTATACAACTCAAGAGAACTTTCTAACACAGAGGCAATATTCACAGTTGCACAGAAATCACATGTCTGATTCTTGATGCTGACTAGAAATCAGCCAGTTATTTTAACACAGGTTATAACTCTCACTGGTTTCACTTCACTTTCCCTTAAGGTTCAGGTTTCTTAAGGGCAGGGACCATGTTCTGGGCTTCACAACCTCTGCCCACACATGTCTACCATGGTATTTCATGGGCGCTCCGTTATCATCTGTTATTCGTTGTGTTTTTTAGTAGGTGTCAGGCAGCTTTCATGGTGACCACGTATTGGCAGATCATCAAGAGAGTGGCAATAGTGGAGCTTTCTCTACTATATGAACCACATGTTACTTATCTTAAAATTCCTGGAATATATGTATGATGTCCTGTATGAATGATTGTGAGTTTATGACACTCATATTCTACTCCTTTTCCCCAACAGTTTAAAATACCTTTATGGCAGTTTACCTTCCTTTCATTCTCTAACTTAAAATATTTTACTTCTTTGGCTTTGGACTACCTACCTACATGCTAAAAGATGCAACACTAGAAAACATGATTGCATTTTGATGTGTTCTTAGCAGGCTGCCTTAATTGCCAGCTCTGTTGGGTGGGTTGGATATCACTGTAACTTCTGGCAGAATCTTCTGAGATACAAGTATATTTCTTGGGCAAAGTAGCATGTTGAGTCCATCATCATTTGGAGTGAAACTCAGTCTACGTCCAGTAGAGTTGGTCCTATCGGTCACATGAAGGAATGAAAAACAGGCCATATTCGTTTCGATGTCATAACATTCTGGGACGTGTAGTGATGCCCATGAGGAAAAAAAAAAAAAAAAAAGAATCAGACAGGGGACTCCATTTAAGAGACGTCTCAGCAAGCAGAATCAAGATGCCAGAATGAGGAACAAAGATAAATGCTGTCTAGGTTGTAGAGGTTGGAGACATTGCTCCAGCAGAGAGAAAGTTCCTTCAGGGTTAAGGGAGAGGCTGGATAGTGATCTACAGGCCCCTTGTTACCACCTCCAGGCCATGATCTTTCTACTCCCCTGAAGTTCCTGCCTTCACCTCCTTAGTCCATCTATTCAATCCCAGAGCGCCACCCTTTTTTTCATGGACATTTCTGGAATCCCTTCCTACTCTTCTTTCTTCTCATGTTGCTCCCGCGTCTGTTGTGGGCAATTTCAGAATCCTGGTAAAATTGCTCTAGCAATGTAGCTTCAGTGTTCTTTAAATTCTCTGGCTCCCACAACCTTAAGAGTCAGTTTCCTCCAGTAGCTAACTTCCGTGATGGTACTCTGAGCTCTATGATCATCCAGATGTCTCCTGCTAGAATGTCAAACTTAACGTGCCAATATCTCAGAAGATAACCTCCCCTAACCAGGTGTCTCACTACTTGACTTCACAACTTCTCTTCTTCAGCCTGATAGAGACTTGTGGTCCCTACTTCCTCCCTCTCATTTCCCTGTATATCATCCCTTGTGGCTCCACTTCCCTTCCTAATGCAGTGTATACACCTCAGTATGTCACTTTGTGTTGGAACCTCCTAGTCCTCTGCTGCATCGGCTTAGGTGGCCTTGAAGCTTGGATGAGTCCTCCACTCTGTCAGCCCATCCTCTGTCTCACTCAGCCCAGTGAACTGTTACAGGGACTCACAGTCACTAGGGTCACTCACTATGATTTTATGGTTGCTGATGGCAACCTACCCCCACAGCTTCTTGCCAATCTTAAGCGGTCTTCTCCCCACAGCAGCTATTCCATACCTCCATCATTTCCCTCAACCTATCTTTTTCACCTTTCCCTGGGAAATAACTCATATTTCATAGATAGAACTTAGATTGTAGACACCTTCAAACTCTCACTCAGACCTCATAATCACACCTTTGAACACAACGTTCAACCCCCACCCCAGTATGAGAGACAAAATGTTCCTATTCCCACTCTACATTCATTAATTCATTCAGCAGTCACTGAGAGCCAACTGAGTCCTACGAAGCACTGTGCTATATGCTTGGGACATTAGAGATGAGGAGGCAGACCCTACTCACAAGGCGCTTACAATCACAAGGAGCTTACAATCATGTAGGGGAGACAGATATTATGGTGTAATGATCCCAAGATGCATGGAGCATTAGGAGAGTGTGAAGGGAAAATCCATGTAACTCAGCCTTCAGGGGAAGGAGATGAAGTGTTACAAGGGACTTTTCAGGTGGCGTGCTATCTTGAACTAATCCTTAAAGAGTGAGTAGGTATTAATTAGGCAAGGTTGGAGTAGGAAGGACACAAGAGGTTCAGGCATTACACAGTAGAGAAAAATCACACTGAATATAGGGAGGGGGTATAAGTAAAAATAGGAAATTGAGTCATTCCGATTCTTGACTGGGTCCTACACTTTGTAAAGAGGTCATCTCACAAAGAACCTCAAACGATCACATTTTCCCACAATTTCCTTCTGCATGTTTTATTCTTTATCCTAGTGTAATTCCTCTCCTTCCCTCACCAGTATGATTCAATTAGTAACTCACTTCTGTGGATACTATGGCAACCACATTTCCTCTATGCCGCACCCTTCTGTATCTTTGCTTGGCATCAGTGGAGCCTCATGATGGAGCTCATATCTCTACTCCCCTTAGAGTGGACTTTGGAACATGCAAAAGTTATTACATCACTGCCTTCCAAGCTGGAGTTCCCCCACACTCCAGCATGATAGAAAACACCTTTCCCATCCACACCCTGCCCCCACCTTTGCATCCTTACTGGTCCTGGGCCAATTGCTCATGCCCTTAGACTCCCGCATGATCAACTATCAGCAAATTCCTTAATATGCCCTGTTGTTTTATACCTAGAAGTCTTCCCCATCACCATGGGTATGTTTTGATGCAGCATCTTAATTGGTACATATTTTAATGCAGGCTAAAATAACTATGAAATATCTAACCTATTCTCTCTTTTTTTTTTAATTTCCCAGATAACAAGGGTAATAGATGCTCTTTTTTTTTTTTTCATTTTTAAAATTCTATTATTGAAGTATAGATTACATACAGTGTTATTTTAGTTTCAGGTGTGTAAAATAGTGATTTGATAATTCTATACATTATTCAGTGCTCACCATGGTAAGTGTAATCACCATTTTTCACCATATCATGTTGTTATAATATCAACTATATTTCCTGTGCTGTACTTTTCATCTCTGTAAGTTATGTACTTTATGACAGGAAGTTTGTAACTCTTAGTCGCCTTTCCCTATCTTACACACCCCACCCACTTCTCTTCTTGGAACCACAAGTTTGTTCTGTGTATTGAAGAATCTGTCTGTTTCTTTCTTTGTTTTGTTTTTTAGCTTCTACATAAAAGTGAAATTATATGGTATTTCCTTTTATCGGGATAATCCCACGTAGCATAATACCCTCTAGGTTCACACATGTTGTTGCAAATGGCAACGTTTTATTCCTTTTTTTTACAATGAAATTATATTCCATTCTATGGACACTACATTTCTTTATGTATTCATCTGTTGACAGGCACTGGGGCTGCTTCCATAGCTGGGCTATCATCAATAATGCTTTAATAAACACAGAGGTGCATGCATCTTTTCAAATTGGGGTTTCCCTTTTCTTTGGGTAAATACCCAGTAGTGGAATTATTGGATGATGTAGAATTTCTGATTTAATTTCTTGAGGAACCTGCATTCTGTTCCCTAGAGTGGCTGCACCTATTTACATCCCCACCAAGGGTGCATTGGTGTTGCTTTTTCTCTTACCTTGTCACCAATACTTGTTATTTCTTGCCTTGCTGATACTAGGCATTCTGTCAGGTGTGAATTGGTGTGTCATTGTGGTTTTGATTCAGGTTTCTCTGATTAGTGATGTTGAGCATCTTTAATGTGTCTGCTGATGTAGTAGACACTCTTAATTCATCCCTTTCTCCTTCCCTTTTGATTCTTTCCAGGGTGATGGTGACACCGATGACCTCTGACAGCTTAACTCACCATTTTATCTTCTATCAACAGTCATACATTACTTCAAGTGTCCTGCTTTCCTGCTTCAAGTTACATTGTTTCTAATGCTTTACATGACGTCCCTTTCACGAGTCTTCCTAGGGCACCCCTACTCACCTTGTGTTACTACCCACTGTCACTCATACTCTTAGAAAGTTGCTCTAGTTACTTATCCTGATCCAACACTCTCTTTCTATGCCCCGACTCTAATCTCTACACACACTTCAATTGACACCTCTTACACTTAATTTTTTTCCTAAAGTTTATTTATTTATTTATTTATTTATTTATTTATTTATTTATTTATTTATTTTTGGAGGAGAGAGAGACAGAGCATCAGTGGGTGAGAGGCAGAGAGACAAGGGCATGCAGAATCCCAAGCAGCCTCCAGCTCTGAGCTGTCAGCACAGAGTGCCGCATGGATCTTGAACTCACAAGCTGTGAGATAATGGCCCAAGCTGAAGTCGGCCACTTAAGCAACTGAGCCACCCAGGTGCCCCAACACCTCTTACACTTTCATGTCTCCAACATAGGACTTAATATTTCTGAGGACCGGGACTATCCATTCATTAATTTCTAGCACCTCCTACAGTTTGGGAATAAAGTAGACACTCAATAAATTGATGCTCAATTGACAAATAAAGGAAGGAATGGGTCTGAAGACAAAGGGCTCAATAAAGACTTTCGTTCCTAGGAATTCAACCCAGAGTAACACTAGAGCATTTCAATTCAACTGGAGGGTCCTTTAACCAATCATGGGAGAATTTACCATATTCTAAGAGTTGTAAGCTGAGAGACTAAGATTTTTTTGAAGAAATATTAAAGGTAATTTAATTTCCTAAGAGGCCAAGCCTTGAAAGCTTAGCTATAAGAACTATAAGATGTAAGAAGATTCTGGATCATGGTGAAACTCAAGTGCAGTGAGAGCCGTGACAACACGGGGAACACGCAGTAAGGACCGCAGTAGTCCCGGAAGTGCTGTCCTGTATGAGAAAAGAGGGCTTAGTGACCCTGTATGGAGGGAGAGGATAAAGGGTGGGCAGAGTAGGGAGGGGAGGAAGTTGGGATCCAAATTGCAATATTGAAATATCAGAGGAATGTTATTGTCATATTCATAAACTTCCCTATACGTATCCTAAGGAAAACTTTTTTTTTTCTTTAACGAGCTATTTAAAGGTAATGTACACATGGTAAAAATTCATATAGTAGCAAAAAAAGTTATTCAATGAAAGTAAATCTATGTCTTCTCTAGGCCTCCATTATCCTTCCCCAGAAGAAGACCACCTTTAACAGTTTGTAGGTTTTTTTTTTTTTTTCCAGAATCTCAAAGTATATAATATGCATATTATGGTATATGCCTACCTCACATGAAAAAAAAAATGTATATATAGCTGGTACCAAGATATTATCTACAGCTCTCCCTTTTATAGATACATGATTTTTGTGATTGTTAAAAGGTATGACATGCCATTTGCCCTCTTAAAAATTAAAGTGTCTGGTCCAATGGGACATTATTTTTTAAATATACTTCATGGTATTCCTACCCTGGCTGCATTGGAGGTATTTAATCTGTCCCATGTTTATGTGTATTTAATTTGTTTCTAGTCTACGACTATAGACTATATACGCTGCAGTGAAAGTCCTTGTACATATGTTTGCCTGCCAGAGTCCAGCAGAGTGTGGGTGGTGCCTCTAAAATCTTACCTGGAAAGAGTTTAATGGAGGAACTGTGAACACAGGTGCTGGCGAGATAAACGGGCTCAAAACTAAGTGGTCGAGTTCTTGGGGACTAGCAAGAGAAGACTTCACCTCTCCCAGGCGCCAAGGGACACGGAAAGGACAAGTGTTACTAGAAGCCAATGAGCCCACAGCTGGGAGAGAAGCCACCTAACAGGAGATGTGGCCATAGACTGAGGAATAAGCCACTGCCAAAATTCCAGAGTTCACAGTACATATAATGACTGCTTTTCTATTGCTCTCTGGCTACCTATTAGTATACCTGCCAACGATGGATGGAAGCCAGAGGACAAGAAAGCCTAAACGATGCAGTCCATGGAGGTCAGCTTACTGGCAGGCATAGGATGATCAAAAATATATCTGCAAGGATGAATGGAGGATTAGCAGTCGCTGGCTTAATATTGTTTGACTTATAGTTATTGGACTTCACAAGGGTGTGAAAATGATAGCATTGTTTACAAATTGTACTTTGAAGAGCACCTGGCTGGCTCAGTGGTGTAAGCATCTGACTTTAGTTCATGTCAAGATCTCACGGTTCATGAGTTCAAGCCTGCCTCAGGCTATGCTGACAACTTGCATCCTGGGGCTGACTTGAGATTCTGTGTCTCTCTCTGTCTCTCTGCCCCTCCCCTGCTCGCACTCTTTCTGTCTCTCTTTGTCTCCAAAACTTGAATAAACATTAAACGTTTTAAAAGATAAATTGTACTTCAAGTTTAAATTTTTGACCTCTCCCACTGCTAATGAGACGCGATACGACCCTCTCCTGTGATGCCTGGCAGAGCAACCAGCCACAGCTCCCAGTCCACCACATGATCATGGTGGTGAACAATCTATATGCTTACAGCCATTCTGTACTCACACAACCGTTGTGTTTATGCTTTCAACACAGTATTCACTGAAATACATGAGACAGTTAAACTTTAATGTAACATAGGCTGTGTGTTAGATGATGTCTCATAGTTTCAGCTAATGCAACTATTCTGAACACACATAATAGAGGCTACACTAAACTATGATATTCAGCACATTATGTGTGTTAAATGCATTTTTGACTTAGCATAATTTCAACTCACAATGGTTTTATCTAGAGGTGACTCCATCCCAAATCAAGGATGATTTGTAATGTAAAAATCTTGGGAAATTTCCTAGAACTGGAATTGTGGTATCAGTAGGACAGAAAGAACCTCTTCCACATCCATTCCTCCACCTCCTTCCTTTGCTGGTTATTACCAGCGCTTAGCTGTGCCTACGGGCACTCGGAATTAGGACTACATACCCCAGCTTCCCTTGCAGCCAAAGCAATATAAGAGGAAGTGTCATGTGGCAGCTTTTCTGAGAAAGTTGAGACAGCTGTGTGCCTTGTGACCTTTATTTTTTCTTTGATGTCATTCACATGCTGCCTTGGATCCTGAACTCCAGGGCCAAACCATTTGGTTGGAAAGTGAACTGAGATTCTTCCAGCAAGAGCTGGTAGGAACTAGATTTCTTTGCACTTCATAGAATATAGCTGCCCAATCAGACTTGAGCTGTATACCTCCAAATTTCACTTATTTGGGAGAGAAATCCACTTTTACCCTATTGAAATCATAGTTCTTCCTTGTTCTGTGTTGGAGGGAAAAACCTAACCCTCATGAAGGTATATAGATAACAGGTATAAATAGTTTGAATTTTTATGGGTTTTGTCAAGTTTGGTATTTTGAACTGAATTTTTAATACTGACTTTGAATTCAGCTACTCCATTCACAACACATGACTTAATCTTCTTGTGCCTCTGATTTCTCAGAGGGGTAGTAATATAAAGCACTTCATTTGGTTGTTATGAGGAATAATTAAATTAAAATATGTGAAAGAGGTCAGTGTCTGTCCAACATGCCAAACACTCAATGAATGTTATTACTGTTATTTTTACCATTATCATGTTTAACTGTCTTCCAAACAAGACGTACCAGTTAGCCAATTGCATTTCTGAAATGCCTTTTTCCTCTTCCCTTATCTATAGTGTGCATTACCAAAGTTTGTGTCCAATAGATGAGTAGTAGTATTTCATTTTTATTTGCAATTGCTTTCTAAAATTGTGGTTGTACATCTAGACATTTTGTAAAAGTCATTTATGCTTGTTTTCTGGTGAACTTCCTTTTTCTTTCCTCTATTCCTTCTATTGGATTTTTGTTTTGTTTTACAGTGTGGCTTAAAAAAAAGCAATACAAGCATTATGGGAATTTGTCTTCTGTGTTTCTATTGGTGGTGCAAATATTTCCACTAATTTTCATTTGCCTTTATTTTCTTTTTTTTAATTTTTTTAAATTTAATGTTTATTTACTTTTTGAGAGAGAGAGAGAGTGTGAGCAGGGAAGGAGAAGAGAGAGGGGGAGACACAGAATCTGAAACAGCCTCCAGACTCTGAGCTGTCAGCAAAGAGCTAGATGCAGGGCTCAAACCCACAAACCATGAGATCGTGACCTGAGTCGAATTTGGACGCTTAACCTACCAAGCCACCCAGGCACCTCACTTTATTTTTTCTTTTTCCTTTTTTTTTTTTTTTTTTTTTTGGCTTTATTTTTTCTTTACAAAATTTAAAAATATATATATTCAATATAATAAACATGATCCTTCTCTACTATCGTTACATCTGAGCTTAATATCCACCCCTATTTTAGAAAGATCATTGTCATTCTGTATTATAAGAATGACTCCCCCATGTTTTCTCCTAAGACTTCATAGATTGACTTACATAAAAAATATCTTCTCCATTTGTAATAAAACTGGGGGAGGCAGTGAGATGAGATTTAAAGTGATTCTGCAGATGACTGTGTTGGAGCGTTGGCAAAAATGAACGCTTTGACACATAAATCTTACCTAAGAAAGTTATAGTTTCCTTTGATCCACATAATAGATACTTCTTAAACAAAGCATGTGGGAAGCCATTCTCCTTGCAGGTATGGGGTTAAGCTTGCCTCCTGGGCTTTTTTTTTTTTTTTTTTTTTTCACTCTTGGGGGGAAACGCATCGGTTGTTTATAATGGAATTTTGTATTTCCAGGTTAAGGTGCTGCCAGGTACAGCCTAACTAATTTACAGTTTGTAAGACTGCCTCTCACACATCGCTTCCTGGTAGTAGGCAAAATTTCTTTCTCTGCAACCAGGACCATACTGCCACTTGTTCACAGGTTAAGTAATGATGCCAAGACATTTTTATGCCTATGCTACCAATGGCCCATCTGTGGACAAGTGCAGGCAGATACTGCCTAAGTTTTAAGGCCAAGGAGGGATTGAGCCCAGGGCCTTCCACTGGGCTCCACCATTGTTTCTGCTCTCTCTGGTGTTTGTCAGTTGTGATCATCACGGTTGAGAACACACGCTCTAGAGTAAAACTATCTGACTATGTACTTCCATCTTGAGCTATAGGGAAACAAATAAAGTCCCCTTACCCTTTTTGTTCTTATCTTTCTCTTTTGTGAAACGGGCATTATCACAGTGTGGAAATTAAATAAGTAAATAAATAAATACGTAAGTGCTTAAAATTTCTTAGCAACAAACGCTCAGTAAATATTAAGAAGGCTTATCCCAATAGAGAATAGAAAAATAACTTTCTTCTTTTCTCCTAGGATTTTATAGATGCATTTTTATAAGAAAACATATAACATTGGTAACAATATTATAACATATAATAATATGACATTATACAAATTAAGACATGTATAAGAAAAGTACTGAAACTTCATGACTAGTATCATTGTTACTATTATTCGAACAATGCATTTGTTTTGAAAGGTTCACTTAGTTATACACTAAATTTGCATATGCTTTGAACCTAGTTCTGTATTCTCTATGAGGATTCATTTATTGAGCTTAGCCACATTTGCTTTATAACATAATTTATCATCTGGTAGAACTCGACTAATTCATATGCTTCCTTTTCAGAACATGTTTTCTAGATCAGCTTGAATTTTGATATTTATACAAAAATCTTAGAACCAGCTGATCTGATTTAAAAAATCCATATTTTATTGGGCTTGCAACAAATTTACATAGTAATTTAGAGATGGTTGGCATTCTTACAATAATAACTTTTCCTATTCCAACACAAGGAATGTTTATATTTAAGCTTTTTTTTTTTTTATTAAAAAAAAAATTTTTTTAACGTTTATTTATTTTTGAGACAGAGAGAGACAGAGCATGAATGGGGGAGGGGCAGAGAGAGAGGGAGACACAGAATCGGAAGCAGGCTCCAGGCTCTGAGCCATCAGCCCAGAGTCTAAAGCGGGGCTTGAACTCACGGACCGCGAGATCGTGACCTGAGCTGAAGTCGGACGCTTAACCGACTGAGCCACCCAGGTGCCCCAAGCTTTTTTTTAAATATCTCTCAGAAGAGTTTAAAGTTTTCTGAAATGCTTATTTATATATTTCTTTCATGTTTCTTGTTAAGTTCCCTCCTTCCTTCCTTCCCTCCCTCCCTCCCTCCCTCCTTCCCTCCCTCCCTCCCTCCTTCCCTCCTTCCCTCCTTCCTTCCTTCCTTCCTTCCTTCCTTCCTTCCTTCCTTCCTTCCTTCCTTCCTTCCTTCCTTCCTTCTTTCCTTCCTTCCTTCCTTCCCCCCTTCCACCTCCTTCTCCTTTTACTTCTGTTATGGCAAATGGTGCCAATTCTCTGACTATATTTCTAATTATTTCTTGTTCGTATGGGAGAATGCTAAATTGTTTACCTTGTGAGCCTGGATCATGTAACTTCATCAGGAAGACTCATGAAAAATCTGATCTCCCTTCCTTCATCGCAGTTATGTATAATTGACATTTGTTGGAAGGAGATAAACAGAGTCAAGAGAATTTCAGTCTTAGAAGAGAAGCCCCTGAGGTGAGAGTAGCCTGAGAGAGCAATTGGAGAGGGAACAAATGTGACCCAGAAAGGAGCTCACTGAACAATGTGATTGGGATACCCCCCCAAAAGCAGGTTGATTAGGAATAGCACCAATCAGTAATTGTCAGATATGATCAAAGCTGTACAAGGGCCACTTTAAAGTGTTAGATGTTTTCCTTAAATACAAAAACTTTTGTATTTAACCAAGAAATTAAAAAGTTACCCAAGATAAAATCAGTAAAATTAAAGCATTTTTCTTTTAAACAGAAAATTCAAGGAAACCAAATTATTAAAGGAAAACATGGTAACATTATAGAGCTTTTTGTTATGAAAAAATCCTATGTACATATGCCAATAAAATAGACAATGAATGTTTTGGAGACAATGTAAATGATACAACTGGTTTAAGAAAAAGCAGCAAGAGAATGAAAGCCATGCGAGTCATTTCTTTGAAAAACTAGCATAACCCCATACCTCTAACACTGGAGCAAATGAGTAAGACTTGGGGACCAGCTAGCCTGGCTGAGATGTTTCTTGCCAACACTTACTTAGTTCTTACTCATACCAGGGGAGTTTCTGAACATTTCACAAGTAATTCATGTCATTCTCCTAAGGGCCCTAGGAGGGAGGAGTTACTATTAACCTCCTTTTACACATCAGCAAATTGAAGAAGTTCAGAGGTTAAGGAACTTGTCTGCTCCCAAGGTCAACACAGGTGGCATGTGATGGAACTGAGAGGTGGCATGAAATAGTGTCCTCTAGTGCCAGCGTACCCAAGTTTACATCCTGTCTCAGCAGTACTAGGTGTATGATCATCGGCACAGTTTTTTTTTTTTTTAATGCTTTTGTGCTTTAGTTCCCATATATGTAAGACCAAGAGATGAATATAATAATCATATAAAGAGTTTAGAACAATATCTGAAACATAGCAAACACCCCTTATATAGAATCCTATTATTACTGCTATTATTATTAAAACAGGACAGGACAGAGAATACCTAAAAAGACATAATAACACATATGCAAACAAATGAATTTCCTGATACCTAAAATATCAGAAATTCCAGTAATTTATTTAGGTGCTCTAAAGTTTTTTTTTTCTTTTTCTTATAAATTGAATTTATTTTTAAATATTTTATGGTTTTTAAACAATATCTTATTTATTTTTGAGAGAATGCAAGCAGGGTCAGAGAGAGAGGAATAGCATATCTGAAGTGGGCGTGATGCCTACAGCAGTGAGCCCAATGTAGGGCTTGAACCCACGAACTGCGAGATCAGGACCTGAGCCAAAGTTGGATGGTCAACCAACTGAGCCACCTAGAAGCCCCTATTTTTTTCACATATAGTGTTATATTAGTTTCAGATGTACAACATACTAATTCAGCAATCCCTTACAATACCCAGTACTCATGGCAACAAGGGCACTCCTTAATCCCCATCACATATTTCACTCACTACAACTGCACCCCCCCCCCCCAAAACACTGGTAACCATCAGTTTGTTATCTATAATTAAGTGTATGTTTCTTGATTTGTCTATTACTCTTTTTCCCCAACTTTTGATCATTTGTTTAGTTTCTTAAATTTCACCTATGAATGAAATCATATGGTATCTGTCTTTCTCTGACTGACTTCTTTTGCCTAGCATTATACTCTCTAGCTCCATTCATGCTGTTGCAGATGGCAAGATTTTATTATTTTACATGGCTGAGTGCTATTCCACTGTGTGTGGGTATTATACATAATATACCACATCATATAATTTTGTGTGTATAATACCACATTATAATACCACATCATATATACATACTAAATCTTTATCCATTCATCATTTGATGGACGCGTGGCTGTTCCTTATCTTTGCTATTTTAGATAATGCTGCCAAAATTATCAGGGTTCTTGTATCTCTTTGAATTATCGTTTCTGTATTCTTTGGGTAAATACACAGTAGTGTGATTGCTGCAGTTGTATTTTTCACGTTCTGAGGAACCTACTATGTTTTCCACAGTGACTGCACCAGTTTGCATTCCTATCAACAGTGCAAAAGTTCTTTTTCCATATCCTCATCAACACCTGTTGTTCATTGTGTTGCTGAGTTTAGCTATTCCAACAAGTGTGAGGTGGTATCTCATTGTCCTTTTGACTTGCAATTTCCTGATGGTAAGTGATGATAAACATGTTTTCACGTGTCTGTTGGCCATCTGCATGTCTTCATGGAGGAGTGTCTCTTCAGGTCTTCTGCCCATTATTTAATTGGCTAATTTCGTTTTTCAGTATTGAGTTTTGTAAGTTCTTTATATAGTGGATACTAATCCGTTACTGGATATGTCATTTGCAAATATCTTGTCCCGTTGTGTAGGTTGCCGTTCATTTTTGTGGATTTTTTCCTTAGCTGTGCAGAAGCTTTTTATTTGGATGCAATCCCAATAGTTTATTTTTGCTTTTGTTTCCCTTGTCTCAGGAGATATACCTAGAAAACGTTTCTTTGGCTAATGTCAAACAATTACTGCCTGTGTTCTCTTCTAGGATTTTTATGGTATCAGGTTCAGCATTTATATCTCTAATCCATTTTGGATTTATTTTCATGTGTTTTGTAAGAAAGTGGTCCACTTTCGTTCTTTTCCATATTTCTGTCCAGGTTTCCAACACCATTTGCTGAAGAGAATACCTTTTTCCATTTTATATGCTTTCTTCCTCTGTCAAAGATTAATAGACCAGATAGGTGTGGGTTTATTTCTAGGTATTCTATTCTGTTCCATTGGTCTACGTTCCAATTTGTCCCAGTACCATGCAGTTTTGATAACTACAGCTTTGTAGTATAACTTGATATCTTGAGTTTGTGATGCCTCCAGTGTTTGTTTGTTTGTCTGTCTGTCTGTCTGTCTGTCTGTCTGTTTGTTTGTTTGTTTAAGATTGCTTTGCTCTTCAGGTTCTTTGGTGGTCCCATATAAATTTTAGGACTGTTTGTTCTAGTTCTGTGAGAAATGCCGTTGGTGTTTTCATTGGGGTTACATTAAATATGTAGATCGCTTTGGTAACATAGACATTTTAACATTATTTGCCCTTTCAATCCATGAGCATGGAATTATCCATTTCTTTTGTTGACTTCAGTTTCTTTCAACCTTATTTAATAGGTTTCAGAGTATGGGTTATTCACCTCTTTGTATAAGTTTACCCCTAGATATCTTATTTTTTTGGCCCAATTATAAATGGATTGTTTTCTTAATTTGTCTTTCTGCGGCTTCATTATTAGTGTATAGAAATGCAACAGATTTCTTTATGTTGATTGTATCCTATGACTTTACTGAATTCGTTCTTCAGTTCTCACAGTTTTGTCCGTGGAATCTTTCAGGTTTTCTACAGTAGAGTATCATGTCCTCTATAAATCGAGAACATTTTTCTTCTTCTTTATTGATTCCATCGCCTTTTACTTCTTTTTGGTGTCTAATTGCTGTGGCTAGGAGTTCTAGTACTGTGCTGAATAAAAAAGTGGTGGGAGTGGATATCCTTGTCTTGTTCCTAAGCTTATGGGCAAAGCTTTCAGGTTTTCCCCATTAAAAAAGATTTTAGCTATGAGTTTTTCATAGATGGCCTTTATTATGTTGAGGTATTTTTCCTCTAAACCTAATTTGCGGAGGGTGTTTATCATGAATGGATGTTGTACTTCTTCAAATGCTTTTCCTGCAGCTATTGAAATGATAATGTGGTTCTTCTCCTTTATCTTATTGGTGTACTGTAACATGTCAATTGATTTGGGAATATTGGACTATACTTGTAAACTAGGAATAAATCTACCTCAATTGTGGTGAATACTTTTTTATAATGTATTATTAGAGTCAGTATGCAAGTATTTTCTTGAGGATATTTGCATCTATGTTCATTAAACATATGGGCTTGTAGTTCTTTTTCTTAGTGGAGTAGTATTCTGATTTTGATATAAAGTTAATGCTGGTCTCATAGAATGAAGTTGGAATTCCTTTGAGAAGAACAGGGAGTAACATTTCTTTAAGTTTATAGTAGAATTAATCTGGTCCTGGACTTTTGTTTCTTCAGAGCTTTTGGATTACTAATTCACATTTGAGAATCTATCTCACCGTCTCTGTGCCTCTCCTCTGTATTCTCCCTCTCTCTCTCTCTCTCGCTGTCTCTTTCTCTCTCTCTCTTTCAAAATAAATCACTTTTAAAAAGATAAGTTGAGACGTTTTAAAATCAAACACAATATCAGCAATTATGGCAATATTGTCAGATGGAATGAATTTGAGAAACTTTTAAATATTGACATCAAACTTGTCATCGAATTTTCAATAAATAAAAATTTAAGAGGTTTCTTTGCAAGATCGAATATCAAATCATATTTTGAAGGAGTTTTTTTAAAATCATATATTAAAGCATAACAATTTTCAGAATGAATGTTGGAAATAAAATTGTAAACAAAACAAAATACCTAATTTTCTGATTAAACAATTTGATCACACACTCACACCCATAAGACTCCTGAAGGAGTCCTAGTACTGATGCCCTTGTGTGAACTTCGCTGTTTCTGAAATGACCTCAGGTTACGGATGGGTGGCCCAGATTGCAAGCCAACAGAGGGGAGGGTCGCGGGGAGGTGGGGCTCTTAAAGGCCACGAACACACCATCCTCTCTCCCGTGTGCCCTCTGCCCTCTCATCATCAGCCGTGATGAGTCGGGTGATGCTCTTCCTCTGTGTCCACAGGCTTAAGCCGTGTGTCCAACACGCCATGTGAGACTTGTGAGAAGACTCCCAACTGCAAACACCAGCAGGTGCTCAGGGAGGTCGCCTGGTCCCAGGCAGCCTGTGTTCCTTTGCCTGAGTGCCAGGACAAAGGCTGCCTCGGCCACATAGGGAACGATGGACTTGTGCAGCCTTAGCATTCTGTGCAGAGGTCACGGGCAGGCCTGGAGCTTAGAAAGGACTGGGATGAGCCTCACCTGCGAAGAGGTGAGTGCTGGGGTACTCCTTACAGAGCAGATGGCTGCTTGCCAGAGATGTCTGTGCTAGGGATGGGGCAAAAGCTCCACCGTGCTAGCAGTGCAGTAGACAAGAGTTCAGTCTTGTCCATCGCAGGCTCTTCTGTATCCCCAAGTAACACAGCCCCCAGCACAGCGTGCCTGAGACTGACATCCCCACACTAATCTTCCTTTCTCCCAAGGTGCCCAAGCCCCCCAGGAACGCACTGCACAGCTCTGCAGTACAAGAGCCTTCTCTTTATACTCTCCAAAGCGCACACACAGTGGGCCACTTTCTGCCCACTGCGGTTTGGGTCGGGGCGGGTGGAGCCTGGTCAGAATCCTGACCACAATGTCCACAGCATCCTCCGTCGACATGCAACCGCTGAGACACTGAGAAAGGAAACCAGGTCCCCATTTACATGAGGCCAGGAGTCAACAAAGCCTGAGGCTAATCAGGATCGCCCGCACAGGGACTGAGAGGCTCATGCTGACACCACTTACATGCAAGGGGAACAGAGTTCTGGGACACACCTTGACATGTCCCCAGCCCAGCTGCAGCAACAGTGGTGATATTGTGCTGTGGGGAGAGGTGTTGCTGGCAAGGAACTGTCCCCTCAGAGAGCAGCTGGCAGGCTGCTCACCTGCCCATCCACACTCGGATCCCCACACACCACCCTGCTATGGCACACCTGGGAGACTCAAGTCACCTGAGGTCTAGGGTCCAAGCTCCTCCCTTTCCCTGGGCCTGGTGCACAGGAAGCAGAGAGGAGAGCCTCGAGGAAGAGCTGGCTGGTGACGAAATATGGCACGTCTGCCAAGAGCAGAGATTATTGCTGGACAGCTCCCTCCAGGGAAATACCTACGCCCTCTGCACACCACGTAGCCTGACAGGTTGTGTTCCTTAGCTACTCTGTGCACAAAGCCTGGGCACAACCTTGTAGCCCCTCCGTATTTGCTACTGTAGGACCACCAGGGCAACTCAGCACACACACACACACACACACACACACACACACACACACACACACACACACTCTCTCTCTCTCTCTCTCTCTCTCTCTCTCTCTCTCACACACACACACACACACACACACTCACACACTCACACACACGCAAGCACACTCACTCACAAGTGGTCCACTGGCCACTGGGCACAGGCTTTCTTCCCCTCGGCCCCCCTCTTGACCTTGCACCAATCTCCCTTTTGCATCCTGACTTGAGCCCCCTGGCACAGCAATGATTGCACCCATCCCAGCGATTACCATCAGGACTCAGGAGGGAAGGGACTGCACTCTTGTATTCTGGCACCTGACCGTCCCACATAAGCACCTCATTCACAGAGACCCCTGTGTCTCTCCTTGTCTCTCCAGCGGCCTACACACCCACTCCCACACACACAGAGACACACGCCTACACAATCGCACGAGCATATGCACGCTCACACTGCCGGCACCACCACGGATCTCAGGCCCAGTTTGCCACAGACGCCCACACACACTCGCAGGAACTCAGGCTGGATCTCTGCCCTCGCGTGTACTCTCTCCATGAAATCCCACTCATAAGTCTCGCTGCTGCCCACAACCCACACCTGCCCCTCCCCCTCACACATCTCCCATCCTGAGCCACTGTCTGAGGACAGGGCTCGGGGTCAAAGGAGCCCCGGGTAAGGGAGGCAGAAGTAAGGTATACTGGCATCGACTGTGAGAAGTCTGCCTACTCCTGAGTTCTCCGGGGACACGGGGCCTTAGCCCTGATCCTGACTGGAGGCTTTGCTGACTGGATTCTATCTCACCAAGGACACGACACCCCTCTGGGAGCAAGGGTCCTGGCTGAAACCCCTCAAGTCCTGGCCACACTCTACCAGGACCCAATGGACCAATTTGGTCCCACTGTGCAATTCCCTTCCCTGCCTTTCGGATCTGGCCTATACAACAAGTCTCCAAATAACAGGTCTGTCTCTTCCTCCTCCTCCTTCCAGGCTCTTCCTGCCCAAGAAGGCAGGCCTCTGTGCACATGGCAACACCTGCCCCACACAAGTACTGCACCTCTCCTGCACACACAGAATCACACCGGCAGCAGCTAGGACAGTCACACTCAGGTCCCTCCCTCGTCGTCCCTCCTCAGGTCCCCATAAAACCACACACACACACACACACACACACACACACACACACACACACACACACAAACAGAAGGGTTTTCAGCTTCCTGTATGTGTCCACATAAACATCGTGGCAACTCTTCAAGGCTGCCACATGTGATCACTTCCCCAATTCTCTCCGGGGCACGTAGAAGACAGGAGACTCATCCACCCATCTCTTCCAGTGCTAGTGGCATCCTCCATTTTTTCTGCATGGGCAAAGATAGAAGCTCTGCGCCATTCACGCCCACACAGATGCAGAGCCCCTGACGCATGTGGGCACACGCAGACACATTTGCGTACACGCACACACACGCACCCCCACGCAACAGACACCAAGAATGATACAGGATATTTGCAAATACATCCCAGATGGTGTCACTCTTGTGCCTCCCCCTTTTGTGATCCCCCTTGCTTTCTCACCCAGGGATTCATTTCCAACCCCCAATGGCCTTGGGCCAGTTCTAAGAATGGATGTCAGGTTGCGGGAGGACATGGCGTGGTGGGGCACATGGAAGGAAGTGCGAGATTCTCACCACAGTGGCGCCTGGGGACACGGCAGCTCCTGACCCAAAGACTGGCAGGCAAATCCAGACTGAAGGAGCAGGGGGAAGCCTGGGACAGGGCGGACATCCATGGGGAGCATTTGTGGTGGAGAAGCATTGCTCCTCCCGAGTTGCTCTCCAAAGTCCCAGCCCACAGCACAACTGCATTTGGTTTGCAGGCTTCGACCCTCTATGTGTTTGCAGCTGAGTCTCTGCAGGTCCCCTGTCATCCTCCCACCCTCTCCCCATGCTACCTGTGTCCCTGTCTCAGTGGCCCTTCCATTTCCAAGTCAATGTGTGGCCCACGTTCCCTTGCCCATACAACACACAGGTCAACACACCGCATACTGGGGTTCTCACCGACACGTGAGCACGTCAGATCACTGTCTTCTGGTCCCTTCCTCCCTCAGGTAGTACTGCAGGGGATTGGGCCACAGGTCCTCGATGATGATCTGGAAGAGGACACAGGCCGGCGCCACATTGGGCATAGCCCACTCTCCTCTCTGGCCGGGGGCCACCCACATCCCCACTGCTGACGAAGGCCTCAGGGGCCCCACCTCGGCAATCCTGTTCACCCCTGGGCAGCTGTGCTCACACAGCCAGTTGAACAAGTTAAGGCTGGTGGGGTCATGCCTGAGACTGGG
Source organism: Panthera onca (assembly GCF_046562875.1). Classification (NCBI taxonomy): domain Eukaryota; kingdom Metazoa; phylum Chordata; class Mammalia; order Carnivora; family Felidae; genus Panthera; species Panthera onca. Next base: position 1,496,093 of record NW_027675864.1, on the reverse strand, counting down.
AGCTCCACGTTCATAATCCCAGAACCACTGGACTGGAGTGGAATGCGATGCCCTGTAGCCTGCAGGAAGAGAGGATTTGAGGAGCAACCTGACGGCCTCCTCCCCACCCACCTCCCCCTCCCCCTCCCCCTCCCCCCCTGCCCCTGATTCATGCTCCTCATCCCCCTGCCCCGCACCATCATGGGACCCACACCCTACCAGCAAAGCTAAGCTGATACTCCTTAATGATCACTGGGTTCTGGAAGTACGGGTTGGCCTCAAAGAAAAACATCACTCTGCATCGATACGTGGGATGGCCTACTTCTCCCACCTGCCATGAGCAATGGGACAGGAGGGGGCAAGTGTCCTCCCTCGGGGTCCTGAGCTACTTGCCTGGCTGTGAGGGTGAGCACCTTTGCCTCACCTTCTCCTGTCCAAATCCCACACCCGACGGGACGGCCCCTAGCCACAGCCTCCCCGGTCTGACCTCCAAGTCGACCACATAGCTGAGCACGTCTTTGTCCTGGGCACCGATCATGGCCGACAACTGGGGGTGATTCAGAATCTGTGCTGTGTCAAGGAGCTGTGCCTTCAGATGCTGTGGAAACAGACACAGCCCCCCTCCAACCCTCCCAGGCTAAGAGCAAGGGACTAGATCACGGTATGTGCAGAAAGACCAGGAAACACCAGTCCCCACACTCTTCAGCCTCTGCAGATGCATCAGACCCCATCGACACTGGGCAGTCCGTTGGCTTCCTGTACCTCCCACGCTGTCTGCACACAGCAGGGAGAGACTCCACTGCCTGCACGCCTCACAGTTCCTTCCTATATCTGACCTGTGTGGGCTGCCAGCAGCCCATCATAGCTTGTGATGTCGGCATGTGCTCTGACCCCTCCTCACGGCTGGGTTTCTTGGCATATTCCCATGAACACCTATGTTGTCACCAGCCTTCTGAGTCCAGATGGAATAACATGGCTTAAAGGAACCCGACTGCACACTTACGATGCAAGCAGAGGGTGTGGGAGGGAGAAAGAGATCGAGAAGCATGGACGAGGAGGGCCAAGGAGGGAAAAGAAACAGACACAGTGACACAGCCAGTCCGGAGAGAAAGACAGGGGTGGGACCCAGCCTGAGCCTGAGGACAGAGAGGGAAGCAGGGGTGGTGATACCAGGAGAGAATCCTGTGTGTGTGTGTGTGTGTGTGTGTGTGTGTGTGTGTGTGTGTGTGTGTGTATGTCAGGGTCTGTGGAGGCAGCGTGTACCCCGTTCGGAGTGGGTCTGAGTCGTCCTACTGTCTGGCAAAGGGGCGTGGCGTTGTTCCACTAAAGGCCATGAGTGTGTGTCTGAAATGCTCTCTTTTGACGGAACTGCTAAGAAACCGTGCACAGCCTGTGAATGTGAAGGGGTGTGTGTGGCCTGTGTAACCCTCCCATTTTGCAGGAAATATTTCCTTGCCTTATTTGCTCTGAGTGAAGGCTGCTTTGTGCTACCCTAGCTCTGGTAGCATGGGGACACATGACTCACGTCTGCAAATAATGTTTGAGAGCAGCCTGCAGGCCAACGTTGGCGGAGACCAAGAGGAAGCAGCTCCAAGTCCCCAAGTCCCCCCATGCCCAAAAACCGCCCCTATGCAAGGCCTTACACTGGATCCCAAACCACACCAACCCAGGGCCAGGGACCATTCCCCAGCTCTCCTCCCTGGGGGCCATTGCCCTGAGGCACCCTGCTCTCAGTGCCAAGCCCTCCTGCACAACAGCCCCCGCCATCACCCACCAGCACAAGGAAGGATACCGTCTGGGCCCAGAAGCCAGGGATGTGCTTCATGATGGCCCTTCTGTGATCCAGGTGAGAAAACCGCCTCCGAAGAATCCTGCGCTTCAGCCGCCATAAGGCCCTGGAATCCTGGGCATTCCCAGCGCTGATCTCCAGCTGAAGATGCTCCAGCGCTGCCAGCGGGTCCTGGGCTGAGGCAGGACCCAGCGCTGGCTCTTGCTGCTGCAGCTCCTGTGAGAGCTGGGGCCCCTCCTCCACCTCTGCATCTGCCTTGCGCTTCTCCTCTTGCTCCTGAATCTCCTCCTGCTGCTGTCTCTCAACTTCCACCTCCTCCTCCTCGTGCATGTCCTCTGCTTCTGGCTTGGCTTCCTCAGAATTCTCCCCTCCAGCCACCTCATCCTTGGTCGCCTCGCCGTCCTCTTCCTCCTCCCCGATCACCACCTCAGCCGCCACCATTCCGTCATCCAATATCAGCACCAATTCCTCCGCTGGGCTTGCCACCTGTATCTCACATCCGGCCTGGGCTTCCTGCACAGGATGGGCGCTTGCCACCCCTGAACCTAGGGACTGCGGCCAGCCCACGCCCTCCAGCGCCCCTGCATTCCCGCGGGGCCGGGTCTCTCCACCTTTCGCATCCAGGACGATCAGGGCCCAGGGTCGGCGGGAATCTCCGCTTTGTCCGGACCGCGACACGCTGGCCATGACGCTCGGCCCCGGCCCCAGTGTAGCTAGGGCAGCCTCAGGACAAGGACAGGAAATGGCAGAAGGTGGGGGGAGCCTTGGCCGCAAGACCATTAGCTCCCTGAAGCCTCCCGCCGCAGCCCGCCAAAGTTGAGCACAGGCGCACAGGCTCTGGGATTTGAGGACTCCGCATTGGCTGTGGCTGCCGTGGAGGAGGGGCCGAGACAGAGGCAGTGAAGAGTGTGCGCATGCGGCCTGGGGGCGAAGTGGTTCCAGGGCAGGTCAGGCCAGCTGGCCAGGTTCGGGGAGCAATCAGTTGCAAGACAGCAAGACAGGGTGCTGGCCGCCAGCAAGCGCGCGCCAATGGCCGGTCCAGGCTCTGGAGCGAGTGCCAAGGTGCCAGCGTGGCCCCCGCTTGCCGCATGTCCTCTTCAGCGCTGTCACCTTCCAGGCCGACTTGCGAGGTCCCCGGTATCGCACAGTCTGTGCTCGCTTGTACACCCTTTCCCCAGATGCCTCACTACGGGCACCAGAGCATTCAGCACAGGAACGTCCACGCCGTGAGCCACTCCCTGCTCCGTCCCTTGCCCCTTCTTCATGAAGCTGGGGCAAGGCCTGGAGAAGTCCTTAGTGTCACGCCTACCGGGGCCACATGGCCGTCCGCACGGTATCTCCTCCTTGGCCGTCAGGCTGAGGGCGGCGGTAAGGTGGGTGCCCACCCAGAACCAGTGACACCCACCCTAGACCCACCCCACCGCCATGTCCTTGCAAGAAAACAGCTCAGTAGACCTCACTGCACTGCAATTCAGAGCAAAGAACAACCCCCAGAGCACCATCTGCCACTGGTGCCCTACTGATCTCCGTACAGAGCGCCAGGGAGATGGGGTAGTAGGATTTAGCAGCTTGCTCCGGTCCTGAAATCTAACCTTCCACTAAAAGGAGGACGACTCCAACCACGCAGGGCACGTAGAGGCCCTTCACCGAGAATTGCAAACTTGTCTGTGTCTGTCTCTGAGAAAGCCCTGTGCCTGCTTTCACTAGTACACACGAAAGCAGACGAGTTCCCTTCCCATTTCCCAGGCACCAACAAGAATTCTGAAGAAACAGGCACCCAGACACAGAAGGTCCACTGAGAGAGACAGCGAGAAAGAGACACACAGAGAGACAGAGCTATAGAGGGAGAGAGAGAGAAACATGCAAGCAGATGAAGGAATGATGAGTGGAGGGGAAGACCGGCCTGGAGAGGGAGAGTCCCAGGGAGATTGGCGGGAGAGACAGGGAGGAGGAGCAAGACAAGAAGAGACAGAGGGGCACCTATTACAAGGAAGACAGGCGGAGACAGGGGGAGGCATTAGTGATGGAGAGGAGGGAGACGAAGACAAAGAGAGCTGGAAGGAAAGTGGGAGGGAGGGACAGGAAGAAGACAAGGGAGGGGGAGGCAAGGAGAGGGTAGGAGGAAGGAGAGCAGTGGGCAGCCGAGGCGGAGACAGGTGGGCTGACTCTGAAGACAGGGCAACTACAGTGTGCAGTTTCACCTGGTGAAATTCACCTGTGCGATTTGCACAGAGACGAATGCTGTACAGTGGTCAGCCCTCAGCACAAAAGGCACCGCTCCCACCTGGACCTTAAGGGCAGTCTGAAACGATCCCTGAACTAGAAGGAAGCTGCAATGAGGTCATTCGGGGTGAGGAAGAGGGCACCGCAGGGAAGAAAACAAGGACCCGATCCCCACAGGGCTGCTGGAAGCCCTGTACTTACCAGCAGGAGACAGGAAATGGGACTGCCAGAAAGAGACAGCAGAGATTTAGGCACAGCACGTGCAGGAAGAAATCACGTCCCAAAGCTCAGCAAATTCAAGCAAAAGCAGAGGCTGCACATCCATGAAAGTCATTTCTTTCTGAGTGGAACCAACGAGGTTCTCACAGATAATGTGAGATAATGTTCTCACAGGAAATGTGCTCAACTCTGAGGCCCCTCGCCTCGGGCAAGCTTCTCATCCAAAGCGACTCATCTCAGAGAAAGGGTGCACCATGAGCAAAAGAGCCAAGGTCTCCTTCGGATCCCCGGATGCAGACAGGTGATCCGCCCAGTAATTTCAAGCCAACGTATGGTTATAAAGGTTACATTCCACCACAGTGATGGAGGAAACTCGCACCCGAGGGGATGACAATGAGTGAGAACCACATCCCAGGCTGTAAGCTAAGGACAGACCATCAAGCTGTATTGAAAGGTCAGGAGACCGCGACTCAAATGTCTGTACAGACACAGAGCGTCTGCAGAAGCACGAGGGCTGGATAGTTGTAAGCAGGTAGCAGGATTTCTAAGTCTGGGCTGCCTGTATGATACGAAAGGCTAACACGTGCAAGCAGAGCTATGCCCATGTGATGCGGATCAGCCTCCTGAGGCGGTACTTTGTACCCTGTGGAGGACCTGGGAGACGCATGCAGGCGGGCTCCTTGTGCACCTCTGCCACCAGGCACACATGTGGGAAACGTAGGGCCAAAGGGTTCGCCGCCGGGCTTAGTGTGGCTCACCCTTCCGCGGGTGCATTGAGCATCAGTGCAGAAAGCACTGGGCTCAATGAAAGAAGCCAGCCCCTGACAGAAGCACAGTGGTGGTGAGCCCTGCCTGATGGATTCCTGAGGAGACTAAAGGAGTTAAAGGCATGCAGTCCACCAGAGAGTAGAGTGGTGCTAATCAGGGGAGGGTGTGATGAGGAGGTGTCGGGCCTCGGGTGTGAAGATGAAGTCATGGCATGTGCATGAGTTCTGGAGATCTAACTTGCACAGGGCAGCCGTAAGCAATGCTTCACCACCTCATCAGATTTCTCAGAGGCAAGTGCTCTCACCACAAACAAAGAGGGGTTGCTGAGAAATGTCCCGGTGAAGGTGGCTGGACGGAGCGCTTGCACGTGAAGGATACGGGCACATCCGTCACTGCCCGTTGTGTCCCTCAGTCACGCACTAGTCCTGGTGGACTAAGCTGAGCTCAGAACCCAGCAGTCAAAGGTGTCAGCCTCGTTCCCGCAAACATGAATCAGACTCCCAGGTAGGATGTAATGGACAAATTAGGGACCAGAACACACACGAGGCACACGGAAACGAGACACACACTGGCAGGGGGAAGTCTCTCCCAGACAGGAACATGCCACATGGCAAAAGAGTAAATGGGAAAACGTTGCTGGACCGCTTATCACAATTTACGCCTGCATCTGCAATGTGCAAGCCAGTGATGTTTGAGCCCCTCGGGTGCAAAGGGTTTGAAAACAGAAGGACAGAAATTAGAGGTGTGACTTAATGCTCAAAGCAAGGCAGCTGCATTTGGGGACATTAACTGACTGGCAGTGAGTGCATGGCCAATCCTCTGAAGAAGGTCCTACTGGCACGGAATGATTTCTGGCTCCTGGAACATATAACAGAACATGCAGAATCCCCTCCACCTGACAGCAGGACAGCAATTGGATCTGTCAGTGGAAGAAAGGGGTTGAATGCAGAGGGAAACACACTCAAGCGCAGAAGCATACACCAAAGACAAGACAGGCCACCAGAGCCACAGCTGACCCAACACACAGGTGTGCAGAGATGAAGGCGGTTACACGGGTACAGCTGTGCCCACTTAGGCCAGACAAGGAGGCATCACCAGAGAGGTGTCGGCACAGGCAAAGCCAGGAAAAGACACAAACACGCCAGGGCTCACTCAGGGAGACAGAGGAGCACAGGCAATGCAAGACATTTCCTGCACACAGAGAACAACATGACGATCCCGACAGACCAATGAGAGACACGTGTGGTTCAGAGACATGGAAGTCAGAAGGCTCCTGAATTGCTGAGGGTGTCCTCTCTCGAGGGACAGCACTCTGGAGCCCACACACGCTGGTGTTGGGGTGGAAGAGGCCGCTGGGCAGCAGATACAGTTGTGCAGGGGGGTTAGCAGCTCCTGGACCCTAGGGCTCCCCGGGGAGTGCTGCAGATACGGGAGGACACCGGGGACTACCGGGTGTGCAGCATGAGGTCTGTAATCCCTCGGATACAGAGCACCGAGGCCTCTGACCACGGTCCCTGCACACAAGTGTCCACACTTAAGGGTTTGGCTCTGGGGGCCGTGAGTGCATTCCACACTCACACCTTGTCCGTGCCTTGTCTTTGGGACAGGCCGGGTGGAAACGTCACCCTGGCCCCTAACCAGGTATTGGCTGGAAATATTAACATGTGGGGGACCCTGTGTTCACCTGTACCGTAAAGTGTTCCTGCTTGGAAAGACCTATCAAGTAACGGCCTGCTTGTGCAGAAAGATGCCCCAAAGGGCCCAGCCTCATGACCACTGAGGCCATATTCCCACTGCAGAATCATGGGCCATACTTTTTCTGGATGTTCACACCAAAGACACGGGCCAGCACAGGGAGGTTTTCCAGGGTACCCCGACGTTTACACATCAAGCAGCTGAGAAGACGTGATTCTCCAGCCAATGTGCAGACAGCAGCCAGAGTAAGACCTGTCTTCCCTTCTAGAGAGTGCGACAGCCTCCGCCCTGGAAGAGGTAAGACTTGGTTGCACAGATCCTCAACTCCACAGCGTACTGACACTCCGCTGACCATGTTGTCTGCATACTGAGAGGGGCAAGAAGCCTCCATGCATTGGGACTGCCAACGCTTCTCAGGAATAGAGGCACTGCAGAGAAGGCACTTGTACTGCAGAGCTGTGCAGTGCGTTCCTGGGGGGCTTGGGCACCTTGGGAGAAAGGAAGATTAGTGTGGGGATGTCAGTCTCAGGCACGCTGTGCTGGGGGCTGTGTTACTTGGGGATACAGAAGAGCCTGCGATGGACAAGACTGAACTCTTGTCTACTGCACTGCTAGCACGGTGGAGCTTTTGCCCCATCCCTAGCACAGACATCTCTGGCAAGCAGCCATCTGCTCTGTAAGGAGTACCCCAGCACTCACCTCTTCGCAGGTGAGGCTCATCCCAGTCCTTTCTAAGCTCCAGGCCTGCCCGTGACCTCTGCACAGAATGCTAAGGCTGCACAAGTCCATCGTTCCCTATGTGGCCGAGGCAGCCTTTGTCCTGGCACTCAGGCAAAGGAACACAGGCTGCCTGGGACCAGGCGACCTCCCTGAGCACCTGCTGGTGTTTGCAGTTGGGAGTCTTCTCACAAGTCTCACATGGCGTGTTGGACACACGGCTTAAGCCTGTGGACACAGAGGAAGAGCATCACCCGACTCATCACGGCTGATGATGAGAGGGCAGAGGGCACACGGGAGAGAGGATGGTGTGTTCGTGGCCTTTAAGAGCCCCACCTCCCCGCGACCCTCCCCTCTGTTGGCTTGCAATCTGGGCCACCCATCCGTAACCTGAGGTCATTTCAGAAACAGCGAAGTTCACACAAGGGCATCAGTACTAGGACTCCTTCAGGAGTCTTATGGGTGTGAGTGTGTGATCAAATTGTTTAATCAGAAAATTAGGTATTTTGTTTTGTTTACAATTTTATTTCCAACATTCATTCTGAAAATTGTTATGCTTTAATATATGATTTTAAAAAAACTCCTTCAAAATATGATTTGATATTCGATCTTGCAAAGAAACCTCTTAAATTTTTATTTATTGAAAATTCGATGACAAGTTTGATGTCAATATTTAAAAGTTTCTCAAATTCATTCCATCTGACAATATTGCCATAATTGCTGATATTGTGTTTGATTTTAAAACGTCTCAACTTATCTTTTTAAAAGTGATTTATTTTGAAAGAGAGAGAGAGAAAGAGACAGCGAGAGAGAGAGAGAGAGGGAGAATACAGAGGAGAGGCACAGAGACGGTGAGATAGATTCTCAAATGTGAATTAGTAATCCAAAAGCTCTGAAGAAACAAAAGTCCAGGACCAGATTAATTCTACTATAAACTTAAAGAAATGTTACTCCCTGTTCTTCTCAAAGGAATTCCAACTTCATTCTATGAGACCAGCATTAACTTTATATCAAAATCAGAATACTACTCCACTAAGAAAAAGAACTACAAGCCCATATGTTTAATGAACATAGATGCAAATATCCTCAAGAAAATACTTGCATACTGACTCTAATAATACATTATAAAAAAGTATTCACCACAATTGAGGTAGATTTATTCCTAGTTTACAAGTATAGTCCAATATTCCCAAATCAATTGACATGTTACAGTACACCAATAAGATAAAGGAGAAGAACCACATTATCATTTCAATAGCTGCAGGAAAAGCATTTGAAGAAGTACAACATCCATTCATGATAAACACCCTCCGCAAATTAGGTTTAGAGGAAAAATACCTCAACATAATAAAGGCCATCTATGAAAAACTCATAGCTAAAATCTTTTTTAATGGGGAAAACCTGAAAGCTTTGCCCATAAGCTTAGGAACAAGACAAGGATATCCACTCCCACCACTTTTTTATTCAGCACAGTACTAGAACTCCTAGCCACAGCAATTAGACACCAAAAAGAAGTAAAAGGCGATGGAATCAATAAAGAAGAAGAAAAATGTTCTCGATTTATAGAGGACATGATACTCTACTGTAGAAAACCTGAAAGATTCCACGGACAAAACTGTGAGAACTGAAGAACGAATTCAGTAAAGTCATAGGATACAATCAACATAAAGAAATCTGTTGCATTTCTATACACTAATAATGAAGCCGCAGAAAGACAAATTAAGAAAACAATCCATTTATAATTGGGCCAAAAAAATAAGATATCTAGGGGTAAACTTATACAAAGAGGTGAATAACCCATACTCTGAAACCTATTAAATAAGGTTGAAAGAAACTGAAGTCAACAAAAGAAATGGATAATTCCATGCTCATGGATTGAAAGGGCAAATAATGTTAAAATGTCTATGTTACCAAAGCGATCTACATATTTAATGTAACCCCAATGAAAACACCAACGGCATTTCTCACAGAACTAGAACAAACAGTCCTAAAATTTATATGGGACCACCAAAGAACCTGAAGAGCAAAGCAATCTTAAACAAACAAACAGACAGACAGACAGACAGACAGACAGACAGACAAACAAACAAACACTGGAGGCATCACAAACTCAAGATATCAAGTTATACTACAAAGCTGTAGTTATCAAAACTGCATGGTACTGGGACAAATTGGAACGTAGACCAATGGAACAGAATAGAATACCTAGAAATAAACCCACACCTATCTGGTCTATTAATCTTTGACAGAGGAAGAAAGCATATAAAATGGAAAAAGGTATTCTCTTCAGCAAATGGTGTTGGAAACCTGGACAGAAATATGGAAAAGAACGAAAGTGGACCACTTTCTTACAAAACACATGAAAATAAATCCAAAATGGATTAGAGATATAAATGCTGAACCTGATACCATAAAAATCCTAGAAGAGAACACAGGCAGTAATTGTTTGACATTAGCCAAAGAAACGTTTTCTAGGTATATCTCCTGAGACAAGGGAAACAAAAGCAAAAATAAACTATTGGGATTGCATCCAAATAAAAAGCTTCTGCACAGCTAAGGAAAAAATCCACAAAAATGAACGGCAACCTACACAACGGGACAAGATATTTGCAAATGACATATCCAGTAACGGATTAGTATCCACTATATAAAGAACTTACAAAACTCAATACTGAAAAACGAAATTAGCCAATTAAATAATGGGCAGAAGACCTGAAGAGACACTCCTCCATGAAGACATGCAGATGGCCAACAGACACGTGAAAACATGTTTATCATCACTTACCATCAGGAAATTGCAAGTCAAAAGGACAATGAGATACCACCTCACACTTGTTGGAATAGCTAAACTCAGCAACACAATGAACAACAGGTGTTGATGAGGATATGGAAAAAGAACTTTTGCACTGTTGATAGGAATGCAAACTGGTGCAGTCACTGTGGAAAACATAGTAGGTTCCTCAGAACGTGAAAAATACAACTGCAGCAATCACACTACTGTGTATTTACCCAAAGAATACAGAAACGATAATTCAAAGAGATACAAGAACCCTGATAATTTTGGCAGCATTATCTAAAATAGCAAAGATAAGGAACAGCCACGCGTCCATCAAATGATGAATGGATAAAGATTTAGTATGTATATATGATGTGGTATTATAATGTGGTATTATACACACAAAATTATATGATGTGGTATATTATGTATAATACCCACACACAGTGGAATAGCACTCAGCCATGTAAAATAATAAAATCTTGCCATCTGCAACAGCATGAATGGAGCTAGAGAGTATAATGCTAGGCAAAAGAAGTCAGTCAGAGAAAGACAGATACCATATGATTTCATTCATAGGTGAAATTTAAGAAACTAAACAAATGATCAAAAGTTGGGGAAAAAGAGTAATAGACAAATCAAGAAACATACACTTAATTATAGATAACAAACTGATGGTTACCAGTGTTTTGGGGGGGGGGGTGCAGTTGTAGTGAGTGAAATATGTGATGGGGATTAAGGAGTGCCCTTGTTGCCATGAGTACTGGGTATTGTAAGGGATTGCTGAATTAGTATGTTGTACATCTGAAACTAATATAACACTATATGTGAAAAAAATAGGGGCTTCTAGGTGGCTCAGTTGGTTGACCATCCAACTTTGGCTCAGGTCCTGATCTCGCAGTTCGTGGGTTCAAGCCCTACATTGGGCTCACTGCTGTAGGCATCACGCCCACTTCAGATATGCTATTCCTCTCTCTCTGACCCTGCTTGCATTCTCTCAAAAATAAATAAGATATTGTTTAAAAACCATAAAATATTTAAAAATAAATTCAATTTATAAGAAAAAGAAAAAAAAAACTTTAGAGCACCTAAATAAATTACTGGAATTTCTGATATTTTAGGTATCAGGAAATTCATTTGTTTGCATATGTGTTATTATGTCTTTTTAGGTATTCTCTGTCCTGTCCTGTTTTAATAATAATAGCAGTAATAATAGGATTCTATATAAGGGGTGTTTGCTATGTTTCAGATATTGTTCTAAACTCTTTATATGATTATTATATTCATCTCTTGGTCTTACATATATGGGAACTAAAGCACAAAAGCATTAAAAAAAAAAAAAACTGTGCCGATGATCATACACCTAGTACTGCTGAGACAGGATGTAAACTTGGGTACGCTGGCACTAGAGGACACTATTTCATGCCACCTCTCAGTTCCATCACATGCCACCTGTGTTGACCTTGGGAGCAGACAAGTTCCTTAACCTCTGAACTTCTTCAATTTGCTGATGTGTAAAAGGAGGTTAATAGTAACTCCTCCCTCCTAGGGCCCTTAGGAGAATGACATGAATTACTTGTGAAATGTTCAGAAACTCCCCTGGTATGAGTAAGAACTAAGTAAGTGTTGGCAAGAAACATCTCAGCCAGGCTAGCTGGTCCCCAAGTCTTACTCATTTGCTCCAGTGTTAGAGGTATGGGGTTATGCTAGTTTTTCAAAGAAATGACTCGCATGGCTTTCATTCTCTTGCTGCTTTTTCTTAAACCAGTTGTATCATTTACATTGTCTCCAAAACATTCATTGTCTATTTTATTGGCATATGTACATAGGATTTTTTCATAACAAAAAGCTCTATAATGTTACCATGTTTTCCTTTAATAATTTGGTTTCCTTGAATTTTCTGTTTAAAAGAAAAATGCTTTAATTTTACTGATTTTATCTTGGGTAACTTTTTAATTTCTTGGTTAAATACAAAAGTTTTTGTATTTAAGGAAAACATCTAACACTTTAAAGTGGCCCTTGTACAGCTTTGATCATATCTGACAATTACTGATTGGTGCTATTCCTAATCAACCTGCTTTTGGGGGGGTATCCCAATCACATTGTTCAGTGAGCTCCTTTCTGGGTCACATTTGTTCCCTCTCCAATTGCTCTCTCAGGCTACTCTCACCTCAGGGGCTTCTCTTCTAAGACTGAAATTCTCTTGACTCTGTTTATCTCCTTCCAACAAATGTCAATTATACATAACTGCGATGAAGGAAGGGAGATCAGATTTTTCATGAGTCTTCCTGATGAAGTTACATGATCCAGGCTCACAAGGTAAACAATTTAGCATTCTCCCATACGAACAAGAAATAATTAGAAATATAGTCAGAGAATTGGCACCATTTGCCATAACAGAAGTAAAAGGAGAAGGAGGTGGAAGGGGGGAAGGAAGGAAGGAAGGAAAGAAGGAAGGAAGGAAGGAAGGAAGGAAGGAAGGAAGGAAGGAAGGAAGGAAGGAAGGAAGGAAGGAGGGAAGGAGGGAAGGAGGGAGGGAGGGAGGGAAGGAGGGAGGGAGGGAGGGAGGGAAGGAAGGAAGGAGGGAACTTAACAAGAAACATGAAAGAAATATATAAATAAGCATTTCAGAAAACTTTAAACTCTTCTGAGAGATATTTAAAAAAAAGCTTGGGGCACCTGGGTGGCTCAGTCGGTTAAGCGTCCGACTTCAGCTCAGGTCACGATCTCGCGGTCCGTGAGTTCAAGCCCCGCTTTAGACTCTGGGCTGATGGCTCAGAGCCTGGAGCCTGCTTCCGATTCTGTGTCTCCCTCTCTCTCTGCCCCTCCCCCATTCATGCTCTGTCTCTCTCTGTCTCAAAAATAAATAAACGTTAAAAAAATTTTTTTTTTAATAAAAAAAAAAAAAGCTTAAATATAAACATTCCTTGTGTTGGAATAGGAAAAGTTATTATTGTAAGAATGCCAACCATCTCTAAATTACTATGTAAATTTGTTGCAAGCCCAATAAAATATGGATTTTTTAAATCAGATCAGCTGGTTCTAAGATTTTTGTATAAATATCAAAATTCAAGCTGATCTAGAAAACATGTTCTGAAAAGGAAGCATATGAATTAGTCGAGTTCTACCAGATGATAAATTATGTTATAAAGCAAATGTGGCTAAGCTCAATAAATGAATCCTCATAGAGAATACAGAACTAGGTTCAAAGCATATGCAAATTTAGTGTATAACTAAGTGAACCTTTCAAAACAAATGCATTGTTCGAATAATAGTAACAATGATACTAGTCATGAAGTTTCAGTACTTTTCTTATACATGTCTTAATTTGTATAATGTCATATTATTATATGTTATAATATTGTTACCAATGTTATATGTTTTCTTATAAAAATGCATCTATAAAATCCTAGGAGAAAAGAAGAAAGTTATTTTTCTATTCTCTATTGGGATAAGCCTTCTTAATATTTACTGAGCGTTTGTTGCTAAGAAATTTTAAGCACTTACGTATTTATTTATTTACTTATTTAATTTCCACACTGTGATAATGCCCGTTTCACAAAAGAGAAAGCAAAGAACAAAAAAGGTAAGGGGACTTTATTTGTTTCCCTATAGCTCAAGATGGAAGTACATAGTCAGATAGTTTTACTCTAGAGCGTGTGTTCTCAACCGTGATGATCACAACTGACAAACACCAGAGAGAGCAGAAACAATGGTGGAGCCCAGTGGAAGGCCCTGGGCTCAATCCCTCCTTGGCCTTAAAACTTAGGCAGTATCTGCCTGCACTTGTCCACAGATGGGCCATTGGTAGCATAGGCATAAAAATGTCTTGGCATCATTACTTAACCTGTGAACAAGTGGCAGTATGGTCCTGGTTGCAGAGAAAGAAATTTTGCCTACTACCAGGAAGCGATGTGTGAGAGGCAGTCTTACAAACTGTAAATTAGTTAGGCTGTACCTGGCAGCACCTTAACCTGGAAATACAAAATTCCATTATAAACAACCGATGCGTTTCCCCCCAAGAGTGAAAAAAAAAAAAAAAAAAAAAAAGCCCAGGAGGCAAGCTTAACCCCATACCTGCAAGGAGAATGGCTTCCCACATGCTTTGTTTAAGAAGTATCTATTATGTGGATCAAAGGAAACTATAACTTTCTTAGGTAAGATTTATGTGTCAAAGCGTTCATTTTTGCCAACGCTCCAACACAGTCATCTGCAGAATCACTTTAAATCTCATCTCACTGCCTCCCCCAGTTTTATTACAAATGGAGAAGATATTTTTTATGTAAGTCAATCTATGAAGTCTTAGGAGAAAACATGGGGGAGTCATTCTTATAATACAGAATGACAATGATCTTTCTAAAATAGGGGTGGATATTAAGCTCAGATGTAACGATAGTAGAGAAGGATCATGTTTATTATATTGAATATATATATTTTTAAATTTTGTAAAGAAAAAATAAAGCCAAAAAAAAAAAAAAAAAAAAAAGGAAAAAGAAAAAATAAAGTGAGGTGCCTGGGTGGCTTGGTAGGTTAAGCGTCCAAATTCGACTCAGGTCACGATCTCATGGTTTGTGGGTTTGAGCCCTGCATCTAGCTCTTTGCTGACAGCTCAGAGTCTGGAGGCTGTTTCAGATTCTGTGTCTCCCCCTCTCTCTTCTCCTTCCCTGCTCACACTCTCTCTCTCTCTCAAAAAGTAAATAAACATTAAATTTAAAAAAATTAAAAAAAAGAAAATAAAGGCAAATGAAAATTAGTGGAAATATTTGCACCACCAATAGAAACACAGAAGACAAATTCCCATAATGCTTGTATTGCTTTTTTTTAAGCCACACTGTAAAACAAAACAAAAATCCAATAGAAGGAATAGAGGAAAGAAAAAGGAAGTTCACCAGAAAACAAGCATAAATGACTTTTACAAAATGTCTAGATGTACAACCACAATTTTAGAAAGCAATTGCAAATAAAAATGAAATACTACTACTCATCTATTGGACACAAACTTTGGTAATGCACACTATAGATAAGGGAAGAGGAAAAAGGCATTTCAGAAATGCAATTGGCTAACTGGTACGTCTTGTTTGGAAGACAGTTAAACATGATAATGGTAAAAATAACAGTAATAACATTCATTGAGTGTTTGGCATGTTGGACAGACACTGACCTCTTTCACATATTTTAATTTAATTATTCCTCATAACAACCAAATGAAGTGCTTTATATTACTACCCCTCTGAGAAATCAGAGGCACAAGAAGATTAAGTCATGTGTTGTGAATGGAGTAGCTGAATTCAAAGTCAGTATTAAAAATTCAGTTCAAAATACCAAACTTGACAAAACCCATAAAAATTCAAACTATTTATACCTGTTATCTATATACCTTCATGAGGGTTAGGTTTTTCCCTCCAACACAGAACAAGGAAGAACTATGATTTCAATAGGGTAAAAGTGGATTTCTCTCCCAAATAAGTGAAATTTGGAGGTATACAGCTCAAGTCTGATTGGGCAGCTATATTCTATGAAGTGCAAAGAAATCTAGTTCCTACCAGCTCTTGCTGGAAGAATCTCAGTTCACTTTCCAACCAAATGGTTTGGCCCTGGAGTTCAGGATCCAAGGCAGCATGTGAATGACATCAAAGAAAAAATAAAGGTCACAAGGCACACAGCTGTCTCAACTTTCTCAGAAAAGCTGCCACATGACACTTCCTCTTATATTGCTTTGGCTGCAAGGGAAGCTGGGGTATGTAGTCCTAATTCCGAGTGCCCGTAGGCACAGCTAAGCGCTGGTAATAACCAGCAAAGGAAGGAGGTGGAGGAATGGATGTGGAAGAGGTTCTTTCTGTCCTACTGATACCACAATTCCAGTTCTAGGAAATTTCCCAAGATTTTTACATTACAAATCATCCTTGATTTGGGATGGAGTCACCTCTAGATAAAACCATTGTGAGTTGAAATTATGCTAAGTCAAAAATGCATTTAACACACATAATGTGCTGAATATCATAGTTTAGTGTAGCCTCTATTATGTGTGTTCAGAATAGTTGCATTAGCTGAAACTATGAGACATCATCTAACACACAGCCTATGTTACATTAAAGTTTAACTGTCTCATGTATTTCAGTGAATACTGTGTTGAAAGCATAAACACAACGGTTGTGTGAGTACAGAATGGCTGTAAGCATATAGATTGTTCACCACCATGATCATGTGGTGGACTGGGAGCTGTGGCTGGTTGCTCTGCCAGGCATCACAGGAGAGGGTCGTATCGCGTCTCATTAGCAGTGGGAGAGGTCAAAAATTTAAACTTGAAGTACAATTTATCTTTTAAAACGTTTAATGTTTATTCAAGTTTTGGAGACAAAGAGAGACAGAAAGAGTGCGAGCAGGGGAGGGGCAGAGAGACAGAGAGAGACACAGAATCTCAAGTCAGCCCCAGGATGCAAGTTGTCAGCATAGCCTGAGGCAGGCTTGAACTCATGAACCGTGAGATCTTGACATGAACTAAAGTCAGATGCTTACACCACTGAGCCAGCCAGGTGCTCTTCAAAGTACAATTTGTAAACAATGCTATCATTTTCACACCCTTGTGAAGTCCAATAACTATAAGTCAAACAATATTAAGCCAGCGACTGCTAATCCTCCATTCATCCTTGCAGATATATTTTTGATCATCCTATGCCTGCCAGTAAGCTGACCTCCATGGACTGCATCGTTTAGGCTTTCTTGTCCTCTGGCTTCCATCCATCGTTGGCAGGTATACTAATAGGTAGCCAGAGAGCAATAGAAAAGCAGTCATTATATGTACTGTGAACTCTGGAATTTTGGCAGTGGCTTATTCCTCAGTCTATGGCCACATCTCCTGTTAGGTGGCTTCTCTCCCAGCTGTGGGCTCATTGGCTTCTAGTAACACTTGTCCTTTCCGTGTCCCTTGGCGCCTGGGAGAGGTGAAGTCTTCTCTTGCTAGTCCCCAAGAACTCGACCACTTAGTTTTGAGCCCGTTTATCTCGCCAGCACCTGTGTTCACAGTTCCTCCATTAAACTCTTTCCAGGTAAGATTTTAGAGGCACCACCCACACTCTGCTGGACTCTGGCAGGCAAACATATGTACAAGGACTTTCACTGCAGCGTATATAGTCTATAGTCGTAGACTAGAAACAAATTAAATACACATAAACAGGGGACAGATTAAATACCTCCAATGCAGCCAGGGTAGGAATACCATGAAGTATATTTAAAAAATAATGTCCCATTGGACCAGACACTTTAATTTTTAAGAGGGCAAATGGCATGTCATACCTTTTAACAATCACAAAAATCATGTATCTATAAAAGGGAGAGCTGTAGATAATATCTTGGTACCAGCTATATATACATTTTTTTTTTCATGTGAGGTAGGCATATACCATAATATGCATATTATATACTTTGAGATTCTGGAAAAAAAAAAAAAACCTACAAACTGTTAAAGGTGGTCTTCTTCTGGGGAAGGATAATGGAGGCCTAGAGAAGACATAGATTTACTTTCATTGAATAAATTTTTTTGCTACTATATGAATTTTTACCATGTGTACATTACCTTTAAATAGCTCGTTAAAGAAAAAAAAAAGTTTTCCTTAGGATACGTATAGGGAAGTTTATGAATATGACAATAACATTCCTCTGATATTTCAATATTGCAATTTGGATCCCAACTTCCTCCCCTCCCTACTCTGCCCACCCTTTATCCTCTCCCTCCATACAGGGTCACTAAGCCCTCTTTTCTCATACAGGACAGCACTTCCGGGACTACTGCGGTCCTTACTGCGTGTTCCCCGTGTTGTCACGGCTCTCACTGCACTTGAGTTTCACCATGATCCAGAATCTTCTTACATCTTATAGTTCTTATAGCTAAGCTTTCAAGGCTTGGCCTCTTAGGAAATTAAATTACCTTTAATATTTCTTCAAAAAAATCTTAGTCTCTCAGCTTACAACTCTTAGAATATGGTAAATTCTCCCATGATTGGTTAAAGGACCCTCCAGTTGAATTGAAATGCTCTAGTGTTACTCTGGGTTGAATTCCTAGGAACGAAAGTCTTTATTGAGCCCTTTGTCTTCAGACCCATTCCTTCCTTTATTTGTCAATTGAGCATCAATTTATTGAGTGTCTACTTTATTCCCAAACTGTAGGAGGTGCTAGAAATTAATGAATGGATAGTCCCGGTCCTCAGAAATATTAAGTCCTATGTTGGAGACATGAAAGTGTAAGAGGTGTTGGGGCACCTGGGTGGCTCAGTTGCTTAAGTGGCCGACTTCAGCTTGGGCCATTATCTCACAGCTTGTGAGTTCAAGATCCATGTGGCACTCTGTGCTGACAGCTCAGAGCTGGAGGCTGCTTGGGATTCTGCATGCCCTTGTCTCTCTGCCTCTCACCCACTGATGCTCTGTCTCTCTCTCCTCCAAAAATAAATAAATAAATAAATAAATAAATAAATAAATAAATAAATAAATAAACAAACTTTAGGAAAAAAATTAAGTGTAAGAGGTGTCAATTGAAGTGTGTGTAGAGATTAGAGTCGGGGCATAGAAAGAGAGTGTTGGATCAGGATAAGTAACTAGAGCAACTTTCTAAGAGTATGAGTGACAGTGGGTAGTAACACAAGGTGAGTAGGGGTGCCCTAGGAAGACTCGTGAAAGGGACGTCATGTAAAGCATTAGAAACAATGTAACTTGAAGCAGGAAAGCAGGACACTTGAAGTAATGTATGACTGTTGATAGAAGATAAAATGGTGAGTTAAGCTGTCAGAGGTCATCGGTGTCACCATCACCCTGGAAAGAATCAAAAGGGAAGGAGAAAGGGATGAATTAAGAGTGTCTACTACATCAGCAGACACATTAAAGATGCTCAACATCACTAATCAGAGAAACCTGAATCAAAACCACAATGACACACCAATTCACACCTGACAGAATGCCTAGTATCAGCAAGGCAAGAAATAACAAGTATTGGTGACAAGGTAAGAGAAAAAGCAACACCAATGCACCCTTGGTGGGGATGTAAATAGGTGCAGCCACTCTAGGGAACAGAATGCAGGTTCCTCAAGAAATTAAATCAGAAATTCTACATCATCCAATAATTCCACTACTGGGTATTTACCCAAAGAAAAGGGAAACCCCAATTTGAAAAGATGCATGCACCTCTGTGTTTATTAAAGCATTATTGATGATAGCCCAGCTATGGAAGCAGCCCCAGTGCCTGTCAACAGATGAATACATAAAGAAATGTAGTGTCCATAGAATGGAATATAATTTCATTGTAAAAAAAAGGAATAAAACGTTGCCATTTGCAACAACATGTGTGAACCTAGAGGGTATTATGCTACGTGGGATTATCCCGATAAAAGGAAATACCATATAATTTCACTTTTATGTAGAAGCTAAAAAACAAAACAAAGAAAGAAACAGACAGATTCTTCAATACACAGAACAAACTTGTGGTTCCAAGAAGAGAAGTGGGTGGGGTGTGTAAGATAGGGAAAGGCGACTAAGAGTTACAAACTTCCTGTCATAAAGTACATAACTTACAGAGATGAAAAGTACAGCACAGGAAATATAGTTGATATTATAACAACATGATATGGTGAAAAATGGTGATTACACTTACCATGGTGAGCACTGAATAATGTATAGAATTATCAAATCACTATTTTACACACCTGAAACTAAAATAACACTGTATGTAATCTATACTTCAATAATAGAATTTTAAAAATGAAAAAAAAAAAAGAGCATCTATTACCCTTGTTATCTGGGAAATTAAAAAAAAAAGAGAGAATAGGTTAGATATTTCATAGTTATTTTAGCCTGCATTAAAATATGTACCAATTAAGATGCTGCATCAAAACATACCCATGGTGATGGGGAAGACTTCTAGGTATAAAACAACAGGGCATATTAAGGAATTTGCTGATAGTTGATCATGCGGGAGTCTAAGGGCATGAGCAATTGGCCCAGGACCAGTAAGGATGCAAAGGTGGGGGCAGGGTGTGGATGGGAAAGGTGTTTTCTATCATGCTGGAGTGTGGGGGAACTCCAGCTTGGAAGGCAGTGATGTAATAACTTTTGCATGTTCCAAAGTCCACTCTAAGGGGAGTAGAGATATGAGCTCCATCATGAGGCTCCACTGATGCCAAGCAAAGATACAGAAGGGTGCGGCATAGAGGAAATGTGGTTGCCATAGTATCCACAGAAGTGAGTTACTAATTGAATCATACTGGTGAGGGAAGGAGAGGAATTACACTAGGATAAAGAATAAAACATGCAGAAGGAAATTGTGGGAAAATGTGATCGTTTGAGGTTCTTTGTGAGATGACCTCTTTACAAAGTGTAGGACCCAGTCAAGAATCGGAATGACTCAATTTCCTATTTTTACTTATACCCCCTCCCTATATTCAGTGTGATTTTTCTCTACTGTGTAATGCCTGAACCTCTTGTGTCCTTCCTACTCCAACCTTGCCTAATTAATACCTACTCACTCTTTAAGGATTAGTTCAAGATAGCACGCCACCTGAAAAGTCCCTTGTAACACTTCATCTCCTTCCCCTGAAGGCTGAGTTACATGGATTTTCCCTTCACACTCTCCTAATGCTCCATGCATCTTGGGATCATTACACCATAATATCTGTCTCCCCTACATGATTGTAAGCTCCTTGTGATTGTAAGCGCCTTGTGAGTAGGGTCTGCCTCCTCATCTCTAATGTCCCAAGCATATAGCACAGTGCTTCGTAGGACTCAGTTGGCTCTCAGTGACTGCTGAATGAATTAATGAATGTAGAGTGGGAATAGGAACATTTTGTCTCTCATACTGGGGTGGGGGTTGAACGTTGTGTTCAAAGGTGTGATTATGAGGTCTGAGTGAGAGTTTGAAGGTGTCTACAATCTAAGTTCTATCTATGAAATATGAGTTATTTCCCAGGGAAAGGTGAAAAAGATAGGTTGAGGGAAATGATGGAGGTATGGAATAGCTGCTGTGGGGAGAAGACCGCTTAAGATTGGCAAGAAGCTGTGGGGGTAGGTTGCCATCAGCAACCATAAAATCATAGTGAGTGACCCTAGTGACTGTGAGTCCCTGTAACAGTTCACTGGGCTGAGTGAGACAGAGGATGGGCTGACAGAGTGGAGGACTCATCCAAGCTTCAAGGCCACCTAAGCCGATGCAGCAGAGGACTAGGAGGTTCCAACACAAAGTGACATACTGAGGTGTATACACTGCATTAGGAAGGGAAGTGGAGCCACAAGGGATGATATACAGGGAAATGAGAGGGAGGAAGTAGGGACCACAAGTCTCTATCAGGCTGAAGAAGAGAAGTTGTGAAGTCAAGTAGTGAGACACCTGGTTAGGGGAGGTTATCTTCTGAGATATTGGCACGTTAAGTTTGACATTCTAGCAGGAGACATCTGGATGATCATAGAGCTCAGAGTACCATCACGGAAGTTAGCTACTGGAGGAAACTGACTCTTAAGGTTGTGGGAGCCAGAGAATTTAAAGAACACTGAAGCTACATTGCTAGAGCAATTTTACCAGGATTCTGAAATTGCCCACAACAGACGCGGGAGCAACATGAGAAGAAAGAAGAGTAGGAAGGGATTCCAGAAATGTCCATGAAAAAAAGGGTGGCGCTCTGGGATTGAATAGATGGACTAAGGAGGTGAAGGCAGGAACTTCAGGGGAGTAGAAAGATCATGGCCTGGAGGTGGTAACAAGGGGCCTGTAGATCACTATCCAGCCTCTCCCTTAACCCTGAAGGAACTTTCTCTCTGCTGGAGCAATGTCTCCAACCTCTACAACCTAGACAGCATTTATCTTTGTTCCTCATTCTGGCATCTTGATTCTGCTTGCTGAGACGTCTCTTAAATGGAGTCCCCTGTCTGATTCTTTTTTTTTTTTTTTTTTCCTCATGGGCATCACTACACGTCCCAGAATGTTATGACATCGAAACGAATATGGCCTGTTTTTCATTCCTTCATGTGACCGATAGGACCAACTCTACTGGACGTAGACTGAGTTTCACTCCAAATGATGATGGACTCAACATGCTACTTTGCCCAAGAAATATACTTGTATCTCAGAAGATTCTGCCAGAAGTTACAGTGATATCCAACCCACCCAACAGAGCTGGCAATTAAGGCAGCCTGCTAAGAACACATCAAAATGCAATCATGTTTTCTAGTGTTGCATCTTTTAGCATGTAGGTAGGTAGTCCAAAGCCAAAGAAGTAAAATATTTTAAGTTAGAGAATGAAAGGAAGGTAAACTGCCATAAAGGTATTTTAAACTGTTGGGGAAAAGGAGTAGAATATGAGTGTCATAAACTCACAATCATTCATACAGGACATCATACATATATTCCAGGAATTTTAAGATAAGTAACATGTGGTTCATATAGTAGAGAAAGCTCCACTATTGCCACTCTCTTGATGATCTGCCAATACGTGGTCACCATGAAAGCTGCCTGACACCTACTAAAAAACACAACGAATAACAGATGATAACGGAGCGCCCATGAAATACCATGGTAGACATGTGTGGGCAGAGGTTGTGAAGCCCAGAACATGGTCCCTGCCCTTAAGAAACCTGAACCTTAAGGGAAAGTGAAGTGAAACCAGTGAGAGTTATAACCTGTGTTAAAATAACTGGCTGATTTCTAGTCAGCATCAAGAATCAGACATGTGATTTCTGTGCAACTGTGAATATTGCCTCTGTGTTAGAAAGTTCTCTTGAGTTGTATAATGTTGCGAAAAACTGGCCTTTTCTGAGCCTGAGCAATTCCCACACTGGTGCATTGTGACACAAGCCTGTCAGATCAGTGGGCTCCTTGTATGCTGCTTCCTGCAGAATGAGCTGGCCGTTTTCTGTCTTCCACACCACCTGGCTTAGCAAATTGGATCATATTAGGGCTATTGTCTCAGAGACAATAAGAGGCATCTGTAACTGAAAGAGACCAGGATGATATCTTCCAAAGAGACTTTAAAGAGTAGAAAGGTCAACAAGACGAGTATAACTATAATCATTTTTTTAAACCCATCCTTCTCTTCCTCTGTTATACATGCTATCCTTTAGTAAAATATATAAAATCAACACATTTCTTTAATCTTGGCACAGAGTGTTGTGAGAAAGTGTATCTTACATTATGCAGCACATTTTTATGTAGAAAATCCTTCTGCATATATGAACTCTTTTGGTCCTCAACGCAAACACTATAGAAGTAAGAATTGTTGACACCATTTACAGAAGTCCATTTGGGGTTTCGGCTCCATTCACTCCACCACTACAGGTGAGTAAACAGTTACCTTTCCCACTCTCATGAGCAGGAGTTCCCCTCCTTACAGATCAGAGAAGTCTTGTTCTAAATGTCACCACTCTTTCTAGGCTCTGCCCTTCCTACCTGCCAATCCCTTCTGCTAATTCTCTCCATGCAATTCAATTCAATTCAATTCAATTCAATTCAATTCAATATATTCGATCCAATTCAACTCAATTCAATTCAACTCAATTCAATTCAATTCAATTGGCAATTAACAAAGGCTAACCACAAGTCAAACTGTATACTAGGAAGTGCAATGACCAAATTGACACCCTCAAGGAGTGGCCAAATTATCTAGGGAGACAGGGACGCAAATTATTGCAATATGGCAAAAATTACAGTACAGGGTACTGCCCATGGTACCACAAGAGTTCCAAGAAGGGACTAATTCACTCTGCCTGGTGGGATTAAGTAAGTAATGGTTGAGGCAAATTTGAAATATGAGTGATTAGGGTAGAGAGGGCTTCTCAGGCAGATGCAAACTTACCTATGCAAAGGTAAAGAAGTGGGGAACCGCAGGGAGTTCAATCTACTTCCTACGCATAGCAACATCCAATGTAATTGGAGAAAAGCAGCACAAAAGTTACTTGATGGCCACTGACCAAAGTGAGGTCAGAAGGCTACTTACTCACACCCCTAGACCTCTATTTCACAACTTCCTTCTCCACAAACTTCCAACTGTTCCCAACGCTTCTTCACTCTGGTCTTATAACTTTGCCTATTACTGCACTGAGAAAACCAGGTCAGTGAAAAGAGAATTTGCAAAATCACCTATCGCATCTACCATTCCATCTACACCTATTCCCTTGTGCTCTGCTCTCACCAACATTAATATGAAGGATCTGTTCATTCCTCCTCGGTCACCGACTTCTATCCCAAACTTGTATCGTTTACCAGTGAAAACAAGCTTTTGCCAACAGCCCCACTAACTCAATCACATCTGAGAATCAAGTCCTGTCCGGCCGGCAAGAAAGACACCAGGGTCAGCCTCTCCTTGGCTGCTGGGCTGCAGGTGTGCGGGACACAGGAGACTCGGGTGTTTTCCCTTTTCTTCTTATCACAGCTTTCTCTCCAGGAGATGCTCTACAAATGGAGCCCTTTTTGTGTCCATGCCTCCAGGTGGAGAGGCGTGCTAGGTGCAACTCGTGATTGGATAGATGAGCATTTTGGAGCCACTGAATATTTGATTTCTCTTTTTGGGGATGACACTTTAAAGTTCAGATGACGTTCTGAGTACCTGCCCTCAAGCTCACCCTGACACCCGTGGTCCTTCTGCATGTGGAGTGATCCTGGAGCATTGATCTTTCCTAATGCTCTCCCTCTTCCGCTCCCTCCCTCCTCCCCCGCTTCCTCTGTCCTTCTGCCTTTCTTCTCCTCCTCTCCATTTCTTTTTATTTCTCTCTTACTACCCTAGCCAAAAATGGCCAGACTAAGGCACTCATTGCCAAAACAAGGATGGATGGACCCTCTGAGCCG
Source organism: Panthera onca (assembly GCF_046562875.1). NCBI lineage: Eukaryota > Metazoa > Chordata > Mammalia > Carnivora > Felidae > Panthera > Panthera onca. The sequence continues at coordinate 1,471,115 of NW_027675864.1, read as the reverse complement.
GCCAGCAAGCACTGGGTGGAAGAGTGCAAGAGCGCTGGCCGGTGGACGCCTCCCACACGAGACAGACACCCACAGGCCAATCCAGTCCTGTATCTGAAGAAGAAGAAAGCTAGTTTGTGGAGGCCCAACATGTCACCCAAAGTGCCTCATACTTTCTACATAACAGGATTCTCAACTTCATAAAAGTGGCATTTGAAGCCGCCAACAAAATTAAAAACACCAGCTCTAAAACCGAGAATGATCGTGACTCACTGTGCCACAGTGGAGTGGATCTGGAGAAAAAAACAGGAAGTAGAATGGAATTATCTCGGTGTTTTGTGCCATCAGGGTAGATGCCATCCAACTTATTCATGGAATGTGGTTATCCTGGGAAGCAGTATGCAGTCCCAACGGTGCCCTTACCATCTCCGCGAGCCAGCGCGAGCTCCCCGCAGGTGGATTACGCGGACAGGACACGGCAGCCCCTTCCTCCCCTAGCTGTGCATTTGCCCTTGTCCCCCACACACAACTTCAGATCCCAGCAGATACCAAATGGAATGCCAACATTCCTCAGCAGCTTGTTTGGCAAAAGCCTAGGACTTTTAATCATATTGTCAAAACCCAAATAAGCCAATGTATCAAGTTGTGTCTCCACAGTGTGGCCTAATTACCCGAGAATCATCCCCACCACAAAAAATAATAGCTTGAAAAAGCACTTTTCTTAATCGCATCAAACCCAGTTGGTAGGATTGCCTTGCTCATTAGAAACCAACAGTTAATAAGAAGAGGTCCCCAGATGATTTAGGGGAGAAAAAGAAATCCTTCACCTGACTTGTGTAAGGTAAAGCTAAGGAAGGCCACTGGAAATCTGGGACCAGGGCTGTGGGAGGAACCATCATTTGTAGTGGCTGCTAAGGACAGTCAGAGCCGACCCACCGTGGACGGTTCTCCTGTTCTCCCAGCCCCATTAGGAACAAGCAGGAGAATCGACTCTTTCTCCCACACAGTTCTGCTTCTAGCTCCAATATCTGTACACAGGTTTTCTGAGCATTAAATGTAACTGAACTTCACCTAAGACAGGTTTGGGAAATTCATACGAGTGAATGTGTTTTAAAAATATTTCATAATGAGGGAATGTTGGGGCACCTGGGTGGCTCAGTCAGTTGAGCGTCTGACTTCGGCTCAGGTCATGATCTCACAGTTAGTCAGTTCGAGCCCTGCGTCTGGCTCTGTGCTGACAGCTCAGAGCCTGGAGCCTGCTTTGGATTCTGTGTCTCCCTCTCTCTCTCTGCCCCTCACCTGCTCATGCTCTCTCTCTCCGTCTCTCTCTCAAAAATAAATAAACATTAAAAAATTTAAATAGGAATATTTCATGATGGGGAGATATATATGATATAATGTTAAATTAAAAAGCAGACTGTAGAGACTGCTCATCAATGGCATTAAAAAAATACATTCTTACCCCACAATTTCCTCCAAACCTACTGGAAACAAAAAGAAAATTAAAAAAATAATAACAGTAAGAGAAAAACAACTACATTATCAATGAAAAAGGAAACGGACCAAAACAAAATCATGACACTTAGCTGCCAAATACTTTGAAATCTGGACAGAGGCAGGGAAGACAGAGAAAGCTCACAGACTTCCTAAGACGGGGGTCCCCATGAGGGGGGGGTGGAAATCATCCACCAAAACCCACCAGCAAAAACAAGACATTCAGGTAAAACTTGAATCTCAGATAAAACACAGAAAAACAAACAACAATGAATATCTTTTGGTATAAATATGTGCCAAATATTGTCTGGGTCATACTTTCACTAAAAATTGTCTGCTGCTCACTTGATATTCTTGAACTGGTGTCCTGAATTGTACTAAATTGTGTCAGAACAGCAAAAGAAATCCGGCTGACCCATCAGTGAGTTTTGTTTGCTTTGCGCGGTGTTTTCAATTTTCTAACTTACCCTCAATATATGTAAGTAAGGAGATTTCAGTTAAAAATTTAGGTCTCTGTGGGGGCGCCTGAGCGGCTCAGTCGGTTCAGTGCCCGACTCTTGGTTTTGGCTCAGGTCACCGTCTCACAGTTTGTGAGTTCGAGCCGGAATCAACCTCTGTGCCGACAATATGGGGTCTGCTTGGGATTCTCTCTCCCTCTCTCTCCCTCCCCAACTCAATCACCTCCCCCCTTGAAACAAATAAAATAAACATTACCAAAAAAATTTAAAAAATTTAGATTTTTGGTTCCTCCTGACAAATCTGATGATATGCCCACATGGACCCCAATTCCCATCTGGCAAGACTAGGCTGGGGGTTTTCCCTGTCCGCTCTGGAGGCTCAGGTTTATTGGTTTGCTCTTATCGCACATAAGCCACTTAATTCACTGATATCACTGCTTAGGTCTTGGAAAATTTGCTTTGTTTGGTGTTTGTGTTTGTTCATCTTTCCCTAGCACCTGAAGATGCGGGTTGGCGGTACATGTAAGAATGTCCCATTAGTGACTGGCTAGACAGCCGAGGGTCACCGTGGCCACAGGTTGAACACTTCTCAGTATCTGGCCATTGTTGTGTCAGGGATTGAGCCACCAGACTTAGATAATCTGCTGGAAGTCAGGAAAAGCAGGATGTGTGGCTGAGGGCCTTACACGGAGCCCTGTTACTGCCTTGGAAGACGCGATGAGCTGACATGTCTCAGCACAAAGAAGAGAAAGCCAGGAGAGAGAATGGGCGGAATCTCTTAAAAGAACCAGTGTGGCCCCTGGAAACAGTTTCCAGTAGTGCCACAGTCCTTCAGCCTTGTGTTTTGTCCTTCTGGTTTGTTTATTTCCTTACCTGAAATTACAAAAAAAAAAAAAAATTACCATTTTTGCATGAAAATAGCCTACAATCATCCATTTTTTGCAGAAGGTAATTGTTCTCTCTCTGAGAGAGCACATAATTAGCTCATAAGCTGAAGGAAGATGCAGGATGGTTAACTTCCCTGGGTGAGAGTTCAGGGGCAAGTTTGGTTTTTTTAAGTTTATTTATTTATTTTGAGAGGGGGAGCCAGGATCAGGGACGAGGCAGAGAGATGGAGAGACAGAATCCCAAGCAGGATCCGGGCTGGCAGCACAGAGCCCATCGGCAGGGCTCGAACTCGTGAAGTCGCGAGATCATGACCCGAGACGAAACCAAGAGTTGAATGATCAACCCACCGAGCCACCCCGGTACCCCCAGGTTAAAGTTTTTAAAACCTTTCTTTGCATTTTTCTGTATGGCTTGAATTTTATATAATAAGTTGTATCGTTTTTACCAAAATATTAAAGCCATCATTCTTAAGTGAACAGAATAATTTACAACTATCCAAACATATAATGTACATACCCAGAAACACTTAAAAACCTAGTTACCCCAAAATGTTAATAATGGCTGTCTCTGGGTGACAGGATTATGGATCGGTTTTGGTATCGTTTCACGTTTTTTGGTGAGTGTTCCATACTGTCTGCAATTAGCATGCATTACACTTACATTTAAAAGACGAAAATGGTATTTCTTCACAAGAGACTGAGAACTTTGCCACACTGAGATTCAGGCACAGCCTCTGGGTCTGACCTGGCTGTAAAAGGTGGTGAGCAGGGAAAACTTCTCGGTTCTTTGTTTCCTTTAATGATCCTGCTGATGGCTAAGATGCCCAAGTCGCCCTAAGAACCCATTACCGATTCTAAATGGCCCCACATAGATCAATAAATATGTCCTTTTTACGAAATTTCCTCAGCTTTCTTCCCACCTACCCTCATTTTCTTTGGAGAGACCAGAAAGCTTCTGAAGCCGTCCGCCCTCTTGAAGTGAATGTATTCTTTAGTTATTCATTATAATTGCCTTCGGAATGTGCTCACTAATCTTAGTCTCCTAGTTACTTAATGGTCTTGATTGGCTGGAGAACACTTTTATCTGGGTTAATTTACTATTCATAGTACAACGATGGAGTATTCATTTTGCTACCCAGATTACAGCGGTAAATGGAGTTATATATCATCCACAGGAAAGCTACATGGGAGGTTAGTGTTAAAACACCTTTCAGGCATCTTAAAGTAGAAAACAACATTCCTGCCCAAACTTTGTCACGTGCCGCATTTTTGCCCGAACTTGAAGCTGTCCGTGGCCCTTCTGTGAATGCATGTGCTTCTCAACGCCCGGGAAGTACTTGCCCTGACCCCTTAGAGCGGCTCTCTCTGATTCCAGCAGGTGTGGGATCACAGGGAAAGCATGTCCTGAAGGAGGCAAAGATGGGAGCAGCCAGAACTCCTGGGAATGTCCAGGTTTTCTTCAACATATTCCAAATGCCCTTGGAATTTCCTGCAACCCTTGCTCAGAACCTGACCCCCTGCCTACCAGGCTTTCCAGAGTCTGGACCCCCATCCCAGTCCAAAATCTCGTTCCTACCTTCCTGACTTCTGATGTGCAGGCTCTATCTAGGGATTCCATTCTGCCAGCACTTAAGACCTGTCCTGGTCGTATCTAAATGTCATTTTCCCCACAAACCCCAAAGGACTTGGCCCTCCTGCCTGTGCTCTGAAATCAGAATCCTCTACCTAAAATTCTTTAGAAGAATGGAGACAGACGGTGTGCATAATTTATCCTGTTGAAACCGGCTTTCTCCAATCCCCACCAGAACTCCTAATACTTCCACTGGAGGCCACACCATGAAATTATAACCCCCTTCTGCCTGTCGGGTATATCAATGTCTGGACCCAGGAACCCTGCCTCCTCCTGGCCCTGGAAGGCTATCTGCTTGATGTTGTGAAGCTAAATAGGAATGGGGAGAGGTCTACTTGCAGAGGTAAACAGAGGCTGGGCATCCAGGAGGGACCTAGACACACTTCTACGGACTGTTCTCCAACATAGAGAGTCAGTCACTCATTCCTGGAGACCTCAGCAAACCGCGAGAGGTACGGCTGATACAGGCTGGGGAGCCAAGAGTAAATGGGATGGGAGCTGAGAGCCTCGCACATCTGAGAAGATGACCCCAGGCCTCAGGTGTCTTCTGTGCAATGGGAAGAAACTCTCTTCCAGGACAAGGTGGCAGTGGAGCTGAAAACAGCGTTTGCTTTCCCCAGAGATAGGCTCTGCAAACAACCACTTGCGTTCCTTATCAGTGCCTAGAAGCCAGAGTTCTCTAGGAGTTAAAGACTGAGCTGGTGCATGAGGATAGGTACGTACATCAAGCACATTGTAGCACTGCTGCCTGGCCAGTAAAACCCCCCACCCCCCCAAAACAAAAAGAACTAGAAACTAAGTGGATGTTCGTCACTGGGGCAAAGGTTGCTAAGTTATTATATAGCCACAGAGCAACGAGTGTGCAACAATTTTTGTAAAGGGTCTTGACTTGGAGAGACTCCTAAATGAATACGCTGTCCAGCCCATCCCTCAAAGAAATGGTGGAGAGAAGTGGAAAGAAATAGTAAGTCGAAGGATTTGAATAAAAACGTCGAGTCACCATTTGCCACGGGTTAGACCAGGCCAACAGGGACGCAGGAGACTTTACTTCCTTCGTGTTATTTTTGTGTGCTCTTATGACTTTTAAGTGATCAACACAAATTATTTATAAACGGAGGACAGCCACTGAGGGTGTGGGAGTAAACACAAGATGTATCTAACAAGAGGGCAGAGAGGAGCCCGTGGACGGGGTCTTAACGCCCCTCAGGCTGGGCCCCCAGAGCTGTCTTGTAGACACAGGTGTATAACCTGCCTGTTGGGGGCTAGGGGGTGGGGGACTCTTCCAGAGTGAGGCTCTCCGGAATTCTGAATATTCAAGAGACAGAGATAAAGGGCCGGAGGCCCATCACGAGAATACAGAATGTTCTCTGACTGCAGAATGACCATTATCCCATCCAACCTCTTGCCCTGAGCCGTCAGCCTCTCTACCAATGATCTGGGTATTTGGGGGACCTAACATCTTGCACAAACTGAAGTACGGTCTTCATTTTGCAAACGAGAAAGCCTGATTCCCTTCGGGATAGCAATCCGAAGCAAACAGAAACATCTGTTTGAATAATGAGCTCTGTTGTTGGCATGTTCAGGAGGCAGGAGGCAGCTGGTGATCAGATACGGACATCCCGGACCCTGTCTTGGCCGCCGCAGGCAGTATGGGAGGGCAGTGGGTGGGGGTGGGGTGCGTTGATTGGCGTCTGGGAAGCCTGCACACATCTCCCCGAGGCCTTCCAAGGTCCCACGCCATCTCGGTGCCAAGATTAGCTCACCGTGGTGAGAATGATGGTGCTTTCTTGATTTTCAAGAAGCCAACACCTCAGACTCGACTTGTCCGCGGTCCCCTAAGCCAGCCCTCCCACCTTGGGGGAGCGATTATGGGTCTGAAGATGCATCTCAGTGGATGTTAACTGAGGCAAATGTTCCGCTCTGTGCATTTTCCAATTTTAATCGAAGGAAAGTAACTAATTATCTCGGAGAAGCAGCCATTATACACTGGCTGCAGGCTGACCTTTAGCAGGAGATGCCTTAGGGCTTGTGGGGGCAGTCGATATGTTAACCAGTCATTAAAGCTCGAGGTTTCCAAGGGGAGCAGAACATCTCCAACCCAGGATCGGCCCCAGCACTGGCTGCAGCTGGTGGGGAAGAACGAGCCTGTCATATTCCCGGAGAAATTGATCGGACTCAGTGTTGATAGGTAATGACTTACAGCATCTCCCTGGGCCCCCATACCCGGGGGAAGCGGGAAGCGTGTCTGTGCCCTGCGGGCAGAGTGGCATGTCAGCTCATTTGCACAGCGGCCTTCGTTGGCCCAAATCAGACAGGTGTGGGGGTATATGGAGAACAAGGCACAGCGTAAACAGATGTCTCTGGCACTTGGAGAGGCTGTGATACTGCGTGTGTGTGCAATACTGTACGCGCACATACATTTGTGACGCAGGTGAAGGGCCAGACCCTCCTGCCAGGCCCATAAAACACAAGTGAACTCACACAGCTTGGAAACACATCCCCAGGCCAAAATACAGAGTCACTTCTAACACTCATGAGACCAGTATTGCCTAAAATGATCTCCAAAGCAGAATTCCATGATCGCAGCAAAGGACAGAATTAACAACAATAAAAACTGGGGGACTGAACATCAGCAGGGCTCATGTGTCCCCTTGAGTGATGCGACCCCTCAAAGGGGGTGACAATGGGTGGGGAATGAAACAGAGCAGTGCCCGGGCCTGGCTGGTTTGACAACAGGCGACAAGTTCAAAGGGCACTCTTGCCTGGACATGGATCTACCCAGTGACCAGAGCCACCCACCCCATAATCAGCAACTCCAAGGGAGGGTCCCCAGGCTTGGCGCTTTCTTCTGAATGAGGTGAAATATTTCCCCCTCCTCCACACAGGTAATACAGGCCACACCTTCCATGAGAATCACATGCTTCTGAACCAAACCAACCAATCAGAATCACCAGAACTCCTCCCCTCCCCCAGGTCCCTGATCACGTGGCCCAAATCAACCAATTAGAATCGTGGGAACCCCTTTCCCCTCTCCTTTAGAGAAGTGATTATATTTTTCTCTCCCTCTTTGCTGTCTGGACAAAAGCCAGTCTCCTTTAGCAGAGAGGGAGAGGCACAGGGTAGGGGGAGTGGAGGGGGTAGATATAAACCCTTATCCGAGGGAGGCACCACACAGGAGCCACAGCCCCTCAGCCCAGCTCCATCTGTAACTGCTGGGGCCGCTGCTCTGTTTTCTGGAGCTGGATGCCCCTGATCCCTGAGCGACAGGACTGGGTCTGTCTCTTACATCCAAACTGACCCCAAGATGCTGAAAGAAAGTGGAATGTCCTCAGGTTTGTCCTCATCACTCGCCTGTGCTGGGCAAACCCTATCCAGGAGTTTTAATCCAGCTTTTCTTTTCTTTTCCTTTCTTTTCTTTTCCTTTCTTTTCTTTTCCTTTCTTTTCTTTTCCTTTCTTTTCTTTTCTTTTCTTTTCTTTTCTTTTCTTTTCTTTTCTTCTCTTCTCTTCTCTTCTCTTCTCTTCTCTTCTCTTCTCTTCTCTTCTCTTCTTTATTCTTTTCTTTTCTTTCCTTTACTTTCTTTTCTTTTTTTTTCTTTTCTATAGTTTTCTTTTCTTTTCTTTTTTTATTTATTTACTAATTTTGAGAGAGAGAGAGCAGAAGAGGGGCAGAGAAAGAGGGAGAGAGAATCCCAAGCAGGCTCCATACTGTCCGCACTGAGCCCAACGCAGGGCCTGAACTCAAAAACCCGGAGATCATGACCTGACCCAAAACCAAGAGTCGACCACCTAATGGACCAAGCCACCGAGGCGCCCCTAATCCAGCCTTTCTTGTCCCTGACAAAGCCTCCAGGCCTTACTGTGTTCACCCCACAAATGAGACCTTCCTCCAGGATGGGAAAGAAAACACAGGAAATAAAATACAGCTAGTAGCTGTGGGAAGGGAGCAGTTAAGTGTTTCAACACTGTGGGACCACAGAGGGCCTCCTGCCTTGGGGGCTCTGTCAGGTCAGGTGCCAGAACCCCCTGGTTGTGCCATGGGATGCGGGCCACTAGACCTCTCTGCTGGCTGGTTTTCTCCACTGCTCTGAGGGGACAGTACCTTCCTGCTCAGGGCAAGTGCACAGCTTTCCCAAGAGAAGTTCTACCATGATGTGGATTCTCAAGTACCAGGAGTTCACGTGCTCTCATTTTTCTCACCGACCGTTTACTGAGACAGGCTGTGTATGCCACCCCGACCCTCACCCTGCCGGGGACACGCAGGTTCATCATCCCCGTCACACCAGAGGGAAGCAGGCTGGCCCGAGCTGTTGTAGCACTCGGTGTCGTTCCTGGTCACGATGCAGAAACGGTGGTGTCTGCTCTGGCCACTGTCCTGCCCAGATCGGCACCAGCAGGTGTGGCCCCTGCACACAGTGGCCAGAGATGGGAGTCAAGCTCCTGTATCTGACATAACGCTACCTCCCCCAAATTAAATCTGTGCATAGCATGATTGCCTTGGTTGCAAAACTGTTTCTATAAGCGTGCGTTCGAATCATGTCTTCCCCTTACAAAATCAAGAGCAGGCTTTCTCTTTCATCAGTAACTAACACTTGTGACCTGAAGCGGTGCACAGTGCTTGGTTTGCTAACTGATGAGGAAATGAACAATAGTAATATCTGACCCTTAAAGGGCATCGGATGCGTCATAAAAAACATTCAGCAAGAAAATACAGCACAAAACTGTCTGCTTACAACTTCACCCCTTGGTCTGTCTTTCACTGTCTCCTTCATTTGGAATGCAAAACAAAACAAAATTTTTCTCGGGTGTGGAAATGTGCCAACAATCTTCCAGATGGGACGTGTTCCGCTGCCTAGGGACAGGCCAGCCAGGGAGACGGTGCCCGAGGGGTGTGGGCTCCAGGCCCGATGCTGCAGGACTCAGGGACTGTGGTGTATATGTCCCCGGCACAACTGTGGGTTCCTACCCTGTATGGTGATGAGGACCCGGGTGCTTGTGGCCAAGCAGCGTCATTTGCAGAGTGAAATGAGGCCATGCAGAGTCTGGCCCCCTGAAAACATGGAAGCCATTGGGCTCCATGACATTCAGACCCCAAACACCCAGGGGAGGGCCCGGGACTCCCAGCTGGAGAGCCAGAGCCCAATCCGTGCCTCTCAGCCCATGGGCTTGGGAAGCAGCTGGGGATCTTATGAAAACGCAGATTTTGAATCAGAGGCCAGGGCTGGACCACAGTGGGATTTCTCATGGCTCCCAGGCGAGGCGGGAGCTGCCCAGCCGCTGGCCAGACTGGGAGCAGCTAGGCAGGAGACAAGTTGAAGCAGGCCCTTGTCTGTCTCAGGGACACAGGCTGGGCTGCACGGTCCTTGCGCTGGAGCTGAGCTGGGGACGCCATGTCCGAGTGAGCCTCAAACACACTGCTTCCCCACGCCCCCCTGCAGTGCACCTCCTACTACTTGTTGTCCCATTTCAGTTCCCTTAATTCCCCTCTGCTCCTCACCTCCCATTCCTCCTCAGGTCTGGGGGCCTCTACACTGCCAGCACCAGTGAAGCTCTGCAGAAGGTTCTGGATGGCACAACAGTAGGCTCAGGTGGTAACGTTCACCATGACCCCAGATCCCCACGTCCCCAGGTGGCTGTTCTCACTCGGATGCCACCAAACCATCTGGATCCAAGGTCACAGATGCGACTTCGCAGGCTCACTCTGGTGTGACTCCTGTCGGGAGAGCGGCAGGAGGGCAGGACATCCTGTCGGGAGAGCGGCAGGAGGGCTTTGCAGCCGGGGATGCTCTGCCACTGAAGACCTGGGACCCTCACTCATACAGGCGGAGCCCAGGGGTCCATGCCCAGGGTGGCCTGGGCCTTGCAGAGGCACCAGAAGCAGTTGTGGGCGGTGCATGGCATCTGGCCCATGAAAAGCCTCCATCACGCAGCCTCCCTGAGGCCTCCAGGGAATGCAGTGGCCTCTATGCTCCCACTCTGCTGCCTTGCTGGGGTGAACAGGGGTGCGAGGCCCTTCTCCTGGCAGGACGGGGAGAATGACGCCATGCCTGGGTGGCTCCTGCTCCGGGAGCATGAGAAACTTCCACCCAAGGGCCTCTGAAGTCAACAACGACTGAGTAGGCCACCTTGGGATCACCTGGATCCCAGATACGTAGTATGAACAGCTAGCTCTCAGCTTCCAGGGACTCTCTTGCCTGTGAATAAAGAGGCCCCACTCCAATGGCAACCATACAGAGGGAGTCACCGGGCCCATCTTCCTGCACGTCTGGCTTCGGAGCACCCTTCACCTGTCCCCCAGGCTGCCCTCCACCAGCAAGTGGCTGCAGCATATCGCTGCCCTGACACACAGCAGAATCCCAAAGCCGAGGCTGGGTGGGAATGCTTGTGGCAGAACCCAGGAGGCCTCGTGTCTCCAGGACCCCTGGTGCACACGTGCAGGCATATGCATGGCTCCACAGGTGTGGCTGGCACCGCTGGAGCCACGTGGACCTCCAGGCAGAGGGGCGGACGCGGGTGGAGGCTCTGCGGGGAGAGAGAGAAGGGGATGTGAATGTGGGACAGGTGGTCAGCAGTGCCCAACGGCCCCTTTTCACACTAGGCTGTCGGAGTCTGTGTTTCGATTGCGGGTGGTTCAAAGCAATTGCCTGCTTTCCCTCCACTAAGTCATTTGAAATTAAGTCCACAAAGTGAGTATCAATCTTTGACTTCATCGTGACAGGCTGTCCATAAATTTAAGGCGTAAACGTGATGGTGATTTCTTTTTGTTGTTGTTGTTCTCATATATTTTTTGCTACCCCCTCACAGAAGCATAAAGGATTCTCTATGTACTGGCCCCAGAAGAGCCGTTTTTTCCAAGAGAGATAGAACATCTGGAGGCACCCAGGATTTCCGGTCCCTAGAAAAACCCACCCCAGCATCCTCACAGCACATCAGAGACAGCCAGCCGTGCTCGTGGCCATGACTCTCAGCCACATGTTGAAGAAGAGCAACAGTAAAGTGCCACACAGAACTGTGGGGACACTCATAACCTGTCGCCCAGCAAACCACAACGACCTGCCACTATCACTCATCACACCTTCCTCTTACTTGCTGAACTTGTATTAAAGCTCCTAAGAGCCATGGTCTGGGAACAAGAGACAGAGAGATGGGCCAGGTTTAGGAGTTCCCTAGAACTACTTATAGGGGTCACTGCTTCCTTGAGAGGAGTATTGGGTTTTCAGGAGAAACTCAGACAAATGTTCAGAGAGAGGGAAAACAGGAAACACCGAGGGCAGAGGGTGAGGCTTTGTGCCACACAGGCGGTGTCAGTGACACATCTGTAGCCCGATTCCATGTCCAGTAAAGTGAGTCCCTACTGCTGCTGGCCCCCTCTTTGCAGAAACAGTGTCAGGACCCTGGCCATTCTTTTCTTAAGTTTTGTATTTATTTTTGAGAGACAGAAAGCATGAGCACACGTACGTGAGCAGGGAGGGGGCAGAGAGAAAGGGAGAGAGAGAAACTCAAGCGGGATCCGTGTGCTGTCAGCACAGAGCCCAATGGGGGTCTCCGTCCCACGAAGCTGAGACCATGACCTGAGCCAAAGTCAGATGCTTAACTGGCGGAACCACCCAGGTGCCCCGACCCTGGCCACGTGGTTAAGGGAAGCAGATAACACTCTTTAGTGATGTTGTTAGCTTGTCACCTAACAGGACACTCTGCAGACCCAAGGTCCCCAAAGCTGGGGTCTGAAAGAGCAAGGGGTCTCCTCACAATCCCGCATCCTGCTCAGCACCAAAGCGGCATTCCAAATCGTGGGCGTGCCCACCCTCTAGCTCCACTCCCCACCTCCTCCAGGTGGCCACCTTCATGGGCTCCTTCCTGCCTGTCCGGCCAGAGAGGCCCTCTCCTGCCCCAGTGTGCATCCTCTAGACCTACGTCCTCCTGTGAGGTCATAGTTGAGCCATATTTGTCCACTAACCAACCCAGCATCAGCCCCAAGTTTTGGACCAATACATGTTTTTGGAACCCTGTCTTCCTTACGCCCATACCTATCAGAGCAATTCCAGGCTTTCAAAATGCATTTTCAGCTCAAGTCTTTCTTGCTCTTAGTAAATCCCTTCCCACCCCCACCTTGTGAATTTGAATTTGCGTTTACATTCTAGCAAGGTGCAATGTAATCCATTTCACAGATTGAGTTCCACCAAATTTGAACCCTGGGTCAGTTTCCACCATTTGGTGGGATCACACATCCTCATAAAAACCACTGTAGGTTTCAGCAAATCACAGATGAGGTGCCCACTGGGAGGGGCTGGGGATGGAAGGAATGTCACACAGTTTCCATAAATAAGACCATCGGGGAGACTGGGGGGCTCAGTCAGTTGAGCATCTGACTTTGGCTCAGATCATGATCTTGCTTTCGTGGGTTCGAGCCCCGCATTGGGCTCTGTGCTGACAGTTCAGAGCCTGGAGCCTGCTTCGACTTGTCTCCCTCCCTCTCTGCTCCTTCCCTGCTCAAGATCTGTCTCTCTCTCTCAAAATAAATAACTATTGGAGAAAAATTAAAAAAAAAATATCTTTGGTGTTGTCTTGCCCATGTTTTGGCCCGCTCCCCATTACCACGGCGAATTGAAAGTCTTTGGAAAGTCTTTGGAAAGGTCTTTGGAAAACTGATGTCATGCAGTTTTGTTCCTTTCCTGGAGAAGCATCACATCAGGCACACTGTGGGGTGCTCCCCGCGTCTGCAGCAGAGGGTCACGTTTTGGTTTGTGGGGGGATGAGTGTATTGTACATCCCACAGATGTGTAAGAAGACTATTGTTAACAGGTGCATTTTCTCCTACATATGTTGAAATCGATGGGCCCCACATCTGTACATGGGGCTCGAGGGCACCAGCCGGGAAGATTCATTGATGAGGGGACCATGCTTGGGTTCTCAGGGAGTTCTGAGGTGGAACCAACCCACAGGGGTCCATCTTATTCTACAGGTTAATATTTATCAAATAGAAGCACCCAGCTCTATCTGGACCAAAACTAATGGGTCTTGATTTTTTTTTGCATCTTTCTTGCTATGAGAAAAGGCAATTAGTTTCAACCTGGGAAACGCCCCAGGGTGACAATTTTAGGTGCCTTCAACCACCAAGCTCACCTTCCTCCCCATTGTTTCCAAAATGGGGCAGGATTAAGCAGAGTGCTCCCCGGTGGCTCAATGCCAGCCCCTGTGTCCTCCCTGTGGGTTGGATACCGCCTTTGCGATAACCAGCAGACCTCCCTGGCTTCGCTCCGATAGGTACACAACATCTGTCAGGGCAGGGGCCCTCCCGTGTAAGGATCTTAGCCACAACAGGCCTGGAGAAGTGTGGACACGGACCTTCGTGGTGTGGGCACTATGATCCGGGATCATGTGTTACATCCATAGCCACTGCTGTTTCCAGACAGAAAGATGATATTGCCCAGGGCTGGTAAAGCTTCAAAGGTACGATTGGATGTAAATTTCCTCGAAACGTCCATATCCTCTGAATGATAGCACCACCAATGTTGCCTTAAAAAAAAAAAAAAAAAGAGGTTCTGAATGCAATGTTCCCAGATTACTATATAGTATCTATGTTTCTTCACAGGATAGTTTATCTCAAAAAAAAAAAAAATCTCCAAACTGCATTTTGGAAAGTAGACTCAATGGCAGGCCACAAAATGTATCTCTCAGGAGAAAGACAATGAAAATACAAATAGAAGTTTTCGCCGTCAGCACAGAGGAGGAGGGCTTCACAGAAGTGCGGCCATCAGCAGCTTTGAAGTCTGGGCTCCTCCAGGCACCCTGGATGGCTCTCGCACTGCGCGGCTGCACTTGGCAGACAGAACTGCACCCCAACAAACATGCCTTGACTCTCCACTATGCTCACCTCGTGCCAGGCACTTTGCCGAGTGCCTCATTGCCCATATCTAATGCAGAAATGACCGGCAGCTTGAAGCGCTCGGGATCGAGAATAGAAACAGCAACGCTGCCTTAAGTGGAGGCACAAAGCAGCTGGAGACCACTGTGTCTCTGTCTCTGGTGTGCGCGGTCTGCAGATCTCTGTGAGGAGTGATGCTTTTAAACTTCAAATCCTCTATGGCATGCGCACCATGACTGTCCCCATTCTGCAGGTAAGAAGCTGAAACACAGGAAAGTTGAGAATGTGTCTGAGGCCACACAGTGGGAGACAGAAACAGGGTTGAGATATTGGGCCAGTGCTCTTCTCACTCTGCTAGCATGTCTGGCAGACCCGCACAAGGGTATGAGTGCACCCCCAACACACACACACACACACACACACACACACACACACACACACACACACACACACACACTCTCATGGCAACAACTTGCATCTCCAAGGCCCAGGTCTGGTAACATCTCTCCCCCTGTGGTCTCTAATCAATCCCTGAATCTTCTTTTAAACAGTGGTGCCAAAGCCAGTGGGAACCACCTGACACTGCTCTAAGAATTTGATGAAAAAGTTAAGGAACCTTTCCCCCCAAAATGCACACACCAGCTGGCTTGGAATCCCATATCCAGGACTACACAGACCCCGTAATGCTGAGCTGTGAGGCCCCAGCTAAGAGCTTCTACCCTAAAGAACGCCCTTGTCTGACCTCTCTGGTAAAGGCGTGAAGCTTTATTGGTTTGATTTAGCTTGCCTTGTGCCAGTTCATCTTAAATTACCCCGAGATCCACCATGGCGAAATTCTATTGATTGCTATTAGATTTGTTCTGTTTTCATCCTGATTCATATTCAAAACTGAATTAAGTTCTGTGGAAAAACACCCATCAAATGCTTCACAAGGAGTAGAAAGCCATTACTATGGCCCTGAGATTCCACCCTACTATTTTTCTCCACTCCCCCCACCCCAGTCCACTCAGCTGGAGAAGGGAACATTAACTAATTGGATAATCAGCATGCAAATGAAGGAGACCAGGATTCAAGCAGCCAGCAGGGCTGAGTTTGCACTGGACCCAGGCCTGGGGCAGGACTCCGGTCACCTCACATCTCCCAGAATCTGAGGGAGCAGGGAGATTACTCCACCTCTCCACCTACGGCTTAAATTGCCAACTTGAGAAATTGCACTCCTGGTTGCGTTACATCCAGATGAGATGTCTGATGTGCTCACAAGCCCTGAAGGTGAACGCACGCCCCATGCTTGTGCCTTCCAGAGAGAATAAAGAAGATGACTGCCTGTGGCAGCGGGAGGAAGTGGGTGCAAGCCTAACTCACCCCTGATGCACCGCCAACCACTCTGGGAGCAAATTCCTGCTTGGCTTCTGTTCAGGAGCTGAGCTGCTCTCTCCCTCTTTTTAATCTTTATTTTTTCATCTTTTAATTTATCATCACTTTGTGATCGCTGCCTTGCTGCTAAATTTGTAGTGAGGTGCTGCAGACTTGTGCCCTGTGTCTGAATGGGCTTCTCCCGGCACAACCCCCGCCCCCACCCCCAGCCCGCCGTATGCCCAGAGCCCAGAGAGGAGCCTGGCTGTGCATCCCCGAGAGGTCCCACAGCAGCTCGCGTTCTCTCCCCTGAACAGACACAGTGCATTCACCGTCTAAGGATCTGCCTTCCCTATTCTCAAATAAGAAATGAACAGTGGTTGAAATTCAGCTTTGAATCTCTCTGGTTTGAGTCAGCTGAGCCACTTCAAAAGGCTGTGAGTGCAAAGGAGGTGTGTGATTTGGGGGAAGCTTTGCAAAGTTTCAGACTTTCAACTGAAACACTTCTCCAGCAGGCCTCATTAGCCCCCCTCTCCCCACGCCACCAGCC
The DNA here is from genome assembly GCF_046562875.1 of Panthera onca. Lineage (NCBI taxonomy): Eukaryota > Metazoa > Chordata > Mammalia > Carnivora > Felidae > Panthera > Panthera onca. The sequence goes on along the minus strand of NW_027675864.1, from coordinate 1,454,901 downwards.
AAGGCACCCCTTAGCCACGGGGCAGCAGGGAACAGGAGGACTGGGGGAAGGTCCCCTGTCCCTAAAGCACCAAGCCTCTAAGATTCCTAATGAGGACACCCTTGGGGCTCAGGCTGAGGCTGTGAGAAGGAGCCTGGCTTCCTAAAGGGGGAGCATGTGCCAGCGAGGCGCCACAGTGTGGAAGTCCCCGGAGACAGGCACCTCCCTGGGAAGGCAGGGAATTGTCCATGTCCCCGGTGTAGAAGGGGCATCAGGCAACAGCCAGAGGGGGCCATGCCTCCCTAGCCTACGGTCTTCCTCTGTCCTCTGCCACCAGCAGGCCACAAGCTGTGCCTCTACACCCACCAAGCCTCAACCCTGCAGAGGGACAGAGGAATGTGACCCAAGTCTGAATCTTTACATGAAGAGACCAAACATGCTAAACTAAATTCAGTAAGTCCTTGGTGTGTGAGCGTGATTCGTTCCAGAAACACACTTGGAATCCACAGCACTCATAGATCAAGGTGAATTTCAAGAACCATCGGCTCAGTTGTGATCATGGAAAGTTCAGTGCCACCTACGACTCTTATGGCAAGACATCGCTCGTTTATCAAGCTAAAATTTATGACAAGTGTTTGCTCGTCTTGCAGAAGACTCACAGCACAAGTCACTTGCAATCCAAGGTTTTACCGGATGTAAATTATTTCTTCAGACCGAGCTCACTGGGCTGGGCTGAAGCTTCCCCCCACTTGCTCTATGGCAAATGGGGGACCCCCGAGGACACTAGAGCAGCCGCTTGCAAAAACAGAGTAAGCACATGGTGGTGCACATCTGAGTGAGGTGTGAGACAGTCTGAAATCCAACGCCCACACACCGACCAGGAGCAGGGCCAGCGGGGACCCCCTCACCGGGAGGGCACAGGCCGGTGGACATCTGTCCCAGCATTCATGGCTATGCTCCTATCCCTGGTAACAGTGGACACAGGGGGCATGGGAGGGTTTGTAGGGTACTTCTCCCCTCTGCCTACTGGGACTTGAGCTTTCTTGGTGCACAATGCACTCTCCCAACTGGAATAGAAAAAGAGAAGAAAGAAACTCATTGAAATCTACATGTGTAGGAGGAATATGTTCATTTGGCTTTTAGGTTATAGTTAAATTGTAGTAACTTGTAGTAATGTGTGTCCCCCCAGAGTTCCTAGATTGGAGCCCTAATCCCAAATGTCACTGTGTTTGAAGGTAGAGCCTTCAAGGAGGTAATCAAGGTTACATGAGGTCACGAGGTTGGGGTTCTAATCCAACAAGACTGTGCCAGGAGCACACGCACCAACCACAGAGCATGGGCTCTGGGAGGACACTGGGAACTGATGGGAAGCCACAAGCCAGGAAGGGACTTTCACAGAGACCTACTCTGCAGGCACCTTGACCTTGGACTTCCAGCCTCCAAAACCTTGAGATACAGATTCCCTTTGTCTGAGTGTCCTGTCTGTGGTATTTGGTTCTGGCATTCAGAACCGAGACAACGGGCTTTCCTGAAACTTTCTTCTACTCTGTTCTCAAATGAGTTAGGAGCTTCCTTTGGTGCTTGGTATTCGCCATCACCCTGAAGGAGCACCCCAACTCAAGGTGGAGCCCCCAAATACATTTGTTAGTTTTGCGGCAGAAACGCCACCTGCTCTAGACGGAAGAGAGGCAAGGGACAGAAAAGGAAGACAGAATGGTGGCCCCAGAGGCTGGGTGTTCGGCATTTTGACTGCAAATGAACAATCAATGAGCTTGCTAAGTACATGCACGTAACAGCCGATCAGCACCAAACCTTTCTGGAAGAAATGTCTACACCCTTCTGCAGAGTGGAGGGGCTGAATGGGGACCGAGGCTAGGGACTTCCTGCACGTGTAGGCTATAAGTCATGGAAAGAAAGCTAGATTTATATATATATATACACACACAGACACACACACACACACACACACACACACACACACACACACATATATATATATATATATATATATATATATGGAGATATATATATATACACACATATATATACTTATATATGTATATATATAATATTATATTTATATGTATTTATTATATTTATTATATATAATATTATATTTATATATTTATTATATATATAATATATATTAATAAGAGACCTTAAAACCCCAAAACAACATTTTCATCTTTTGTATCTGAGCAACCAGGAAGCTGAGTGTGCATGCGGGTGCCCACGTGTGTACGTGCACACGCACACATGTGCGCGCGCACACACACACACCCACACACACACACACACACTATCTAACTTGTTATTGTGAAACAACAAGCCCCCCAGGGCTCCAGGTGGAGGAGGAGGGGTTGCTCGGTCACATTTGTAAGGAAGCAGCTTTCGTTTTCACCGGGCTGTGGTTTCCCCAAACTGTGGGCACTGTGCCCACCCACCCCAGTCTCCAGCTCAGTGCCAACAAGGAGACTGCAGGGCGCCTTCCGATTTCCAACCTGCAAAGGCCAACACCAGTGAGGGCGAGGAGGAGAAGTGGGGTCAGACTCCGAGGGAGAAGAAACCTAGACATCTGGGGGGTAAATGGATCAGGATAAGCTTCACCTCCGAGAGCTTTACACCAAGAGCAGTTACTGGGAATAAGAGAAAAGAGCTTCCCAGGGAATTCCAGCAGGGCCAGAAGCAGCCATGTGCTAAAGTAAGTTTGTCCCCGGGGGCCACTGGGCCCGGCTGCTGGGGAGATGGGGAGGGACGCGCGGGGAGCTCAAATGGAAAGAGAGGGCGCTTTCTGTTTTCTCACTATCTTTAGTTATTTTTCAAAGAATGTATCGATACCACCACTTTTCACAGCACAGGTTTGAAGGAGTCAATGTTACTGCTGCATCACACAGCCATGGTTGGGGTCCTGTCTCCTCTGCTTCTGTTCAACTCAGGGCAAGCATCTGGGCCTCTGTGAGCCTGAGTCTCAGCTGTCAAACAGGCACAATAATGACACAGCACTGGCCTCCTAGGGCTGCTTTGAAGATGAAAGGGACAGTGTCCATTATGGCCACTATAGCACATGGCCTCATAGGCCGGGAGTGCTAATCGGGTGTTAGCCCTTGGTACTGATGCCCTTTGCATCGAGTTATCTTGCCTCTTATGTTAGCTTTGGCTTCAAGTTTGGTAACGGTGTCTCTTTGCTCTTGGGAAGGGTTTGGTCTGAAGCCCAGGCAACGAACAAACAGCCCTCTGTCACCTAGGCTGTCAGGGGACATGTCACTGTCTCCCAGAGCTGCATCCTGCCAGCCCTGCCATGCACTTTTCCAGGGTCCCTGGCACATGCGCCTCCCACGAGGCCAGTTGTCAACACACACTGTAGAACATTCACTCAGCTCTCAGAAAGGCCTCCTGAGTGGGCTTCTCAGCAAGGGCTCCACTCTGTAAATTCCGGAGCAGATGGAGAGAGCCCTCGTCCTTCAGCCAAGGGTTGGAGGCCATGGAGGCAAACTCATCTGATGCTGTGACTCAGAGACTCGCTCATCCACAAGCACTCTGGGTGCAGAAGCAGTCTCTTGGCTTCTTCCAGCCCTGGGCCCATCTGCTACTCCCTGGCCAGGTTCACGACTGTGAGGGTGGAGGTGCCAAGCCAAGGGCAGCAAGCGTCCCCAGCCAACCCAAAGCCCTCTTCCCCCTAACTTTCTCTGTGGTGACCACAATGCGATAAGCAGGTGCACCTCTCCTTATGCCTCATCACACGTCTGGACTTCGAGGAGACCCTCTCTTGCAAAGAAGAAAGATCGAGGGCTGGGTCTAGTGATCACCAAGAGAGCATCCGAGCGCCCACAGCTGTAAAATACTGAGCTCGATTCCACTAAGTTGTCTGTACCTTTGCCAGATGTGAATGGACTGTTGCCTGGACAATCGTTTCCTTTGTAAGAAGGGGAGAGCCTTCTGGAATCCTGGAATTCAGTCTCTACAAGGAGCCTCAGACCTGGAGAAGGTCCAATCTCTAAGTTGTCAAAAGACATCATTCAGGACCCCGGGCAGTAACAGGGCTTCCTGCAGCAGCACTGTTTTACATTTTCCATCTGGCCACCCAGCAAGTAAAGGGATGAAGGGGAAAATTCTGGAGCAGACATCTGAGGCACGTGCACTCTCTCTCTCTCTCTCTCTCTCTCTCTCTCTCTCTCTCTCTCTTCTCTCTCTCTCTCTCAGATATATATATCTGTATTTTCTCTCTCTGTCTCTCTCACTTCCCACCATGTGCCCATGTGACAGACAAGTGCCTCATGCTCCTGCTGAAGTTGAATGGGAGCACGTGTCTAGAGGGCAGGAAGCATAACTCAGCATTCGCTCCAGGAAGGATTGCGTTTTATAAAAATTCCACCTTCCCTGTCTTTCACCAGCTTCTTAGAACGTGCAGGAGAGAGAGGAATCTCCCAGAAGTTTCCAGGGCACAAAGCTATGAGGAGCACATTCACTATGAATTTGTTAATTGCATCAGAGATCAAGGCCAGCAAGACAAACTGCATCAGTGTTAGAATACTCCCGACAGCATCCCCTAGGCTCTGCTGTTTGCTCAACTAGACACAGACGTGGGCTGAATGGTCTGGCCTGACCTTGCTGACTCACCTAGCCCTCTGCTGACACCATCCATCTGTGCTGCTATGTTGGGAAAAAAGGCTCTCGAACCAGCAGTGGAAAGTTTCTGTGGGTGGTGATGTTTCCACCGGGCGTCCAGAGGTGCTGGCGGGAGACATCCAAGAGCAAAGAGAAGACTTTGTGAGTTCAAGCTGTGGTGATTTGGAGTGACCCAGGATCATTGCACCCCAATCACTCAGTGTCATTTCCTTCCTTCTGGTTAACCTTACCTGGCTCTGATGTGTTTATAAGATGCTCTTTGTTGAGTGCCTGTGGTCTGGTAAGGGAAAGAGGGGACACGGTGTCCCCACAGACAGATGTATGCTTGAACTAGGAGCCTTTTTCTGGCAAAGGTTAACCTCCCCCTGAACAAGGAAATTGGTGAAAAAAAAGAGGGGGGAGCCAGGATCACTGAGGTTCTAGACCATGCCCCTCCCTGCAAAGGGTGAGCACTGTAAGTCCTTTCTAAGTCCTACCTTGGGGAGGCCTCACCTGCCAGTGGCTCTCCTGTTGTTACCTTTGACAACTGCATAAGAAGCAAAGGCCCTTGGCCAGGCACTCAGAAGAAGGCCTTTTTAAGACAGCGATCTGGACTTAGGGCTTTTGATCTTACAGCACAGACTTATCTACTCATTCTGGGAAGCTCATCAAATTTTTCAAGGCATACTGGGCCATACTAGAAATTCCTCTGTAGCCAGCACAAGCCATGAGAACACATTTTATAAATCTGTGAATGACCTTACAATGTCTTCCCTTGGAAAGAAGATGAAAGGATCACTGAAATAAGCGTCCAGGCTTTGTACTGGCCTTGGTTTGAAGTAAGACCACTGGGAATTCCACCAAATGAAGCTTCTCTGACTGTTCACAAGCAAGACTTGCTTCTAGATTTAATTTCCAAAGGAAGGAAATGCATCCTGAAGACACACTTGTTAGTGGAGAACATGATTATATAGGTGGTGGTCTTGAAACAGTATTCTTCATCCCCTGCCTCCAATGACATGCAAATCTAAATTCAGGTGGATAATAGAGCGAAATGCAAGGGGGATGTCATATAAGCCTAGGAATAAAATACAAAGAAATATTAAAAACTAATAGTAATTACTGGGGAGGGCAAGCCTTGCTAAATTAAGTCATAAAGTACACAAACAAGGAAGGAAAGAAAGTGTGTTTGGTTACATGAGATTCTTAAATTTCTCTATACTATGCACATAGTTTGATGGCAAAAGATGTGGAAATAAACTGAAACATACACAACAGAAAAATAATTGGTGTCTGAGATAGAAAATTTTCTATAACTCTAAGAAAAATCCATTCAACACAATAGAAAAAAATAGTCTAGGAATGATTCTTCATAAAACCAGTCTAACTTGGACTGAAAACTTCAGCTTAAGACCAGGCAAGGTGGCCTCCTGTGCCCTCTACCAAACCCAACTAAGCCAATGGGGAGTGATATTGAGAAGCCACCCTATTGTGGAAAATGCTTCGGTGACAGGGAGAGTGCAGCACTTTAATTGGAAAGCCTCGGTCCCATGAGGGACACCCCAGGAAACACATACAACTGCTTCGATAATCCTCCAACATCCAGAGTATGTGTCACATTTCGTGTAGACCTCAAGGAACGCAGTTATTTTTACCTTGATGTGACTCATTTGGGTTTAAAGACATCATCAGAGAATATCCTGAAGTCTCTGACAATGATAGGCAGTTGAAATGAAAACGTCAATGGAGCGCCTGGGTGGCTCAGTCGGTTAAGCGGCCGACTTTGGCCCAGGTCATGATCTCGCGGTCTGTGAGTTCGAGCCCCGCGTCGGGCTCTGTGCTGACAGCTCAGAGCCTGGAACCTATTTCCGATTCTGTGTCTCCCTCTCTCTGACCCTCCCCCATTCACGCTCTGTCTCTCTCTGTCTCAAAAATAAATAAACATTAAAAAAAATTAAAAAAAAAAACCGTCAAGAACGACTTCTCCTGCCTGGCCCCCGTGCCTCCAGAAACACAAAGTGAAGCTCAGCACAGCAAGACCAAATGACTGGATGTTCTCGTTCCGTGAACTGTGGGGAAGAGAAAGTGCTGCTTGACTCTGAGAGACACATTCACCGCAACCAGTTCTCTACTTAATCTCTTCTCTGTCAAGGCATTATCCATTTTGCATGATGGAACTGTCATCAACAGATTCAATAGAACCTATTTTGTGGTCTGCCATATCTATTTTTAAGGGACACAAAACCATTCAGGATAGAGTTTTGATGCCTTGGGCACTATTTCACACCTGGCTCGTTGCCCCCTCCTACCACCATTCCACTATTTCCATCTTTTAGATTCCTGAATGGCAAATCCAAAGCCCCTGCAATACCCAAATCCAGCTGGAAAGTGAAAAATTGACACTGTTTTCAAAATGTCGAACGGTTTTTGTGTGCCATGTGCTTAAGGCTTGCAGCTATAAAGCTTGGGAAAGAAATAACTTGGACACAACAATGTCTATAGTGTATTCCGACTCTAAAATGTTAGGATCTATCCAACAATAGAAATTGGATAAATAAAGCATGTTACAACCATAAGATGGAATGCTAAAAAAAATTTTAAAAAAAGAAAAAAAAAGAAAAGCAAAGAAATAATTATAGCATTTGGGATAACAGGAGAAGGGGTACAGTTGATGGGTGTTCATGGGCTTCCTTGTGTTACCTGAGTAGGGTAGAGAATCCACTCATTGCCATTCTTTAAGGAATGCACCCAGTATATGTACTCTTCTGTACATATGAAATATTCAAGATCGGATAAGGAAAAAGGTGCATTTAGAATGGAAAACGTTCATTTAAATCAGGCTTCTCAAATGTGCATATGTATACATATGGAGATGCCTTATAAGTACCATAGAGATGTATTATATAGATGACATTGTGGTAAATGCATACGTATTTCTATAAAGGTACATAAGAAATAAAGTAGCTAAAAGCTAAAAATACTACTTCTAGAAAATAAACTTACATTGCTTCTCACCCTTTTGGCTAAGATCAAGTGTAGAAAATGAGTACACTGTGGAAGGTCAAGTGTAGAAAACGAGCACACAGTGGAAGGGGTGGAGAGAACCCTACTTAGGCTTCTACATCCTCCCCATCTTTGAGATCCTACTTAGAATGGTAGAAACGACACCTGTGTGTAGCATCTATCTTCTACCTTCTTCTCTACATTTGACTTTGTAAAAGTCATATATTGTATATATTACCTTTATAATATTTTTAAATAGTGGTTAAAAATGCCACACTAGGGCGCCTGGGGAGCTCAGTCAGTTAAGTGTCCAACTTCAGCTCAGGTCACCATCTCACGGTTTGTGAGTTGGAGCCCCACATCTGGCTCTGTGCTGACAGCTGGGAGCCTGGAGCCCGCTTCAGATTCTGTGTCTCCCTCTCTCTCTGCCCCTCCCCCACTTGCACTCTGTCTCTCTCTCAAAACTAAATAAACATTAATTTTTTTTAAATGCTACACTCAGCAACCTGAAGATTCTGCATCAATAATCACAATGAAAGTAAAGGTATTTGAAATTCCTTGGCCCCAAACCCTGCCAAAACCAGGAATCATCTCGTCAATACCCCCATGCTGGAGTAGAGCCTGTGGAGCTGTCCCCTCTCATCAGCAACCATTGTGTGGGAGGGACAGCCTGTGGTCACTGCATCCCCAGACATAAAGTGTCAGGAGGTGCATTCAGGCAGCTGTCTGTGGTACTGCACTGCTGGCCCCTTCCCAGACCGCAGATAAGGGCCGTCAGGGTCTCTTTATGTCCAATGTGCTCTAAATGCCAATGCTGAGACGGAACTTGGCATCCGGGTCACATTTGGCACAACAAACGAGACCTCGGGCCAGAAGCAACTGACTCCACTCATTTGTTGCAAAGAGGAGTGGGGACACATGAAAATGGCCATTTCAGATCACGAGTGTCATGAATACAAATGAAAAATAAACTCACAGTGTCTGCGGGTCGTGAAGCCTGTCATGCTTGGCAACTAGGAGGCGGGACTGAATTTAAAACCATAATCAGACCTGCTAATTGTTCACTCACTGCCAACCGTCTGAGAAAACAAACATATTAATATGGCTTTGACTTTTGATGAGTACTTGTGCACATCACCAGATGGGGGAGTACACAGAGATGAGAACACGGGAGGAGAGAAGTAAGGCCGTTTGGAAAACATCAGATGATGTATTGTTTTTGTACGTAACGTTTCCTACCTCTCAAAGAGGGGTGCTGGACTTTCACAGAGATTTCCAAATTCTTCATTAGAAAAACTTTTCGGGGCGGCACGTGGGTGACTCAGTCAGTTAAGCATCTGACTCTTGATTTTGGCTCAGTTCAGGACCTCAGGATTCGTGAGATCCCAGGGCTTAGGCCCCACGTAGGGCTCTGTGTTGACAATGCAGAACCTGCTTGGGATTTTCTCTTCCTCTCTCTCTGCACCTCTACTGTGCGCTCTCTCTCTCTGTCTGTCTCTCTCTCCCTTTCTCTCTCTCTCTCTCTCTCTCTCTCTCTCTCTCTCTCACTCTCTCTCTCTCTCTCAAAATAAACATTTAAAAAAAAAGAAGAGAAAAACTTGGGGCAACTGGGTGGCTCAGTCGGCTGAATGTCTGACTTTGGCTCAGGTCATGATCTCATGGTCCATGAGTTCCAGCCCCACATTGGGCTCTGTGCTGACAGTTCAGAGCCTAGAGCCTGCTTCAGATTCTGTGTCTCCCTCTTTCTCTGTCCCTTCCCCACTCACTGTCTCTCTCTCTCTCTCTCAAAAAATAAAAAAAAAAAGTTAATTTTTTTTTTAAAGTAAAACATTTCTTAACACCTGCTGGCCTATAAAGAAGAGCGAATAATACAAATATTTTTAAGGATGGTGAACTTTTTTACAAAGCTTAATTTTTTAATTATTGGCTGCTTTGAGGAGCCTTCACAGGGCATGTCAATTGGATCAGTAATTGTATAGCACCCTGAAAAAGCCGTTGCCTCAGAGTACTAATGTCAGAACAAATGATTTCCAACTCATTAGAACTCAACAGAGACCAGAAGAGTGTAAGAATGAACTCTCAGGAGCTGTGAGGCATTTATGTACAGCATGCCCAGTCTTAGATAACCCCACCAGTTGATTTCTCAGGGCATATTTCCAGATGAAGGAGTCAGGGAAGTCAGCCAAATTCTTGGAATATCTCAACTAGTAAGTGCCCAACTTGGATTCAAACTCAGGTCAGCCTGTGCCCATCCCAGAAGTCCACACTTCCTTTCAAGCACAGTCTTCAAACATCTTTTTCTCTTTATGAAACATTCCAGAATTGATGCAGATTCCTTTTGTCCCACAGGTCAATCAGTGCCAGCCCAAAGTGGTGGATGTCCTTAGGACACTAGAGCCCAAGTTTCATCTTCTGGTTCAAAAAATAAAGTTTATGTGCTTCTAAAGCCCGGTGTGTATACTGGTAAGTGACCTAGGTTGAACAGACTTGACTCTGACCCTCCTCTTCCTCATCCTTCAGTTCATGGCACCCCTGCCTGCCCATTCCATGCCTGGACCAGTTTGGGACCCTTGTGCTGCCACCTCTGAACTGTATCCACAGTGTTCACTTTAAACGTAAACCAGATGTGCGGGCAGAACAGTGCTCCCCACAAAGATGGCTCGTCTGTGGACCGCAGGATATGGAGAGTACCCTGGGTCACCCAAGTGGGTCAGCCCTGAAGGTGGGAAAGGGAGCAGAGAAAGACTGGCGGGTGCACCGTCATGGGTCTGAACCAAGGAGCAGGCGGACTCCAGCCCAGGAGGGCCGCTAGCGGCTGGAAGAGACCAGGAGGTGGGAGTCTCCCTGGGAGCCTCCAAGAGGAATGCGGCATGTGGGTGTCGTGACTTCAGGCCCATGAGACCACAGGTGAGCCGGGAGCTGGGAAGAACAGTGTTGCTTGAAGCCATTGTTTGCCGTCATGTACATCAGCTGATGCCACTCCCTGCTTAACAGGCCACAGCACTTTCTCACTGCTGTTGCAAAAATATCAGCTCCTTGCTGAGCTCAGTGGCCCCAGGTTGGGGGACCTACCTGACACCAAATTTCCTGTGTGTCACGTCCCTCCTCCCCTCTCACTGGACGCCAGGCTCAGGGCCCCTGGTTTTATGATCCGGTTGTTCCTACCTCGGGGACTTTGCCCTCGATGCCCCTCCCAGAAACACTCTGCACCCTTCCTTTCCTCCAGGCCTCACTTTCCACGTCCCCTTCTCAGAGTGTCCTATGCACCGGCAGCAGCAGGTCCAGGGATTGCTGCAAATGCACATTCTCAAACGCCGTGGCACGCCTGCCTGATCAGAGACTCTGGAGATTGTGGGTCCCAGGTGCACTAGTTGACTGAGCCTCCTTTCCTCCCCCTCGTTCCCCAGGGGGAGGCAGCCTCACCTATCTCCATCTCTGGTACGTAGAATGAGGCAAGCTGCACAGCAGGTGCTCAGTAAATATTTGTGTGATGGATTACTGAAAGTATTTTCTAGAAGCCGCGAAGAAGGCACCACGCTATGTATAAAAAGATCAAAACAGCATGGCTCTGCCCTGCAGAACTTACAGTGGAGTGGAAAAGGTCTTTTCTCATACAGCGTGGTGCACACCATGACAAATGCCTATGACAGCCCAAATGAGGGCCCTGAACACATGTGATGCCTGGCTTGTGCCTAGCACAGGACAGATTGTGTGTGATGCATGTCCTCGTCCATGAAACGTATACTGTCTCCCCTGCTTAGAACATGATCCCCCCATATTGCTCACTCAGAGACACACCTATACCTGGTGCCTGCCATCCAGAGGAAGTCATCAAAAAAATGGGTTGGACGTGGGATGTCTGGGTGGCTCAGTCAGTTGGGAGTCTGCTCTTGATATTGGCTCAGGTTGTGATCTCACGGTTCATGGGTTCGAGCTCTGTGTGGGGCTCTGCACTGGCAGCGTGGAGCCTGCTTGGGGTTCCCCTTCTCTGCCTCATCCCCACTCATGTGCACTCTGATTGCTCACTCTTGCTCTCTCCCTTTCTCTCAAAATAAATAAACTTTAAAAAATATGTGTCGGGGTACCTGGGTGGCTCAATCAGTTGTCTGACTTCATGTTAGTTTATAATCTCATGGTTTCTGAGTTTGAGCCCCGCATCAGGCTGTGTGCTGTCAGCTCAGAGCCTGGAGCTTGCTTCCAATTCTGTGTCCCCCTCTCTCTCTGCCCCTCCCTGCTAGTGCTCTCTCTCTCTCTCTCTCTCTCTGTCTCTCTCTCTCTCAAAAATAAACGTTATAAGTATATGAATGAATGAATGAATGAATGGTCATAGATTCAGAAGATAGAAAGATCTTAGAGGAATGTGGACAAGGCAACCAGGCTTGGGGTGTTCCAGCTAAAAGGTGCAGTCAGAGCAAAAGCCCTGAGGGGTGGGCAGCTTGAAGAAAGGCCAGAGGGGTGGTGGCGGGGGTGCCTCCAGTGACCGTGGGGTTGGCAAAGCTGTGGTCCCAGCTGAGGCATGCTGACCCACACCAGGCAGAAGTCTGCAGGGGATGGGGTAGAGGGCTTTACCACAACCCCCACGGAGAGTATTCCTGTCCAGGATTCTCCACCCAGGTGAGGGGTTCCCGGTACAGGATGGGGTCCTATAGCAAGGGAGTCACTGGCCGACCCAGCCTCGGAGGCAGATGGACTGTGTTCCCTGCCCAGCAGCTGAAGACGCTGCTGGAAGGGGAGAAGAGACTCAGCCCAGAAGGCAAGTGGAAACTTCCCACCTGAACTCTGAAAATAAGGAATGGGTGGTTTGAACTCTGCTTGAAACTATGCATTGGGAGACAGTTAGTCCTTTCAAGGCCATGGGCTAAATAATCTGAGGCATTTTCACAGAGCAGTGACTCATCTGAGATAGACTCACCACTTCACCTCACAGCTGGCCTTGTGGGGACTAATTTGATGACGTGTCTCCCTTCAGTGAATTTCCAAGAAAGGGTTTTGTGCGCTTCTATTTATTTAAGATGAAAAACACAATAAAGCTCTTTATTATCAAACCTATCCTGATTCAGTCAAAGCCCCACAGGTAAAATCTTCACGTGCCCCTGTGTGTAAACAAACACGGACACTGTGCGCGGGGACAGGCACTTCTGAACACACAGGACACTGAGCACGCAACGTCGGCATATATAAAATTACACCAAAACCCAGAGTACTTTTTTTCTCCTTATCAAAAATGTACTGGGCCATAACTCTGTGAATATACTTGGTGATCTAAGCTATTCATTAAAGGTAATAGAACAGAAAAATAACTTTTGATACACAGCCACTCCAACCTGTTATATTTTAGAGTCTTTGCTAAATCACATTGTCAGAGTTCACTTTATTTTACTATTGAGTCAATGTGAAAGAATGAATCCTCTCTCTCAGAAATGTCTCTCCTTAATGCTCAGGACCTGCTCTGCTAAGTTTAATACAGTGACAGTTCCAGGCTTAATTTACTCCTTGGAACAAGCCATTAAGTATGCATTGCAGCTCTGTGCCTGCTCTGTGAACTGTCCCCTTTTCTTAAATACACAGCCACGTAGTAAAGGTCCCCCAGGAGGGGATTGGAACTAGGTTTGGAAGTTAGCAGAAAATCAGGCATAATGTGCACGCATCCAGAATCTTTCATGTGACATCAGGAATTTTTCAATCATCATCAAGAATCATAAAATACTTAGGAATAAGCCTAACCAAAGATGTAAAGGATCTGTACACTAAAAACTATAGAAAGCTTATGAAGGAAATTGAAAAAAAAATAAAAACAAATGGAAAAACATTCCATGCTCATGGATTGGAAGAATAAGTACTGCTAAAATGTCAATACTACCCAAATCAATCTACACCTTCAACGCAATCCCAATCAAAATTGCACCAGCATTCTTCTAGAAACTAGAACAATCAATCCTAAAATGTATATGGAACCACAAAAGACTTCAAATAGCCAAAGTAATATTGAAGAACAAGACCAAAGCAGGAGGCATCACAATGCCAGACTTTGGCCTTTACTGCAAAGTTGTAATCGTCAAGACAGCATAGTATTGGCACAAAAACAGAAACATAGACCAATGGAATAGAATAGACTCCAGAATTAGACCCACACAAGTACGGCCAAGTAATCTTTGACAAAGCAGGAAAGAATATCCAATGGAAAAAAAATAGTCTCTTTAACAAAGGGTGCTGGGAGAACTGGACAGCAACATGCAAAAGAATGAAACTAGGCCATTTTCTTACCCCATTCACACAAATAAACTCAAAATGGATAAAGGACCTGAATGTGAGACAGGAAACCGTCAATCCCTAGAGGAGAAAGCAGGAGAAAACCTCTCTGACCTCAGCTGCAGCAATTTCTTACTTGACACATCTCCAAAAGCGAGGGGATTAAAAGCAAAAATGAACTATTGGGACCTCACCAAGATAAAAAGCTTCTGCACTGCAAAGGAAACAATCAACAAAACTAAAAGGCAACCGACAGAATGGGAAAAGATATTTGCAAATGACATATCGGACAAAGGGCTAGTATCCAAAATCTATGAAGAACTCACCAAACTCCACACCCAAAAAAACAAATAATCCAGTGAAGAAATGGGCAGAAGACATGAATAGACACTTTCCGAAAGAAGACATCCAGATGGCCAACAGGCACATGAAAAGATGTTCCGCATCACTCCTCATCAGGGAAGTACAAATCAAAACCACACTGATGTATCACCTCACGCTGGTCAAAGTGGCTAAAATGAACAAATCAGGAGACTCTAGATGCTGGTGAGGATGTGGAGACACTGGAACCCTCTCACACTGCTGGTGGGAATGCAAACTGGTGCAGTCGCTCTGGAAAACAGTGTGGAGGTTCCTCAAAAAAAACAAAAATAGAACTACCCTACAACCTAGCAAGAGCACTACTAGGAATTTACCCAAGGGATACAGAGGTGCTGATGCATAAGGACACTTGTATGCCAATGTTTATAGCAACACTTTCAACAATAGCCTAATAATGGAAAGAGCCTAAATGTCCATTGACTGATGAATGGATAAAGACATTGTGGTTTATATACACAATGGAATAGTACTTGGCAATGAGAAATCTGGCCTTTTGTAGCAACGTGGATGGAACTGGAGGGTATTATGTTAAGTGAAATAAGTCAGGCAGAGAAAGACAGATATCATATGTTTTCACTCATATGTGGATCCAGAGAAACTTAACAGAAGACCATGGGGTGGGGGGGGGGGGGGAGAAGGAAAAAAAAAAAAAGAGGGAGAGAACCAAACCGTAAGAGACTCTTAAAAACTTAGAATAAACTGAGGGTTGATGGGGGTGGGGGGGGAGAGGAAGGTGGGTGATGGGCATTGAGGAGACCACCTGTTGGGATGAGCACTGGGTGTTGCATGGAAACCAATTTGACAATAAATTTCATAAAAGAAAAAAAAAAGGAATTTTGCAGTCATTAAAAAGTCAAATGTATGGGGGCGCCTGGGTGACTCGCTTGATTAAGTGTCTGACTTCAGCTCAGGTCATGATCTCACGGATTGTGGGTTTGAGCCTCGTGTCAGGCTCTGTGCTGACAGCTCAGAGCCTGGGGCCTGCTTCTATTCTGTGTTTCCCTCTTAGCGCCCCCGCTCATTTACGCTATGTCTCTCTCTTTCTCTCTCTAAAAATAAATAAACATTATTATTTTTTTTTTAAAGTCAACCATATGCCTGTTCAGGTATTTTCTCCTGCATAGATGGACTGAGAATCAATAAAAGTGACTACATTATTTAACAGACGCAGTAAAGAGATCATCACCAGGTGAGGACCATCCCTGCCACCAACGGCTTCCCCAGCCAGATATGGGGACATATGGTGCCTTCTGAGAATGTGCAAACGCAGAGTATACTGTGCATACTGGGGCATACTGGGGCAGGCACAGGCTGGCAACTCCCATTCACCTTTGCAAACAACGAACCTGTGCGTTCTGACTCCAGGAATGCCTGGAATACAGACTGGCTCTAATTAACAACCGAGAGAAACGTAGTGGTATAAAATTGATAGAAGAAATGTAAAATTGAACAAATGAATAATGATTAAATGGAAAAGCTATCTGTAACTCCCAGTAAATTATATCTTATGACATCAAAAACATGCAATTTTTTTTCCCATAAGAAAGGATCTAGAATTTCCAAGGTAGAGAAATTTGGCATAAAATATGAGAGGAAGAGGGTATTGAATTTAGAAGCATGTCAGGCCCAACAGGCACAGATGCTAAACTAAACAGTCAGGAAAGTCCTCAAATCCCAAATCAGAGCACCCCCTGCAGCATGCTAAGGGCAGAGGCGCAACAGCGTGAGCTTAGGCCACCAGGCTAGCTTTCCTTCCTTCCTTCCTTCTTTCTTTCCCCAAATGCACCTACGACAGGACCTGTGACGGATGGCAGGATTCTGTCCTGAGGATGTAAGAGGCAGTCTCTATTCCCACATTGCTCACAGGCCAGCGGAATCGTGGCTCAAAGACAAAGTAACACCCCACCTCAGAGCGGTTTCCCCAACTCAAAACGCAGCCAGAATTCGTCAGTGCCCGTGGGGTGAGATCCAGGGTCCCCAGCCCTCCTCTCTGGCAATCCCCCACCTGCCCCACCCCCGATCTTCCTTCTGGGCTCCCAACAAGCTTCACTCCAGCCTAAGGGCCTGCACCTGTGCCCTCCACTTGAAATGCTCTTGTGCTCCATCACTGAGTGCCCGGCTCTCTGTCTGTCACCTGCCCCTCCTTGACTTCACGCCAGGTGAGCTCCAGTCAAGGCAAACAGACAGCCTCGTAGACAGAGGCGTCCAAGCAACTGCAGGACACGTATGGTGAGGGCAGTGCTCTGAGGAGGAGGTTTCCGTGAGCCCCGGCTCTGTTCACCCCTTGGGTGGCACTACTGGTGCTCAAGGTCACCCAGAGTTGCAGAGCAGGAGCGATATGGGGAAAGTCAGAATTCTCACCGTTCTTAACAAAATTCAACGGCTTTTCCTCGAAACAACAACGTAAAACCAGAACACAGAAAAACTTATGTTCCTGGAAGACTTTGATTAATTTCTAGAGTTGTGGAAAAGCTTCTTCTGACCATTTTGGCCATCTTTTCTTAGTGGGAGAGTGACATTCGGAGGTCATTACTCTATTGTTTCCCTTCTTTCTGTCTCTGTCTTTGTCTCTGTCTCTGTCTCTGTCTCTCTCTCTCTTTCACATTTAAACTCCCCTCTTGGCTGCATCAACCTGTAGGCAGCTTCAGTACTTCCCTTTGAAAACTCCTCCCACTACTCTCGAGTGCTCCCCAGCTACAGACTCTGGAGGCATCTGAGGGTGCCAGGCCAGCTTCTCATGCACATCCACTGCTGCGTCCACTCCACGCTGCTCCTACCCCTCGGCTGGCCCGGGAACCTGCCCAGGGTCTCCTGAGGCCTCCACCTGCCCACACCCAACCGCCATCCTCCATACCCTTGCTGGACCTCCCAGCGCCGACTTCCTTCCAGAAACACTCCTCCCCTGGCTACAGTCTCCAGTGTCCTTCCCGCTGCTCCTCAGCCTGCTGGTAAGGCATAGTCTCTTCTACCCAGCTGGCAGCCATGGCATTCATCAGAGACACAAGAGGGGAGAGAGAGGAGAGACAGAGGGAGACAAAAGAGAGAGAGACAGACAGAAGACAGAGACATGGAGAGGCATGGGTGAGACAGAGACAGAGAGAAGTGTGGAGTGAGAGACAGATAGATGGTGGGCCTCACTCCCTCATGGGTGACATTCTCACTGTTGCTCTGGATCCTCACCCAGGCCCTGGCCTCAGCCACACAGGAATGTGTGATTCTCACATGATTTTCTCCAGTCCAGCCCCCTCTGATCTGCAGCTGGCATCTCCCACTGTGCCCTTGTCCCATCCTCTAAACACAGGACCAGGGTGTCCCAGGTAGGTACTGACCTCCTGAAAGCATTGACACATGACCTGAGCTGACAGACTGTCCACTCAGGCCCTGAGACCCTCTGGGACTGCTAGTCCCTACAACTTTTTCCAAATTCCCTGTAATTCCCCTTGGAGTGTGTCTGTGAGCAGTTGCAACATCCATCTCATTTGAAAGACAGGACCCCAGCAATAATCCCCGGAACACTGCTCACCTACACTGTCCTTGCCAGGCCCTTTCAACATGCTACTTGCTGACCATCCTGTCAGGGCACCTGCTCAGAACTGCTGACCATCCCAGTGGGTCACCTGCTCACACCTGCTGACCATCCTGACAGAGTCCTGCTCACACCAGCCCCCTGGAGCTGGCTGGACACAATTTGTCTGAATCTGCTATCAGTGAAGTCAGCCTGTAGGTGAAATGAGCAAATACTACAACCACTGTTGTTACACCTGAGAAGAGGTAGTTGGCACTTCCCTGTTGCCATCATTCCCCAAGCACCTTCAAATGTAAAGATGCTTCCTCGCGCTGACATAGCCATGCTGAGCACCTGCCTGGTTTCAACTCCGGAAGTCAGTCAGGAGAACCTCCCCTCTCTGGTCCAGAAGTCATTCAGGAGAAACACCCCTCTCTCTCGTCCAGAAGTAAGACAGGAGAACCTCCCCTGTGTAGTCCAGAAATCTGTCAACAGAACCTCCCCTCTCTCTCGCCTGAAAATCAATCATGAGAACCTCCCCTCTCTATCCTGCAAGAGAACCTCCCCTCTCTCATCCAGAAATCGGTCAGCAGAACCTCTCCTCTCTGATCCAGAAGTCAGTCAGGAGAACCTCCCCTCTCTCTCATCCAGAAGTCAGTCAGGGGAACCTCCCCTCTCAGGTGAAGAAATCAGTCAGAGGACCTACCCACTCTCTCGTCTGGAAGTCGGGCAAAAGAACCTCCACTCTCTGGTCCAGATGTCAGTCAGGAAAACCTCCCTCTCTCTCATCTGGAAGTCTGCCAGGAGAACCTCCCCTCGCTTGTCCAGAAGTCAGTCAGACAACCTCCCCCCTCTCTCTTTCAAGAACCTCCACTCTCTGGTCGAGAAGCCATTCAGGAGAACCTCCCCTCTCTCTCGTCCAGAAGTAAGACAGGAGAACCTCCTCTGTCTGGTCCAGAAATCAGTCAGGAGAAACTCACCTCAATCTCGCCTGGAAATCAGTCATGAGAATCACCCTTCTCTCTCCTGTAAGAGAACCTCCACTCTGTGGTCCAGAATTCAGTCAGGAGAACCTCCCCTCTCTCATGCAGAATGCAGTCAGGAGAAACTCCCCTCTCTCATGCAGAAGTCAGTCAGGAGAACCTCAGGTCTCTAATCCAAAAGTCATGTAGGAGAACCTCCCCTCTCTCATCCAGAAGTCAGTCCGGAGAACTTCCCATCTCTCGCATCCGGAAGTCGATCAGCAGAACCTCCGCTCTCTGGTCCAGAAGTCACTCAGGAGAACCTAGCCTCTCTCTTCAAGGAAACATTCAGGAAAACCTCCCCTCGCTCTAGTCCGAAAGGCAATCAGGAGAACCTCCCCTCTCTCATCCAGAAGTCAGTCAGGAGAAGCTACCCCATCTCTCATCCGGAAGTCAGTCAGCAGAACCTCCACTCTCTCGTCCAGAAATTAGTCAGGAAAACCTCCCCTCTCTCGTCCAGAAGTCAGGCAGGAAAACCTCCCCTCTCTCGTCCAGAAGTCAGTCAGGACAGAAGTCAGTCAGGAGAACCTCCCCTGTCTCTCATCTGAATGTTGGTCAGGAGAACCTCTCATCTCTGGTCCAGAAGTCAGTCAGGAGAACCTCCCCTGGCTCTTGTCGGGAAGTCATTCAGAGAGCCTCCCCACCCTCTCGCTCAAGAACCTCCCCTCTCTGGTCCAGAAGTCATTCAGGAGAAACACCCCTCTCTCTCACCCAGAAGTAAGGCAGGAGAACCTCCCGTGTCTAGTCCAGAAATCTGTCAACAGAACCTCCCCTCTCTCTCGCCAGGAAGTCAGTCCTGAGCATCACCCCTCTCTCTCCTGCAAGAGAACCTCTGCTCTCTGTTCCAGAAATCAGTCAGGAGAACCTCCAGGCTCTCGTCCAGAACTCAATCAGGACAACCTCCCCACTCTCTCTTCCAGAATTCGGTCAGCAGACCCTGCCCTCTCTTGTCCACCAGTCAGGAAGGAGCACCTCCACTCTCTCTCTTTCGGAAGTCATTCAGAGATCCTCCCCTCTCTCTTGTTCAAGAACCTCCTCTCTCTGGTTCAGAAGTCAGTCAGAGGAACCTCCCCTCTCTGGTTCAGAAGTCAGTCAGGAGAACTTCCCCTCTCTTATCCAGATGTCAGTCAGGAAAACCTCCCCTCCTTCTCATCGAGAAGTCAGTCAGGAGAACCTCCCCTCTCCCTCATCTGGAAGTTGATCAGGAGCACCTCAATTCTATGGTCCAGAAGTCACTCAGGAGAACCTCCCCTCTGTCTCGTCCAGAAATCAGTCAGGAGAACCTCCCCTCTCTCTTATCCGGAAGTCGGTCAGGAAAACCTCCCCTCTCTCTCGTTCAAGAACCTCCCCTCTCTGGTTCAGACGTCAGTCAGGAGGAACCTCTCCTCTTTCTAACCCAGAAGTCAGTCAGCAGAACCTCCCTTCTCTGTCATTCATGAGAACTTCCACTCTCTTGTCCAGATGTCAGTCAACAGAACCTCCCATCTCTCTAACTCAAGAACCTCCACTCTCTGGTCCAGAAGTCAGTCAAGAGAACCTCCCATCTCTCTCATTCAACAACCTCCACTCTCTGGTCCAGACGTCAGGAAAACCTGCCCACTCTCTCGTGTAAAAGTCAGTTAGGACAACCTACCCTCTCTCGTCCAGAAGTCAGTCAAGAGAACCTACCTTCTGTCTCATCCGGAAGTCGGTCGGTACAATCTCCACTCTTTGGTCGAGAAGTCAGTCAGGAGAACCTCCCTTCTCTCATCAAAAAGTCAGTCAGGTGAAACTTCCCTCTCGTGTCCAGATGTCAGTCAGGAGAACCTCCCCTCTCTCATCCAGAAATCAGTCACCAGAACCTCCCCTCTCTCTTATCCGGGAGTCACTCAGGAGAAACTCCCCTCTCACTTATTCAAGAACCTCCCGTCTCTGGTCCGGAAGTCAGGAGATCTTCCCCTCTCTCTTGTCGAGAAATAAGACAGGAGAACTTCCCCTGGTCTGGGCCAGAAATCAGTCAGGAAAACCTTCTCCTCACTCTTGTCCAGAGGTGAGTGAGCAGACCCTCCACTCTCTGGTCCAGAATTCAGGCAGGAGAACCCCCCCCCCACCCCCTTCTCTCTCATATGGAAGTTGGTCAGGAGAACCTCCCCTCTCTTGCCTGGAAGTCAGACTGGAGACATCATCTCTCTTCTTTCAAGAGAACCTCCACTCTCTGGTCCAGAATTCCATCAGGAGAACCTCCTTTCTCTTGTCCAGAGTCAGTCAGGAGAAGACCCCCTCTCTCTCATTCAAGCAACTCCACTCTCTGGTCCAGAAGTCAGTCAGGAGAACCTTCCCTCTCTCGTCCCAAACTCACTCAGCAGAATCTCCCCTCTCTCGTCCAAAACTCAGTCAGCAGAACCTACCCTCTCTCTCATACATGAGAACCCTCCTCTCTTGTCCAGAAGTCAGTCAGGAGAACCTCCCCTCTCTCTCATCCGGAAGTCGGTCTGGAGAACTACCACTCTCTCATCCAGAAGACAGTGAGGAGAACTTCCCATGTCTCCCATCTGGAAGTCAGTCAGAAGGACCTCCTCTCTCTCTCATGAGCCCCCACAATGAAGCCAGAGTGTCTTAACCAAGAACAAATCAGACCATAGCCTGTTCCTGATCTGAATTCCCACTAACTTGCAAAAACTTCTCCATATTGGCCACTGGATTCCCACATGGGTCATTTCATTCTCGCAGTTCCAAGGGGACAGGTGTTTGGAAAAGGAGGAATGGCCAACATCGTTAATTGTGGTAAAGGCATCTAGTGCGGTGAGTACTAGAATGTGTGGAGTGAATTTACAGGATGGAAGCCCTCTGCATCTTGGAGCAGAACAAGTTCAGCAGCTATCCCCTCTTAGGAAGGGAGAAAATGATCTGTTCACTGATTTCCTCTCAGCACCTATGTCACATATGGCATGCAGCTGGTGCCCAATAAGTGCATCAAATGAAAGCCTGAATGTCAGGTGTGAAGGGCACCGTCCCAGGGAGGACGCCAGCTGCCCAGAAGGACCTTTACCTCCGTGCCCTCTGTGGACAAGGATGACACCACGCAGAGCATCCCACGTCTACGTACATTGGGTGAGTCAATTCAGAGAGTGTGTGATGTGTCTGCAGCTCTCCGTGAACAGCCCGTTTGCCTCTTGGTTGGCCTCACGTTCACAGGTCTGTGGTGCCTTGATGTGGAGGACTGTGCTATAAACTTCACCGTAAGCTCATGATACTTTGGAGGGTCACTGTGAGTCTGCTCCTGGGGCAGGAGGCATGACACTGACCTCATGACACACAGTTTCTTCTGCGTCTTTTGATGCAACAGTGAAACAGTACTCGTTTATTCTTGTTTTTAAAAATTCCCGGGTTATAAATTAAGAAATGAGTCCTGGAATCAGGAGTAGGCTCCTGCGTGAGGTCTTGTGATTCTTCCACCCTCACCTTCCATGGTTCAGGATGAATACAGCCAATCCTGGTGCCGAATGGGAGAGTACTGAGGGTATCCAACCGCTGTGGGGAGTGGAAGCTGTGATTCTGAAATCATTGTTCCAGGGCTTACTGCAACAAAGGGTTAATCAGAAGTCTCCAAAAGCGACCACAGGTGAGCTGGGGAGCCCCTCGCTGCTGGCAGACTGGTCTCAGCTTCCTGCTGAGACAGGGGCCCTGCCCTCAGTGCCCTGCCACCTGGGCTCCCTGGGGCCAGTGGGGTGTTCTTCAACACAGCGCACAAGGGACAGCCTCCTCACCAGACAGTTGTCACAATATTTTGTAGGGCAATACCAGAAACGACATTCCAATCTTCGCCACATTCGGTGGCTGAAAGCAAGCCACGGATCACGTCCACACTAGAGGGAAGGGAATTCCAGGGACATGAGTTCCGGGAGGTCATCTTACTCTGCCTGCCACGCCTCTACACCCCAGTCCCCAGCAAAGGGTCTGAGGAAGAAGAACCCACAGTCCTCACAGTAAAACACGCGTTTCCCTGCATCTTGCACACCTTCAGTTTTAGGAAGACATGGCGAGGCAAACGTTGTTAGCCAGTGCCTAAATCATCCAGGCACTTTTAGCCAAGTGGAAAGCTACTTATTTACTGAGTAAGAAAGAAACAATCCCGGCCCTTGTGAAGTCTTCAGCTCAGTGCCAAGCAGCATGCTTCAGTGTAGCGATGAGAACACTAAGTAACAGAAACACAAAACAGCAGCAACAGCCATTTTTTAAAGGAATTTTGTCAATTTGAAGTCCAATATAGACGCTAATAATTGTTGTATTTACTCTGAATAACTCATCATCATTGCAAAGATCTGGCTCATTTTTCCTGTGTGTTCGATAAAGCATGTGTTTATAAATACATGTTGAGGTTCCCAGAGAGCTGTGTGCTCCATTCTTCATTCTGAGAGACAATTGATTACCAGTACCTTGAAGTCATTTTTCAAGGAATAACCATCAATATTGACAGCTGCCAGTCTTTTCCATTTATAATCAGCTAAAAACAGTTCTTGCCCATGGGGAAAATATTTACATTTCCAACCTAGGGTTACTTTCTAACTCCCAGGGTAGGAATCAGGCATTATGTTGTGGTTCCTTAGAGATTCAGCTGTCCAAACAGCAGCTGACACAGAGAGCTGTGTGCACATTTGGAAGGGGGCTGATTAGCATGTGCACCTGCAGAGCACATACACTCCTTGCAACCTTGTTCTCCAGCACCGGCATTCTGAACAGGGCTGGACACCAGTGGGGCAGGGCAGAAGACACCCACCACTCGGGGTCAGAAGGACCTGAGCTTGAATTCCTGCCTCCCCCCACCGCTAAATTAATCATGTCCCCAAGCAATTGCTTCATCTCTGAGTCTCAGTCTCCCCCGGGCAAACCGTCAAGGGCCCACCACCATTTTGTTGGGTGCTACAAGGGGAAGGTGTGTGAAGTCCCGTGGCATTAGATGCCATTAGTTATGCTAATAGAATTTGGCAGGTGGAACTTGCGGGTTTGGGCACTGTTTTTGAAAACTTTGTTTTATGTAAAATTCCAACCTTAGACAGAAATAGAGAGAACAGAAAAATGAGCCCCATGCATCCATCAACGGGGATCGACAATTAATAATTCACGCCAATTTGATTCCTTCCGCATCCACAAACACTCCTCCTTCAAATTATTTTGAAACAGAACTCAAACTATCATTTCATCTATAGATATGTGAAAATGTATCTCCAAACGATAGAGGCTCCTTTACATGCTATCTCAAGACTATACCGCACTGAAAGTAATAATCTCTTAACATCACAAAACATCCAGCTGGGAGTTGATTTCCTGATCATCTTATGTATTCTATTTTTTTAATGCTTATTTATTTACTCTTGAGAGAGAGAAAAAGAGATAGAGAGAGAGAGAGAGAGAGAGAGAGAGAGAGAGAGAAGGAGAGAGAGAGAGAGAAGGAGAGAAAGTCAGGGAGGGATGGAGAGAAAGGGAGACAGAGAATCCCAAGCAGGATCCCATCTGTCAGCACGGAGCCTGAAGTGGGGCTCCATCCCATGAACTGTGAGATCATGCCTGAGCTGAAACCAAGAGACGGACACTTGGCCGACTGAACCCCCCAGGTGCCCCACTCGCCCTTTCGACTTTAAACTCAGGCCAGGACTTTCCAACCCTTGAAGTGTTGCCATGTGGGGCCGGGTAACACTTTGCTGCGGGGCCTCCTGTGCATGTGAGAGTGCTAAGTGGCCTCCCTGGGCTCTACCCACATGAGGCCAGGAGGACCCCTTCCCCTCAGTGGTGACCAGCAAAAATGTCTCCAGATGTTTCCAAATGTCTCCTGGTTGAAGAGGAGGCCTCACCTCCTGTGGAAAATCGCAGATTTGGAAGATGAGAGGCACTGCATCAAAACAGTAAGAGATTGCCAGTCTTTTCTAGCAGGGCGGAGAAGCCCCCAGCCCCTCAGTTTCATAGTCATTTGATAGGGACTGAGCTTGACCCGCACACACCCTGAAAACCATAGAGCACAGGGGTGGTTTGCAAGGTAACTGGCAACTCCGGGGCACGTTCCCTGTACTAGATTCAGTTCTTTAAAAGTACTGGATACAAGGTTTTGCAACAGAAAAATGGGCTTGTATGTTGTGTTTCACTGGTGGAAAGAGAATTGTTTTCTCTTAGCCCCCCCACCCCGACCCCACTGGCCCAGCTAGTCTGGTGACAGCCGAGACAAACGAGTGAAGAAGGGGCCCACACGACCTCACCTGTGGGAAGAGCATCCTCATGGCAGCCCTGGGGAGACGACAACCAAGTGAGGAGCTCACTGCCATGTGCTCTCCCCATCCCTACCCCCGCCCCCATCCCCAGCCACCAGCAGAAAGGTGGTAGCTCACTTTGTGAGGACAGGAGCCACGCTGGCTGAAGGTGACACACTCTGTGTTCAGAACACTTGTGTGATGGTCACACCTGCCTCTTTGGGGCTCCACAAATATGCCACCAGCCATCATCAAGACCATCCCCCATCCGGCCTGTGTGTCATGAAACTGGACGACCTTCATTCAGGATCAAGATCTGGAGACTGGTGGAGATGATGGCAGGACCATTTAGTCTTCCGGGGCCCAGATTTGACTGGTATGTGAGAGTCAGCCCAAGGCAGGCTTCTCTGTCCCCTGAGTAGGAGTTCATCCTTCTATGGGAGGCTCGTGAGAACATCCCGGTGTATGTGTGTGCACACACACTCACACACACCTCTTGGGGATACTACAACGCTGTCAGCTCTGAACACGCGATGCATGAACTCTCGGCAAATGTGTTTAACAAACTGCAGGATTTTGAGGGGGGGGGAAGGTATACTGATGCTACCTCTGCCCAAAACTGGTTTAAGATCACCTGTAAAGGTAAGAAGGAGTGGTCTTAAACACCAACCACCCCTGAAATACTGAGAGATTTGCCAAACTCATAGTGAACAAGAAACACAAGAGCAGAGACTATCACAGAGACTTTCCTGATGTACCGAGAACCCGGAACGGCACTCTGTGCCTCTCATCCTTCATCATGGCCCTGAATCTCCACAACCATTTCAAGAACTAAGCATCAGCACTGCCCCCTTCTCACAGATGAGAAAACAAAGGCTTGAAATCTTCCACCCATGTTTCCTTGCTCTGACAGCTGAGAAGGATCGTGATGGGTGCTGAGTTCTCCAATTCCACTTTCCCAATCTTATTTAATAGTGAGGATTGCTTCTGGAACATGCACAAGAAAGTAGCCAGCAGGACTTTCATGATAGACAGTGCTTGTAAGATAAACATCGATTCGGTTGGAATGACGCCCTCCATCCCCCCTCCCCGCCCCCATAGATATATAGGGTTTTGTTTTTAGCGTATCGTCTCCTTTACCTGGAAAAAAAAAAAAAAAACAATCACACACATATTGACATATCATTTGAAAAGCTTACAAATGAATCTTGCAAGAATAATAACACCACTGATCAGTAGACTTGGAGATGAGGCACGCGCTGGGATAAAATTATTTTTCTCCCAAAGGGACAACACACTTAGCGATAAAGTGCCCATCAGCAGATCCTGCCCAGCAGTGAAAACACAGGCTATGGACACATAACTAGGGAGGGTGTGCACAGCACTCTCAGCTGGAGCACAGAATTATTTTATGAAAAAGCACTTGCGAAATTTTGCTGAGAGAGGGGCTTACTTGGGAAGGAGAGTGTTTTCTGCTCAGATTTCTTTATTGCTATGCCACAGAACTCCAAGCACTGCCCAAAAAACTGTCATCGTCAAGTCTGCATTTCAGGGATCAGGAGTGAGCCATAAAAACTGACTCCTGGCAGGCTGCAACTTGATAACCATACTCTAAATGAATAACCAGCTCTTCTGTCACTCCTCGTGGTAGCTTAGACATGAACACTCTTTGGAGTCCCGGATGTTCAAGAGAAGCCAGTGCAGTGTCACGGGGATGGAGGGAGGGTGGCCAGAGAT
The DNA here is from genome assembly GCF_046562875.1 of Panthera onca. Classification (NCBI taxonomy): domain Eukaryota; kingdom Metazoa; phylum Chordata; class Mammalia; order Carnivora; family Felidae; genus Panthera; species Panthera onca. Next base: position 1,428,202 of record NW_027675864.1, on the reverse strand, counting down.
GGGAGACGCTTCTGTGGATTATGACAGCAGTGCCTTGTTTCCATATGGTTCCTGCTTTCAGACTGAACAGATGGAACCTTCACTCCCTGCACAGTACGAGATATTCCTCCCCAAATGATCATCCTTGGTGCCATCTCCTAGGCCAGCTTTGGGCCATCCCAGTTACCCACAAGCCTGTGCCTTGAAGTCTCAGGGAGGGGGAGTGAGCAGAGAGGTGCTTCTTTCTAATGCACCCTGACCTTCCTCAAGCCACACGATCCCCAGTGTCAGAGAACAAGTCCTGATGGGACCAAGTCTTTCGTTTTCAAACCATGGTCCTCAGACACCCAGGGCACCACATCTTCAGAACTGCTGGGTTTTCCACCTCCAATTAAGGATTTGGGGGTACAGCACGGAGCCCCAGGGAGTCTGGACACGGCTTATTTGCAACAGTAAAGAATGAGCTCCGACCACTCAGGATATGCTGTGAAGGCTTGTGGTGTCTCTCTACTGATGCTTCTCCATGCTTCTCCCCACCCATCCCATACCCTGCGGGGGCAGGCAGTATGGCAGGGACTAAGTTGACGGAGGGACCATGGGGATTTACATGGTCTTGGAACTTACAAAACTTGGTCAGAGTTTTTCCTCCTGGCTCAGGCCGGGTCCAGGACATGGCTCGGTCCATAAAACCAGCTCTGAGGCCACAGGCCAAATGGTTTCCATCTTTTTTTTTTAATGGTTATTTATTTTTGAGACAGAGAGAGACAGAGCATGAATGGGGGAGGGTCAGAGAGAGTGGGAGACAGAACCTGAAACAGGCTCCAGGCTCCCAGCTGTCAGCACAGAGCCTGACACTGGGCTCAAACTCAAGGACCGCGAGATTATGACTTGAGCTGAAGTCGGATGCTTAACTGATTAAGCCACTCAGACCCTCCCAAACAGTTTCCATCTTAATTCACCCAGCTCCGGGGTCCACCACTGCAGCTGTGGAGGCAACTGCATCCCACAACTTGGCTTCCTCCTTGCACTTTGCTTCATGAAGCCCCAGAACACAGGAGCTGTACTGTTCCCCAATTTCATGCTGGCAAAGTGAGCTCTTCTCCACTCCTCAGTTGTTGCATGGAAATTGTGGTGAGGCAGGGGACCCCGGAAACCTGTTCTGGCCCCCAGGCCTGTCTGTCGACAAGAATGTGAATTAGGAACCGGTTTACCTGCCCAGCAGAAGGGTTCATTTTCCTACTGTGTATAATGAAGACTCTTGCTCAGACTTGTCCATCTCCAAAACACTGTTCCAGCAAGGCACAGTAAGTATTTCATCCTGTTAGACATCAGATGGACCCGTTACATGGACACAGTGTAGCAACGGGGCTACTCCTGTCCTCTGGGAGATAAAACAGTTCTCCCATGAATTCACTAACACACTCATTGAGCATTCACTATGTAAACGGCCAATTGGGGTTTACTGAGAAGCCAGAGGTGGGACCCTTGTCCTCACAGCTGACAAGTAGCTGTGGATAGTACCGCTGAGCTCCGAGAGTCGGCAGACAAGGACCTGGCTTAGCGTAGCACTAGGTGACCCGTCCAGACGGGGAAGGCCACTCACATGCAGGGGAAGACACTTCTCCAGGTGGGGGAGGGCTCAAAGGAGGAGGTCATGGAGAGAAGGGGGATATGAGCAGGGTTGGGCAGGGATCCAGGTGGGGAACTGCAGCTGGAGTCACAAGACAGGCTGCATCTGCCCCCTTGTGTCACACGGAGGGCGCTTGGTGGCCCAGGCATTTGGTGACGTGAAGGCGTGGGCCGGGTAGGGAGGCAGTTGGTCCCCATCGCTCTGCCCTATGAGTCCGGCCCATGTTGACTCTCCCAGACCCCCAACCAAAGATGGCTCAGTGGCCTCCACCTCCCTTCAGCTGGTGAATTATGATGGAAGTGGTGGGCCCGGGGCCCGGGGGACGTCCCTCTGTAGGAAGAAAGGAAGGAGACAGATGTGCTGTCACTGCTGGGCAGCAAATTATCCAGCAGGCGACAGTGGGTCAGGCAAATTCACATTGGTGCATATTCACGGAGCCTTGCACACAACATGGAAACACAAGACTCTAGCAGACAGGAATATGTTCCTTAAAGGGGAATTTGTTCATTAGTGGAGGAAAAGCTTCACAGTTGGTAGAAAGAAAGTGGACTAAGTTGTACATTCAGAGGAACAGGACGGGCCAGTGGAAACTTAAAGAGAAACCAGCCAGACAAGGAGGGGCTGGCACAAACTTGCAGAAATGTCTTGAAGACCAAAGCAGGGAGGAGAGCAAAGGGCACTCAGCTGGAGCCAGACTTCCTTCTCTCTCAGTTACCTGGCGACCAACCCCCTCAGGATGGAAATGATTTAACTGTGAGCAAACCCACACGTTCATGGATGAAAATACCAGCTAGGCAGGACCACCCTGGAGGCCCTGAGGGAGGCCTTTAGAGAGGGCTGTTCACCAGGCAGGGCAGCCTGGGGGTCCGCACTGGGGTAAGTCGGGGGCCACCCACAGGCAGACCTGTTCTTCTGCTTCACTGTAACAACTTCCTGCACAGGCTGTCCGCACACTCTCATCTTCGTGTTTGCTGGGCCTGGCACTGGAGACTGGCAGGACACGCTCACCCAGTGCCCGCTTCCTGTTGTGGGATGGCACTAGCAAGCCCCCCATTTCTCTGCCCTCCCCGAGGGTCCCATCAGCAGCAGGATGTGACGGTCACAGGGGAAGGGAGGCCCACCGGCAGTCATGATGACTGTGTGGCACATCTTCAACTGTCTGTGGTTTCAGGCCAGTTGCTGGCAAAGTTACTCCCGGGAGAACTCGATCTTCCCCTGTGAGTCTCCCTCCCACACCTGGAGGGAGGGTCCCTCAGCACAGTCTACATCCCCTGGGATGTTAGACTCTCCCCATGTCCACCTCTAAGCCAGGACCTGGGGAACAAAGAGGATACACTCTGTAGCCATGAGCCACCCAGCAACCCGGGAAGGGCAGGATGGCACATGCTCCCGAAATCATTATTAGTCTTGCAACAATCCCAACTTCTAATCCCACCGATGAGGCCCTAGCCCCCGAAACAGCCGGATGTGCGCAGAAAGACAGAGGTAAATCAGTGCACTTGGTGGCGCGACGACACATTTTGCGTTGGCACTGCTGGGGGCGGACGCTGCTGGAATCTGCTGGATGGAGGCCAGGGATGGTGGCAGATATCCTGCAGCAGCCAGAAAAGCTCCCATGGCAAAAAGTAATCCTGCCCAAAGTGTCAACAGTGCTGTTGTGAGAAACCGTGATGCAAAATTGTGTTCATTGCAATGATTTCACTGTTGAGGCAGAGGAAAAAAAAAAAAAAAAAGGAAATGGCCTAACTTTCCCAACATAGAGACTTGCTTTAAATGCATTTAATAACTGGAGAATGTCAAATTCAAATACCTTTTAAAAAGTTCACTTTTTAGGAAAATTTAATGGCATGAGAAAATGTTCCTGGTATATTGCCGAGCAAACTGGTCAGTGATTCCCAAGGGTTCTGGAGGAAAGATGGACAGGCGAGCCTCAAGGGAAATACTCCAAGTGACACTGTAATGGTGGATGGAAGTCACTGCACGTCTGTGGAAGTCCGCAGATGTACAACACCGAAAATGAGCACTAAGGCCAAGTGCAAGCTTTACGGTTAATGACCGAGGATCCCCACCGACCCAGCGCCCATACCTCCTGCACCCTCCCAGGCAAGCTGCCAATGGGAGGAATGGGGGAGCAAGAGGGAGAACATACAGGGGGAGCCTTGGCACTCCCCACGGGTTTCTCTGTGAAACTAAAACTGCTCCATGAGTCCATTACTTAAAATAATGATAAAGGAGGTTACGGATATCATGCTGCCTGTTCCACTGTCGCCTTGATGACATCAAGACTCCTCACTCAACCCCCCACCACCCTCACCTTCCAGGAGGATGACCGAGGACTGAGGACAGACACGCCGCCGGAAATTTGGAAGCAATCACCTAAGTGCAGGTGTGACGGCTGGGTGCCTCTTCAGATGGGGAACTCACAGCACTGGCTTCCCTCTGTGTCTTCTACCGCCAAGGTGAGAAGAATGCGTCTCTCTCTCCCTCTGAGTGTTCAGCCTCTGGGGAGGGGTGGCGTGCTGGGCCTCCCGCCCCTCCAGGAGGACGCGGGGCTCTACCACATGCATACTGCCTAGCCAGGGGCCAGGCCGCCTTGGCCTCCTCAGACCGTGGGGGCCCGGGTTATTCACAGGGGAGCTGGGCATTCCAGAGGACCTGCACGAAAGGGAGACTCCCTCACCCTCCCGTGCCAGCTCACTGGTACTCTGCGCCTGGGCTTCTGGACACGAGCGCCTGGGCTCGGGGAGGGTCTGGGCATCCCAGGGTCCTGTGTGCAAACCACATCTTAATCCCTGAACCAACTCCCCAGGCTAACAGAGACTCCCGAGGCATCTTGCAAGCACGTGCCTGGACACATGTGCCCACAGCTGCGAGGAAAGAAGCACAGACTGAAACATTAACAGGGCTCACGCAGTGCTTATTTTGGGAAGGTGGAATTGTGGTTCACTTTCTCCCCAACATTTTTAAAAAAAATTTTCAAGCCTATAGAAGAGTGAAAAGTACAACACTCACTTGCATCATTCGCGTGTGTTTTATTTATCTATGTGGATATATAGATATGGGACATTTATAAGTATGTATATAGAAACACATTTATAAGTATGTATATAGAAATATTATATATGAATATATATAAATTATGTAAATGTAATATATAAATATTTATAAAATAATTAAGTAGGGAATTTTAACAGAAGAATCACGTGTATGTGTGTATACATAAAGGCGCTTTTCTTCTTTTAGGCTGAATTGTTAGAAAGCTCCTTAAAGACACCACATCCTCTACTCCTGTTACTTAAGCATTGAGCACCTTCCGAGACCCAGGGCATTCTCCAGTGACATCCCTGCCCTTGATGTTGACAGATTTGGTCCCTTGCACATGGGGTCCACCTGTGGTGTCAGGAAGGGCTCCTCTTCCCTCCCTTCCCACCCCAACCCAGCCCCCTGTCCCCTGCTCCTGCCAGTCTCCCCAGGATCACTTTCCTACTGAAGCACCTGCTCATGGATCCTCTGCTCAGAGTGTGCTTCCGGACACCCTGACCCAAGATGCAGCTTCACCAAGAGAGAGGTCCCTCCACAAATGAGCCCTTGCAAATGCAAAACATGCTTTTCTTTCCGGTCTTCTATTTCCTTCTTGAGTTGTTATCTAGGTTGAATTTATGAGATGAAAGCACACCCAGGGCTTCTCATGGCAAATAAGAAACATTCCCAATGTCCTCAAATATTTGAAGGCAGCTTAGGAACCGTGGAGTTCAGCGCCAACAGCTTCTGGAGACAGCTAGGCTCGTCACTGAGGAACTCACACAGAGAGAACGTGTCGCTATTTCACGCTCGCAGTGTAGAGACTTGCCCCTGGAGACCACACAGGGCAAGCCCTCATCTGAGGCATGAGTACATCTGCAGTAACCCACGGGGGCCCCTGCCTCTGGACACAGTCTACCATTTGCTGAGCTACTGCTGACTGCTGGAGACGCTTTTCTCCCTCCTGGCTGAACTCCTCTTCGGTGTCAACTCCACCCTTGGACCCCAGCTCTGGTTTCCTTTTTTTTTTTTTTTTTTTTTAATATTTGTATTTTTTTTTTTTTTTTTTATTTTGGAGGGGGAGGAGAGGGGCAGAGAGAGAGGGAGACACAGAATCCGAAGAAGGCTCCACCCCGAGCTGTCAGCACAGAGCCTGACACGGGGCTTGAACCCACGAACCGTGAGATCATGACCTGAGCCACAGTCAGACACTCAACCGACTGAGCCAGCTAGATGCCCCAACTCCAGCTCTGTTTTCTGAAGCCACAAGGGGAACAAATAATCCCTCCTTTCACACGCAAGAATTTCAGAGGTGGCAGAAAGCAAGCTCTCTGGCTCCACCTTGTCCCCATGCTGGGTGTATGTGGCCTCAACCACACACTGTTCATTTCCTCATCCAGCAAACACTTCAAGGGCCCACCACACATCAGATGCTGCGGTCAGTGCCGGAGACAGAGTGGTGAACCAGACAGGCAACCTGAAGCTTATGAACCAGTGTGTAGACAATGAGCATCTGTTCCTCATACCGCGGGGTCCAGTCCCACAAAGTCACCCTGCAGAACTTCCAAGCCAAATGCAGGGAGAAGACTCTTGCACCTTTCTCCTTAAAACATTCCCCAGGAGTCTTCTGCAGAACACAAGATCCCAAGAGATGCTCCCCATACAGAGGTCCTAGGAGCACGTGAGATTAGCAAAGGCAGTCACATACACTTCTGGGGTCACAGCACGCGGTGTGTTAGCAATTCAGCATCTTCCTGTTGTGCAACATCTACTTGACTGCTTTTAAACATTTTTTTAACACTTATTTGTTATTGAGAGACAGAGCATGAGCAGGGGAGGGGCAGAAAGAGGAGGAGACACGGAATCCAAAGCAGGTTCCAGGCTCTGAGCTGTCAGCACAGAGCCAGACGCGGGGCTTGAACTAACCCTGAGATCATGACCTGAGCCAAAGTCGGACCCTTAACCAGCTGAGCCACCCAGGTGCCCCTATTTAACTTCTTTTAAACCAGTGTCTCCCCAACCTATTGGAACCACACAACTCAGTCTTTTTTTGGAAGAGAAGTTTTCCTGTTTTATCTTTTGCAACTAGAATGCCTTGAAGAATTCTTGCTTTGCCCTATCCTTAAAACTGGAGACAAAGTAAAACCTGGGTAGGCACTTTCCCTTCCCCCTCCCCACCTCAGGGGAGGAGACAGGAAGTTGTGTGCTGGAGCCAGAGTCTGCATGATCAGCAGGAAATGAGCGGCAGGCCCTCTGGGCACAACATGAAGGCCTCCAAGGAGGAGTCCCTGTGTCCTCGGGAAGCGACAGGAGATTGGGCAGACAGATTGGTCTATCCTAGGGTCAGGGTCTTGGCTCAGAGGGGGCCTGTAACATCATCCACTGAGACAAAGCAACCACCTGTGTGTGATGGTCCCCGGTGATGCGTTTGGCATCGAGAGTCGCTTGGCCTGATTGTCACTGGAATCAGGCCCTGCAGGAATGCCCATCACCTCCTGCCGATACCACTGCCAGCTCACAGCCCCTGGCCAAGCATCCCAGGCATTTGCGGGACCAGGATGGGGAGGGGGCCGCCCCAGCATTATCAGGACCCTTCTGGTTGTAAGTGACAGAAACTAAACACAGGCAGGTTTATTAAAGACAAGAACATTATTGGTTCCCATGACCCGGCGACTCAGCACCAGGCCGGCTGCAGGGGGCCAACCTCTGCTGTCAGGTTTATGTTCACCTCCATGGACTACACTCTGGGGAAGCTCCCCTGGTGGTGACACAGTGCACTGGCTCCTGTCCAGGTGAAGACAGAAGCCTTTCCTGGGTGCTGAGCAAAAGTCCCAGGCCCCACTCAACAGGCCAATGAGTGGAAGAAGCTGACTGGCTAGGCCTGGGCCAAGTGGGCTCTCTGTGGCTGGGGTGGAATTAGCCCCACCCAAGCCACGCAGATAAAGTGTGGGCACAGAGTGGTCCCCCAAAGGAAATTGTGAGTACCCTCACCCCAACACCCAGTAGTGGCTGTCCACTGTAGGGGAATGGCATACCTGCCTGCTGAACCAACCGTGTCAAAGACACTGGAGGACAAATCAGATCTTTACTGTCACTCCCACACCTCGGCTTCTTCCTCAATACTGAATCCCATCTCGCCCTGCTTCCCCCAGTCGCCTAATGATTACCTTACAGAGAAGAAAGATGGGCCCAGGACTATGCATGCTTAACCATCATTTCGATGGTGTCCAATTCAGGGCGGGAGCAGACCTCCTCCTGGAGGGGACCCCTCAACATTCCCAGAACCAGGACCCCAACTCTGCAGGAGGTCAGCAGGACAAGGCAGGAATCTGAGTGTGCAGCCAACGTCCCACATAATACTGACGCACGTGGCCCTTGAACAGTGCTTTGAAAAAGCCAGGCTGCATCCATGGAAAAGTGACCAGGGCCTGGGAAATTGTTTCATATCTTCAGAAGAACAAAACAGCCTGAGGATATACATGCAATGCACAGAATCAGAGGAAAAGAATGGTGTGACGCAAGATGAAGGAGGGCTCTGTTACTGAGGAGAAATGAAGACGTCTGAAATACCTCTGATGCCATGCTCCGAGGTAAAACAATGGAAAACCCCCATCACTGGAAGAAACTGAGAAATGATGGAAATGGTTAGGTGGGCGGTTCGGTCCTCTCTGGGGAGTCAGAAGATCTACTTTGGGGCCCAGGCAGCTCTGTTCCTCAGTGCAGACACCTTCAGTGCATGAAGACCTTGCCTTGGGCTCAGATGTGCCCACTTGTTAGGGTTGGAAGACCGGGAAGTAGAAGCACTGAGTGTGATGATAGACTCCAGCATATAGACACACAAGCGTGTCTCCCTGCCTTGTATGGTTTGTGTACAGACACACACACACACACACACACACACACACACACGCATGCACCCTGGAAGAATTCCACTAATTGCTGTGATATGAGAATTTGAAATTTGTACTTTATTTTTATATAAATAAAAAACACAAAAAAACTGCAAGTCAGGACGGACCAGGCTGTTAACTACGTGCCATAGTAACAAACGGTTTCCTGAATATGGTGGCTTAAAACAGCAAAGGTTTGTGTCTGAGGAAGCAACACGCTGTCTGCGGGTGGGTGGGAGCTCTGCTCTGCTCTCCAGTGGGACCCCGTTCTGGCACCTCTGCTGCTCAAGGCAGTGGAGGGAGGGAGGGCCTCGTGGATGTCACACCAGCAGTGGAAGTGACACGTGCGGACTCCACTCACAACTCCCGGGCCACCTGGGGTGGTCACCTGACCCCTCCCCCGCACAACAGGGAACATGCCAGGAAAGGTAACTCTACCAGATACACAGACAGGGACAATATACATAGATGTACTTCTACCATCTACAGAGAAATGAGTATTGCTTCGTACTAACGACTAGTGCACTCATAAACAATAATAATATGTAGTATATGTATACATATCATATTGCCTGTGTATAGAGATAATATTACATGTACATATACTTACGTGCACAGGTGTATGTGCACACGCATACTCCCCTCTATGCATATGTGTGGTGTGTGTGCACATGTATGTGAGTGTAGCAGTCAATTCACATGGCTTAGTCCACAATAAGCACTTTAAAAAACTAAAAATGAATTATGATCCCAAGCCACGGGTCCTTCTGCAGACCTTGGGCAGTGTCTAACGCCCCTGCACTGCCCTCTCCACACTCACTTTCTTGAAGAGGGAGCGGGTGGCAGGACATCCTGTGCCTGGGTCAGCTAGAGAACCGCTCCACGGGCTACGCACACATTAGCGGGCCTGGCGTCTGCCAGGTACCAGATGTGGGGCTGTGGCAATGTGAGCTAGCCCCGCCTTCTCGACGTTTAGGTCACACTGCGGGGACCGACAATGTGTGAACAAACCCTCAGGTAAGACACTCTCCAATGGTGATAAATGCTCTGAAGAAAATCAACCAGGGAGTGGGGGAGGGGGAGGGGTGGTGGCAGTAGGTTCTTTACGTGGACAGGCAAGAGGGCTCTCTGAAGAGCTGGTGCACGAAGGAGGTGCCATCGCAAAGGGGCGTGAAGGGGCGCTTGGGGACCTGCATCGCTCGCCGGGCAGTGGATCCCGGAGGATGTGTTCGCAGGCCCGGCTGGGGGCAGGCGAGCTGCCAGAAGCCGTGTACCAGGGAATTCTGCCCAAGTGGGGCTGCGAGCGCTTCCTGGCCATCTTTGTCTCCTCCCCCCCCACCCTTGCTCCTTTAGACTCCTAACCAAACATGTGCGGGACCATGCAGTTGGCCATGAAGGATCTTCACTAAACAGCTCCCACCACCATGAGTGAATGCTTTCCATTTGAGACAAATAACCACATAGTTCAGCTCTTTCCCAGGCAGCTCCCCGTTCCGAAGAGCCGTCTGCACATTAAAGCTTTCGATGCATGGTGCCCAGGCTGCTTAGGCCTTCTTTATGGCCTCATCAGCAGTAACCGGACGATTACAAAGGCTTCTTCTGTTTTTACAAACAATGATTTATTGGACCCCTTCAAGACTTCTTTCCCAAGTCTGTTTTGCTATAATTGAATTCCTAGATTACTGTCAAGCCAAATGTTTTACCCATCCAATCTGTAACAATGCGTTTTTATTGTCTCTTGTTTTTTTTTTTTTTTTTTTTTTTTTATTAAGCTGGAAATAGATGTATTCTATGAGATCCAGAAAAGAAATAAAAACAGCCCTATTCTCTAGACAATCCACCCCAATCAGAGGGACTCTGGAGGAGGGAGGTAGGAATCATCAGTGAGCTCTACTTAGCGTAGAAGAAGCCAGACATTCTGGGTTTGTCCACCCCACACTCAACAGGTATTTATTGAGCAACTACTAAATGCTGGCCACTGAGAAGGACACAGTGGTGAACAGGACAGGATGAGACTATCCTCAAATACTTACATTCTGCTGGGACGGACTTGTAACAAAGAAGTAAGTTTAAAACAGTAAGATGGCAGTGTCCTTTATAAAGACAAGCCAACAGCATGCCTCATAGGAAGTGACAATGACTGAAGGCTATGAAAATCAAGTGACAATGGAAGCCCTTTGGAAACTCATATTGAGATGAGATCAGAATTAGGAGGGCAGAGCTAAACCAAGGAAAACAGCACTGATGACAGAAAGAAATAGCAGGTTCAAAGGCTCCGGGGCAGGTGATAGAACCTCAGCAAGTGTTAGAAGTGGCAGAGAGCAGGGAGAATACAAGATGAGGTGGAGAAGCTTAAATGGAGTTGAATTTGCAGGAAAAAGGAAAAGAAGTGTCATCTTGGAGCAGAAAGGGAGGGAGGAGGGGACTAGGGGGGCTCTGGAAGCAGCCCCAGCCTTGCCTGTATCTTAGGGGCACACCTGTGCAGTATGCCTGCTTCACACCCCAGACCTCTTGGCCAAAGACTCTTGCGGTCCAGGATGGGCATAAAACAGCATGGACCTTCATGCTGGGATGCAGGCACTCTGGCCTAGTGACCAGTGGCCAGAGCAGTTTCCTCCACGCCTGGCTACAGCCTCCAACAAGGGAAGTTCTCCAAAACCTGACAGAAGCTGACCCCCAAGAACAAGTGTGGCTGAATTTTCCTCTCACCAGGAAGGATGAAGGCTCAGCTTGTTCATTCCTTTGATGGCCAGAAAGTAAAGGTGTTAGGTATTCCGTGCACTTCACAGTTGGGAACCTGATGAATCCCTGCTGCATTTGTAACCTTGATACTAGAATGGTACCCGGTGTATCTAGGTGCTCAATACATGATTAAAAGAAAGACCTGCCTGGATTGAAGACTTGGCTGCTTCTCCCACCCCTTCAAGGTGGCCGCGTGCATCCAACGTTCCTTCTCACGTCCACCCTGCACCCACGGCACGCCCACATTCGAGCACTCCCACTGCCCCTCCCTGGGCATCTCCCTAGAGAGATGGCGACCACACGCCTGGGGCCTGGGCAGCATGAAGCCTGATCACATTCCTCCCTCCACAGCCCCTTTCTCTGGCCCTCCTTCCCCTTGCTTCTCACCTAGCCCTTGGAGGTGAGCTGCATTCTCTGACCTTGGCCCAAGGCAGGGTCTGTAAATCTTGCCAGGCTGCTCAGAGATTTGGTCCTGGCCTCAGTATTTGACTTATTTCCTACTTGCAACTTTTCTTCTTTGCAGGTATGCTGTGAACAAAAGTAGTGCACTGACATCCTGTCATTTAAATCAGGGTCCACCTAGCAAGTCTAATCAAACATATGGAAGCACTGTGTCAACAAAGGCAGGTTCCAGCTGTGGCTCCCAGGCCTGGGGTCTGGGAGGCCAGAGCTCATCAAGCTAGGAAACAGGGCCACGGCCAGCACCCCCTGGGGCCACCCTCCATGTGATCCCCTCCTTCTGTTTCAGTCTCTGTGTCTGTTACTGGATAGGAGGCCAGGGAAGTGAGCGGCTTCAGAATCCAAAGGCCCCAGGGTGATGAGAGTTCAGGCAGAACATCTCAAAGTCCGTGGGTGTCACGCACACCCTCTTCCCAAAGACTGCCTGTCTCCTTCCCTTCCATCACCTTCCAGCATCGTAGCTTGTGTAACTGGCAGCTTCCAGAGGGCACAGGAAAGAAGCCTGTCCATTCTACATGCATGCACCTCAGGTGTCCAGTCCTCCTGGTATCCTCTTAGCTACTCAAACCAAAACGTGTGTGGGTCTCCAATGCCTCCTGGCTGGCCTCTTCAATCCACCTCCCTGCCTGAGGTGCCTCCTGCTAACCAGTGCCAGACTGCAGCTGGACTGTGCACACGGCTTCCTGACTCCACGTTCAGTGACATCACCCAGGCAGATTGCAATCAGCCAGCGGTGAAGTTGTTTACGTCATGGAATTGTAACACTCATCGTGTTTGTTTTTAAGACTGCTGGCTTACCAACGTACCACTTCTACATCCCAAATTAGTTTGCCTCTCCCCGTCCCCACCATGACCACCTGACTTCAAGTTATCACTTCTGACTTCAAAAACAGCCTTCTCCCATTCCTGCTCCTTCCAGCACACTCTCTTCACTGCAGCTGAAAAGGAAGTTTAAACCTAGATTGGGCTGTCATATCCAATCCTTGCTTAACTTCCTACTAAACTTATAAGAAAAGTCTAAGCTCCTACCTGTGCCACAAAACCTGACGGATCCGATCCTGTTTATCTCTTCCCTCCCCCTGTGGTCCCTGGGCTTGCACCATGCTGGCCTCCATTCTGTGCTAGACCAAACTGACTACCACCTTATCTCAGGGCCTTTGCACATGTTCTATCTCTGTCTAGAACGTGCTCACCAGCACTTTGCCTGCATGGCTTAAATGCTACATCTTCACAAGGTACTTCCTGGACCAGGTTTCTACTGGATGGCCACACACATCCAATGCCAATTCACTCTATTACTGTTGATTTGGGTTTGCTTGTAGCACCTTCACCAGTCATAACTCTTTATTTGCTTCTTTATTTTGCCTATAGTCTGGAAACTCCCTCAAAATTATAAGCCCTCAAAGGATAGGAACTATGTCTATTTTATTCTCCTAGGCATCACTATAGCCTGTTACCTAATAGACACCCAAAACAACATTTATTGGATGGATGGATGGATGGATGGATGGATGGATGGATGGATGGATGGGAGGATGGATGGATGGAGGGATGGATGAACATGTCCTCAGAGCAGGTGAGAGACTAGGGGATCTGAACCTGGAAGCCAAGGTGAGGCTTTAAGAAGGCTAGAGCCCTTCTGAAATCATGGAAAATCTTACGTATCTGTAGATTTTCTTTCTCAGACCCTTCCAACTGTGATCCAAAAACAGCATCCTGTATTGAAAATCATGGGAGGAGAGAGCTTTCCCTGGGCAATGATCACCTTAGAATCGGTCTCTGCCTTACACTTAGCTGCTCACTGGACCTGGGCTCAGTATCATGAATAGAAAGTCAATAACTCTCCAACAAAGAGTGCTCACCAGAGAGTTCTTTGGCTGTCTACTGGGACCTATGGCTGTGCACAAAGAGCAGGTACCCAGGAGGAACTTCTGAAATGGTTTGAGGCAGGCCCGTGCCCTTGCTGAAAGCATCACAGCCTCCCAGTGCGCTCGGCAGAACCCAGAGCTGGGGACGATCAGACGCTGGCACTGTGCAGCCTTGAGAGGAGGCAGGTTAGAGGTTCTGGCGTCTTGGGGAGGAATCGGGAGTTGGGGCGGGGGGGAGGACTGCATTCACATGGTAGCAGCTGGAGGTCTGTACCACGGATTGCCCCCACTTGTAGATCAATACTTCACGCCCATATTGATCTCAATTGGTTTCCTCACTGACAATCAGCAGTTCCAGAGGAAGTGGTAAACATTCCCCAAATAAAAGAGACAACAAGGAACTCTAAGCAGAGGCACATTAAAAAAAAGAAGAGGAAAGATTTTCTTTAAAATCATAAAATGTTTATAACAATAACAGAAAATGGAGTAGCATTATCTTCAGAATGCAAAGGTAGCAATTAAGCCTCTGTTGGCCAAAATGTCCCCTACTGCCCAGGGGACCTCAGAACAAAATCTCCTCTGTTTTGATCTCCTACCTCCGAGATTATGGAAGCTGCAAGGACTTGGCTGGGGTGGCAGAGAACTCATCTGTTAGAAACCTTAAAAACAAAAGAAAAGAAAACATGAGAACGGGACTCAAGAGGGACTGATTACAAGGTAGCTCCAGATGTGGGTAGAGGAAAAAAGAATCCATTTTGCCAAACTGACAGAGCTCCTGACCTGTAGCTCCCTGAGGTCCAGCAATGATTACCTATGGGTAGGGAAAATTGTGATGTCTCTCTAGAATTTTTCCCCTTGACATATGGTAGGTCAAATTTTCCCAGCAGGAAGCAGATTTTTGCAATAAAGCATTTTGATTTTAATGTATCCTTGTGTAAATTGGATACTCTGAGTCTAGACCCTCATATTTTTTAATACTTGATGGGTGGGAGTGGGGACATGCTGCTATTTTAAATCTCTGAGCAATTTTCTGAACCATCTTTGGAAGACAAGACTGCTCTTTTATTTCCAAAAAACAAAACAAAACAAAGCAATTCAATGAGCCCTTTGATTTTACAAAGGAGAAGCCAAACCCTTATTTGGGAATGGAGAGGTTCTAACTAAGGAGATGTGAAATAGCCTTGCGTCATAATGTGAAGTGTGTCACTGCTGTGCATGGAACTCACCTTTGAGCTGGGAGTGTAATGTGGGAGATGAGTCTAGGACTTTGTGTGGGGGGCTAGGGAGAAGCGGGCAGCCTTCTTTCTGCTGGTTCCAAAATGCTGCAGTTGATGGCAGGCAAGAGGTGGGTCCTGGGACTGGTGCACGGGATGAAGAAACATGGTATCAGGTTGAGGGTTAAAGAGAAGCACATCTAGCATGGACCCGCGGCTATGGTGGACCTGGCTTCAGATCACAGCCTTCTTTCAACTTTGGTCCCTCCAAGCTTTCCGTGAAGTTTTGATAAACATGAAAGGAGCCTGATTTAATCCCACTTTAAGGAAACAGAGGAGGACCTTAACCCTTCTGGAGAATGTAACTGCAAAATGCTGGTGATGTGTGGAGGGCAGAGCATTGGTCTGTCTGAGAAGAACAAGTACAGTGGATGTCAATAGATATAATCCTCCTCGGTTACCTTCCCTGTCTTCATTCTTCTGGCATTAGAACTTCTCTTTCTAGCCTGAAGCCCTTTGCACACCAGACTTAGCCACTCAGAATGTGGTCTCCTACTGGCTCGATCCTGGCCAATGCAAAGCTTCCCTGGGACTTTCACTGGAACCATCAGATGCTGGCTGAGAAAGTTGCTGGAGAGGTGCTGTAAGTACAGAGGGGCTGGTAGCTGGCTTTGGTCCATGTACGAGAGAGCCCAGCTGAAGAGGAGGAATGGTTGAGTTATTTATTCCTCTGGTTTCCTCTCTGCTCCACTGTTGCAAGCTGGCTGCGTCCTCTTTCTGGAGCTCTCACTTCTGCCGTGGTTCCCTACAGCTCTCCTCCATGGAGCCCTGTAACTGCCCCCTCCCCCACTCCTTCAGGTCCTGGGATGGAAATGGTTCTCCCATTATCACTAGCCCAGGGGTTCCTCGATGTGCCGCTCTCTGAACAATATCTCTCTTGATTCTTCTGTTTTGCCAGTTTGTGGTCTATTTCCTTCCTGAAGCCTGATCTAGTAAAGATTGGCCTCTGTGGTCAAACAAGAAACAGGCCCTTCTGTTGTCAGCTGGACAATAATGGGAGTTAGTGAGCCCTAAAGAATGGAGCAGTTAGGAGCCACTTGTGTTATATTCATGACAAACACAAGTTATGAAGCCTGGTCTTTGCTCACAGAACCTCCTGAATTCTGGGAAGTAACCACGTCTATCTGAAGTTGCCTCTAAACTTCCCTTAGCATGTTTATCTAGGGCTTGCCAGTGCTGACTCTTAAAAACCAGGCTGAGAGAATGACATCAGCAAGATGGTAGCACAGGAGGTGCCCTGTTCATATCCACCCCCCCCACCCCCCGTTAAGCAATAAAAACCTGGCACCTATCCACAGACAACAGTGCTTTTCTGGGAGCTTTGGGATCCAGGTAGGAAATTCTGAAACAATATGCAGTCCAAGCGCTATTTTGAGAATGGAGGCCCATAGCCAGGTGGCTGACTCACTGACTGCAGTCTCAACTATATACCCAGAAACAGGTCCATGCCCCTGCAGGCTCAGCTATAGTGCCATCTGCCATCTCTCCTGTCACCAGCCCCATACGTCAAGGGCTCTGGGAGAAGTTATACCCATATCTGCACTGGCTAAGAGGCCCATAGACCTCAGTCCCAGCTGTGTACCTTGAAATGGCCAGCCCTTCTCAGCCATACACCAAGATCAAATGGGGATTATCCTTGGGAGACAACGATGGTTCGCTATGTACAAATCGACAAAGGTGTTACACTGTATGAACAGGATAAAGGATAAAAGCCATATGCTCATCTCAACAGACACAGATGAAGCATTTGACAAGATTCAACATCCCTTCACGATAAAAACTCTCAACAAATTAGATTTGGAGGGAATGAACTTCATCGAAATAAAAGCCATATATGATAAACCCACATCTAACATCATACAATGGTGAAAAGCTGAAAGCTTTTCCCTAAGATCAGGAACAAGACAAAGATGCTTACATTAAACCTAGTACTGAAATCCGAGCCAGAGCAATTAGTCAAGAAAAAGAAATACAATGTTTATAAATCAGAAGATAGTTTGTCTCTGCAGATAACATCATCTTACCTATAGGAAACCCTGAAGACTCCATCAAAAATCTCTTCAAACTAAATTCAGTAAAGTTGAAGGATACGAAATTGACACACAAAAATCAATTACATTTTTATACTCTAACAACAATGTGTCTGAAAAAGAAAATAATCCCATTTATAATAGGATCAAACACAATAAAGTACTTAGCAATAAATTTAACCAAAGAGGTGAAAGATATGTGTACTGGAAACTATAAGATATTGATGAAAGAGACTGAAGAAAACATGAAGAATTGGAAAGATAGCCCATGTTCATGGATGGGAAGAATATTGTTAGTGCCCATAGTACTTAAAACAATGTGCAGATTCACTGATATTCCTACCAAAATTCCAATGACATTTTTCACAGAAATAAAGAAAACAATCCTAAATTCACATAGAATCACAAACACCCAGAAAGCCAAAGCAATTTTGAGAAAGGAAAAAAAAAAAATGGAGTCATCACACTTCCTTATTTCAAACTGTTACAAAGCTATAATAATCAAAACGGTATCATAGTGGTAAAACAAAAACAAAACAAAATCAGACACATAGACCAACAGAACAGAATTCAGAGCCCATGGGGTGCCTGAGTGGCTCAGTCGGTTAAGCGCCTGACTCTTGGTTTCGTCTTGGGTCACGATTGGCTCGGGTTTTGTAAGTTTGAGCCACGCACTGGGCTCTGTACTGACAGTGTAGTGGGGGCTCCTTGGGATTCTCCCTCACTCTCCCTCTCTCTCTTCCCCTCCCCATTACGTTCCTCCTCTGTCTTAAAATAAATAAATAAACTTCAAAGAAAAAAAAAAGAATTGAGAGTCTATGAATAGACCCATGCATATACTGTCAAGTAATAATATGTGACAAGGGAGCAAAGAATACTCAATGGAGAAAGATAGCATCTTCAATAAATGGTGTTGAGAAAACCGGATATTTTCTTGCAAAAGAATTTAGGATTCCTATCTTATCCCAGTCACAAAACGTAGCTGGAAATAGATTACAAAGATTTCAGTGTAAGATCTGAAACCATAAACTCCTAGAAGAAAACATAAGAGAAAAGCTCCTTGAGATTGGTCTTGGCAAGGCTATTTTGCATGTGACACCAAAAGCATAAGCAACAACAGCAAAAATTTAAAAAAGCGGCACCATATCAAACTAAAAAGTTTCTGCACAGCAATACAAATGATCAACAAAATGAAAAGGCAACGTACAGAATGGGAGAAAATAGTTGCAAACCATGTCCCAAATAAGGGGTTAATATCCAAAATATTTCAGAAACTCATACAACCCAATAGCAAAATCCTCATCATCCTCATCATCAACATCCCCTTTAAAAATGGGTAAAGGACCTGAATGGATATTTTACAAAGAAGCCCTGCAAATAACCAACAGATGCCTAAAACAGTGGTCAATACCACTAAGCATCAGGGAAATGTACATCGTGGGAAACCACAATGAGATATCACCTCACACTGAGTAGACTGACCATCATCAAAATTACAAGAGATAACGAGTGTTGGCAAAGGTGTAGAGAAATGGGAAGAACCCTCGTGCACTACTGGTGGAAATATAGATTGGTATAGCCGTTACCATGGAGCCATTACCAGTACAACATGGA
The DNA here is from genome assembly GCF_046562875.1 of Panthera onca. Lineage (NCBI taxonomy): Eukaryota > Metazoa > Chordata > Mammalia > Carnivora > Felidae > Panthera > Panthera onca. The sequence continues at coordinate 1,409,695 of NW_027675864.1, read as the reverse complement.
GTTTCCTCAGAAAGTTAAAAATAGTATTTCCACATGATCCAGAAATTTGACTTCTGGGTATATACCCAAAGGAAACAGAATCACTATCTGGAAGAGATATCTGCACCCCATATTCGCTGCAGCATTATTCACAATAGTCAAGAGATGGAAGCAATCTAAGTGCCTATAAATGCATGAGTAGATGAAGAAAATATGCTCCACAGGCAGACACACAATCTCTCTGTCTCTCTGTCTCTCTGTCTCTCTCTCTCTCTCAAGCATTACACACACACTCACACACACAGACACAGAAACACACACACACACACACACACACACACACACACACACACACACTCAAAGTGGAATATTATTCGGCCACGAAAAGGAAGAAAACCTTGCCAGTTGCAACAACATGGATGCACCTTGAGGGCATCATCCTAAGTAAAATAAGTTGCATGGAGAAAAGCAGATACTGTGTGATCTCACTTATATGTGGAATCTGAAAAATCCAAACTACTAGAAACAAAGTAGGCTGGCAGTTGCCAGGAGCTAGGGGCTGGTTACATGGGGAGATGCTGGTCAAAGAGAATAAATTTCCAGGTGTTCGATGAATAAGTTCTGGGGATCTAACATACAGCATGGTGGCTATGGTTAACAACGCTACATTGTACACTGAAATGTTGCCATGGGAACAAATCTTAGATGTTCTCACCATAACAAACAAGGGAAGTCTGTGAAGTGATGGATGTGTTAACTAACTTTATTGTGGTTATCATCCCACAATATGTAGGCATATCAAATTATCACAGTGTACACCTTAAGTCTGCACAATTGTATAGACCAATTATATCTCAACAAACGTGAGGAAAAAAAGAAAAATAAAACCAGACCTGCCTGCTGAGCTCTCATTTATTAGCAAACAGTACCTGACGGGTAGGAAAGCTGCTTCATCTCTCAAAGCTGAAAAAATGGCAAACACGTGCAGACTCTTGTCGTGCACACGCACTGACTCAGCTCATCCCCTTCACCCCCATCCTACAGATGAGCAAACTGAGAGACTGAACCACTGCACATGCGGACTCAGCGGGTGCTAAACAGAAGCAGGATGTGCTGAGCCTGGCGCTCTCCAGCATGCTGGTGGTCTCCTCTGCCTGTGTGGACATCCCTGTTTTTTCTACAAGGAACCAGCTGGTTTAAGATGCTGGCAGGTGGCTGAAAGAGTTCATTCCCAATGCCTCTTGAACACCTTCATTTAACTAGATTTGGGACCGGGAACAGTTTGCAAACTGGGTTCAACACCAGATTTTTTTTTTTTCATTCATTCTTTGAGGTGAAAGTCACAAACTGTACAATTAATCATTGTAAAAATGAGCAATTCAGTGGCATTTAGTACTTTCATAATGATGTGCAATCAGCACTCTATCTAGTTCCAAATATTTCTGTCAACTCCAGAGTAAAACCTGTACCGTTTAAGCAGCGTCTCTCCATTCCCCTGCTGGTATTTGTCAATAAAGTTTTATTGGAACACAGCCACACTTACTGGCTTACTTGGCAACTACCACCATTCTTGTGCTACAGTAGCAGAGATGAGAAGATAACAGTAGAGACCTAATGGCCCACCAAGCCGAAAATATTACTGTCTGGTCCTTTACAAGAAATGTGTGAAGCCTTTGAGCAGTGACTTAGAGCACTAGCTTTGATGTGGGTTGGCATCCTCACTCATCGCCTTGCGGTATGACTTTGGGCGCCTCCTTCACACTCTGTGCCCCACTGTGCTCCTACACAAAGCAGGCAGCCAATCTATGCTCTGTGCTCTGCATGGAAAGCACTTAGCACAGAGCCCGGCATTAGGCAGGCAATCAATGGTGGTCAGTACTATTATCTTGACATTTGTGCCCTTATTTGATGTTCCAAATCACCCTGGGAGCCCAGAAAGGAGATATCTTTGTCTCCATTGTGCTGATGGGGAATGAGGGCTTGAAACAGATCGGAACTTACTCAGGTCATGAAACAGTGACAGCCACAGCCACAGCCACAGCCGCAGCCACAGCCACAGCAAGGGCCTTGGGCTCATTCTCCCGTCGCCTACACCCACTGGTCACCTTGTGCAGGGGCAGGAAGCAGAGAGAAAGAGCATCAAACCCAAAGATCCAACTCGGATGTGTCCCAGCCCTGCCAGGCTCTGGGAATGGCGTGTGCCAGTTTGGGCATCTCAAGAACGTGCTGTGCACCCGAGTCGCTTCACCTCATTTCCCAAGTTCACGGATGTTGCTGACAGAGCGCCCACCTTGCAGAACCCCTGGCTGCCTGGATGTGGAGGAGATGAAAGAAAACAACGTGTTTCTATTTCATCAGTGTCCTGCTCTCCTGAGCCTTCCTTCCTCTGGTCACATTTGCAAATTAAAATTAAACCCCACCAGGAAAGGGCTCCTCTCCCAGGCTTCCTGCTGAGCTGGCTTTGCTCTCTTTGAGGTTTTCAAAGCTTCTCTTAAGCAAATTCTTTAAATCCTCTTCCAGAGCCTTGATGTGTTCACAGGGCAACTGCTCCTGGCTCTGGGGTGAATCCAGCACTTTCTAAAGTTTGGGGGTTGGGTGAGTGGGATGACAGTTCAGCTCACCCTGCAAAAAGCCATTTTACAACAGTCAGCAAAGCCCTGCAGCCAGAGACCTGCTTCCTCACCAGCCAACAGAGGGAGGAACTGGGAATAGGCCAGATGATAGATGACAATGCTCATTTCCTGGCACTTGAGCTATGGCGAGAGCTGGAGGGGACACTGGGGAATCTGCCCTAAGAGGTGAGCAAACAGCAAAATTCAGTCCTGCCTCTAACCCCTGCCTGGGGGTGTTTGCACAAAGGCAGGCAGGAGTGGTAATACTTTTAAAAGTTTGCCATAAGCCAGAGGTGCTGGGTTTGATTGAAACTCCACGAGCCTCTTACTTAGCAAGTGATTTCTCATCCTTCCAAACACGCGTGCACCTCCTTGTCCAGGAGCCACACGGGTAAGTGGCCGGCCAGCTCGTGCTTGGAGTGGATTCAAGCGCTTTCGTCGTGCCAGTTATAAAAACCGTAATTTTGATTCTCTGACGAAGAGAAGCACACAGAGCCCAGGTTACTCTAAATTTCCCTCTGGAGACCCCGGCAGAGGCTTTGCTGATATGATTTGTCTTTGTCCAATGCCACGCAGGCGGCCCAGAATCACAGATCACCACTTGTGTCTCATACACACAGGGGAGGCCAAAGCCCTGTGCCTTGTGTGACGAAAGGCAACGTGATGGCTTGGTTGGGGTCGGCGGCATGGGACAGGCCAGCTGAGCCACTCCAGGCCTACGAACAGACAACTGAACATTCAGGTGGTAGCACCCTCTCTTCAGGTTTGGCTGCTCACAAATTATTGCCAACGAGATGGCTGAGAACAACAGACACTTACTGTCTCACCACCCTGAGGTCCAGAAGTCCAGGATCAAGGGCCGAGTGTGGCTGGTTCCCTCTGGAGGCTCCGACAGGGAACCAATCCCTTGCCTTTCTCCCAGCTGCTGGTGGCTACCACATTCCTTGCAGTCCCCAGCCTGTAGAAGCATGACTCCAGCCCCCGCCTCCATCTCCACACGGCTGTCTTCCCTCCATGTCTGTGTCTCAAAATTCCCCCTCCCTTCTTTTATGGGGCCCCAGTCATTGTGCTTAGGGCCCACCCTAAATCTAGGATATTCTCACCCTGAGGTCCTTACCTTCATTACATCCGTAAGACTGCATTTCCAAATGAAGTCACATTCGCAGGTACAGTGGTTACCACCTGGACCTATCATTTTGGGAAACAACATCCAACTCAAGACCATAGCCAAAGGGATGCGTTAGCCCCAACGCCTGACCAGAAGCTCACTTTCTGTCCTCAGAAAAGGGACAGTGAGCAGGACAGAAAAGCAAAGAACTGGGCGAGGACCCGGGTGCTGCTGTGTCCTCCCAGCCTCACTGCTTTCTCATTGTGTGACCTCTGGCTGATGACCAGTGGCTTGGTTTTCATGGCTCACGTAAGAACAGACACCAGCCAATTGGTTTGCCAAGAGATCGGAGAATCCAGGGAGGCGTCTGGCAGCTCACGTGTTCAGTGCCTGCCGCTGCTTCCCTGACGACGGTGAGCTTGACGGAAAGGATAATGGGGTTATCTCTAAACCATGCTGTTCATAAGCAGTGAGCTCTTTGATTCTATTTGTGACCTGAATTAGTCATTTATTCATGAGCATTTGGGAATCAGACACTGATGGATCGAAAGTTCATCGGAAGAACGGGTTCCATACTTCCTGTTTGTTACAAGGGGGCTGGAAGGTGTCCCAAGGCCAATGGCGAGTGGAGAGGGGACGGGTTTCCTCCTCAGAAATGGGCGAGTCAGGAACAGTGACACTCAGGTCCTGGCTTCTTCATGCAGAAGTTAGCTCCCCACCCGGAGGGCCTCTCTCAGAAACCTCCCCTAGTTAACTGTCCCTACCTTCCTCCTCTACAGTGGTCGGGCTCAAAGTATGTGAGAATGAACAATCAGAATGCATAAGGTCTGCCAGATAAAATGCAAGGCACCCCGTTAAATCTGAATTTCAGAAAAACAACTATTTTTCAGCCTAAGTATATTCTAAATGTAGCATGGACGTAAGTTTCCTGAAGAGTCATTGTTTATCTGAAATCCTAATTTGACTAGACATTCTGTGTTTTTATTTGCTAAACCTGGCAACCCTGGGATGGAGGTCGTCTAGAAACAACCTGTGCATCCTGGCCGAGGGCCCAACCAACCTGGGCCGTAGGCCAACCTACGAGAGCGTGGCAGGTTGCTTTGCCGAGGCTGGTGCCTCACCTCTCCTACCCTGCATGTGTCACTCCCTCATTAGAGATGGGCCCTGACACCTGTCCCTGTGAGGCAAGGGTTGGGGGGCTTGTGACCTGCTTATAACCAGCGGCAGAAATGGCGCGGTGTGACATCGGGGGCAACGCAGATGCCGTGTCGTGGCTGGGACACTGGCTTCTGGAGCCCTGATCCACCATGTAGGAAATTCAACTATCCTGAGGCAGCCATACTGTCAGGAAGCCTGGGTCTGCAGACAGGCCACCTACAGGTGATCCAGCCGAGATCCAGGGAATTTCCAGCACCAATGGTCATCCACACGAGGAAAGAGGCCTTCAGATGACACCAGCCCCCTGCCACTGAGCCAACCCCATCTTTGTAGTCTTCCCAATGAGACAGCACGGGGCAGAGACAGGCTGTCCCTGACGTGGCCTGCAAGGATGTCTGGAAGCATAATGGAACACCTTTTGCATACCCACGAGCTCTGGCGTGGGGAATGTCTGCTGCACAGCGGAACAAGGGGTCAACCAGGCCTTCAGCCACGTCCCACTTTGCTCCAGCTCTAGTTACTTTTCTCCCACCCCCACTTCGTTCTGGACGAGGCCATGGTGGGCAGAACCATGGGCCCCCAGAGATGCCCTGAAACCCAGAACCAGTGCCTTTGTCAGCTTGTGTCGAAGGAGGATTACAGAAGGACTGAGGACTGTTCAGCTGATACATAAATTCAGTGAGGCCACACGACACAAAAATCAATGTCCAGAAACCTGTTGCATGTCTATACACTAATAATGAAACAGCAGAAGGAGAAATCAAGAAAACAATTCCATTTACAACTGCACCAAATATAATAAAACACCTAGGAATAAACTATCCAAAGAGGTGAAAGACCTATACTCTGAAAACACTGAGGAAAGAAACTGAGGACGACACAAAGAAATGGGCAAATATCCCATGCTCATGGGTAAAATGTCTATACTACCCAAAGCAGTCTGCACATTTAGGGCAATCCTTGTCACATAGCGTCAGAATTTTTCACAGAACTGGAACAAACAATTGTAAAACTTGTACAGAACCAAAAAACACCCTGGATAGCTAAAGTATCCTTGAGAATGTAAACCAAAGCTAGAGGCATTACAATTCTGGACTTCAAGATATAGTACAAACCTGTAGTCATCAAAACAGTATGATACCAGCACAAAAATAGGCACAGAGATCAAAGGAACAGAACAGAAAACCCAGAGGCAAATCCAGAATTATGCAGCTAATTAATGCTGGGCACGGCAGGGAAGAATATCCAATGGGAAAGGACAGTCTCTTCAACAAATGGTGCTGGGAACATGGACAGCAAAACGCAAAAAATTAAACTGGACCACTCTCTCCCACCATACACAAAAGTCAGCTCAAAATGGATGAAAGACCTAAATGGGAGACCTGAAACCATAAAAATCCCAAGAGACAACACAAGCAGTAAACCTCCTTGACACGGACCACAGCTACTCATCCCTAGACACGTCACCAGCGGCAAGGGAAACAAAAGAAAAATGAAGTACTGGGACCTCATCAAAATAAGAAGCTTCTGCACAGTGAAGGAAAGAGTTACCAACAAAAAGGAAACCAACAGGACAAAAAGATATTTGCAAATGACACATCCGATAAAGGGTTAGTATCCAAAATGTGTTTCTGTATTTCTACACTCCAATACTCAAAAAACAACTAATACAATTAAAAATGGGCAGAAGTCATGAACACATATTTCTCCAAAGAAGACATCCAGATGGCCAACAGACACATGAAAAGATGTTCATCATTACTCGTCATCAGGGAAATGCAAATCAAAACCACAATGAGCTATCACATCACACCTGTCAGGATGGCTAAAAACAACAACAAAAGAAACAACAGGTGCTGACGAGGATGTGGAGAAAAAAAAAAAAAAACGTGTGCATTACAGGTGGGAATGCAAACTGGTGCAGCTACCCTGGAAAACCCTATGCAGGTTCTTCATAAAGTTAAAAACAGAACTACCCTATGCTCCAGCAATCACACTACTAAGTATTTATCTAGAGGAGACAAAAGCACTAGTTTAAAGGGCTACAATGCACATCTGTGTTTATATAGCGGCAGCATCTACAAGAGCCAAATTATAGAAATGGCCCAAGTGTCACCTGATTGATGAATGGATAAGGAAGACGTGGGATATATATACACTGCAATACTATTCAGCCACAAAAAGAGAATGAAATCTTGCCCTTTGCAACAACATGAAAGGAGCTAGAGAGTATTATGCTAAGTGAAGTAAGTTGATCCCAGAAAATCTAATAATGCCATATGATTTCACTCATAGGTGGAATTTAAGAAACAAAACAAACAAGGAGCTAAGAAAAAAAGAGACAGACAAGAATACCAGACTCTTAAGTATAGAGAATACTCTGACGGTCACCAGAGGGGGGGGGCATTTAGAGGAAGGGGATGAAGGAGGCCACTTGTCCTGACGAGCACCAGGTGATGCACGGAGGTGCCAAAGCACTGTACCCCACAACTGAACCTAATTTAACGCTGTATGTTAACCAACGGGAATTAAAATAAAACTTTCAGAAAGGTCATTAAGCTGATTGTGAGATGGGGAGATTTTCTGGGTACCTCACGAAATCCCAAGGATAAGGAGCCGAAGCGGAAAAGTAAGAACTCTAGAGATGGCAGCACAGGAGGGACTCTGACCAGTGCCATGGCCTTGAGGAAGGAGGAAGAGGCCACGAGCTGATGAGGGCAGGCATCTCTTGAAGCTGGAAAGGGCCAGGAAACGGATTGCCCCTAGAGCCTCTGGAAGGAACCAGCCCTCCCCACACTTGACTCAGGGCTCATGCCAGACTTCCCTCTAGAACAGTGAGATACTAAATTTGTGTTCGAAGCCACTGAGTTTGTGGAACTCTGTTATAGCAGCCATGGGAAATGAATAATGGTCCGATGCCTTAGAATTTCTGATGAACAATGAAACTTCTAACTCTAATGATGTCCGCAGGAGATGGGCCCTTCCCACCCCTCCTTCCCTGAGGCCTGGGCTCCGTCTCCTCCCCACCAGCCAGGATCCACCCCACCCCCAGCCTGTAGACCTTTGCGGCCCAGTCTGTCCACCAGACATCAAGGCCTGCCCCCACACTCGCTCTCAGTTCTGCCTCCCCAAAGCTTCCCGCCTTAGTGGGCAAGGGGTGGACCACCTGCTTGTCATGCCAGTACCACTCACCTGTCACCGACACTTGCAGGCTACCTGCCTGGCTCCTCCCATGGCTCGCTCCTGCTCCTCCACCCCTCCCAGTACCTTCCACGCCAACCACGTGAGTCTTCTGTATTTTCTCCCCAAGTTCTGAGAGCCCCTGTCCCAACCACTTCCCTCAGCTCTTCCTCTGACAAGTTGGGGGCAAAACATTCCGTCTCATGAAGAGAAATTGTCTGAATCCTGGCGGTACTTTGAATGTGGCTTCGACTTCCGTCCTGTTGCAAACTAGAGCCCACTCACAGAAAAATAAAGCAGAGCACCCAAGAACGTGCCAGAACAGCTTAGTTGGTCAAGAGACATCAGAGACCCAAACTGTACCAGGCACGCCCACCAGTAAGACACCTGTGAGAATCATGTACCCCAAAATGTGTACGTTGGACACATATGGGCTCCAGTCTCTGATTTCAAGTTTAAATGGGGGAGAAAAAGCTATTTCAGATGAATGGTCCATTTACTGCGAACTTGCTCTTAATTCAGTCTATAAAAATGTAAAGGGATGAAATAATTTACAAATACAGCTGCTTACACTCAGCAATAATTTACAGAAATGTACAGGATGAGGCCTCACAAGTGACTTGTTTCCCAATCTTCTTTCCATTTCCTCATGCCTTTTGAAAATAGACACTAAAGGTTAGTTTCCAAAAAAAAAAAAAAAAAAAAAAAAAACAAAACAAAACAAAAAAAAAACCAACACACACACACACACAAAAAAAACAAAGTGTAAATCCTCATCCGGACTGAATATTACCAAAGATCCCTGTAAGTACTTGTCTTATATTATTTAACATTTTAAGCACAGTTGCTGGGGTTAATTAGATTTCCGACTCTGAAAAATTTTAAGTGCCTCTGATGACTTACTTCCAACTGATAACTTTGTGTGAGAAACAGAAAAAAAATAACAAATAGACAGTGAATAAATACATTCTTCATATTCCTTCTTGTTAGTATAGAGAATATATTTCTGAAAAAAAATTTTTTTTTTAATTTTTTTTTCAACATTTTTTATTTATTTTTGGGACAGAGAGAGACAGAGCATGAACGGGGGAGGGGCAGAGAGAGAGGGAGACACAGAATCGGAAACAGGCTCCAGGCTCCGAGCCATCAGCCCAGAGCCTGACGCGGGGCTCGAACTCATGGACCGCGAGATCGTGACCTGGCTGAAGTCGGACGCTTAACCGACTGCGCCACCCAGGCGCCCCTGAAATTTAATTAAATATCAAGATGTCCATAAGATCTATAATAAACCACTTTGCAAGACCTCTAAATGTCAAGGAAAAGCACATTTTACATGCAACATCCCCCCCCCCCCCCACCTCCGGTAAATCTATGAAGATTCAAGCCTTTTTTTTTTTTTAAATCTGCAGAACCCACAAGTACATATTTTATCTCAGAAATGCTTTCCAAAGACTTGGGAGTAGCTTCTTTTTTGTAGTATGACAGAGTGGAAAGTATCTTAATTTATCACACAGGTTTTGGGCTGTTAGCTTTAGAGATATGCCAGAGGCTTTAAAATAATGCAAGAGCTGTGGACTTCAAGTTTAACGTGGCAGAGCTTGAGGAGAGGGCAATAAAGAATCTCTTGGCCATTTTTCCGCCGTCCCTGTGCAGACATGCTAGGTCCCTGGCGATACTCAAAGCATGCCGGAAAGAAGGTGGCACTTGGGAAGGAGAAAAATGTAAAACAGAACCAAAAATAAAGGCATTTGTCAGCCCCGATGGCTTTATCACCTTAATAAGTAATGATGTCTCTGTGCCAGCGGTCCCCACGTGTGGCCACATCTCCCCGGTGGCAGCAAGAGGTGAGGGGCGACAGGAACGCGACACAGAAGGCCACTGAACCACACGGGGAGGGAGTTTCACCTTTTTGGTGGTCTCTTATCCCCTCTTCCTACACGCAGGACAACGTCTCGTTTCACTGCCAACACGTCTCAGATGCTTGCTGATGTCCTTCACCACAAAAAGGGACATCCGGCCCGGAGTCCCTGGCAGGCCACCAATTCCGGGAAGCATTCTGCCATTTGGTCCACCTTGCCCTGTTCTCTTCAGAGCTCCTTCCCTTCAGGGCAAGTGCTGCTGATTTTCCAGGCAGTTGTGCTGTAAGGCTGTGGCCCAGGACCAGGTGCAGTGATTCACCTGCTCATTAACATTTGAGAAGCACCCGTCTAAAGGAGGAGCCGGCACATTTTCCACCAAATGCCTGGGAGTCAACACTCAGCCTCTGCGGGCCATCTGGCTTCTGTCCCAGCTGCTCAGCTCTGCCCCTGTGGTCTGAAAACAGCCACGGACAGTACGTACATAGCTGAGCTCCTACAAAAGTTTATTTCTAAGAAGAGACAATGGGCCAGCTTTGTTCTGCAGGCTCTAGTTTGCTGACCTCTGGTCTGAAGTTGTCTCTGCAAAATCAATGTATTTTGTTTTTTTTTGGTTTTTTTAATGTGTATTTTGTAAAAGAAAGTGTGAAGCACATAGTATCCCAGGAATACTCTGCTGTCCAGTGGTGTGCTGGTAAATGTTTAACAACTGGTGGTCCAGACGTTAAAAAAGCCCCACTTGTAGCAACTACAGATTCCCTGGGGATAAATATTCCCACCATAGCCAATTTCCAGCTATGCACATATATCACTGAACACTAATCTATTAGGGCTCTCCAGATAAGCACACCGGTATTTATACATAAAATGTATTTATCCCATTATACCTTTAGACTTATCCTATTATTTATCCTACTTAAGAGATTTAGGAGAAATTGGCTCATGTGGTTATGGAGGCTGAGAATCCCCACAACCTGCCACCTGCAAGCCGGTGACCCAGGCAAGCCCATGGGGTAGTTCCAATCTGAGCCTGAAGGTCCGAGAACCAGGAGATCCAAAGTTGTATCTTCCAGTCCAAGGGGAGAAGAGCCAAAGTCTCCCCAGCTCAGTCAGGCAAAGAGAGAAGTCTACCCTCCACCTTTTTGGCCTACCCAGACCCTCCAAAAACTGTGCAATGCCCATCCAAATTGAGGTGGCCACCTGCTACATTCAGTCTAAGGATCCACATGCTAATCTCTTCTGGAAACACTCTCCCAGACACACCTGGAAGTATGTGCCAGTTATCCGGGACCCTGAGGCCCAGTCAGGTGGATATAAATGCACCATCACGGCAGAATCAGGAAGGGACGTGCACAATCAGCTCTCTCGAGCAGTGCAAAAACCTTGAAGGTGCATCTACTGGGTGGGGTGGGGTATGTCCAGCACATCTCGTCACCTGGAGCCTCAGAATTGACCTCATTTGGAAACAGGGTCTTTGCAGATGTAACCAGGTGACGATGAGGTCATAGTGATCTGAGTTGGGGACTAATCCAAAGCCTGGTGTCCTTCTGAGAAGGGTAAAGTTTGGACACCAAGGCACACAGAAGGAAGATGTGAGGATGGTGAGGGTTGTCTGCCCAGTAAGCGGTAACTGCATACTCATATGGCAGGACTCAGGGGTGTGTGGATATGGCGGAGTCTGGGAAACATGGTGCCAGGTCACATGGGCAGTCAGTGTCACGATGGGCATTTGAGCTCAGACGTGCCCTTCATGAGAGCCCACATTCTTACCTCTTTGACTATGTGGCTTCTCAGAGGGGAATGCAAAGGGTGATGTTATTAATCCAGCCTTGCAGGTGCACCACACGTGAAGGCTCGTGAGTCCTCTCTTGGTCAGTCCGGGATATCAGGGCAAGTCCAATGGCACAGATGAGCCCAACGCTGCAGTGCCCACTGACCTCACCTCCAAGTTCAGGGGAACCTCCGGATTTCCCACATCGAGCTTCCATCCAGAACTTCCATGTCTCAGCTGCTGGACAACAGCAGACCCGAAGCTGAGCAGAGCCACCACTGAAACTGTGTCTGCTCTGGCAGGAACTGCCCCAGGAGTTGTGCCTCCCACCAACTCCCCTCCTTGGACTTCATTTTAAAAATTCTCTGTGAATCTATTTAAAACAACAACAACAACAACAACAAGACACAGATATGCCTCTTCCTTTTCTCTCTTCCTCCCCCATCTATTCCAGGAGGTTTGGCCTTGGTGGTTGTTACTCTATTTGGAAGGCAAGAGGAGGTTAATTAGCTTTTGTGACCTGAGAACTCTCAGGGAAGATGTCAACTGATTCACTAATAGCTCCCCAAAGCTGGATGCATGTGGTTGGAGGGGCAAGGTCCAGGAAGCACGATGCTCGGCCGGTTCGGTTGTGAACCCCACCCGGCAGGGCAGGGCAGGGGCTTGCAGGATGGTGTTCCCCTGAGCAGTCCAGGTAGAGATTCATCCCTCGCATGGGTCCTGTGCCCTGGCGGCCCCCAGTCCTCCAAGTCATGATGGATTCTGGGGCCGAATGTCACACTCCATCATAGAAACCATCCCTCAAACCCACACATGTCACATTTGGGGTCCCGAGCATCTAAAACCATGGTGCACGGTAAACCAAGGCAGAAGACAAGTGATGTGCCAGCCACAGCCTTCTAGGTTACTGCACCTGCAGACCACCGTGTGAGAACGGGTCACTCCAGCATCACCTGGGAGCTCGCTGGGATTGCAAAATCCCTGGCCCACTCCAGACCCACTGAGTGGGAGTCTCTGGGCATGGGGGCCCCATAGTGTGCATCTCCACACACTCTCTGTGTCATGTGGACCAAGTCTGAGTTGTGCAGCTCAGACCCAAGCCCCTTCTGGCCATCTGAAACCAGCACAGAAATCACCATCTGCCCCAGACAATCTGTCAATGAAGATGCAAGCCGGTGACTGTAATGGAAAGCAAGGTCTCCATTAGATTATTTTTTGTGAATTGAGATTTCTTGGCAATTTCCTTCAGCATATCCTGAAACCACCGAGCAGGTGGAGGTCTCCTTCCTGACCCCTGGCAGCACATTTTCCTTGACCGGCCTTCTGTCTAGAATATTGCGGTTGCCGTAATTACAAACATACTGTGGCAGTCACACGTGTGTCCTGTGTCATTTCTGCATGCGTGGCACAGAGCTCTTTCTCCCCCAGTGCCTGCCAAGTGCTGCGTAATCACCTGGCCACCATGACCCCCTTAGAGGACTCCTCCCTCTGGCCCATGAAAGCATCCTGAGCCCCTGCTAGTTTCCTGCAGAGAATTCTTCTCACCATACATTCTTGTCTTCACCAGGGCTGTGAGAGCCACGTTCTATTCATAATGACACAGAGGCCCCCAAACACAGACTCTGGGATGGCCCCTGTGGCCACTTGCCATGGATGTCACAGAGTCAGCAGCAACAGCAAGTGAGGCGATGGCCTGTTTCAGTTGAAAGTCCAGCTGAGTCCATGTTTTCTCCACATGTGATGAGAAGTAATCCCTTACATGCAGTGTTTTGAGTGGAGATGCTGTCAGAGTCTAGACTTGAAGAGTCACAAGAGGAAGGGGGTCTGATTCAGATCAGTTTGTTGGGGGCAGGACAGCCCATGGATGTAGGAGCTTCCTGGGTGAGGGGCTGGGGCGGAACTGCAGATGAACAGGACAGAGGCAGTTTGGCCCTGGAGCCCCTCACTTCTGGGACCACGGGGAGAGGCCCAGTAATGTGTTTATGCTCACATGCTCTGCAAAACCTGCAAGGGGGAGACACTTCAACTTCAGTCGGTTCAGACCACGGTCTCATGCTCCGACTCCCCTCTGTCACGTCTCCCTCACACCAGATGGTGTTAACGGGACTTGGCACGCCTGGACACGCTTATTAGGGTTTAGTGGCAGCTTCATACAAATTCACCTCCACGAAGAGCTCCATGATGCCAGCCAGCCCGGAGCGGCAAGGCCAAGCCTCCCACATCCTCGCTCATGGGGTCCAGGGCCAGATGCCGCTTCACGACACAGGCGTTCAGAACCACGAGTACACCGCAGAAGAGAAACAAGGCTTGGGACGTGTGGAGCCAGGAGCCAGGGGGCAGGAAATCCTGACCACAGGAAAGTCACTGTGAGGACAGGACCCAGTTCTCATCAGCTGTCAGTAGCAACTAGTCAAAATGAGCATTGTCTCCTGCAAGGGGTAGTGCATAACGCATAGATACGAGCATCGGCACACCATTTATTTTTTTGATGGGCTGAAATGGAATTCATCAGAATTCTTGTGTCCGTAGGGCAAAAACTTGTCTGATGTGACAGTGAGTGTGTCCGTGAGTCGATCTGCATGTTGTGTGCAGTCCACTCTCCATAATAATACTAATGACAACACTTTTGGGCTGCCTGGGTGGCTCTGTCAGTTAAGTATCTGATTCTTGGTTTCAGCTCAGGTCATGAAGTCACAGTTCATGGGATCGGGCCCCCTGCTTGGAATTGTCTGTCTCCTCTCTCTCTGCCCCTCCCCCACTCATACTTACTCCCTTTCTCAACACAAATAAATAAACTAAAAAACAAAACAGAACGCTTTCACCCAACCACACTACAAGGCACATGGAATTGGCTTTCTATTCTCTCTGTTGAAACAATACCACACAATCTTTGTCACATGAGGAGGCAACAAGTGTGCAAGAGAAAAATGTAGGAGGAAAATCCATTACATAATCAGGCAACCAAGTAACTTACAAATTCAATAGTTTTCTAGAATTTCTGATTTTTTTAAACACATCAGCTTTTTAGAATTTAAATCAACCCCTTTCCTAACCCTTTTTGAAGGTCATTTTTTATTGTTTGTTTAATGTTTATTGGGCGGGGTGGGCAAAGAGAGAGGGAAAGAGAGAGAATCTCAAGCAGTCTCCATGCTCTCAGTGCAGAGCCTGCTGTGGGCTCGATCCCATAAACGGTGAGATCGTGACCTGAGCTGAAACCAAGAGTCAGACTCTTAACTGACCGAGCCACCCAGATGCCCACATATTGTTTTTTATCTTTAATTTTGAGCCCGGGGAACCTGTATCTGAAAGGACTGACTTGTCCATGCATTTGCTCAGTAGGGAGCACTGGTTCCACTGCAGGTGCCATGAGGCACAGCAGCCAAAAAGAGCAGCAGGCCTTCCTCTCTCAGAGAGTGTGTTCCCACGGAGGGCTCAGATACTCAACGTGGAGACAGATAAATATAGGACTGTGGGGGGGGGAGCAAATTGTAAATATAGGACTGCGGGGGGGGGAGCAAATTGAACTGGCCAGGGTGACCATCACGGAGCCCAGTGAGGGCGTGATGTTTAAGCAGAGACAAGAATGGGGAGGGACCAACAGGCAAAGCTGGGGAAGAGCAGTCCAGGCAGTGGAGTCATATGTGCAAGTGTCCTGAGGTTACAGGGCGGGAGGGAGTTTTCATGTTCTGGGAAGAGGAAGAAGGCCAGCAGGGTTGCAAGGACAGCAGGGAAGGGTGGGTGCTGGGGAGAGATGGGCAACGTCTGCCATGTGTTAGCTCTCTGTGTGCACAGCCACCATCACATACACATGTGACCTTGAGTGGGACTGATACAGACCCACGTGTTCTCCCTCCGGCAAGTTTCCGAACTCGCCCTCAGCCCGTTCTGGTTACATGCAAAAGCCTTCTCGACCAGGCACCCCAGAATTCATGTGCAAGCGTGGCTCTGAGTGACAAGCCTTCCCAACGTGGGCGGAGAGCCTTTCAATTGAGGATCTTTCATGTGACGCGTCAGCCTGCTGGGTCGACCTAAGGGCAGCCAGGCAGAGACACGGCACCATCTGGACACCTTCTCCAGACGCCAAAGCTGAATGGATCCTTTCACAACCTGGAGACCACGACCCTTCCCCTAACACCACCAGCCAATTGAAACCCCGATTTCCCTCCTCCAGAGACTTAACGCAGAACCAGTCCCTGGGTGCACGCTCAGGAGTCTGTATTCTGGTTCCTCTTTGGAAATGGTGACTCCAGCTCTGTGCTGCTCTCAGAGGGCTGTTCTTACTGGAAGGGAGGCGGTCCGGAGGGACCAAGAGAAGGTGATGTGCGCAAGATCCCTGTTTCCCAGCAGCCTGCAGTGGAAGCAGGAACACCGACGTGGACGCCCAGGGAGCCTGACACATGGCACCTGTAGATTCCACTCCAGGCACCAGGAGAGACTCTCCCCGTGACCAGGACACAAGCTGGGGAGGAGCCCTTTGGAGGACAGCTGGGTCCTTCCCTACAAGGTGGTTGTGAGTACAGTGGCTGCCACAAAAGAAAACATGGGGAGGACCACCCATCCCAGCTGCAGTGAGCGGCCACATCTGCCCTCCGTGGGACGCCGTAGGCACATCAGCGGATACGGCTCCAGGGTCCCTGGTCTTCATGGCCTTGTCCCCACAGGCCTAGAAACCCCAGAAGGTGGGAGCCACGTGCTGTTTGGTTCTGCGTGGTTTCAAGCAGCCCCAGCACGTGGCAGGAGCCCAGAACAGCTGAGGGAATGCAGCGAGTCAGGACCTGGCTCAAAGACACAGAGATGCCGTGGGTGAAAGGTAAAGCCGCAGCGCCTATATAACCTGGAGCATCTGCTGACCTGAGCTCACCTGACAGCTGTCTCCATGAGCACATAAACACACCTCTGGGCCACCGCTGCTGCCCTGTATCTCTGAGCACACACTAAGGCATCAACACAGATGTCGAATGACCGTGCCGACCGCCAGTCTTATCTGGGCAGACGTCCATGAGAAATCCAACATTTGGAGTGAGAAACTCCGATCATCCAAGTGGGAAGCCCAATGGACAGACAAGGCAACATGGGCAGGCGTGGGCAGGCGTGGCCCTACGAGACACTGTGCCATGGCACTGGGGTTGGCTGCCACCCGCAAGTGTCCACATGCAGCCAGAGTGCCCTCCACCTCTCTGTGTGGTGTCCTGCCTTGTGTCGGGGTGGCCACTACATCAGAACTGACCAGGAACAAAGCGTGGATATTCCCGTAAGCAAAGCCGCTGCCTGGTCTGTGGGTTGGGATAGACTTTGCGGATAGAAAAGCGGAAGATCGTACGTGAGGATCAGCGTGTTTGTTACAGAGGAGGCACAGGAACAGGCGAGACCCCCAGTGCCAGCCCCACGCCTGCCAGATGGGCCTTCTTCCAGTCCGTGCCTCTTTTACTGGGTTCCCAACCCTGGGCCTAGCACTGTGCTTGGCAATGGGGGGCCTGCGGGCCTCTTTCAGCGTGGTGGTTAGTTCTGGTGAGGACAACCAACCAGAGTGACCAGCCAGAGCAGGTGTGTGAAGAGGCCACACTCGTGATCAGTGCCACACGGGACAGCACATAGGATGCCACATGGGATGCCACACAGGACAGAGTAACAGAATCAAAGGGAAGGCCAAATTAGGGGTGGGGTGGGGGGCAGGAGGGCCTCTCAGGGTGATAAAACCAAGCTGAGACCAGAGAGAAGGTGCAGCTGGGCGAATAGAATGGGACCTTCTATAAGCAGGCGCAGCATGACCAAAGGCCCCGTGGTGTGTGTGTTGCGGGGATACACCTGGTCTGCAAGGGACCTGGAGGGCAGCCAGTGTGGCCGCAGCATGGGGTGGGGGATGATCTAAGGCCGGACACCACAGTGGGGGGGTCATTGTGACTGAGGGCCTATGGGCGGGACACAGATATTCCATTTGGCGAGGGCCCAGCTTTGACAGGAGTCCTGGGGAGTAAAAGGGGAAGGCACGTGCGATGCTTTTCACGCTGTCCGCAAAACTCACGTTTGCAAGGGTCCTGCGGATTGTGTATCCGAGCCTGGCTGGCTGTGTGCTGTGTTGGCCATGGCCTCCTCAGCGGTCCTCAGGCAGGGCTCTGTTTTTCCTGAGCTGCTGCCCATCAACATGAACTCCCCTCTCCGGCTTGCTCCACCTCATCTGTTCCCACTTTCCCCAAGTCACCGGAGCTGGGGCTGGAAACGGAGGACAGGAGAGAGAACCACCTGGTGTGGGAGAAAGTTCCAGAACTGCCTGTGGATTAGTTTCCCCTTTCCAGGTTTTGTACCTTAGAAATTCGTCATTCCCTTCTTCCCCTTTCGGGTGACAGACAGTTCTCTCATGTGCTGCTCAGAAGAAAATTCAGAATTCTGTGTATTCTAATGCGGGTCAAAATGTCTGTGTCTAGCATTTGAAAATAGCTCTGGGCGTTAAATGGTGGCAGCCAGAAAGCTTCCGGAACCGGTGTCTCATCCTCTCCTGGTCTGCCAGCCACTGCATCATTCTGTCTGTCTGCATCTGCATGAACAGCAGGCTCCTTCTTCAGCAGCTTGTGGGGCGGGGCCCTTGGGGTAGTTTGGGATGCAGGGGGTGGGTGCGCGGGGGCTCTCACTGGGTCACGTGCACGCTGCATGTCCGTGTGCTAAGCACCACGCTGGGCACCAAGTTGACAGCAGGGAAGGGGCCTGGCCAGGCCCTGTGCTCTAGAAGCTCAGTCTGATGGGAACACACTTTAGGGAAGGTCGCTCACAGTCCCCCTGGTGAGGGGCTCCTGTCCCAGCCTCACTCAGGGAAGCCGCGAAAGATCTGGACTGAAAGTGGCTCAAAGACCAGTGTGAGTGAACAGCAACAAGGGAGGGGAGGCAGGGAGGTGGAGAGGCCGCTGGTACTAAGTCTGAGGTCGGAAATCCTGGGGCCCAGAGTGATGCAGCATCCGTGGGCGAGCGCCTGGGTCAGATGTGGGGAGGAGGGCAGCAAGCCAGTGGTGGGATCTCAGAGACATGAAGGCCCGGTCGGGTGGACAAAGCTGGGGTACGGAGGGGAGACCCGGGGAGCACCAGTCACGAGATCAAGGTCCACACCCACCTCCTCGGTACACCTTGCACAGGTGGGCAGGTGAGCAGCTGGACAGATGAGTCTGAAGTCCTGTACCAAACACAAGGCTCAAAATGATATGGCCCAGCCCCCCACTGCAGCTTCTTTTAATTGCTATTTCTGCTTCCTCTGTGACTCCCAGCTATGAGGACTGGCTTCTGGTCAGTTGAATTCTAAACTCCCGCCTGCCCCAGGACCTTTGTCATGTCTTTCCCTCTGCCCAAAACAATGGTTCTTTCTCTCCCTCTGAGCAGTCATCACTGCCTCCAGGAAGGCTTCTCTGCCCTCTCCCTCTCAAGACTAACTCAAATCCTCCTATCATTCACTCTTGCAGCCTTCAAACTTTACGTGAAATTATATTCGTAAAACCCATTACCTGCCTCCTCTATTAAATTCCATCTCTCTGAAGAGAGACAAGTGTCACATCTAGTTTTGCTCAACATGCAATCTACAGCACAGGAGTGAAATCAGCACTATTTAGCAGGCACATGTGTCGACCAGTGATGCTCTGACAAACCAGCCCACGGGGGTGAGTGAGGTACCCACCCTGTAGTGGGTGTGTTTCCTCTGGATCCTGGTGGGTGGAGGGGAGAGGCAAAACTGCCTTCAATCACCAGAAAAAGTCACCACAGCCCCCTTCTCTGGCATCCAGGCCTCCGTTGATCTCTTCCCATCCCCTGGACTAGGACCATTTCACTGAATTTGGAAAAACTAAGTCACACAGTTTGGCAGTTTCTCCGTAAACCAAGAGGAGATGAAAAATTTGGACTGAACATGTCTTGTAAACAGCTTTCAGTGTGAAAACCCAACATCAAAATGCAGAGACTACCGGCTCCCCCCATCTCCTCGGGCACGGGCTTCCTCGTCACATTTGGGGAACTTTTCCACCGGTGCCAGGGGCTGGGACACTCGAACCACAGCCACCGCAGAGCACCTCTGTCCCTACACGGCTGACATCTTTATTCCACCCGTTCTTGTCCAACCACCCAGGGGGCAGCCCCGAGAAAGGGCTCTTCAGCCAGTATCCACCCCTGCTCCAAAGGGAACTTCCAGGATTTGGACTGAACATCGGGAACCAGACTACCTGGTCCGGGTCTGCTGTAAGCCTGGAGTCACCTGTGTCTCCAAAGTTCAAGCCAAAGGAGTTCTGCTGCACTGCCAAGGCCTGCCAAGCGTTTGTACCGGAGCCCGGCCTGGTGTGCAAACCTGCCTGGTGTGTCTGGGCATCGCGATGTGCCAGTGACAGGAAGAGCCATGGAAATACCCAGAACTAGGAACAGTTGAATGCAGGATGCTCCAGCCAGGGACTGCCCGGCCACTTCTGAGAATCATGCCCCCAGAGGGCAAAAAGGGGAGGCACAGGGGCTTAGAGACACGGCCCAGCCCCCTGGCCCACTCTCTGCCCTCCCGCCCTCCACTCAGCTCAGGAGGGCCTCCACCAGGATTGCTTGCACTGGGAGCTCGTGGGACAAGAGTGGACAACAATGGGTCTAATCCAGAATGCCCTCGATGGCCGAGACACATTCATTACCCCAAAGAAATTGGGGGTGCCACTGTCCAGACTGTCCAGAGAAGAGGACTCAGTGCGGAAAGGGTAAGAAAGAAATATCCACCATGAAAATCAAGTCAAAGTTCTCTCACAACACGGGTTTCCCAGCAATTCTCAATAGGATCTTGACACAGGGCTATAAAATAATATCCAGGCAACAATTTTACACCTTCCGTATTTCTCCTATTTCAGATCTAATTGATGTTTCAGAAAAGACAAGGCTCTTTTAAGGGGTGGTGTCGGACAGGCGCTTTCCCAGGACAAACAGAAGAAACTCCACCAGGATCTAGGCACAGGGACACATCCCTGGGCAGGAAGGGACCTCAGATGCTGCACAGACAGCAGTCACACTTGGCAGCATAAAAAATGAGAAATTTTACATAGCAAATGCCTTTGCAAACACATAAACAGGTAAATGAAAGCCTTGTGGGTTTTATTTTGTTTTAATTTTTTAATACTTATTTATTTATTTTTGAGAGAGAGAGACAGAGTGTGAGCAGGGGAGGGGCAGAGAGAGGTGGAGACACAGAATGTGAAGCAGGCTCCAGGCTCTGAGCTGACAGCACAGAGCACAACGCGGGGCTCAAACCCACCAGCTGTGAGATCACGCATGGCCTGAGCCCCCCAGGTGCCCCTAAATGAAGTCTTTGTAAAAAAAATAAATACAGATCTTCCTGGACTCATGATGAGGTTGTATCCCTATCAACCCATCCTTCGTTGAAAACATCATTAAGTCTAAAATGCATGCATACGCCTGACCTCCCACACCTCAGAGCTCAGTCCAGCCTGCCTTCCATATGCAAGAACAGTCGTGTGAGCCCACGGCTGGGCAGGACCGTTCATCCTAAATCCTATTGGATCAAGGAGTGCTGACTGCCTCGTGGAATGTACCAAATACTGTCCTGAAGTGGGAGCCAGAGGGACGCCTGGGTGCAGAGTGGCCACCAGCTTATGGGTTGGTGACACTTGTGGTCATGTGGCTAACGGGAGCCCGCGCTGCCCCACATCATAGGAGATGATCGGACCACACATCACTAACCCAGGAAGAGGTCCAAACCCACAATCCCAAAGACGCTTTCCACTGAGTGCATGTTGCCTTCACGCCACAGAAAAGATGAAAAACGGTTAGGTCAAACCATCGGCAGTCTGGAGCCATCCGCATTTGCAGCAGATAAGAAGCAATGGGTGAACAGCTCCAACACGCACAGACCTCTGACAGAAAGGACAAGAAGAAACAACCCAGCCATTTGTCAATGAACAAAAGGATGTGCACAGTCAGTAAATCTCAAGAGCATCGCCAACCGACCGGCAAACGTGAAAACAATTCTCAAACTCACTCGTCTTCAGGAAACATTCATTAAATCCACAGGAGTCGTCACTGTATCCTCATCACACAATGATTTAGTGGAGTAGCCATACCCAGAGCCAATGGAGACCCAGGTGGAAAGATCACCAAGGGCTCCGCGTGGCTGGGGGCAGGTGCGCCCCGGTCCCTGCAAGACCCCTGCGGCTATTGGCTCCACAAGATGAACGTGACAGTGGAAGCCGCCCTTCTCACCGCCCCGCCAGCAACGCTGACCGCTCATCTCTTCACCTTTCATTTAGGAGAGCCTTCTTCGGCATATGTTGGGCGTTCGCGCAAACCTGTCGAATGACACACATGGCATGTCACAGGCTACAAGCTGCTCGGTGACACCGAGGAAGGTTCCAGAAGAAAGTCATCCCCGCTCGCCGCTGATGCCACCACGCTCCCCATCTTGTAAGCAGTCGCGCAGGAGCACTGGATGGTTGCTCAGGGCCACCCCCCAACTTAAGGAACCTGGGAGTCTAGCCAAAGACGGGCCCCCCAAGGTCCTCCCAGGAACTCTCACCTCCTCGCCACCTCTGCCAGCAGGACACAAGGAGATGAAAGATGTGTCGTCGTCGAGGCACCTGGAGGTCTCAGTTGGTTGAGCGTCTGCCTCTTGGCTTCGGCTCCGGTCATGATCCCAGGGTCGTGTGATCCAGCCCCGTTATCGGGCTCCATGAGCCTGCTTAAGATTCTCGCCTTCTGTCTGCCCTCTTCCCCACTCGAGCTCTCTAAAAATAAAAAGTGAAATTAAAATTTTTTTAAAAAGATGATGTGTAGCAGGCTCTCTTTCTCTCCACTGGCTGTTCCTCATCCACTTGGAATACGGTGATTTCAATCCCCGAGCTTCTAGCCCTGCTTTGTCCTCACAACCTTCGGCTTCTCCTCATCTTCAAATTTCTCAAAGACACAGCACCAGCTTACTGTCTGAGTTCTTTCTGTTCATGCGTCCACCACTCTTCGTGACCCGGGTTCCTCTCTCTGTAAACTCAGCGAGGCTCCCTGGACTACTGCCAGAAAGTCCTTGTGGGCCTCAGCCAATGCTATCCCTGGTTGGTTTCTTTGACCTTCAAAGCATCTGATCTAATAGGAAGGGTTCTTTATCACACATCACACCTGGAGCTTGGTGGGTGCCAGACCCGTGTCTGTGGGCCAGATAAACAACTGAACAGAGCAGTAAGTATGTGGATGGGAAGGAGTCGGGAAGTCTCCCAAGAAGACCCTAGCTGTATTTCCTTGATGTAAGGCAGAACAGAGGGGAATATGTGGCGTCTCACTTTTTTAAAATTGACGTTAAAAAAAATATCTTTACAATCCTTCCCATGGCTCCACCAAAAGGGAGGAATGGGGAGAACTGTGAGCTCAGGTTTACAGAAATTAAAAGTGTCCCTGTTACACACCACTGCAGATTTCACAACTAGGCTTGAGCACATTTGCTCTGGCTACCAATTCCCAGAAGAAAAGCTGCTCCAGGAGAAGCCAGAAAGACCGAGTGGATGGCGAGGTCCCTGAGGCCCGACTGGACCCATGCACGCCTCCCCTCCAGACACCGTAAGCTGGCCGTGTGATCTAGCCTGCAGAAGACTTCCATGCGGGACGTGGCCACATGTCAGCCATGCAAGAAACATGTGTCCTGGACTCACAAGGTACCTGGCACTGGGAACCAGACAATGAGCTCTCCCGCCCAGACCCCAATGGGCAGAACCACACGACGTATGAAAGAATGAAGTACAACGTACAATTGGATGGTGGCAGCAGCCAGAAGAATGAGTCAGCAGGGAAGGGGGTGGGCTGGACATATGCAGTGTTAGACCAGGTGCCCAGACCTGAAGGGGCAAAGGAAGAGGGCAGATGGGAGGCCCCAGCCCCTCCCGTGACAGGCCTGAGGACTCGGCTTGCAACCACAGGTTCAGAGATGTTGTACCTGGTGTGCCGGTGGCACCTGGGCTTTGGGCCACACAGGTGTAATCACCCCCTCTCCTCCCGCGTCACGCTGCCTTGATGGCCAGGGCATCTCTGTGCACCTCTCCAGTGTCCATGGGAACTGTTGCCTCGCCTAAAGCTCAGACAGTGTCTGGGACCTGTCAACCTGCCAGGTGATTGTCAACTCCTTCCTCCGGGTGACCGACCCTGCCACTCTGTGTTCCACAGAGGGCAGACCGACCACAAGGGATCGTGACACAGACCATTGGACTCTGGTCTCTATTGCTTCCAGAACCTTCTCAGACAAGAGAGCCAGGCCCCCTGGGTCATGTCCATGTAGACACTTTACTCCCCATGGCTCAGTTCTGCACACGGGGCTTAGATGCAGTGGGTCCCATTTCTATCTTCCCATACACATAACCCCAAAAAGGGGAGGAAAGAGGCCTCAAGTGCCCCGGTCCTGACCTCCCTGTACCATGCATACTTTTCTCAAATATAGAAATACCCAGCCGTCACAGCCACAGAATGGAAGGTAAGCTTCCAGAGGGGACGCAGGGGAGGAGAGAGCCACGGGTGGGAAGTGTGGGTGCAGACAGCCCGCACTCCATGTCTACCTCCGCTCTTAGACAAGGTGCCCGGTGGCCTAATAGAAGCAGAAACCAGGGCCGTGTAGCCATCCCGAGTGGTGGAGCGCCTGGCACGCTATCAACAGTTGTCGAATGGAAGGAGGGAGGACGCAGAACAAGGAGCTGGAGGAGTGTCAATCTTCCTGCTGACAACAGCCGACCCAGAAAACCAGGACAGACGCTCGCGGGTCTGCCAATATGTTAGTCAGATGCATAACTCAGACATAACTTATCCTCTGGTCGTGAAAGCTGGGGGACCACTCCTTCCATGTCTGTGCATAATAAGTCCTGCCAGATGCTAACAGGTGAGGGACTTCCAGCACCCACTTTCCTGGAGACAGCAGGTCACTTCCCTAGGTCACTGGTAAGAAAGTCCTCCCACCACCTGGGCACGCATGCCGTACCCTCTCATATATCCTTTGCTGCTGAGAAACATAAAAGGAACCCCGGGGCTGTGGAGAGCCTCTCTGAGAAACCAACTTCTAGTGTGAGTCCGATCTTTCCAGGTGTCGAGCATTAATGCGGCAGGCTGAGATGTTGTGAACCTGATCCTCTGAACCTGAGCATTAATGTTGAGCATTAATGGGGAGCTCTGCTCTGGGGGAAAGGTCACCCCGCATCACTTCCTGATTGCCCCCAAGACACATGACAGAGAAGAGCGCTTAGGAAGGTTAGGGCCCTTCCCAGAGGATCCAACCCAACCCAGCTGCGGATGGTCCACTCACACAGAAGCCTTCTGCACTTTGGGTCAGAGAGTCAACCCAAAGGTGAGGTAGATGACCAGCCTGGCCCCAGAGGTGGGCTGCCTTGAGCCCTCCAGGACCGACACATGCCTTGGGGGCAGCCCTCCCTGCCAGTCTGATGCCTGGGGGGGGGGGGAGCCTTGATATGGAAACGCCCCCTCTCCCAGACGGGAGGAATGCGATGTTTGTGAGCATGAGACCTGAGGGCCAGGACGCTGGGTTCAGGTCCTGGCTCCACTGCCTTGCCAAGCCTCAATTTCCCCTCTTTAAACTGGCAATAGTAACATCTGCTCCAGAATATAACTAAATCCGAGAATAAGGAAGAGTGTGAACCCACCACTGTCCTACTGGTATCTACCGAGTGGACACATGCAGCAGAGGCTGTTCAGCTCTTCCGATAAAGAGGAAAGCCTCAGTTCCATGGTGCTCTAGCCTTGACACCTCACGTACACTCATGTATCTTTTCAATAAAGAAAATAGATCTGGGGCTCTGACCCTTTGTTAATTGATGATCTCTAGCCAAAACGTATTCGCTTTTTATTGTATTCATCCCATTATCCCCCGTTAATATAAATGATACTAGTTTTCCATGAATGGTACTGATTCCCTTTAAAATAAATTCACTTCAGTTTAATAAGTTACCTTAAGGAAACATAAGTGTGTATTACCACGTGAAAGAAGCCAATCTGACTCCAATCTATGATGTTCTGGAAAAGGCGACACTAGAGAGACAGTAAACAGATCGGTGGTTTCCAGGGATTTGCGAGGCGGATGACCAGGGGGGAGCACGGAAGACTTTCAGGACCGAGAAACCACAGTGTGTGGCGCTATGTTGGCGGGCCGTGCCACCGCACATCAGTCCAGACCCACAGAATGCACACAACGCCAAGAGTGAACCCTCAGGTGAAAGATGGACTTTGGGTGATAAAGACTCGTCCACGTGGTTCATGGACTGTAACAAATCCCGTGGGCACGGTGACGACGAGGGAGTCCGCGTCAGTGCAGGGCGGACGGCATATGGAAACGTTTTTGGACCTTCCTCTTGCTCTCGATTTTGCTGTGGACCTAAAACTGCTCTAAAAAATAAAGTCCATTTTTTAAAAAGGCAACTAAGAGGAGACAATGAGTAAATAATAAAAAAGGAAATATTTGAAAGTGGAAAACCGTGAAGATGGGCCGTGGTGGCAGGAGACGTGGCCAAACCAAACCACGGAGTAAGGAAGTAAATGACTGAGGTTGGTAAAACACTGCCATCGGCACCTGGCACGTGTGACCCAGTGCTGCCCATACACGCGTGAAGGGTGGGAGGGCAGGAGAGAAGGACCTTGAACCACCACCAGGGCACCGCACCGGGTGGAGGCAACCTCCTGCAGGGCCTCCCGACACTGTACAAATGCACAAAGCCCCCTGACGGACCCCTAGAAGGTTCTGGGTGCAGCATGGCTGGAGGCTGGGTGGGGATGGCAGCACAGTCACCCCTGGCTGCTGGGCCATATCCATTTTCCTAAGGGCAGCAGGTCAAGGAGGTGCTGGTTTCTACTCGGCAACCATCCAACCTCCAGGAACCTGTCTGGGGTGTTAAGAGGCAATTTGGTGGTGGCCTCAGAAGCAACACCAGGGACTTTCTCCTTCTGGATGACAGCTAAGGGAGGGGCTTCGTATGGGCACAATGTCCAGGCGTGGCCTCTCAGCCTGAGCTCTGGAGCCTTCCAGGCCACGGTGGTTGGCACTGGCTGGGCAGGCAGCCGTGCGATGCTCGAGGAGATGTCCCCCCGTGTAAGCATCTAGGATCCCAGCCTTGACACTCCTCCCACCTCAACCAGCAGAGGGGCTCAGTCTGGTCCTTGAATCCTCAGGGGCGTAGCCTCACCCCCAGCCTTGGGCATGATGGGCAGACGCAAAGACTGCACTCTTGCACGATGCATCTGTTCAGGGCAAGGAGCGCTGGGTGACTGACGACACCTGACCTGTCCTTCCTCTGCCCCTCCGGAGCTCCCTGCGTACATTCTCTTAGCCTTCCCAGATCTGTCCTCCAGGCAAACCCATGCCCATAAAACCCCCAGGGGCCTTGTTCTCAACCACACGCTTGTCCAGTTAAATGGCACCATCTGTGTTCTTCCGCCAGCCCTGTGGGTGGGTGGAGGAGACCATGGGAGCCACTGGACCTCCCCTCGCAATCCCTGTCCTGCCCCCTGCACTTCCCTAAGAAACAATAAGGCCCATCTCACCAATTCAAGGGTGAAACTGTTCTCACACCGAAAAGACACGGATAGACACGGTTTCCATAGGAGAGAGAGAGGGAGAGAGAAATGAGCCTGGATTGGAAAGGGACAACCGGAATTTAATTTTTTTAACGCTATCAGGATAACCTTAGCTCTCCCCATCTCCACTTCACTCTGATTAACTTTTCTGGGACAAATACATGGAAAGGGCCCACCCCAGGCCCCGCATAGCTGATCCATTTTCCTTCGGCCACTGAGGCACTGGCCTTACAGGTCAGGTGCATAATTGCGTCTCCTGAGCCGGGGCCTCTGCTGCTGCTGCAGATGCATTTGTCAAGTGACTCGATGTTACTTATTTCAACTGCCATTTGTCTCTCGCTGCAATTTTCATTGGGAATGAGCGCCTGACTGTCCACTTTGGTGGGGAACTCTATACAAAGTCAATTACTGGAAAGAAAGAAAACGAGGAGCCTCGTGCCTCTCCAAGCTATTTCTTTGAGAAGGCACTTCCAGGTTGCTCGTGCCACGTGGAGTGCTGGCAGGCCCCAGCACTGCCTCCAACCAGGGGGCAGCCCACAGGGGCTGCCAGAACCAGCGTACCCTGTGCTCCTGGGAGACCCACACAAGACGGGACAAGCGGCAAGAACCTGAATGGCTCCTCCTCAGACTCCTATCTTTAAAACCCTGTAGCAATTTTATTATTCTATTCTAGTCTAGTCTAGTCTCATCTATTCTATTCTATTCTATTCTATTCTATTCTATTCTATTCTATTCTATTCTATTCTATTCTACTTTTCTATTCTATTCTATTCTATTCTATTCTATTCTATTCTATTCTATTCTATTCTATTCTATTCTAGTCTAGTCTAGTCTAGTCTAGTGTAGTCTCGTCTAGTCTAGTCTCGTCTACTCTAGTCTATTTGAGCCTATTCTATTCTATTCTATTCTATTCTATTCTATTCTATTCTATTCTATTCTATTCCAGTGTAGTCTTTTCTAGTCTAGTCTGTTCTAATCTAGTCTAGTCTATTCTAGCCTAGTTTATTCTAGCCTAGTCTAGTTTATTTTAGTCCTATTCTATTCTGTTCTATCCTGTTCCATTCCATTCCGTTCTGTTCCGTTCCATTCCATTCCATTCCATTCCATTCTATTTTATCAGTCTATTTGTTCCTTCTCTTCACACTCAGGGAACACATGGGCAGAGAAACACAGCTATTGGTTTTCAACATAATTGGACCTGGTTATGGTATGTGCGTAATACCCTCCTCCCCAGCTCTGGGAGGTGTATCTCGAGCTGACCACTGTCTGGTGTAGCCACTGGGAGCTATGCAAATACATTTTCTCACCAGAGAAGCAGCATACTTGTGAAGGGCTTAATAACAGATACAAAAGGCTGGGCAATCTAGGAAGGAGGCATTCACGGATTGGCTCAGCCTTCCTTCCACTTCTTCTGGATAATGTGACGGGTTTAAATAGTGCTGGCAAGTCCACGTTGCTCGAGTTGTCATTTTAAGGCAGCTTCTTCAGGTAGCAAACAATTATCCCATCAAAAGGGACCTAATTGTTCTCCATATTTGTCACATAAAAAGGGAACTGTGCAGATACCAGGAGTGAAAGACGGTCCCTGTATTTTTTTGTTGCTCTGACTGGATATCCCTGATGCTTTAATGCCTCCGCACATAAATCCCTGATGCCCTGTGTAAACATACAACAGAGATGTGGTGTGCGTGGGGGCAGCTTCACAGGGCGGCCTTCCAGACATCCTTGTGCAAGATGGCTCTGCGACAGGGTCCTCCAGGAGCCCTGGTGCTGGGAGACTCTTGGTTCGCTTCATGGTCTCGCGGGGCTCACCACCCCCAGTGGCTGACCCAGCGCCTGGCATACAACAGGTGTGCAGTGAATGTGTGTGAATGAATGAATCAGTCAACAATCCATCACCTGGGCCCCTGGTTTCATTTCAGACGAGGGCCTTAAATGCCACGTGCAATCTGACTGGATGACACACAGAGAAACCAGACTCAGTCTGCAGAGCGTCATGTGATGCCACTGAGCTCTCTTGGCTGATGTCGGTCAGTTCAGACCCTCTTGGGGACTTTAGACAGGTATTCCAGACTGTACACTCTGTGAGAGCAGGGACGTCCCTCGCCTGGGGCACTCTCCCGGGGAAGTACTAGGGTTGTGTGCCAAAACCTAGTTGTGGCACACAACCTAGGGTTGATCCCACAGGGTCATACCTGGGCTTTGGTTATTCCAGCCACTCTGTATTATCATCTCTGCCTCCTTCTCCTCCTCTCCCTCCCCTCCCCCACCCCTCAGCCTCCTCCTCCTTCTCCTTCCCCTCTTCCTCCCCCTTCCCCACTCCCCTCCTCCTTCCCCTCTTCCTCCTCCTCCCTCTCTCCTCCTCCTTCTTCCTTTTATTAAAATTTTTTAACATTTATTCAGTTTTGAGAGACAGGCAGAGCATGTGCAGGGGAGGGGAAGAGAGAGGGGGAGACACAGAATCCAAAGCAGCTTCCAGGCTCTGAGCAATCAGCACAGAGCCAGACGTGGGGCCTGAACTCGTGAAATGTGAGATCATGACCTGAGCCGAACTTGGTTGCTTAACTGACGGAGCCACCTAGGCACCTCCTTCCCCTTCCTCTTTCCCTTCCCCTCCTCCTTCTCCTTTCCCTTCTCCTCCCCCTCCTCCTTTTTTGAGACAGTGAGAGCAAGCAGGAAAGGGACAGAGAGAGAGAGAATCGCAAGCAGCCTCCTCATCAATGCAGAGCCTGACACAGGGCTCGATTCATGAACTGTGAGATCACGACCTAAGCTGAATTCAAGAGTCAAGACGGTCAACTGACTGAGACACGCGGGTGCCCCACTAGCTATCTTTGAGGCATAAGTTACTTCCCTAAACCAGAATGGACTCGTAGACATTTCATCCGTCTGCTATTCTCTCCCTCCTGGCAACCCTCCTTCACATCCACCAAGCTCCTAGCCTAGGAGGCCTTCCCCAGTGACGATGACGTGATACAGGGAAGTGCCTGCTCTGGCATCAGAGGGACGGGGCCAGAACACTAAGAACCTGCTTTGGCTGTGGGGCTCGCTCCCTTTGTGAGGGTGCCCGCTTGCATTCACCGCCCCCGGCTCTCAGTATCTCCAGCTGCAGGAGCCCGTGGCATCACATGGCAGACCGGCCCCCCGCTCACACAGTCACATGACCGGCTGAGGGAGAAAAGAACCATCAGAGGATTGGAAGCAGGGTGACATCGCCCTACCGGCTGTTAGCAGGCTCCCACTGGCCGCCGTGTAGACACCGAAATGGGGTAAGGATGGGCAGGACGGAAGCTCAGCAGCCACGGCAGTTCCACAGGCACCCACGTGGTGTTGGCTACAAGCTATCTATCTATGTCGGCTGGCTTCTGGATGTATTTGGAAGGCGTTGCTGAAAAGCACGGTGATGGATTATGTGTGAGGTGTAGGAAAAGAGGAGCCGGGATGACACGGTCATCCGGCTGGAGCACCTGGATGGACACTGTTGAAATCCACGAGGATGGGAAAGACTTCGCAGAGAAAGCTTCGTAGGCGGGAGCTGAGCTCCCCATGCATCAAGTGTGAGATGGGCTCCTGACGTCCAAGTAGAGACACGCCGGTGGCACTCAACTCTCGAGCGAGGGAGTGAGTGCAGAGACAGGAGTTCCTCAGGCTTAGCACAAGGCTCTCCCCACCCGATGCTCAGGGACAGGGACGCCTGACCATCTGAAAGGCCCTGTGGCTCCTTCCCTGAGCTCAGCCGCTCTCACAAAGGCACCGCAAAGTCACCCAAAGGAGAGGAAACAAGTAACTTGAAAATGCATCCCTTTCTCTGCTGCCACATCTCTAAATTAAATTTCAAGGACTCGCCAGGAAAAGGTGCTCCTTTATATGTTTCCATAAATCGCTCATTTCGATGCTGCATGTCTCTTTTTTTATTATAGAAGGAGCTAAAAAAAAAGTTAAATAATCTACATGAGCAATATTTTACCTTTTAAAAGATATTGCCTTCTAACTAGTTGGAGGGCAACGAGCTTTGCACGCAAAGCATCCCCACACTTGGTGTGTGAGCATCCAGGTGGCCGCTGTGTGAGACACTGCGTCTTCGTGTCGAGGGGCCAGCTGACAGCTCTCTGGGACCCTAAGGAGACCTGACCGGCAGGTAACTGCTGCTTACACCTCAGTTTCTGTCTACACTTCCTTTTCTCTCTTGGAAGTGAGTTCCTATGTTTTCAGGATTATTTTGTGTAAGCTGA
The DNA here is from genome assembly GCF_046562875.1 of Panthera onca. NCBI lineage: Eukaryota > Metazoa > Chordata > Mammalia > Carnivora > Felidae > Panthera > Panthera onca. Next base: position 1,378,241 of record NW_027675864.1, on the reverse strand, counting down.
CCGAACAGAAGGTCACGTTTAGAGTTACCGTCTTTGGAACAGAGAGAGGAATACACACGCATGTGCCTATGTGTGACAAAAGTAAGCCCTCTTTTACACGCTTCCTCCACTGAACAGTAACAACAAAACTGGAGCACTTCCGCCTGAGGATGTGTCAGACGCTGTGGAGACTCTGACACACCATCCCACAGGTATCACTGTTCTGCGATCTCTGGTCTGGGGATGACATCCTGGATGTTGGAGAGACCCGGGTCCTTGTGAGCTCCCACTGTCACAGTGCCTCCCAGAAGACTCCCTCTCAAACAGGACCATAAACATCCTATTAAGTGGACCATTTTTTTTTTTTAATTTGGAAAGAGGGAGCATGAGCAGAAGAGGGGTGGAGGGGGAAGGCAGAAAGAGGGAGAGACAGGGAGAGAGAGGAGGGAGAGAAAGAGAGAGGAAGAGGGAGAGAGAGGGAGGGGGAGGGAGGGGAGAGGGACAGAGAGAAAGAGAGAGAGAGAAAGAGAGAGAGAGAGAGAGAGAGAGAGAGAGAGAGAGAGAGAGAGAGAGAGAGAATCCCAAGCAGGCTCCACACTAAGGGCAGAGCCTGACGCAGGGCTCGATTTCACAGTCATGACCTGAGCCAAAGTCAAGAAGAGTCAGAGGCTAAACCGACTGAGCCACACAGGCTCAGTCTTGTGAAGTGGACAGTCATTACCACCGATGATGCCTTAAACATCTCAACACAAAACGCTTAGACATATGCTCACTTACTGTCTGCTCACCTCTGGGAAAACACACCCCCTCTGCCCTCTGGTTTCTGGCTCGCAGCTACCATGCCTGCAGCGCACTTCCCACCCACCAAATGTGCTGTGAGGACATAGACAATTTGAAGCACCAGCAGGTATCACCATCAGTGGGAATTGTGACTCCTTCCTTCAATCCTTTATTGCAGATTCATGGAAACTGAATTTGAAAGAAAAATGTTACTACCTTGCCCATTTTAAGTCTTTCCAAAAATTCAACTGTTTTTATAGAAACAAATGCCTTCTTCCTGTTCGCACTGAAATGCCATTGTTTTATGTAATATTTAGTCACGTGATGTAATTACACAAACTGGTGCAATTGGCATAAACAGATGTGGGAACAGACTTAATTGGCTCTTAGCGCACACACAAGGCCAGAGCCGGAGATGCACCTGAGGACCGCAGGGGGAGGTGGCTTGCAGCCTGCAGGTGTTCAACGGTCACCGCCTGGACAGAATCTGTTCATCCCACAAATCGGTAAATGGGGGCAGACACAGACAGATGGCTTTTCTCTGGCCAGTGCTCCCTCCAAGGCTGCAGCGTCCACCTAGCACCTCACCTGGCATAAAGTGGGCCCGTGATCCCCAGAAGGCAAGAGAACATGGAAGGGCATGGGTGCCTGCGGGCCACCCATGGGATCGGAGAGGTCAGGCGGGGGTGAGGGGGCCGCTGTGCAGGGCTCAGGACAGAGACCTGTCCGAGAGCCCCAGCCTCAAGCAAGGAGCTCCGAGCCCCTCAGTCCTGGTGCTCTGTTGGGCGAACGTCCCAGGTCAGGTGCATGGGTTCCTCCCCTGGGAAGAGAGGAAGATTCTGCTGTTTCCTCCAGTCTGGCATCCGAGCAGCTCCACTGAGGCCGCAGATGATAGAGGAGGCCAGTGGTGTGTTCGTCCCCTGGTACAATATTCCTGGGCTCTGCCCACCTCTCTGCTGACAGCAGGTGGAGGTTAGCTCTGAGACTCGGTGCTGCAGGAGCACGCTGGCCACGGGCAGGACAGCCGAGCCTCTCCAGAGGGAAAGCATACTCTACCCAGAGAACTTCTGCTCCTGAGAAACCCACAATGCAGATGCCAAGAGAAAAGTTCAACCCAGGCTGAGGGGACTGAGGCAGGGAGCCCCGTGTTCGCTTGGCAGGCCCGGTGACAGTGCCCCCGGCCCCTTTCCACCTGCCCCCGTCATGAAGACTCTCCTTTCCATCTGTTCTGTTTTAACCAAAGGGCCATAGGGCTTCCCAAACCCTCTCCCAGGAAACAATAGTTACCGATACAGGAACAGATAATATTCCTTGAGCACTCAGTGGTGTCAGGCATTGTGCTGAGAGCTTTGACTGAAGGCTCTATGCAGAGGGTGAACGGTGCCCCCTCACCCCCAATTACATTTGCATCCTGGAAGCTGTGAATGTCACCTCTGGAAAAGGGTCTTTGCAGATGGAGTTATGTGAAGGGTCTCGAGATGAGCTCATGCCAGATGTGACACAGTGGTGTCCTTATAAAAGACCAAAGAGGAGACGACGTACAGCAGAGGTGATGTGAAGAGGAGGCAGAGGTCAGAGTGACGCCACAAGCCGAGGATGGTTGGAGCCAATGGAAGTGGAAGAGGCAAAAGGATGTTCCACTAGAGCCTCTGGAGGAAGCCCAGCCATGCCCACAGCCTGATTGCGGATGCCTGGGCTCCAGAACTGAGAGAGAGAGAGAGAGAGAGAGAGAGAGAGAGAGAGAGAGAGTGAGAGAGGCAGAGAGAGAGAGAGTTGATGCTTCTGAAGCCATCAAACATGGTATCTGTTACTTTGGCTACAGGAAGCGACTACAATTTCATCTGGCTCTTGCTATGGAAGTGAATAAGAAAGAGCATCTTCCACCCCTCTTACAAATGCGCTCTCCTCACGTTAGTCCCAAACACCTCCACGCTGCTTTCTCCAAGTCTGATCACCAGGCAAACTTTAGTGTCTTCAAGCAGCAGAACCAAGTATCCGTCTGAGACTGGGCGACTGTAACAGAAGACCACAGACTAGGGGCTGAGGAACCACAGTTTCTTACAGCTCCCGCGGCGCCCGCAGATCCGGGGTTTGGTGGGACCTACGTCCCGGTTCACGGTGGCTGTCTCTTCACCGCGTCCCCACATGGTGGAGGGGAGCTCTCTGGCTCTCTTCTTTGGGCACGGATCCCATCCGTGAGGTTTCACCCCCATGACCTGATCTCCTCCCAAAGGCCCCACCTCCCAATACCATCCCCCTGGGGATTAGGTTTCAACATTTAAATTTGGGGGACACAGTCTATGGCAGTATCTTAAAAGAATGGACATTTTAAATTGTGTTTACAGTGCAATAAACACCCCATGTGAACAGTCAGGAGCTGCTGACTCAGCAGGTGCTCTGCCCCGTGCGCTCAGTGGACAGAGCATCTGGGTGGTTTCGCCTCTAGCTTCCTGATACCCTCTACTGGCGTCACCTCTCTTCTCCCCATGGCCTGGAAAGAGCATATTCAAGACAGGAATGTGGACCGTAATCCCACAGGCTGAGACCCAGACTTGGATTCGAGACCCGCCTCCACTGCCTTCCATCCCCGTGACCCTGGACCCTTTGCACCCTTTGCACCCCAGGCCCCTGTCCCTTGCCTGGGACAGAGCAGTTTACAAGCCTGATTGCGGGGTCACGGCTACCATCATGTTGCCAGGCTCGCTGTGTCTGCCACGAGCCCTGCACAGCAGACACACAAACCAGGTGATGCCCCCGCGCATCCTGGATTCTGCCCACCGAGAGCTGTTCCACCGGAACCTGCTTTCCGGCTCCAGCAGGTGCCGTTGGAATGGAAGCGTGTTACATTTCACCGTTTGTAGCCTCACTGATTGCTGGTTTTACACATCAGAATTAAATAATTAATCACAGCACCGATATGAGTATGACGAATAAGCATAAAATGGGCCATGCGATGCCCTTGGAAGGTTGGCCTGGGACTCCCTGTATTTATTCCACCCCAAACAGGAAGGCTCTGAGCCCCAAATTCTCTCCTGTGAAAGGCTGGTTCCCCACAAGCGGGCAGCGGGCACCCCCCTCAAGCCTCTCCCAGGCCCACCCACTCCGTCTCTCTCTGGTCAGGCTGTGAGGTCACGCTTTCTGTCCACCGTCCACTCACCTGAGCCCTGGCCTTTCCCTGGCATGGGGTGCTGGTGGGGAAGGGGTGTATGGCTGTAGCATGAGGCTCTTCAAACTTCAGAGAAATAGCTGATATCAAATACCCTTGGCCGTATCCGGAGCACTCGCTGTTCGCCATAAGCATTGTTGCATTCGGCACCACGCTTCCTCTCAAACGCCCAGTTTTAAAGAATGCAGACTCAGGTCCAAACAGCACCTTCCTCTTTTAGCCTTAGCTGGAGGCAGCCTGTGTGTGTGTGTGTGTGTGTATGTGTGTGTGTGTGTGTGTGTGTGTGCATGTGTGTGTATGTGTGTGATTTCCAAGTGTAAGACAGAGGGAGCTGGAGGAGGCTCTCCTTCCTGTGCAAGAGAGGCTAAGTGGCTGCAAGTCTGCACTCTGGAGTCAGTCTGTGGACGTGGCCACTGTACAAAAGCCAGCTCGTCAGCTTACCCCTCGGCCTACAATCCTTCAGGGACTTCCTGCTTCTGTCAATGTAAAACCCAGCACCCTCGCCACAGCCTACCAGCCCCTGCCTGCATGGCTGCCCTCCCCAGCTCTTCCAGCCCTGTCTCTGCACAGACTCACTCTCCAAATGTGGACATTCTCTTTGTCCACCCACCCTACCCAGGAAGCCCCTTGCTACCTCAGGACCTTGGCACATGCCAGACCCTCTTCCTGGAATAATCTCTCCTACCACTCTCCACCCCTCCCCCCATATCACTTCCTTTTCATTTGTCTTCTCTCATGTAAAACGTCATCCCCTTCGGGGAAATGTTCCCTTAGCAGCCACCACCCCCATCTAGGCCAGGCCAGCCCAGGCTTACCTCTTCACGCTCCCGTTACGCACGGTACCCTCTCGTCTGCAGCACACACACGGTGACAATTGCACACAGACTGGCCTGTTTCACTTGCTTCTGCCCTGGAGACTGCTCAGCGTTACATCACGGCACCCAGCAAAGTGCCTGGTACACAGGAGACACTCCCAGCTCCTTGCGAACCCACCAACAAACAAGATTTCCTTGTGACCTGTGTGGAGTCCACACACCAGTGAGTGTACTCACTACTCACTTGTTGGCTACTGACACAGCTGGTCCAAACTGAGGCTGCATTCGAGAACTCTAGCGACAAAGTTAATAGAAGTGATCATTGTAAGCGTAACTGAGGTGTTTTAAAAACAGGTAGCAGTGTGGCATTGGGTGCCAGGCACTGAACTTTGCAGAGGGACGTTCCCTCAACTGGAGGTGCTTTGAAAACAACTGAAATGTTGAGGAGACTCACAGCCAGGCCAGAGGAAGAACACGTGAGGGACGTGGCAGGTACTACAGGGAATACCGCAGGTTCATGGTGCCACTTCTGGCCGCCTAACAGTCTGTCCTCTGGGGTAGGGCAGGCATTTGCTTCCAATTGAGGGGCCTGGATCATGGTGAAAGTTTGCAAATGAAGATCTCAACCCAACAGAAGGAGAGAAAATTCCAGAGGCTGAAATGCTAACCCACATCACCTGTGCTGTGTGGAGCACCAGAGCTCCACTGGGCCTCATTTACACATCTGTGAAATGGGGTGAAGGTGTTTTCAATCTTATAAATTATTATGAAGATAAAATTAGAAGTGATGTTCTCTTGGGCGCCTGGGTGGCTCAGTCGGTTGAGCATCCGACTTCGGCTCAGGTCATGATCTCGTGGTTCATGAGTTTGAGCCCCACGTCAGGCTCTGTGCTGACAGCTCGAAGCCTGGAACCTGCTTTTGATTCCGTGTCTCCCTCTCTCTCTCTCTGCCCCTCCCCTGTACCCCCTCCCTCTCTCTCTCTATAAAAAATAAATAAAATGGAAATAAAAGAAGTGATGCTGTCTTAGTCCGTTCGGGCTGCTATAACAAAAAATACCATAGACTAGACAGGTTACAAACAACAGAAAGTGTATCTCTCACAGTTCTAGACACTGGGAAGCTCAGATCATAGTACCAGTGTACTGTTTGGGAAAGTCTTCCTGGCTCCAAGTGTCTTGTACTGTGTTCTGACATGGCAGAGGGGGGGAAGGAACTCTCTGAGGTCTCTTTTATAAGGAAGCGCACTGAACCCATTCATGACAGCCCTACTCTCATGACTAATCACCTCCCAGAGGCTCACCTTCTTTTTTTTTAATTATTATTTTTTATGTTTATTTTTGAGAGAGAGAGACAGAGAGAGAGACAGACAGAGAGAAACAGAGAGACAGAGAGAGAGAGAGAGAGAGAGAGAGAGAGAGACAGAGAGTAAGCAGGGGAGGGGCAGAGAGAGGGAGACACAGAATCCAAAGCAGGCCCCAGGCTATGAGCTGTCAGCACAGATCCTGATGAGGGACTCGAACCCATAAACCATGAGATCATGACCTGAGCCGAAGTTGGTTGCTTAACCGACTGAGCCACCCAGGTGCCCGTCACCTTCTTTTTAAATTTGTTTTTAATAAGTAATTATTTTGGGTAGAGACAGAAAGAGACAGAGCACAAGCAGGGGAGGGGCAGACTGCGAGGGAGACAGAATCTGTGGCAGGCTCCAGGCTCTGAGCGCTCAGCACACAGCCCGATGTGGGGCTCGAACTCACAAACCTCAAGAACATGTCCTCAGCTGAAGTCAGACGCTTAACTGACTGAGCCACCCAGGTGCCCCCCAAAGCTGACCTTGTAAGACCAGCACATTGGGAATTATGTTTCAACACATGAATTTTTGCAATACGTACATCCAGACTGTCGCAGAGGCAAACAGAATCAGTCTGCAAAGCACCTTGTGCAGGAAGGGCTGGCTCACAGCTATGGTCTTACCATCACTTGTCTCCCATCAGGGACCTCAGCTGCTTCTGAGACCCAGGCCTGGCCCTTGCTCATTGGGGATCAAAGTCACAGCAGGAATAGTGGGATAATGCCCAGCACTGGGGTTGGGGACAGGTGGTGAGCCAAACGCCCACCAACCGCCAGACCTCTGAGTGCTTTCTCTTTGCTTATTAGTTTTCGGACTTTTCTTTCCATAACGACTGAATCAAGCTCAGTCAACTGTTATGCTTTTTCAGGATATTTATCTTAAAACAGCCAGAGAGAAAAGGCACGGGGTCTGCACCACACGCTTAGGTCTTTGCACAGATGGCGGGGGGCTCCAGTCTGAGCTGCTGTCATGCTGCCTCCATTTCTTTCTCAGTAAATTTGCTTCCAGGGGAGTAGGTGTGAGAGCCAGGGGTCCCACTCCGAGCGAAATGTCCCTAAGTGTGCTCTTTGCTCTCAGCTCATGTTCACAGCCACCTGTTGTTCTTACATGAATATTCAAGGTCACGCACCCTCTCTCTGTATTTTTGGTGGATGTGTGCCAACAGCTGAGAACCTCCTGATGGCTGCAGGAATGAACGGCAGGTCTGTTGATTGCAAAGATACATCTTTTTGAGAAACCAGTCTGTGGTTCTTTTAAGACCGTTACTGAATGGAGAGGTGTTTGCCGTTCACTAGGGTGTCAGACGCGGAACGTGCGACAGCAATCAGGTAACATGTTTATCTCACTTGAGAGTACACAAAAGAATTAAGAACGGCAACTTTTTCAGGAGGAACAAATGGCATTAGTGCTCCTAAATACAATCATAAGGGTGGCCCCTGGGTGGCTCAATAGGCTAAGCGTCTGACTCTTGATTTCAGCTCAGGTCGTGGTCTCGTGGTTGTGACACGGAGTCCGTGTGGGGCGTTACGCTGAGCATGAATCCTGCCTGGGATTCTCTCTCTCTCTCTCTGCCCCTCCCCTGCTCACATGCCTGTGTGCTCTCTCTCCCTCTCTCAAATACATACATACATACATACATACATACATACATACATACATACATACAAACATACATACATACATACAGTAAAATAAAATAATTAAGTAAAATGAAGTAAAAAATAAAATAAAAACTACAGTAATAACAGTTACAACGTCTGGGGTACACTGAGTCCTCGGTTGGTGCTGGACGCTGTGCACACAGCCCCTCAGCTCCTCTTGTGAAACCACAGTCCAAGGAGCCACTGTATCTGCCTGAGTCGCCTGCTCACAGACATGGCCTGGGTCCACGGGCCCAGCTTGGGCTGACCCATGGTCAACTCTCCCATGCCTGCTGCACCATCTGGCTGTTTTCAGACATGGTCAACTGTGATTGAACGGAACACCCTACATAAATACTTAGTCATGGGACTTTAAGTTCAATTTTTGTTGGTGATTTTCCCCTGCTCAATGCATTTTTCAGAATTTTCCCTTAGACAAGTGTACGCCTTGTTGAGCAATTAAATGTGCTTACGAATTTATGACTCCTAGCAGGAACATGTGTTGAGAGCCGTGTGTGTGCGTGCTATTTCTAGAGGGTGAGTGCAGCATGCCAAACCCGCATGCTTCTCTCCTACCAGATTCTTGTGACCAAAGTCTAGAAACTCAGATGCAGGACAGCGCAGCCAGAGAGGAATCCCGTCGGGCCAGCGTGCTGGCCCCAGGGCTCTCCTCTGTGCCTGAGCCAGCCCGGCCTTCCTGCAGCTCAGGAAACTGCCCGTTGGGGTAACAGGAGGAACATGCTCATGGGCTCACTGAGCTCCCCCTGCGTACCCCTTCCTGGGAGGGCTCTGGGGGCATAAACAGCTCCTGAGTCATGGCCTCTTCCGCAGAGGGCACACACAGCAGCTGAGGGGTAAGACGCAGACAAAGGGTAGGGCTGAGCCATGTGGGGCTAGGATATCAATGACACAAAGACCTGTTAGCCTCCAATTGTTTGCTGCGTGATGAGCCCCGCACCCCATGTCACCTCCCTTTATCTCACTTTGACCTCAGAACAACCCCGTTAGGAGGTGATTAGTTGTGCCCCTTTCACAGCTGAGGACACGAGGCTTAGAGAGCTAAGCAACCTGCTCCAGATCTGCTATCCAGCTTCCCCGCCGCATAGCCGAATTCAGACCCGGGCCTGAGCAAAGGGGCCACATACGGCCCACAACACGCCATGCAGCCAAGGGGTCACACGGCCACGCGGGGCAGTGCAGAGAGACGCGGTCCCTCTGAGTCTGGCAGAGCATCTCAGCGAACACCGGAGAAGATGGGGTGAGTGACGCCGAGCGACAATACCGCACACCCGTCCTCTCCCCACTCACGGGCCGTCTAGCCCTTGCCTTGCGGCTGCCCTCAATGTCCTTCATCATTTCTCTGTCAACCAGCCACGCCAGATAACGCCATAATCCTCCCTAGGCCGGGTGCCCAGCACCCCCCTGGGTCTCTCTGACTCTAGTTCTCCAAGAGCAAACCTTCCCCAAGCCTGCTTTTCAACGACGTGGCTTATGCAGACCTTTCTGGGTCCTTCTAGGCCTCTGCACCCACCGTCCTGCTTCCCACACCCAGGCTGAGGCCCAAGCAGGCAGAGGTCACCCCCAGAAGCCTGAGCAGGGGGCCTGTCAGGTCCACAAACAGATTTCTCGTGAGGGCTCCAGCAGAAAATGGGTGTCAAACTCAGCACCCGCCTTCCCTTTCTGCCTGTCCCATCCTGAGCACAGAGCTGGGAGCAGTGGACGAGGGGCCTGAAGGGCGGTGGTGGCCAGAGGCACAATCACTGCAGTACAAGGGCAGCCCTGGAGGCTTCCCAGAGGAGGGAGCCTGGAGTTCACATGCATAGGGTGGGCAGAATTTAGGTACGAATGATAAATAAATGCAGCAAGGCAGGGAGCCAGGGAACTGGATGGCACACTGCACCCCACCTTTAACTAGCCAGGGTCTGGCCAATGAGATTTTCATCACTGACCCGAGCCTGGAGAGAACTTACTGGTGAGACTGCGTTGGCGTTTCCATCAGAGGCTGCGGTTGTTATCAGAAGTACCTATTACCCATCGTGAAACAGCAAGCTCAAATTGGATGGGAAAATGAGTTTCTACTTCATAAATGCATAATGTGAGCAGCTTCTTTTCTTTTTTTTCAAATTGACTTATCTCAGCAAATTTTGTCTCCTTTCATGGTAAAAACCTATGGGCTGATTCTAATTTAATGTTTGCAAGTTCTTATTAGACTTATTGACAGAATTCATAAGCAGAAGATGAAACACCTGTTTAATCCTGCGTGGGGTGTGGAACCAGGGGCCACATCTGTCACCACACAAGCCTTTTGTCCCCACGCGCATGTGGTTTACCGTAACTGCAGGCGGCAGATGACTGCGGGTAACGCACAGACAGGAGGCTGCCTGCCGATTCCAGGTGCTAAGAAATGTTACTGCCTCCACCAAAATGTCTAATTTCTAGGGACCCGGAGGCCAGGGCTGTGGCAGAGAAGCCGGCCCCTGGAGGACGGCGCAGGTGACAGCAAGCCGCCGGGACAGGAGCACCAGGTGCTGCCAGCAACAAGGTGAGGACGAGACCAGCAGGGGAACCCAGGCTCCAAGCTGCTGAAACATATTGAGATTCAAGGACTGGATAAAAGGTAGAACTGTCATATCCAGGCCAGAAGCAGGGGCCAGGCTGGGGGCCACAGATGCCGGAAGTCAGAGATAGCACAGGGGCGACAGAGGTGGTGAGAGGTGGGGACACGGCGGGCTTGAGGAAGTCGAGGTCAGCCAAGCAGCCAGTGCCCAGGAAGGTGGGCAAGCGGCCTCCACAGCCCATCACACAGTGGCAGCCATGCATGCTTCCTTTTCTTCTCTACCTCCATCCCTCCTCTTCCCTCCTCCTCCTTCCCTCCTTTCGCCTCCTGCCTCCCCTCCTCCTTCTTCCTCTGTCAGTCTTCCTACCCCTCCCTCCTTCTCAAGGAGGCCCCTCATGGGGACCCCATGCCTCACCCCACACCCCCGCCCTGTGACTTCCCCCATTCCCTCAACACCTGAAAGTGCCTCTGTTTCCCCACCGCCACATGCGGACCCTGGAGAGCAGGACCCGTGTCTTTACCAACCCTGCTTCCCCAACGCTGAGCTCAGAAGCACAGATGCTCAGAAAAAGAGGGTAAGAAAGATAAGGGGTGTGTCCTACCCCTGCCCCACACCAGAACAGAACAAGACACCTATACATCAAGTTCATGACTATTGTGAAAATCCAGGCTTTTTCCACCTGGTATCCTGCTTGGAATTCTTTCTCACAGGAAGGTGCCCAGGACCCTGAGTTGGGCACAGCTGACCTGACACTGTCCCAGGCAGCTTACTAGGGTGGCTGGAGCTCAAAATGCCTGTGGTTCTGGGGCACTTGGGTGGCTCAATCGGTTAAGCACCGGACTTTGGCTCAGGTCATGATCTCACAGTTTGTGGGTTCGAGCCCCGTGTCGGGCTCTGTGCTGACAGCTCAGAGCCTTGAGCCTGCCTTTGTTTCTGTGTCTCCCTCTCTCTCCGCCTCTCCTCTCTCTCTCTCTCTGCCTCTCCTCTCTCTCTCTCTCTCCCTCTCTCTCTCTCCCTCTCTCTCGCTCTCTCCTTCTCTCTTTCTCAAAAATAAATAAACATTAAATTTTTTTTTTTAATGCCTGTGGTTCTGACACAGTGAAGCTGGTAGTCTGACTGGGTCCCCAGTTAGGTCAGACGTTAAATGCAATGCGCCCACAATAATATATTCTGGGTAAAATGCACACCCCATTTAACGTCCTCACACATGCCTCCTCATGTCCTCTCATCACCTGAACAAACCAGGAAACGTGCCTTTACTGTCCTCCCCACGAAGGGTGAAATATGGCCCCATGGCGCCTGTGCTTCCTGTGGCTGATTTTTTGTTCCTGCCCTGTCACCTTGACTCTTCTGTCCCTTGTGATTTAGAAGCGTGTGCTCGGCTCAGCACAAAAGAATTTTCAAGACAGACGCAGTCATCTGTGCTGTCAGGGCCAGGTGGGGTTTTTATTGACTTGTGCCACCACTGAGCATAATTAGGCACAGGCAAGAAACAATAGCTACAGAGGAGGCCAGGCTGGCGTTGTGGCGACCGGGCTGGCGGGCCCCTGAGAGGGGGCCTCGTGGATGCCCTGAGCTGAGGCCGGGCAAGTCTGCACACCCACATGTGCCCTCAGTTGCAGGGGGACAGCGAGCGAAGGCAGGAAAGCCCAATGGCCGCTCTGTTAGGGCCGCTCCCAGACACTGCGCTGAAGCTGAACCAAGAGCCCCCAGCTGTTCCTCCTTGGTGACCATTACCCAGGCATCCGGGTGGGCGGGGTGGGGGGGTGTGGGGAGGGGAGTCCAGTGATGGGCATCTCCTGAACCTCCAGCCACTCAGGCTGCAGAATCCCTCCCGGTGTGGTCGTCCATGGAACAGCCATCACAGGAGAAGCAAAACAAAGCATCTGCATGTCCTTGCTCCACAGCCCATGCTGCTCTCCGGGTGGCCCTGCCGCCGGAGCTGTGACCACTCAGCCCCCTAAGTCTCTTCACAGCACCCTTGAAGCCCCACTGCCTCCTTTGCCTCCAATCCAGATTTGTGTGCATTAATTTCAAATACAGGGAAACGTACAGAATAATAATATGAACGTCCCAAAATCATCATCAGTAATTAACAAATGTTCTCAGTTTGTCATTTTGGCTTTCTTATCCTGACCCTGGAAGCAGGTTGGTTAAGAAACTGGTGTGTATCTGTCCAGTTCCAAACTATAATGCTTTGCATATACATGGAAATGAGTAAGTATACATATTTATACATAAACCATATACATTTACCTATGCACACGCATGAAAATATGGGTTATATGTGCGTGTGCATATATGTTAGTAAACAACCTATGGGATCGCTTTATTCTTTTTTTTTTTAATTTTTAACAGTTATTTCTTTTTAAGACAGAGAGAGACAGAGCATGAACGGGGGAGTGTCAGAGAGAGAGGGAGACACAGAATCAGAAACAGGTCTCAGGCTCTCAGGAGTCAGCACAGAGCCCGATGCGGGGCTTGAACTCACGGACCGTGAGATCATGACCTGAGCTGAAGTTTTATTTAAATATATCCTTTTCCTACCCGTTCCAAAACCAAGCTAAATATAGCTTGCCTGTTCCATGGAGAATTGTATGTCACACTTTTGCAAGCCATAGGTGGCTTCTGCTTCCGGAGATGCTCAGTCTCTCTCCTGTTCCAACGCTTCCTGATGAGCAATGAAACCAGTCCCCTCTTCACTGCCCAGGCAGACACTTCCAGCCTCCCCACCTCACCATCTCCATCCCACCTCCCGATCCAGCAGGAGCTCTGTGGTGATGCAGTCGGAAACTCTGTTTCTCTGGCCACATGGGTGATGTCACCAGGGGAGAATTTTTAATAGCACCACAAACAGCAAGGGTCTCTTTTCAACAACGCAACCTCTTTATAACAGAAGGGAAAGTGTTTCAGAAAGACCAACGGAATGCTTGCCTGTCCCTCAACCACTGTCAGGACGCCATCAGATGGGTACCCTCTGTTGGTCTGACTGCGCAGTGAATGAGCCACTTGGAGGGGACTGTAACTGAGAAATCGTGGTGCCATGCTCACCGGCTGTACTCTTTAATTAAAAGGGGAAGTTTCCGTGCCTGCCACTGCCATTGCTGTTTCTAAAATGCCTGTGTATCACTGTGCGTGTGATGGGTTTCCCCTCTTCCAGTTTTCCAAAGAAAGTTCCCAGTGCTAGCGAGCCACAAATTCTGGGCCAGGGTCCCTCATTAGGACGAACTGTTATCTCACGTTTATGCTGCGTTCCCCCCTATGACCCAGGATTCCTCTTCCCTGGCACTCCTGACATTTGGAGTAGACAGCTCTCTGCTGTGGGGGCGTTCTGTGCACCCTAGCATGTTAAGCAGCATCCTTCGCGTCTCCCTACTACATTGCCAGTAGCGAGCCCCCAACGTTGAGATAAGCAAAAATGTCTCCAAACATCGCCAGGTGTCTTCAGGGGAGGGGCAAAATCTCCGCCAGCCGGAAACGAATACTCCAGATTTAACAAAGGTAGACTCTCGGTTGCGGAAACCATCCAGAGAGAAGCGAGAGGATGAATATTGATGTGGCAGGGATGATTATTGACACAACGATTCACCACAAGGCTCTCAGATTTGCTCAGGCAATTAGGAGGAAGGCTTGGTGTTTGTTTGTTTACCTGAAGCAAGCCTGTGTGTGCATGTGTGTGTACGGAGGTACACCAGTGCATGTTGGTAGAGAGACTGGCAGGAAGTAATGGGTGTTGGACAGCAAGAGATCCCTTCATCTCAACGTGGAGAGCTCATTTATGCCCAGACTGCCAGGAACACCCCTGTCTGTCTGGTTTTCTCAGAGAGCTGCTGAAACCCAGGACGAGAGCTGAGAGACCACATTAGAGTTCACCAGTGAGGCAACTGGGGATGCATGTGGGCGTGTCGTGTGGGACGGTGTGTGCCTGCACCTGCCGTGGGGGGCGCGGGTCGCCAACCACACAGACCGACCCGTAAACCCACACAGGCGCCCTGGAGTGGTTAAAAGGCTGAGGGCACATTCAGGAATTCCCTGAGAGGCATGAGTTCTGTTCTCTTGTGTCTCACTCTACCAAAAGGACGTGCTCTGAAAAGCTATGCCACATTTTTTGCAAATCGAAGGACAATGTGCAACATTTTTTTCAATGTAAAGAAAGCACAAATTCTTTCGAGAAAGGGAGAAAATCTTTTGGGTAAGTGGAACATCTCTCTCAATTTACCTTTTTTTCCTAAATTCGGACGTTGGAAGTTTCGCCAACAAGGACGATGGAAGACACAGTGTAGTGTTTCCATAGCACGTGGAAAACAGAAATCGATTATACACGAGAGGAAGAAGGTTTCAGGCATTCGACAGATAGGAGAGGCAGTTTTGAGTTCTGGCTCAACCAGACAGACACATCACACCTTCCTTCTTGATCTTCCCAGGGCCATAAAACCTGTCCTCTTTACCTCCCAGGGTGCGTGGGGGCCACACGTGCAGGAAGGGCTGGGAAAAAAACAGTGGTTATTTGCAAATGCTGGTGACTTTTTAGCCAGAAAACATTTCTTCCGGTGGAAGTTAGAGAAATAGCAGTGTAGATAACTGAAGACCTCTGTAGAATTAACTTCTTGGAAACTCCTCGCAGGTTCCCAGCTGCCTCAGCCCACAGCAAAGCTTATCTCCCTAGGTTTTGAGGTCACCTCTAGCCCTTAGCTTTCCCAGCTTATGACTTCTCTCTCTCTAGAAGACCCTATTTTTAGCTGTTTTCACAGGGGCACCCAGAGGCAAATATTATACAGAAACCACCTACATCTGGACTGTGATAATCCCTACCTGCCAGTTGGGAAGTTAACCTCTGTATAAAGAAAGGAACTGGCTAAGGAATATGGCATGTGCAATTTGGGCAAAGCCATGCTATGCCAACCGAAATCCTTTTCCAAGCATCCTCAAGCATTCCAGAAGCCCTTGACAGTATATGAATTACAAACCATTCTTATCTATTCAGAAAACCAGGGGAGATTCCTTGGCTTGAGGAAAGGCACTGTGTTGGGAGAAATAGAGCCACTTTCCTTCCCAAGATCCTGTCCCTCAGTGTGTTCCCATTCCTAAACAGAGGGCCCCAACCTCATTCACAATTCCCAAGTGATGACTGTATTTCTTTTCTTCTGTGACAAATAAAATCACCAGGAAACAGGCAAGCAATACCTTGATCTCCGGCCCCTTCCAAAGCCAACTTCGAGCATATGTCAGATCTCTTCAATGGTAAATGTCAGTCACTCACATATTCACCCACCTCCGTCACCAATTCTCCCACATTCTGGAATTCTCCACCCTTTGGGACTGCCTTGCAGCTATGTGAACCCAGCAGCCCTGTGATCGTGGGCCATGAGCCACGGCTTTGCAAATGGAGTAGGACATCAGTGAATCTCTGCAGAGTTTCTGCCACCAAGCAGAAGTGAGCATTGGACGAGATTCCCCCAAGACCGGCTGGGCCTCTGCGATGCCTCGCATCGCACGCGGCTAGAATCTCGGGTCTTGAGGAAGGTGTGTTTGAGTTTGTTTTTGTTTCCAAACTTCACTGTGCACCAGGCTTTTCCCTTCCAGGGGAGACAGACTGGTTCTGCACATCATTACCAGCCACAAGGGGCATTCTGGAACCTCTCTGAGAGGAGGTTCCCTACCGCGGCTGTTATCAAATCCAGCATCCTAGATTCTAATAAACCACTGTGTTTATGAGCAGATCACCAAGACTGCAAACGTCTACAACATTCACTCACTCTTCACCCTCTGGACTCTGCCACGAATGAAGTTGGGTTGGGGTAGATTAATAATTTCTCAGCCTTACTGTCTCCCTAGGGCAAGCACCCACGCATGAAGAGGACCCCACTTTACATAAATGGACTATTCCTAAAGAGTTGGGGCTTCGCGAGATCTGGATGCACTAAGTGGTAATTTTCCACAGGTGTGCCTCCTCATTGGAGGTATAATGAATATTCACTTTTAGTGTCTATCATCAATGGTAAGGTTCTTTTTTTTTATTTTTAACATTTATTCTTTTTTTGAGAGAGAGAGAGAGAGAAAGAGACAGAATGAGAGCAGGGGAGAGGCAGAGAGAGAGGGAGACAGAATCCAAGCAGGCTCCAGGCTCAGCCATCAGCACAGAGCCCATCGCAGGGCTCGAACCCACAGACTGCGAGATCATGACCTGTGCTGAAATCGGATGCTTAAATACCTGACCACCCAGGCCCCCAACATGGTAAGCTTCTTAAAACATTAATGTTTTTTTTTCCTCTTCTGTCAAGATTGCAATTCCATATTTCAGTCCATGAGGTACGAAAAATAAAGCTTGGCATTTCTGACTGTGTGCCATGCACTCACTGCACAGCTTACATGTGTTACATTCCTGGCTCTCACAGCAAGTCCAAGAGTTAGACAGTATCGTCACTTCATTCACAGATGAGAAACAGAGACAGGGAGTCAGTAACTTTCCCAGGTGCTGCGGGCCGAATGTTTGTGTCCCCCCAAATGACTTCCACAAATGCATACACAGAAATGCTCATGCGTAAGGTGACTGTGTTAGGAGGTGGGGACTCCAGGAGGTGGTTAGGTCAGGGGGATGGGGCCCTCATGAATGGGCCCAGTGCCATCATACAAGAGACCCCAGAGAGGTGTCTGACACCCTCCACCATGTGAGACACAGCAAGAAGACAGCCATCTAGGAACCAGGAAGCAGGTCCTCATCAAACACCAAACACGCCTGTGCCACGATCTCGGACCTCACAAATTACACAACCTTTCAAAGTGTCTGCTTCTTATCTGTAACTCATCCTGTGGCATTTGGTTAGAGCACACTGAATGTACTGAGACACCCAAGTCACTCCTAGTGAGAAACAGAGGGAGACAAGACCCCAGCCGGTCTGAGCGGAGCCTCTGTGTTCCTCAGCATACGGTCCACCTACTACGGCACCCAAGCACCTTCACTGCTCTTCCTAAGACACGCCGGCCAGGACGTGCTTAATCTGTCCCTGACACAACACTCAGCCTGGATAAATGCCTGAGACTTCCATTCACACACCGAGACAACTAGGAGTAATAGGAGACACACTCAGCATTGAGGGGCCCCAGAAGGATTAGACTAAAGACAAGACCCATGGGTCAGGCCAGCCCAGTCGTGGCCAGGCTACCCAGCTCTTGCCTGTACCTACGAGTGGAGCTCCAATGTGCTCCCCACTATGACCTAGGAGAGGTGCCCTAGGCTGGCCAGTCTCTGACGTCTTTCATCAGCAGTCATGAGACTTCAGGGAAATCACAAGCAGTGGCTGCCTGGAAAAGGTTGGAGGCTGTCGTCCAGCAAGGAGTCTGTGAGGATGCAAACACGCAGAGCTGATGAACCGAGGAGAGATGCATCAGATTTGCTTCCTTCGGAGGAAATCTTCCAGGGGGAGAAAGAGCTGTGACTTGGGCCCTACTCTGCACTCCCTACAAGGCCGCACTTCCTTCTTCCGTGACCGCACCACTGACTCAGGGCAGACGCGACCCAATGAACATGGTGCAATCATACCCCTATTATTTTTCTGTATCTCCAATTTATTCAGGGAGCAGGAGAGATATTTAACAATTACTTAGCAGCCTTCTTTACAAAATGAGAGGACGAATACAGCTAACACTGGAAAAGATTGTTGAGAGCAGAATATTGAATTATCTGCAGATGGGAGCGAGTGCATGAATAATGCATTCACCGCACCTCAGGGTATCAGGGGCATCAGCCCCTCGCGGGTGTCTGAGGCCAGGCTGCTGGGCGGAGCATGGCCAGGGTACGGACTGACATCTCTGCTCTCCCCATTTTGCAAAGAGCTCAGAGCTGCACACAGAACGTGTCGTGCAGAAGTGTTTGCACGTCAACCTCTGTGCTTCTCTGCAGGGCATATTTAATTTCTGCATGACTGTGGACGATACTCAGTAATGAAGTCATTCAATGCAAGAGGGGTGGAGAGAGATCTGTCTTCCAACCTTCTCCATTAAATTCATGTACTTTGGCACATCTCTAATTAAGATCGGGAGGCTTGAGTTCCAACTGACTAAGCACTCCAACCCCATGACAACAGTCAAGAGTGCTCGAGGGCAGAGCTAATCCAGTGAGCGGGTAATGGCTTGGGTAATTCCAATAAAGATTTCCAGTTACACTAGATTCTGGAGGTTAACAGGCACTACCCACAGAAGGAGCCTGTTTCTGGCTGTGTGGCCAGGTGCCTCCCAGACTTCATGGCTCAAAAAGCTGCCTGGAACCCGAGGACACCACCTAGAACCCATGAGCTCAGGACCCCCTCTTTCCAAAGGGGCAGTGTCTCTCCTCAGAGCTCAGAGATCTGCAGCATAAAATATTCCCAAATGGATTCACTCAGGGGAACAGAAGATAGCCTTGTCAAATCTGTGGCAAAACGGTGGCCAGGTAAATCCTGAGGGTGGGGGAATTACGTTGTTTTATTTTCCATTCATTTAGAAATTTGGAGAAAACATTTTGACATTTGCTGATTATCCCACTTTTCCCCCGAGGAACCTAGCTCGAGAGCATTAATTTTAGATCCGTGTCTAAGAAACACATGTGACATATGAGTGGGGGATCCGGGGGTGGGGACGAGGCAGAGGACGTGGGGTGTTCTGACTATTGTAGCTTCAAGAAAGCACTCCTATTTGGGACCGGGAGAGGCAAAGAGCCCTGGAGAAGGGGGGGTGGGGAGGCCTGTGAACACAGGAAGGTTCCTCCGCCACCAGGCATCGCTCTCCACACCCATTGGCTTCCACCCATAGGTGCCCTGCCTCCCAAGGCCAGCAAGCCAACTTACCTGCCCACCTGCAAGAGGCAGACACCTGTCCAGGTGAGAAACTAACTCATGGTGGGCACCACATAAGTCCCGCCCTGACAGTCCTTTTTCAAAAGACCAGGCACCATGGTAAGTCAAAAAAGGCCGGGTTTTCATAAATTGTCCTTCTAGATGGTTTCCGGTGATGGCCGACATGGAAGTCATTTGCTGGCATTAAGTCTCGCTCCACAGTGTGAATACAGCTTGTCTCTCTCTGCACCTTTGGATACTCCAACAGAACCCAGACAGATTGTCACTTGGGCTGTAAACTGCAGTTAGGCCAAGTGGCCTTAAAAATCTCCATTAAAGCATATTCCTGAATTCTGTGCAACTTTGATAGCCACATTATTCTCACTGGAGGGATTGCCATCTGTCAATTTTTTTTTTTTTATTTTTATTTTTATTTTTGGGACAGAGAGAGACAGAGCATGAACAGGGGAGGGGCAGAGAGAGAGGGAGACACAGAATCGGAAACAGGCTCCAGGCTCCGAGCCATCAGCCCAGAGCCTGACGCGGGGCTCGAACTCACGGACCGCGAGATCGTGACCCGGCTGAAGTCGGACGCTTAACCGACTGCGCCATCCAGGCGCCCCACCATCTGTCAATTTTTTAAAGGTGGAGTCCTCGAAGTGTATTTCACAAAAGACTTGTTACATTTCTATATCTGCCGACTGCTTTTAACATAAATTTATAAGACAATTTAAAAATTAACATTACCACGTCCAGAAGTCTTTATTCACTGCTTAAAGCAATTCCGTGAAATAGTCTGTGATGAGTATCAATAGTGAAAACCATGCACAAACGATTAGAGCGAACAGGTGAGAGCCTTCCCTGACCCATGTCCCCAGCAGGCCCTGTCCCACCCCCCAGGGGCAGGGGGAAGGGGCAGGAAGCACCTGGTTTGCAATTTTTTTCAAGCCAAGTTTAAAAGTTATACTTTTGTCATGAGAAAAGAAGTGGTTTTAATAAGACATTTTAGAATTTAATAAAGTAACCAAGAAAGCAAGTAATAAAAGCAACAGAAAGAAAATCTTGATAAAATTATCCCAATGAACTTGACCACAGCAGGAATTAATCTCAAACCTACAAAGGAGGCACCGAATCCACAGACCCTCTCCGGCAAAGACTAATGAATCCCCACTCCAAAGAACAGTGGACGGCAGTTTCTGCGAGAAGCATCGGTATGTTAAATAGACAGTCAGATGAAAATCTTATCACATGGGGGAGAAAGCATTATGGGGATAGAAGAAAATGCAAAATGAACAAGAAGCAAATAAAAATGGATCGGCGGCTGGTTCTGCCATTCTGGCAAACCGAGTCCTCTCTGCTTTCGGTGGCGGCTGAATTTACAAGGAACTGCCTCCTTTAGGCACAATTTTCCAAGAAGATTCTGGGGGAAACACCAGGCACATTCTTTGTCTGACAGCAAAAATGGATGCTGCTGGGCCCTCCTCGGGACACACCTGCTGTGTGTGTGAGGACCCTGGCTTACGCGGAGATGGACACAGAGCCCAGGCCTCCAGCCCCCGCACCTCAGCGCTGCTCTGCAACCTGGCACTGGTCATGAGACAGAACTGGAGGTCAGCCAGATTTGGGTTCAAATCCCAGCTATTCCTCACAGAAGCTACAACACTCGGCAACATACTTAAAGTCTATGACACTTGATTTTCACACACACACACACACACACACACACACACACACACACACACACACTAAGGATTAAGTATGGCATTCTCGGGAAGGTGTCTAGAATAAATACCCAACAACTAGTAGATAATGTAGTTAAGGAAGAACACTGAGGTATGAAAATATGGTAGAACAGAGATACTTAAAAGAAAATCCCAAACGCTATTCTCCCCTGTGCCTATGCACCGGCTAAGCACTAAGGAACAGTCTGGCTTTATGGTTTAGCGATTGATTCATCAGTTGATTGCTAATGAGCAAGGTGATGCCAGTCTAACAGCCAAGCATTAACTGAGCACTTGCTGTGAGCTAGACTGTGTCCTCCACACCTGACAAGCATTATCTCCAACCCAATGGGACAGGCACCTTCATCAATCCTACCTCCTGACAAGAAAGCCAAGGGTAAGAGAGGTCAGTTTATCCAAGTTAAGCTGCTTCGGGGATTCCAGGGCGCAAATGCTTCCCCCTGACCCCAAACCACCCCATGTACGTACCAACTTTATCCAAGGACAGCCATGAGCTTGAGCCAGGCACACGGGCCTTGATCCTGGCAATGCGGATATCAGAGCCGGCACACTTGGCTGTGGCCAGATGGCAGGAGGGGCCACAGGTGAGCTTAGCGGGAACCACCGCAGGGAGGTGTCCTGGACCCCGTCTGGGGAAGGCCCATCACTACCTCCATTTTTTTTTCTTCCAGCAAAATTACTGTGATGTTTCTGTTCCCCTGGTTTGGCCCATCTTTCCCACGAGCCCACACCTACCCCTGCCCCCGGTGCTCCCATCCTGTGGCACACTGCAGGTCTCCACTGATGACCATGAGACAGACCAGTGGCTGCCTGAGCCCCTTCCCAGTCCATGGCTCTGCCCTGCTCCTCAGCCCCGGTCTTGGGGCCTCACCTCACGTTGGATTTGCGGGGCCATGCATCTGTCCTACCTGCAGGACGTGTGACCTGGGCCCAATCCATGTCAGTAGCATGGCCCACAGTAGCTGGGGGAGGCGGCATCTCCAGGCCTGGGTGGGCTCCTGTGTGCATGGCCTGTGATCGCAAGTCTCGGACTGTCCCAGGGGATTCTGTGAGCTCACCAGAGTCCTTCAACGGGCTCTGTCCACATTGAAACGAGCCACGAGCTAGAGCGGGGTCTGTTGTTTGCAACCAAGAATCATGAGCAAGATGGGGAATAAAGGAGATGTTTCTTAAAGATAACAGGGAACTAGGTGGGGTCGAGAGGGAGGGAGGGAAGGAGGGAAAGTAGCCACTCTTTGTCAGAAAATATCTAGTTGTTAAACCTTTCCTGTGATCCTGTGTGTGTGATTCCTTTCACCAAACCCTCACATCTTTCCTGGTATATTTTTCATAGGAGGCTGCAGTCCAGGCGTAACCCTGATTTTTGTCCTGTACAAAAACAGCAGTTTACAATGAACGCATGGACTTTCTTGGCAATAAGAATTCTTGGCAATGGCAAGAAAGAGGTTATATTTTTCCCCTGGGCTGTGCTTGGGCATGTAGGAAGGGAAGCAGGTGGGTCTTCCAGGGAGACTGAGCAAGGAAAAGGGATGATTTCAGCGTCACTGGAGGGTGCCCTCTGACCCCACATCACATAACGCACCTGTCACTCTGGCTTAGCCGGTCCCGGCCTTCCCGCTCCAGGGACAGAATCTGTTGGAATCAAGTTGCCCTATTTAAGGAAATGGTGTTTGACTACAGAGACCTCCAGGTAACAAAGAGGTGGCTGTGGTGGGGGCCTTTCAGCAGGGGCAAGGGCAAGGGCTGAAGCAGATGAGGGGGATAAGGAGGGCACAGAGGTCGACACCCCTTCCAGGGCGGCCCTTCCGACCCAGCCACGGGAAGGGTGAGAGGTAAAAACGTCCACACAGCCTGCTGGTGGCACAAGGAAGCTGTCACTCCGAAGGTGAGGCTGTGCCCCACTGAGCTTCCAGAATCACAGCAAGAGCAGGGAGTCCTGCCCTCAGGACTGAAGACTAATTTGTTAATGGAGCGCCACGCAGGGGGTCTGTCCTCTGGACGGGTGCACGCAATTAGTCACTGTGCAGGTAGCAACTATCAAACACTTATTAAAATGCGGCTCTGTGCCACCCCCTGCCCAAAGCGCCCCCGACTCCACGTGCCCAGCAGGACAGCTCTCAGGGACACCCCAGCTTATTTATCCTCCAAGTCCAAGCAGCAGGTGGGGGCAGGAGGCAGGATGAGCTGGGGCATCGCGATTGTGGGTCGGGGAGACGACACTGGACGTGGTAAAAACACATTAGTTCCAGGTTTCATTTTTGTCGCTGCAGAAAATCTTCATTATCCTCTTGTCTGAGGCCCTGGTGGTTTCCAGAAGGATCCTGAGTTGGGGAGGGTTTCTCCCCTAAGGCAGGAGGACGAGTGTATGTTGAATGGCTGAAAATCCCAACAATGAGCCTTGGGGTCCACACTTGGCTCTTGACACTGTAACCTGCCCACGTGCACCCCAGACTCATGGCAACAAGGTATTGCCCCTGAGCCTCTGATGTGGTTGAGGCCAATGCCCAGATACCCGGGATCAGTGCCTTCTGCAGGAAAGGCTGCTGCACACAGACCCATGGTTTCCCTCCACACCCTGCACTTGCCCCGCACACCATGCCAGTCCCTCCTCTGCCCCTCAGCACACAGCGCCAGGCCTGCAGCACAGAAGGGCCCACCAATAGCCAGCTCACAGCCAGGCTGAGGAGCACATCCAGAGGCCTCTACCCAGAGGGCAGGGCATGGAGGCACCAGGGAAAAGGATGGGTGGTGGGTGCAAAAAGGGCTCTGGAGGCCAGGTGCCTGGAGGCCAGACGTGCCAACAATATTCAGCTGAGGGCAAGAGAGGGGACGGGAGCAGCCAAGAGTAGCCCTGGAAGGCAGGCTGGTGAGCAGGGCAGTGACAAGAGCCAGGGGGGCCTGCACTGATGTATTTGCTGTTCATGGGGCTCTTTTAACAGACCACATGCTCACGGAGGGCAGGCCTTGTAGGATTCATTTAAATGAATAGCTCCCATGCCTGGAGCAGGGCCTGCCCAGCTCTGTGAGAAAGCTGAACTTGAAAAACTAGCAGGGGTCCCCATGAGCCATCTGTATACTCCTAATGAATGCTGTCTTGTCCCCACTGTCCCCATTAGCCCATCCACCAATGGCCCCAAGTGTTAGGGAAGTGGGTGAGAGACACTGAGAAGCAGGGCTCCTGGGGCATCTGGGCGGCTCAGTCCATTAAGCTAGCGACTCTTGATTTCGGCTTAGGTCATTATCTCACGGTTTCAGCCCCACGTCAGGCTCTCTGCTCACAGCTCATTGCCTCCTTGGGATTCTCTCTCTCTCTGCCCCTCCCGCTCTCTATCTCTCCCCCCTCCCCCCAAATAAGTAAACTTTAAAAAAATAAATAAAAGAAGCAGGTCTCTGGTAAGTTGATGCCATTCAGAGCCCACCTACCCACTGCTCTGGCTCAGGCTGGTTCAGAACCTGTAGGCCCAAGGAATCACACCTGAGGGGATGATAGGAACAGGAGCCCCTGGGGCAGCCGGGGGGAGGGGCAGGGAGGGGGTGTGATTAAGAACCATGCTCATGGATCTCACATTTGGGTCCTTCAGTGCCCCTGATGAGGCGTCCCCTGGGATCGTCGTCAAGGCGCTGAGGAAGTCCCCAGGGCAAGTGTGCACACGAGCCCACCACAGACAACTGTCACAGTGGATCCACAGGAACAGCAATTGAATCAGATGCCCCACCGTCCTCTCGCCATGGCGGGTAATCAGGCCCCCTGCCCTGCCGTGTAGTGGGTCCAGAAACCTCCCTAAGTGTTTGGGGCCTCCTAAGAAAGGGACCTGAGGCTGACGGGCACTCGTCAGCACACTTTACAAACCCAAGACTCAGGGCGGGCGGCACTGGTAATATAACCCCTCATTCCCATGTACAGATTGTAAGACTTGGCTGCCCAATCTAGGTCTCCTTGACTCCAACATCAAGACATCGTTAACTCCCCACTTGCCAGTGTCCGATGAGTGCTGGGCAGTGGTGTGAATGTTCTGGGTGATTTCCGAAGAACTGAACAAATCAAGGGGGTCACCAGGGAATGTCTGGAGCAAAAGCAAACTGGCAGCAGCACCCAAAGAACTTTCAAGTCAAAATAAAGAGGTTTCTTCGTTCTCCAGGCACCTGCTGAGTGCCCCTTAACTGCCTGGTCCCCACACAGCGTCCTGCATCATCTAAAACACAAACTGCAGGGTCAGACCCAGGTTCGAATCCCAGCTTCACCACTAACCAGCTGTGTCACTTGGGAAATGGCTCACCATCCCCAATGTCACTTTCCCCAATTATAAAAAGGGAACCGAATTCTTAATAGGATTCCTATAAGGATTAAATGTAGGAAAGAACATGCCATGTTTAGCTGGGGTCTAGAGTCGGCAATGGGGTCATCTGGGGCCAGAAGAGCCTGTTTGGGGCATCTGACCTGGACACTGAGGGATGTTTGAAACATCCTTGGCCTGTACCCAGTAGATGCCAGGAGTACACACACGTGCACACACACACACACATACACATACGTGCAAGCACGTGTGAGCACACACACAGTGGTGACAACCACAAATGTCCCCAGACATTGTTGACTGTCAGCCGGGGGGCAGAATCACCTCTGCTTGAGAAGCATGGCCTCTTTCAGCGTTATTTCCTGCTGGTCCTCATGCAGCATCCAATCAGAAGCATAGATGCGGGGCACAGACACTCGGGCCACAGCTCCCTTGGGAGGGGTAACACAGAAGCTGAAGTCGGTGGGAGTTAATCTGACCCCCTGGATGACTGTACTATGTATCACTCTCCTAGCCCCAAAACCCACTTCTCACATCAGTGTGGCTAGAGCCAAGCCCCTATCCATGTTGCCAGGCGGTGCTCTTCCTGCTGCCTCCAACATCCAGGCCTGTCCCTGACAGTCCTGCCCCATCTCTCCACGGCCCTCCACTCCTCCCCAGAGATGCCTCACAACCATGGCTGTAGCCCTGCCTTCTGCCAGGAGCTCGCAGGACACAGGGCTGGTCCCTACTTCCTTCTGGGCTCTACTCACCCCACGCCCTTCCAGGAAGATGTTTCTGACCTAATCTGGAGCTCCTCTCTCCAACCCTAGGCTTCTTTATTTATATAGCATGAATCCTGCTGCATGGACCACAGGATTCTGCTTACTGGTCTCCTGTCATCTCGGACTTGGAACAGGGGCCCCTGTGGGCTGCCGTTTTATTTGTAGCTCCAGTCCGACTGCCTGGCTCTTTTTTTTTTATTTTTTTAAAATGTTTATTTGTTTTTGAGACAGAGAGAGACAGAGCATGAACAGGGGAGGGGCAGAGAGAGAGGGAGACACAGAATCCGAAACAGGCTCCAGGCTCTGAGCGGTCAGCACAGAGCCCAACGTGGGGATCAAACTCACGGGCTGTGAGATCATGACCTGAGCTGAAGTCGGACGCTTAACCGACCAAGCCACCCAGGCACCCCATGCCTGGCTCTTAAAAAGCAGCTCAACAATATTTGCAGTACAGATCGATGACGAAGGTTGGCCAGAGTCCACTGGGGCCAGAAAAAGGAGTGTGGGCCACCCAGACACACTCACAGGATTGATTTGATTCTATAGACGGTGGGTGGCCTCATTATCGATTTGCCCAAAGCCAGTGAATGAGATGGAAGAGGCTGTGACCCCCCCTGCAAGGAGAGGACCCCGAGTTGCCCCCCCCCCCGCCAAAGCAAAGCCTTTCCCAACATGAACAAAAGACCTGACTTCACAAATCGAAAGGAACAGTACAAATCCAAAACCCTAGTATAGAGTGGCCATACCCTGCTCGCCCTCCCCTAGTGCTCTTGAGATACTTGTACATCAATCCACTTATGTGCAGTGCCTACCAGACCTTCCTTACAAAGACCTTCCCTGCAGCCTGAGAAACTCCCCACTGGCGGGCCTTGAAGAGGACCCCAAGGGGTGGGCCCCATCAGATTGTTTATGGATCCCTGAGAGTCTTCATTCTGCTATTATTTTCTGTGTCCCTAGCTGCCTTTCACCTCCTATAGACCTCCTGTGGCCACAGGAAAGCACCCCCTTCCGCCTTCCCGCCATTCCCCCATCCCCCCTTCTGCCTTCCTGGGGGCTGCGGCCTCCCCACCCCACACAAACCCAGCTTCCAATGGGACCCAGCCCCTCCCTGACCACAGCCTCAAAGGGACACTAAGAAAGGAAGTTTCCAGCATGATGTGGTCACAACGGACAGGATGCTTTGCTCAGGTATGGTTCTACCTCCTGTCATTTCTGCCATGGGCCTGATGGCAGCACCACAATCCCTGGGTGAACGCCTGGCCCACGCCTACCCACCTCCCCCCCTACCCAATGAAACAGAAGCCAGGTGTCCCTCTCCTCCCACAGAACATCTTCCCAAGGGTCTGGGAGCACACCGCCCTCCCCCTGCCTGGCCCGCTCATTCGACCCAGAAAATGAAGTATGTGCCATGCATCATGCCATAGGGCTAGACAGACCAGATCTGGACAATACGGCTGGGAAAATATGGCTTAAAAGAGGGCAGGGCGGGACACTCCTGATCTGTCTGGGGACCCTGGGGGTGCACCAAGGGTTGGCGTTGGCACAGCTAGCGGAAAACAAGGCCATGTGAATGAAGAGGAAACAAACGCCTGTGCATGGTTCCAAGCATGAGTCCCAAGGGGGTGGAGCGCAAAGCGAGTGTTGGAGATTGGGCTTCGTGGACAATCTAAGCACTCTTCCAGGTGGGGGTGGGGCAGCAGACTGGGCAGGAGGGGTGGGGGATCTGGTCTCCCATGGGATGCAGGGGACACCGTGTGTGTGTGTTCCCAAACCTCACTAACTGGTCACTAACTTCCTTTTCCTTTTATCTTGCAATCACTGTCAAAGCTACAAAAGACTGTGAGAATAGTAAAGGAACCCCCATATACCTTTTAGCCCATTTCACTAATACTTCGCTTGGCCAGGATTTACATATGTACATACGTATGCGCGCGCACTCGTACATAAAGTAAAACCTTGGTTTTCGAGCATACCTCATTCCAGAAACATGCTTGTAATCCTAAACACTCATGGATCAAAGCAAATTTCAAGAACCACTGCCTCAGTTGTGACCACATGACGTTCGGCATCACGTACGACTCATACCGCAAGACATGGCTCCTTCATCAAGTTAAAGTTTATTAGAAATGTTTGCTCGTATAGTGGAACACTCGCGGAGCAGATTACTCACAATCCAAGGTTTTACTGTATTTCTAAATCATTTCCAAGTCGGTTGCACATACCGTGCCCCTTTGTCGGTTCTGCTCAGGGTCTACACCCTGAGGACAAAACCATCTTCTCACATATTCACAAGTCAGTGACCAGCCTCAGGAAATTGAACACCAGTACAACACCATAATCTAAACCATGGGTCATATTCCAATGTCATCAACTGTCCCAAAAATGTCCGTATTAAACTTTGTTCCTGCACAGAATGCATTCCAAGGTCACTAACTGTATTCTGTGGTCACATCTGTTTATTTACCTTCTATTCTGGAACATTCCTCGGCCTTGGTTATTCATGCCACAGAAATTTCGAGGAACAGAGGCCTGTGTGTTACTTTCAGGCTGTGCATCAGTTTGGGTTTCCCTGTTGTTCCTTCATGTTCACATGATGGTGCATAGACACCCCTCCAGTGGCCTTAGTGACCGAGTCAAAACCCCCCAAAACGCCCAGGCATTTCTGAGTCTCAAAAGGGCTTCTTCCCGTGTGCCCGTCTACCACGTCCTGCCACTGCTGGACTTCCGTCCATCTTGGATCCCCCCTGACCATGCTGGTGGCCTAGGAATCCACTTGGAGAAGCCACAAAGGGCTGCCATGGCCCCTGAGAGGATGCAGAGCCCGGATCTCCTCCATCGGCCTCTTTGGGGATGCTCGGCTCCTGACAGAGGTGAGGCGGTGAGGGGAGAGTCTTGCCCTTGCCAGTGTCTGGGCCTGAAGCTCCAACGTTTGGGCTGAACAGAAGGTAGGCTCCCCCGGGCTTGATCCCACCCGCTGCTCCCACAGAGGCTCCTGGCTGGTCTGAGGGCTGGGGCCAGCTCACAGACAGAGCCCTCTTCTTCCCTCCTGTGCTCTCCCAAGGGGTCAGCTTTTATAGGACACTCTCATACTCCTCCTCCAGGGCTCCCCTTAGGGGGCGCAGACATTCCACTATCAACACTACGGTCAGGACTTCTGGTCTCCAAGTGGCAGGGAGGCCGGGAAGCGAGGCAGGAGCAGCCCACAGGGTGCCCCACCCACACCCCCTCCTGTCAAGGCTGCCTCCTGCAAGGCATGTCTGCCCCAACATCAATCATGGAGGGTGGGCTCACTGCACGCCCATGCCCCAGTCCTCTGCCCCCACTAGGCAACGCTGAGGCATTTCCTACACTGTCCCCACACTGTCCCCACGGTCTCTCAGAGGAGCCGCACACCCTTTATTGGCCCCCATCCTGCCCTGCTCCCTTAGGAGCATTAACATCACTCAAACTTGTCTCAGGATAAGTCCCAAACTCAGAGCCCCTCCGTCCCGAGAAAGGTCCCTCAGGGTCTTCGGTGGCCATGCCTGACGGGGCCTAAGCCTCAGAGAGACACCGGCTGAGCCTTCTTGCGCAGACTGCCAGACAACAAAAATGCAACTGAGCAGATTTTAAAGATCTGATTGGCTTTAGGACTCATGAATTGGGTAGCACCCCAAGCGGCAAGCAGAAGGGGCTCCAAGGAGCTGGACAGAAAGGAAGGTCCATCTAGAAGGAGGGCTGGGTAAGAAAGTTACTAGCAACAGCGAAGGGCTGTTGCAGGGAGGCTTTTGTCCAGGGGGAAAGCAAGGGGTCCCTGGATCCAGGAGATGTCTTCTTTCTTTGGGGGGGGGGTGGAGAGGCCCCTGTGGCAGAGTCACTGGCACTGATGGAACATTCCTGGCTGGTTCAGACTACGTCTCTGAGAGGGGCTGAAATGCAGTTGGATTAGGCCTTAAGCCACAGTTTGGGAACTTCAGCGAAGTGACACTATTTGGGGCCTGTGGTTTTCTTTCTAACGACCACAGCACCCCCACCGCCACCCCACCACCCTGCTCACCTCCAGCTCACTGAACTTGGGGCTGACTCCGCCCTTCAGAAGGGAGGCGGTGTCAGGTCAAACAAAACTTGCAGGTAGGTCTGAGATGCCTGAGAATTATCAGAGGCCACAGGACAGGAGGGAGGGGGCAGTATAGGGGTCAAACTGAAACTGACAAGGGTGTCATCAAGGACACCATCACCCTGGATGGGCTCAGAGGAGGCGCCCCTGAAGCCACGTCAGTCCCCCAGATGCTCCTGCTGTACTGCTGTACGTGGATGACCCAGGGCTCATCGGAGTGGATGACAAGCATCCTTCATGAGTTATTAACAGCATCAGTAACGGTGAGACAAAACGATCCCTGGAACACTGTGAGACACCTCAAGTTGTGATTCAATAGGAATAATCATTGTTATTGTAACAGTGAGTTAGAAAATGATTTTATGTTAAGAAACCGAGTGGAGACAATTCTATGGGCGCACACGAGAGCCTGGCCCGGGTTAGTGATCTGAGGTTGAGGGTTTGTCCTGGATGTTCAGCGTGTGGAGAAGGGGGAGGGGCAGGGTGGAGGAAGATGGATATTTTCAATGCACACACATCTAGCACAACAGCAGCAAATCAAGAGGCAGTACCCCAGGTGTCAGAACATAGAGGACGGGCTGGTAAGAACCTGGGTCCCTGAACTTTCATTAACCTAGGAGATGCTGGAATTGAAAAACACCAGCTTGGGTCAGACACCAGGCTCTCAGGACTGCTGTGGATGCAGTGTAGAGAAGATGAGTAGGGGTATTTACTCTGCTAAGTGCATTTCCGGAATCGTCTGTTCACCCTGCAGCAACCCCATCACTCAAGCGGCTAGCCAGGCTCGGGGACACAGCCCTGAACAGCCCTGTACGTGGTGGAGCAGGGGCTCAAACCCCAGACTCCAAGCTTCCCTGTCCTTCCAGAGAGACAGGGCAAGAATAAATGAGTGGGGGAAAGAACTGGGTGTGTGGGAGGGGAAAACAGTGCAGAGGAGAAACCACATATCCAGCCATGTGCAGCGGGGAAGCACACAGATGAACTCCTATAAGGTGAACCTTTTAATTCAGAAACAACCCAGGGCTAACGGGCTTGGCTATCCACTTGCTGCCACACCGTAACCAAGGCATGGGCCTCTGACTGCTATTGCAAATGTCACAGAATGGATGCACATGGAGTGGAATTTTAAACTGGTGTGTTCCTTGTTTCCCCCCTCACATCCCTCTCCTGTCCAGAAAAAGGAGTTGTGGCCTCATGCATTACCTTCTAATGAAATTTCAACATACTTTCAGTACACTACAATTTTATAGAGATGAAAACATGAAAGCTGCCAAAACCCTTCAAAATGGAATTAGCCCGCAATGTCTATTCAGGCTGCATTTCTTTGTGACCTAGTTGGGCTACTTAACAAAGGAAGGAGAATCTCAAAGTATGTATGGGGATGTCTCTCCCTCTCCTGTGTTCATCTGCATCAACCGAGCAGTTACTGAGCACGGAGTCGGGTAGATGCTCTGCTAACTGCCATACAAGAACAATCTTAACCAACAAGCACAGGCCGCGGGAGGCATGGGCACTTTTCCTTCTACATGAAAGGCCGGAGCAGAGACTCTGGGAGGCCAGGTCCCCGTGCGGCTGGCACGCACTGAGCCAGTCTGCAGGGCACCGCCTCTGTCCTGATTTGATAGCATGTGGGTCTTTTTCTACACAAATTTTCTGTTGCTACTGCAACAAGTTATCACAAATGGTGGCTTAGACGACCTCAGTGGATTCTGGAGGTCAGAAGTGGCTGACACCAAATACGGGCAGGTTGCGCCCCACGCCCCCGGGGGCCCTGTGGGGTGGGGCCTCTCCTCTTCCATCACTCTGTGGGCACAGCGCACCACTGGCCAGCTGGCCGCTGAGGCCCGTCCTGTCTGCAGGGTCCCCTGCATTCCACGACTCCGCACCCTTCCTGCATCTTCAAGGTGCAATGAGTCCTTCTTGCCCCTCTCACCCCCTCTTTCCCTTTGGCCTCATCTCTCCCACCTCTCTTGTGCCTCCTTCTTCCACGTTTAAGGGTCCGTGAGGCAATGGTGCGCCTGTCCAGACAGTCCAGGAGGGCTTCCCATCCCCAGGCCCTTATTTAATCCATCCTCGGTGCTCCTTGGGCCACAGCAGAGGACACATCCACAGGCCCAACAGGTTACAGTGGACATCT
This sequence comes from Panthera onca, assembly GCF_046562875.1. Taxonomy (NCBI): domain Eukaryota; kingdom Metazoa; phylum Chordata; class Mammalia; order Carnivora; family Felidae; genus Panthera; species Panthera onca. The sequence continues at coordinate 1,346,110 of NW_027675864.1, read as the reverse complement.
TTGGGGGCCATTTCTCCACCTCCCATAAGCTTCTCACTGGCCTGTTCTTTACCACCCTTTCAGCTCCTTTTCTGAAACATCCAGGCTGCTGGGATAACGCTGAAATCCATTAGTCTCTTCTCTGATGATACATCCATCCCTTGCTACACTGCCCAGTCCTCGGTTTACAACAGGAGTCCGCAGAAAAGGCTTCCCCTTGGGAAGTAACAACTGTTTCCTGGCTTTCTCGCATGTTTTTCAAGCTCTCTCCTTTTATTTCTGGTTAAAGATCAGCCTCACCCCACACCAGCACTACTGAGATGGTCTCGCGCCCAAGGTCTGCTCCTTCAGAACCTCCATACTGGTTCCTGTCTGTTGGAAGTTTGCAGGAAGACTGTCTCTCCCCATGACATGGGATGGGGCACGGCATGAATCTTATGGTTCTGACCTCCAAGGAGGAGACCTGGTCACTACCCACCCCAATGACCTCACGGAAAGACTCCTGGTCTGGTCACATAGCCAGTTGGGAGTCACGTGCCCAGCAGGAAACAAGTCACTGTGTCCACATCCCCCACCCTGCCCCATGGTAAGGGAAGGGGGCAGTTAGCCTCACTCACCTCAAACCCACAAATGGCTTTCTAACAGAACTGGGCAGATTATGGTAAATAAAAGAAACCTGACACGTGTCACATTTTTCAGCACATGAGTCCATCGCTACGACATCACTGCCATCATCACTGCTACTCATTCTCAGTACTAAATGGAACCGGAAATCTCTAAAATTTCTGATAAGGAAAATGTCTTTTTCGGAGGGATGGAGGGACAACAATCTTTTGCAAAGGCATGCCGATGAATAAAAGCTCGTGCCTGAGGTGAGAACTGGACAAAAAAAAAACAGAAAAAAAAAAAAAAAAACATGGCATCTGGAGGACTTTTCCCAGGGGTTGAGGACCTTGGTTAAGCCCACACCAAAACAGAGTGATGAGGCCAATTACATTTTTAGTCATTTTAAAAAATAATAAATGATAAATCAACAAAAGGGCCCGAGCAACAGAAGAGCTTCCTTTCCCCTCCTCCTCCTGGGAGAAGGCAGATGTGCAGGTAAATACTGGAGTGTGTGTGGTGTGTGTGTGTGTGTGTGTGTGTGTGTGTGTGTGTGTGTGTGTGTGTGTGTGCGCGCGCGCGCGCGTGCTCACACCCATATTGGTTACTCTGTCCCAAACACCATGACTCAAAATTCCGAGAATCTGAATTCTTGTGTACTATGTCCTGCTCATCCCCATAAATGTGTTCTGAGAAGAAAAACACTTAAAACTCATCAATGTATGTTAAACTGAGATCACTACCCTAGAAAAATAGTCTAGGGAAATTAGTGTCAAAAAATAATAGTTTATGGTTCAGTGCCTTATTTTCTTCAAAGGGGCAGAGTTCAACCCCAAGCTCACTGCAAGTAGTCGGGGTAAAAGAAAGGAATTTGTTCGAAACCCATTCTGCATTCAAATATGAATTGTCCGAAATGTGAGTAACTTGGCAGAAGCCCGAAATGTGTCTCTTCCTAAGCTGGGCTTAGGAATAGCGCTGGGCTATTTTTTCCAGGAAGTCATATTCTGCAGGAGCTTCGTGGCCAGCTGCTTGTATCTAACAGCAGCCCTGAAGCTGATGTGCAAGGATTTGGAGTACAGCCCCTCCTCCTACTCGAGAACGTTTCTGGCATTGCTCCTTTGTACCTCCCCTTTACTACTAACATTTCTGGCAGTAATGGAGTGGGTTTGCCTCTAAGAGAACTGACTTCATCTACACAGGTGCCTAATGCAGTGGATGTTCTTCCCACCTCCGTTTTGTAGACAACCAAGATGGGACTCAGGGAGACGGCTGTATTGAGTGTTGTGATTCCCACCTTTCCAGCATCACCTGCCTGACTCTGGTGCCAATCTCAGCAACCTCCCAAGATCACGTGGCGACTAGGTGGGAGACAACCAGGTCTGGCTGGCTCTAGAGCACACATTCCACTCCACCGAGGAATCTGGGGTATGTAACGGTCAAAATTTTACAACCGATATGACAGCTACTATTTGTCGATGGAGCACACATGGACCTTTTGTTACCCTTTTCTCCACTGCAAGAAGAGAGCTGGTTTCTAGTCTGCCTAGTATCCCATCCTGGCTTTCTGGCCTCCTCACCAGTACAGCCAATATGCACCCCACCAGATTCCTCCAACTCTCCGCCCCTGACAGGGTGCCGCGTGTCCTAACGGGATCTGTGAGTGTGTCCCCTTCACAGATCCCAAGGCGCTATTTGAAAAAACAGTGAGAAATCTACCAGACTCTTTGCAAGAAAAGTGAAACGTGGTTCATTGTTGGCTGTTCCCTGCAGGTCAGGCCCATCCACATGTGACTCTGGGACTGATGGGAGGTGGAGGCAGCCCCTTGTTTCCTGCCCACCCACCCTCTCCACCTCAGGCGTGGCTCAGAATTACTCCCCTCTGTGTGTCTTCCACCACAGCAGAGACGCTGCTAAGACACCGCCTTCTCCAGAACAGCATGTCCTTCGTCAGACCCTGTGACCTGCCAGGCCGGCACCTTGCCCTTGCTGGGATCCCATCACATCAGCTCTCCTCTCCCACTCCAAACTCTCCTCCACACCAGGGACAAACCTCAACAACGCACGTCAGGTGCATTCTGTGGCTCCCCCTTTCATCCCGAATGAAGTCCCAGCTCCACGCTTCTGGCCCTCACTTCAGCCGCATCTCACCCGACCTCTCCTTTACACACCTGGACTGTTTTCCAAACGGCACGCCTGACACTTACCCCCACGGACACCATTCTGCCTCATTTCCAGTGTCACTGTGAGGATGCCACTTAACTTTCTGGATGGTAGCTTCAAACTAGAAAAAAACGGAGGTCTCCTCAACTCCCTCACAAGGTTGCTTTGAAGATGAAGTCACATTATATATGCGGTGCAGACCTCGAAATACGTGCTACTTGGAGATGTTAACAATGAGGAGCCCAGGGCAGCTCATGACTGCGTAAGACAGGGACAGTTATGTGACCCCCCAGTGCCTCCTCCCCCTGCCTGGAACACGGGAACAAGAGTAGGACCTACCTCATAGCGTTGCAGTGAGAACTGAGTGGTTCAGACCCTTCGCCGAGCACCTGATGCGTGACGGACAACGAGGAAGCTTAGCCGCCATCGTCATCACTGACAAGCAACAAAGGCAAAAGACAGGAAGGTAAAATTAAACTGCCTTAGAACTCGCAACCTCCTTGAGGCAGGCAGAGCACAGGAACTCAGGACCGCATGAAGTATAATGCATAAAGCATTACCGTTAATGCTTTGCTAGAGGCAAAAAGCCTCCTTAGCTTGACAAAAGCCAGACCTCCAGGATCCGGCAAGACCTCTTCGACATGCAAACACTGTCATTTTGGAAAATGCCTTGATTTCTACCTGCCCCCAAGTTGAAAGCTCCTCACAATCCCAGTGCATCTCTTTCTGCCCAGGGGTCCTGTCCCTGTGCCTTTGATAAAACCACCTTTTCGCACTGAAAATGTGTCAACCATTCTTTCATGACTGCTCACTCTGAGCCCATATCATGTCACATCACACCACCCACCACCCACCACCACCAGCACCATCATCAAGATCATCCCTGGTGCACCAGGGGGACGTGTGACCCCCTCGAAGCTCCCTGGGCTCAGCCTCATGAGCAGCCGCGTCAGCGCTTGTCCAATCTGTGTTCCGGCACAGTCCTCGCACCCATCTGCTGTACGAAACCAGTAAGTAACTGCGGCCACTACTTTTAGCACTCCCCATGAACCAAGCACCACCCTGTGACTCTGACACACACGAAGCAGACTAATCTCTCCCCCCCAGGCAAGTAGCAGACTTGGAGCCGCCTTGTCTCCTCCCAGACAGCGGCAAAGCCTTTCTGTTCTCTGCATCGCCAAGCAGCTACCTCCATCCCGGGAGCATGGTGGTGTCTACAGGAGGTGGGCTGGAAGGAGGTCTGTGCAGAGTCCCAGGCACAGATGAGTGACCTTGCAGCTGGATGACCAGTGGTCAACCTCCTGACCCCAGCTGAGAGGCAGTTCCCACCACAGAGAAACAAGTTATTGGTGCTACAGTTCCTACTGCTCCCTAATAATGAACCCTGAGACTTAGCTCTTCAAAGACAGTAACACCTGTTATCCCTGTTTTGGGGAGAGGGAGTCATGGGAAGGGGACTTGGGAGCAGCTGTGCCTGGCAGTTCTCACTCAGGGTCTCTCGCAAGACTGTAGTCAGATGGCGGCTGCCATGAGAGTCGCCTTCCCTCACATGCCTGGAGTCTGCACTGGGGAGACTCAGAGAAAGCTGGGGCTTCGGCAACATCTCCTTTCCTATGCACCTCCCCCAGCATAGTGACTTCATGCTCCCTAGTGTGGCAGCTCTGAGCCCCAAAAGGGGTATGTTCAGTGAGAGACACAACCAAGAAGACACTGCCTTTTGGACACTTTTTCCAAACGAGTCCCAGAAGCCATGCATCATCACTTCTGCCACATTCCCCACCCGGCTGTCACAGAGGCCAACCCAATTTCAAAAGGAAGGGACATAAGAATGACTTTATTTTTTTTTCCTTTAAAGTCTACTTATTTTAGGGGCAACCCGGGTGGCTCAGTCAGTTGAGCATCTGACTGGCTCACGTCATGAGCTCACGGTTTGTGAGTTTGAGCCCTGTGTTGGGCTCTGTGTTGATAACTGGGAGCCTGGAGCCTGCTTTGGATTCTGTGTCTCCCTCTCTCTCTGCCCATCCCCCACTAATCTCTCTCAAGTTTATGTATTTTTGAGAGAGAGCTTGAGGGAGGGAGGGAGGGAAGGGAAGGGAAGGGAAGGGAAGGGAAGGGAAGGGAAGGGAAGGGAAAGAGAGAGAAAGAGAGAAAGAGAGAGAGAGAGAGAGAGAGAAAGAGAGTGAGAGAGAGAGAGAGAGAGAGAGAGAGAGAGAGAGAGGGAATCCAAAGCAGTCTGTGTGTTATCAGCACAGAGCCTGACACGGGCCTCAAACCCACTAACCATGAGATCATGATGTGAGCTGAAATCAAGAGTTGGACGCTTAACTGACCGAGCCCCCCAGGAGCCCCAAGACTGACTTTCAGTGAGGCAGGGGCAGAGTTCGGTAAGAACACATGGACAAAGGGGCGCCTGGGTGGCTCAGTTGGTTAAGCAGCCCAGTTTGGCTCAGGTCATGATCTCACGGTCCATGAGTTCGAGCCCCGCGTCGGGCTCTGTGCTGACTACCATAATCATAAAATCACGTTTCAAATAAATGATTCAGTCTAGTATCATTTAAATAAATAAAATATTTCAATTCATAAATGTATTAGGTACATTCAACATATCAAGGATAGTTTCAAATAGTCCAGTGTTAACGTTGCTAAGGTCTAGATTACAATGGGAGTCTAGGGATACCTGGGTAGCTGAGTCAGCTGAGTGTCCAACTTCTGCTCAGGTCATGATCTCACAAATGTGAATACAAGCACCACACCAGACTCAGTGCTATCAGGATAAAACTCACTTTGGATCATCTGTCCCCTCTGTTTGCCCCTTCTGATTGTGTTCTCTCTGTCTCAAAATCAACATTATTATTTTTTCATTGTTTTAATTTTTTTAATATGGATCTATTTTTAAGAGAGAGAGAAAGAGTAAAAGCCGGGCCAGAGTGAGTGAGAGAGAGAGAGAGAGAGAGAGAGAGAGAGAGAGAGAGAATCCAAAATCCAAATCCGATTCCGGGCTCAAACTGATAGACTGTGAGATCATGACCTGACATGAAGTCAGATGCTTAACTAATTGAGCCACACAGGAGTCCATAAAAACTGTGACTTTATAAGAAATTACATTTGTTTGAAAATCATATAATTGGCTTTACACCATATGCTATTGGCTTTACGAAAGACTTTAGTGAACAGATTCATCAACCCAGTTACTCTAATTAATATATTAACTTCCAAAATATCATCTTCAGTGGGTCTGCTCCAGGACCACATCATATTAAACATGAACAAACAAGCAAGCAAGCCAACAAACAGACAGGCAAAGAAACAAACAAAACAAGAACTAGTAGCAAATCATGACGCATAATGATCCATCCCACTGTCAACTTTTGTTACTATTTTTTTGGCCAAAGAGCTTATTTCAAAGGGTTCTATTGCTTTTAATACAGATGAACTTCTGCAAATAGTTCAGCATATAGGTTTGAGGACATACTGAAAATGTAAAGGAAATACATAATTTTATATGGTATAACCTTAGGCCTCTAACTTCCATGAAACTCCAAAAGGAGGACATTACCAGCACCATGAATTCTCTCCCTGCGATCACTCCCCATTCCTGCTCCATCTCCCTTCCCCAACGTAATCGATATCCTGACTTTGAGCAACAGAGATTAAATTAGTCCGTGTTTGAATTTTATAAAAATATAATGGAATAATATGCATTTCTTTAGATCTGGCTTCTTCCGTTCAACACTATAACGCTCATCGATGTTGTTTTGCATAGGTGTAACTCAGGGATTGGTACTTCCACATTGTATTCTCTTACATGATTATTTAACAATTTGCTTATCCCTTCTACTGTTGATTCACGTTTGGAATGTATGTTTCCATACTGTACTTATTATACGGAAGGCTGCTATGAACATTTCCCTTTTACTGTGCTCAGCATGAAGCGTATCTACCACAGCGTGTTAATGTTTAGTTAGCTGCCTTAGCCTTAAACCCTGCCTGTACATCAGAATCACCCTGATGTCTGGATGTCAGTTCCACAGATCCTTCTAATTTGAGCTTGGGTTAAGAACCACGAGGGTAGATGTTGAAATCCCCAGAAAAAAGGAGGAGATGAATCCAGTTTAAGGAATTCTCAATGGGTTCCTCTTTCTGGACAATAAAATGCAATGCAAAAATTATTTTGTGGCCATATTGACATCACTTTCCTCCCCCTCGCCCTCATCTCCCTCTCCCTCCCCCTAGCCCTCCCCCTCACCCTTTCCCTCTTCGTCCCCCTCCTCCTCCTCCTCCTTCTTCTTGTTCTTCTTCTCCTTCTCCTTCTCCTTCTCCTTCTTCTTTTCCCCTTCTTCTTCTTCTTCTTCTTCTTCTTCTTCTTCTTCTTCTTCTTCTTCTTCTTCTTCTTCTTCATAAAGCTTTTTTGATAAAGCTCCTAAACAAAAAGACTACCTATAGGCTTTAAGAGACTCTGCATGGCTTCCATAATATGTTGAAATTTCCCCAAATTCTCAAAGGAAACGTCTTTAGACATGTTTGAAAAATATGTGTTCCATGATACGGCACACTTGAGTGGGAGATTAGGGTATCAAATATCTAGACACACCCTAGTTTGGTATCCCAGCTCCATAAATACTGAGACTGGAAAAGGCAAGAGATAATTTTCCATGGTCCAGATAAAGACAGAATTAAATGAGATCTCCTTAGTAGTAACTGTTACAACTGAAAATTTAGTTGGTGCTGTTTAATTTTCTAGTTTTCTGAAGCTGCTTTTTGGATTCATGCCCAGAATCTGTCTTGATGAATATATGTCAGAGAATGAAAGCCAAAAACCAACTTGTGACTCTAGAAAGTACTGCAACAGTTAACATTGAGGTATCACAAAACTCTGAAAGCACATTCTTCAAGTTCAGTCTCCAATATGCATTGAGAGGTAGGAGAAAACAGAGGTCATGGTATAATTCTTTTGTGAAACGTGAAGATATGTGCAGTAAGTTATTATTTTTGTGAAGTTAGGTAATTGCCTCTGGTTTGTGATGTAAACGTTGTTTCAAGGTTGCGCTTGAATCCGAAAATTCCTTCAGCAGACTCCCTCCCACCTGATATGACGTTGACTCCACCACTTCACCAGAATGATTTCTAAAGTTTGACCATGTTTGAGTGTTTATAAAAGTTTCTGGAAGCATGGAAGACCTCATCTTTGCCTTCAAGAAACTTACAATATTAGAGGGTAGGAAAAACCCAAACACCATACAAAGCACAGTAAGACTTCAAGGTCAAGTTTCATGTATCAGGAGAAGTCCACTGAGCTGAGTTGATCAGTAAAGGCATCTCAGAGGCATAGCACAAAGAATCTTAAAGGATGACCAAATTTTTGGCTGGCAGGCAGAAAGGAGAAGGACAAAGGAGACAAAAGCAAATGTGTGGGGAAAAAGGAGGGGCAGGCATTCCAAGAACAGTGAGAACAACCCTGTTGGAGTTTGAGGTTCTTCTACAACAGTGGCCATTAAGTATTTGTGACGATGAACAAGACTGGGTAGAAGATGAGGTACCTACATCACCCATCAATTCCATAATCTTATGTAAGAAGGTCTTGTTGACAGCGAAGAATTGGAGACCATCAGTTAGAACCTCCAGATGGTAATAACGAAGCAATTCGGTAGAAACAAAACAACGAAAAGTTAAAATTCTAAGCAAACTTCTGTAAGTATGTGAATTAATACCCAATCAATAAGCAATTGAAATCCATGACCAACTTAAGACCCCTCTTGTGTCTCTCTGTTAATGGGACATTGTCTTCAGTTGCTATAGAGGGAAAGAGACTCATTGTCAGTCGTCCCCTCCTCAACGTCTTTCCCTGATCCATTCAGCAACAGGGGTTCTCAACTCCACCTCCAATGTATGCCACGCCAGCTAGTTTCTCACCACCTTCTGCCTACTCTGCATTTTCGTTCTTAGCCCCATGCTGCCTTTCCCTTCCAAACAAAATCCCAGTTCATTCTTTTCACTGCGTCAGGAATGCAATCCAAAAATCCTGAATCTGAGCAGTTCATTCCTCTGCTTAAAACAACCCTCTAATCTCTACTGTACTCAAAATGACACATAGAATCTGTAACGTGACCACCAGACGTTGGCAGTCCAGCCTTGTCACCCCTCTAATGCCATCTTTCCTCATTCTCCTTTCATTAGGTGATTGGGACCATCTCTTCTCCTGGTTTCTCAAATTGGACCCACGTAGGTTCCACTTCGAATGCATTTTGTGTTCGCTAGTTTCCTTACCGTTATTGCTACGGGTCCAAGTTTGAATAAAGCACTTTTCTCCCCAAGAACCCTTTGTTGGCCAGTCCTCTAATCGACATTCTGTCCCCTGTGTCATTCCTTCTCATAACATTTAGTCTTTTATTTAACAGCATTTGCCACAAGTTGTAATTACACATGTACCTTTTGTAGCTAAGGTTTGAAACATCCTGAATATATGGAGCATGCATGTTTGATTATCACTGTGTACTTGAATCTAATAGCACCTGACACCTAAGGTGCTCAATATTTATATCCACAGTGCCTGAAATAGGGGACTTTTAACTATCTCCCAGTGTGCTGGACTGCAATATACATTCAAGTCTTCAATAATCTCTACCACCAAATTTATTATTCATATACAAAAAAGGGAAGGGTCACCTCCTCAAGAATAGGAAAAACAGTTTGCCTTGTCGATAGCTTCTATGGTGTAGCTTACATTTTGCCCTACAAAAGACCCCACCCTGGAGATACACTTTGCATGGATGTAGTGACAACTATGAGGAAATCAAAACAAAATACAATGTTTATTGAGTGTAATGTGCCAGGATTTTTTCCACACGTTTTACAGCATTACCAATAATCTCACAACTATACTGAACATAGGCGTTATACTTCCCCTTTACATAGTGGAAAAGTAAACTCTGAGGTATCCTTTGTCTACAGTCTAAGATCTGGCTGGTAGAAGAAATTGATGGGGCCATGTAATTTAAATAATCCACAATTTTGCACAAGGTAACCTCTGGGAAATCAGAAAATGAGCGGCTTTCATAAGTGCAGCTGCCCAGAGCCTTTCGGAGGAGCCGTCTGTGTGGAGCCCGGGCTATGGCGCCATCACATCTCCAGGATCTCACTACCAGGAGAAACCCCCATTGTTGGGAAGGGCAAGAACATCCATCCATGGCAATTTAAGGTGTTTTAACCCCTGTGAAGGTAGTGCAAACCTCCAATTACTTCATTCGGTACTTCAAGGAGCAAATCAAAGCACACCTCGTGGGATTTTCAAAAATCACTCTGAGATGAGAAATCAAACAACGAAAGTCATAGCAACACAAAGCAAGTGACACTTTTCAAAACACACCTCCAGAAGGGCCAGGCCATGGAGAGGGGATGAGCCCACTTTAATGTAGCAGTGCTCTCAGGTGCAGAGCACATAACACAAAACAAAACAAAACAAAACAACAACAACAACAACAACAACAACAACAACAACAACAACAACAAAAACGTTAAAACACATAAGGAATAGAAAACTATCCACAATGATGAAACGGAAGAATTCCCCTCAGATGAAATTACAGGAGAAGTGACCGTTGAAGAATTGATCAAAATAGATAAAAGCAGTATAACAGCAAGAATTTAGAATAATTGTCATAAGATTAATCACTGGGCTTGAAAAAAGGCATAGAAGACAACAGAGAATTTAGTATTTCAGTGATAAAAGAACTAAAACATAGCCATGGTTAATTAAAAAGGCAATTTTTGAAAGTATATGTTGCTAGTGATTTTGTCATGTCAAACAAAGTTATAAATAGGTGTTATTTCCAAACCCTATTCACGTGCACTCTTATTATGGCTAGAGTCTATAAAAAGTTATTGCACAATTGCATAAACATGATTACCAGTGCAATCTATTTTTTTTTTAATTCCATTTGTTCATTTATTTCAAAGCCAGAATAGAGCATGGAGAATGTACCCTGTAGGTTCTGGATTCTCTCCTAGATTCCAAATGTCTTATTTAGGATGCTACCATAAAGACAGTAAAACAATATTATCTGTACCATGAACGTGGAAAATTTGGTACACCTCACTAGTATTACAATTTTGCTGATTAGCATATGTGTTTACAAATACGCACGAGTGCACTGGGTGAAGTTAGATGTTTCATACTTCTATCCATAACATGAGGAATTCAATATATTTTAAAGAGTTAGATTCCAGTTACCAATTCTAATGTGGGATAACATGCAAAGTTCTTGCTTATTTCTCACTTATTGTGCAATTATGAAGTTACCATAGAGCCCAAAGAGTAAATTCTTTTTATCTACACTTAACTGAACATATATCACTGAAAGTTCAACTTTGGCTTTTCAACGATGACATGAGACTGAACGCGGAAAACCCAAAAAAACTCCATGAAAACGCTGCTAGATCTGATATATGAATTGACCAAACTCACAGGATACAAAATCAGTGTAAAGAAAGTGGTTGCATTTCTATACACCAATAAGGAAGCAACAGAAAGAGAAGTCAAGAAATCAATACCAGTTACAATTTCACCAAGAACCCTAAAATACCTAGCAAGAAACCTAACCAAAGATGTAAAAGATCTGTACGGTGAAAAGTATAGAAAATGAATGAAGGAAAATGATGAAGACACAACAAAATCAGGGAAAAAAAACAAAAAACAATCCATGCGTATAGAGTGGAAGAATGAATACTCTTAAAATGTCAATACTACCCAAAGCAATCTACACAGTTTATGCAATACCAATCAAAATTGTACCAACATTCTTCTCCAGACTAGAGCAAGCCATCTGAAAATTGGCACGGAACAACAAAAGAACCTGAGTACTCAAACTTATGTTGAAAAAAGGAAGCCAAAGTGGGCGGCAGCCCAGACTCTCGCCTCTCCTACGAAGCTATAATCAAAAGATAGTATGACATTGGCACAAAAACAGGCACATTAACCAATGAAACAGAATAGAGAACTCAGAAGGGGCCCCGCAAATGTATGGTGAACTAATCTTTGACAAAGCTGGAAAGAGAATCCAATGGATAGAAGACAGTCTCTTTCCAAATGGTGCTGGGAGAACTGAACAGCAACATGATGAAGAATCAACTAGATGACTTTCTTACAACGTGCACAAAAATAAATGCAAAATGGATGAAAGACTTAAATGTAGACAGGAAACCATCAAAACACTAGAAGAGAAACGAGGAAAAAAAACCCTTTGACCTCAACAGCAGCAATTTCTTCCTTGGCATGTCTCAAAAGCCAAGGGAATGAAAAGCAAAAATGAATTATCAGGACCTGGTCTAGATAAAAATCTTCTGCACTGCAAAGGAATCAATCAGCAAAATTAAAAGGCAACCGATGGAAGGAGTGAAGATATTTGCGAATGACATATTGGTAAAGGGTTAGTATACAAAATGTATAAAGAACTTACCCAAGTCACACCTGGAAAATGTAATACAGTGAAAAAATGGGCAGAAGACATGAATAGACACTTTTCCAAAGGAGACATCCAGATGGCCCACAGACATATGGAAAGATGCTCAACATCACTCATCATCAGGAAAATACAAATCAAAGCCACGCTGAGATACTACCTCACACTAGTCAGTGTGGCTAAAATGAGCAACTCAGGAAACCACAGATGCTGGCGAGCATATGGAGAAAGACTAACCCTCTCTCCCTGTTGGTGGGAAAGGAAACTGGTGCACCACTGTAAGCATGAAACCTACAGACATCACAATGACTCTAAACGCATATCTTTCCCTAATAACACTGAATTTCAATGGACTAAATGCTCCAACCAAACAACATAGCATATCAGAATGGATAGAAAAAACAAAAACAAAAAACAAAACAAGACCCATGTCTTTGCTGTCTACAAGAGACTGATTTTAGACATGAGGACACCTTCAGATTGAAAGGGAGGGGATGGAGAACTATCTATCATGCTACTGGAGGTCAAAAGAAACCTGGAGTAGCCAACTTATATCATACAAAGTAGAGTTTAAATTAAAGGCTGTAACAAGAGGTGATGAAGGGCTTTCTATATTAATTTCAGGGTCTCTCCATCAGGAAGAGCTGAATATTTGAAATGTCTACACACCAAATTCGGAGACACACACATATATAAAACAATTAATTAAAAACATACAGAACCTTATTGATAAGAATGTGGTAATTGCAGGGACATTAATAAATCACAGAAAAATGATGGCAAATCTCCAAAAGCATGGAGATTAAAAAAACATCCCACTAACGAATAAATGGGTCAACCAGGCAATTTGAGAAGAAATTAAAAGATATAAGGAAACAAATGAAAATGAAATACAACAATGCAAACCCTTCGGGATGCAGCAAGGGCAGTCCTGACAGGGAACAACAAACAAAACTAAACAAACAAACAAAAAAAGACAAGAAACATTGCTATCCAGGCCTATCTCAAGAAACAAGAAAAATCCCCAATACAAAATCTAACAGCACCTAATGGAACCACAAGCAGAACAGCAAAGACACCCCAAACCGAGCAGAAGAAGAGAAATAATAAAGATCAGAGCAGAAATAAACAATATGGAGTCTAAAAGAAAACAGTAGAGCACATCAATGAAACCAAGAGTTGTGTTTTTGAGAAAATACACAAAAGTGATAAACGTCTAGCCTGGCTTCTCAAAAAGAAAAGAGAGGGGACCCAAATAGGTTAAATCACAAATGAAAATGGATTTATTACAACAAATCCCTCAGAAATTCAAGCAATCATTAGGAAACACTATAAAATCTTCTATGCCAACAAACTGGACAACCTGGAAGAAATGGACAAATGCCTCCATACCCACACACTTCCAAAACTCAAACGGGAAGAAATAGAAAATGTGAACGCACCCATAACTAGTGAGGAAATTGAATCAGTTATCAAAAATCTCCCAATATGTAAGAGTCCTGGACCAGGTGGCTTCCCTGGCGAATTCTAGCAGACATTTAAAGCAGACATAATAGCTATCCTTCCCAAGCTGTTCCAAAAAATGGTAATGAAAGGAAAACTTCCAGACTCCTTTTATGAAGCCAGCACTACTTTGATTCCCAAACCAGACAGAGACACAGAACAAAAGGAGAATTACAGGCCAATATCCCTGATGAATAGGGGTGCAAAAATTCTCAACAAGATACTAGCAAATCACATTCAATAGCATATAGAAAGTTTTATGCAACACAATCAAGTTGGATTCATTCCTGGCCTGCAGGGCTAGTGCCATATTCACAAATAAATCATTGTGCTACATCACATTAATAAAAGATAAGAACCATAGTACACTGTCAATAGATGCAGAAAGAAGTATTTGAGAAAATACAGCTTCCATACTTAATACAAACCCTCAAGAAAGTTGGGATAGAAGGAACCTACTTTACACATCATAAAAGCCATTTATGAGAAGCCCACAGTAAATATCATCCTCAATGGGGAAAAACTGAGAGCATTCCCTGTGAGATCAGGAACAAGACAGAGATGTCCACTCTCACCCCGGTTGTTGAACATAGTGTGGGAAGTCTTAGCATCAGTAATCAGACAGTAAGTGAAATTAAATGTATCATCACTTGCAACGATGAAGTCAAACTTCCACTTTTTGCAGATGGCATGACACTATACATGGAAACTCCTACAGACTCCATCAAAAGTACTCTAGCGCTGATGCATGAATTTAGCAATGTTGCAGGGTACAAAATCAATGTACACAAATTGGTTGTGTTTTATACACCAATAATGAAGCAACAGAAAGAGAAATAAAGAAACGAAACACACTTACAATGCACCAAGAGTCATAAAATACATATGAATAAACCTAACCAAATTTGTAAAAGATCTGTATGCTGAAAACTATAGAAAGCTTGTGAAGGAAATTGAAGAAGATACAGAGAAAGCGAAAAACTTTCCATGCTCGTGGATTGGAAGAATAAATATTGACGAAATGTCAATACGACCCAACGCAGTCCTCACATTATATGCAGCCCCAATCACATTGCACCGGCATTCTTCTCCAAGCTGGAACAAGCAATCATAAAATGTGTATGGAAACACAAAAGGCCCTGAATAGCCAAAGTAATACTGAAGAAGAAAACCAAAGTGAGAGGCACCACAATGCCAGACTTTAGTCTGTACCACAAAGCTATAACCATCAAGACAGCATGGTATTGGCACAGAAACAAATACATAGACTTAATGGCATAGAATAGAGACCCCAGAATTGGACCCACATACCTATGGCCAACTAATCTTTGACAGAGCAGGAGAGAATATCCAATGGAAAAAAAGACAGCATCCATTTAACAAATGGTGCTGAGAGAAGTGGACAGCAACATGCAGAAGAATGAAACTAGACCACTTTCTTACACCACTCACAAAAATAAACTCACAATGGATGAAGGACGTGAATGTGAGACTGGAAACCATCAAACCCTTGAGGAGAAAGCACGAAAAATAATCTCTGATGACACATCTCCAAAAGCAAGGGAATAAAAGCAAAAATGAACCATCGGACCTAATCGAAATAAAAATCTTCTCCACAGTGAAGGAAACAATCAACAAAACTAAAAGGCAACTGACCGAATGGGAAAAGATGTGTGCAAAAGTTATACTGGATAATTGGCTAGTATCCAAAACCTATCAAAAGAACTCACCAACTCCACACCCGGGAAACAAATAATCCAGGAAGAAACGGGAAGAAGACTTGAACAGACACTGTTCTAAAAAAGACATCCAGATTGTCAAGAGACACATGAAAAGATGCTCAAGAGCACTCCCTGTCAGGGAAATCCAAATCAAAACCGCACTGAGATACCACCTCATGTCAGTCAGAGTGGCTGATGTGAGCAAATTAGAAGACTATAGATGCTGGTGAGGATGTGGAGAAACAGGAACCCTCTTGCACTGTTGCTGGGAATGCAACCTGGTGCAGCCGCTCTGGAAAACAGTGTGGAGGTTCCTCAAATCATTAAAAATTGATCTACCCTAAGACCCAGCAATAGCACTGCTAGGAATTTACCCAAGGGGTACAGGAGTGCTGAGACATAGGGGCACATGTAACCCAATGTTTATAGCACTACTTTCCACAACAGCCAAACTGTGGAAAGAGCCTAGCTGTCCATCAACTGACAAGTGGATAAAGAAGGTGTGGTTTATGTATATACAATGGAATTCTACTTGGCCATGGAAAGAATGAAATCTTGCCATTTGTGGCAACGTGGATGGAACTGGGGGGTATTATGCTGAAATAAGTCAGGCAGAGAAAGACAGATATCATATGTTTTCATCCATGTGTGGATCCTGAGAAACTTAGCAGAAGACCATGGGGGAGGTGATGGGGGGAAAAAGTTATAGAGAGGGAGGGAGGCAAACCATAAGAGACCCTTCAATACTGATAACAGACTGAGGGTTGACGTGGGGTTGGGGAGAGGGGAAAGTGGGTGATGGGCATTGAGGAGGGCACCTGTTGGGATGAACACTGGGTGTTGCGTGGAAACCAATTTGAAAATAAATTACATTGAATGAAAAAGGAAATCCAGGAGTTGCTCTTACTGTATATGAGATTGTTTTCCATTTTCAGCACTTTATGAGCGTGAGGTAGTAGTAGCTTAAGCTGCGTAGATGAAAGTTTTGTTTGTGTGTTTAAGAAAAGGAGCTGAATAAAGACAGAGGCCTGTCACATGTATCACATTGACCTTGGCAAGTTTCTCTTCTGATTGTTACCATGACTTATCACTCTTAGTGACTCACATAGTTTGGAGTCATCCTTTCATGGGGAAGTGGATTTCAGTTGATCATGGTAGGTGGTCCTTGTAGTATTTTGTGAATGAATTGTGTATGTGGTGATGATGGATGGACTATGCTGGTTGCTTTCAAAAGCACTTACACGGACGGTGTAACACGTTTTCTACCCTTGGAATCCCATACGTTCTCTTACTACCTTGTGTATGCCTTACCTGAAATATTCATGAATTGGTAGGTAGTGAATAGGTTTTAGTGGCACTGAATGCCCTACTGGCCACTCACACAGAATTTGTTGACGCTTTGCTCTTAAGCACAAAATGACTCGGTCTTCCCTAGGCTGCATGAAAGTGAGCATGGATACTAACTAGGCAAACTGTTTGCTGCTTCTGTGAAGAACAGCTTCCTGAACTGTGAGCTGTACCAACACAGGTATGGAACCCTAAGCAAGGCACAGTATATCGGTATTCTTTGAAAGGGAAGAATAGTTATTTCATTTTGGATTTCAGTGCCTTGCATGACAAGTCACTTAATTAGCTAAAACCCTCTTAGAGTCATGTTTGATTGCAAGTTGTGTGTACTGTCCACCGCTAAGTGTCACTTCATTTAGATGGAATTAATGGAGGCTGAAGCACCCGTGCATTCACCTCTAGGACAACCCTCTTGAACTCGTGAAGAATTATGGGCCTTCTCAGGTAAGATTACGTGCAGGTCTTTCTCAAGGGCATAATCTTAAACACAGCCAAACCTAAGGCAGCTTTGGGCAGCCCACCGTGATAAGATATGCAGACATTGTGACCTCACAAAGCGCCTGGTCTCCTAGCAACTGCGGTGTAACTCTCACAGCCTGCCTCCTGATTTGGCTTCATGGTAGGAAATGCATCAGGGCCCTGAGGCGGCCGTGAGACCTGGCAAGCGTGGGCGGCCCCTAGTGGCCTCACATCCTGAGCAGCAAGAAGAAGATGGGGGCGCTGGCCCCAGGAGGCCCTGGCCCTGGCCGCCTGGAAAGAGCCTCTAGCGCTGCAGGAGGGGCCGCCCTGGAGGCGCCTGAGGAGAAGATGGTGTACACGAGGAGGCAGCAGCCCCCAGAGGCTTGCCTCCAGACGGGCCGGCCAGCTGCCAGGCGGAGGCGCCACGGAGCCCGGAAGGTGGCAGTCGGCCTGAGGAAGGTGCCGCCCCCGCCGCCGCCGTCCCGCGAGGATAGCAGCCCCCACATTCCCACGCCCCCCGGGCCCTATCCCGGGGTTCGCACCCTGGAGGAGAGTGGGAGGGCGGCCACCCCGACGTTGACCACCTTCCTCACCATCCGCGGAGTGGGCGACGTGTGGGTGGAGAGCAGCCTGGCAGAAGCGCGGCGCCAGGCGCGCCAAGTCCTCGAGTGAACCTGGAACCCATGGTGAGACTCCGCCGCTTCCCAGTGCCTGGGCATGAAATGCGGGCCACCGCCGCGCGACCTCTCAGCCCCGGGAAGGGTTGTGCCTTTAGGGATGAACCAGGGACAGCCGGGACAGCGTCCCCTTGTGCACTTTATGGGCGAAGAAGCACCAGACGGTCCCGGCCAGCGCCCCAGGATGCGGCGCTGCCTTCTGGGACTCCGGGGCAGCTGTGCCCCTCTGCTGCCTCCCAGCACCGGGTCTGCGGAGGGAGAAGACCTTTGGACAACAAGGGAGGTCCCCTTTCGTCCTAACCCCAGATTGAGATGTCTCCAGGACTGTAGGGGCAGATCCATGTTCTCTCTTTTTCCCTCATTGGTCTGAAGTTGTCAGAAGAAGCCATTCCACCCCCACCCCCTCCAAAGGAATTTGGTTCCATGCTTGTGTAATAAAGCTAGAATTTCCTTGCTGTTCACCCACCTCAGGCTCCTCCCGCCTCATTTTCTTTCTTTCTTTCCTTTTTTGACTGCCACTCTTTCTGGTCGAAAGATCGAATATGTGTGGAAAGTTGTTGCAATAGTTGGTATTCTCAATACCAATTGCAATCCTGGGTATTCTGAATCTCACACCTTTCCGAGTTTTAAGTGGATTCCAACGCTTTGACCAAGGATATTTTCTAAGATTTTCTAAGAAATTGAAGCGTATCACTGTTAGTAATGTAAGGATTTGTTTGGCTTTGAATGTCATGGGCTCGGTGATTACAAACCAAAAGATTCAAAGTTCAACTGTGTACACATTCTTAAGACTTTTCTAAAGATTTTATATTGAAATGTAATGTTTGTGTTTACTGAACTCCTAAAGGAAATGGTAGACACTTGGAAGGTTTTGTTTAGTAAAATTAACTTGGGAAATTCTTTATAAGTGGGTAAAATTGAAAATGCATTGAGAAACCACACGGTTTCTATTAAAAACCAATGAGTGAATTTCAAAAAATAATAAATAAATAAATAAATAAATAAATAAATAAATAAATAAATAAATAAATAAACAAACAAACAAACAAACAAACAAACTGGTGCTGGTTATGGACATGGATGGAATCCACTCGGAAATGACTTGGCCTTGTACCAATCTCACATACTGATCTGGGAATCTTTCCAGGATAATTTATTTTAAAATGGAAGTCACATAGTGTAAATGAGTAGGGGTAAGCGTGGTGACTAAACCTGCATACATAATAGCCGTTGGAATTCTCTGAAGTATTACTGATCTAGAGAGGTGGTACATTTTTTTTGGCACCAAATAACTGGTTGAGGTTATCTTTGGGCAAAAGAGATTTTCCTCACTTGTGTTTGTCATTGTTGTTGGATAACAGGAAATATCCACATTACCATGCATCACTCTTATAAATATCATGGCAGTTGGTTAACAGTTTTGCTCCAGGACTTTCCTTTATTAACTTACGTCCATGCATAGTTATGTTAGCAGGTATTGGTCTTTTGTTTGACAATCAAAGACCACAGGGATCAAACAGGAGAGCCACACAGAGTACTTTTCACTTTTATGATAGTGTTTATATCCTGTGGCCAAGCATGGAATTCTTGATTATCCAAGTGACCTCAGTTCTTTCTTGGTGGCAGCAAGACTTAATGGTGTTTAGTCAGTGGTGCTGCAGCCAGATTTTACTGCGATATCGGAAGGGCCAAGGAGTGATTTTGTACCACTATTCTTTCAAGTTAAGTATTGTGCAATAGAACCATCCATCTCAGGCTGAAACATGACCTATTAAATCTTCCATATTACGGTTTCTCTCTGCTTGGCAGCTTTTTAGGGGAATAATGAGAGTTGTGATTTTTTTTTTTAATTTTCTTTTAATGTTTATTTATTTTTGAGACAGAGAGAGACAGAGCATGAGTGGGGGAGGGTCAGAGAGTGAGGGAGACACAGAATCTGAAGCAGGCTCTAGGCTCCGAGCTGTCAGCACAGAGCCCATCGCGGGGCTCGAACCCACGGACCGTAAGATCATGACCTGAGCCAAAGTCAGACGCTTAACCGACTGAGCCACCTAGGCGCCCCGAGAGTTGTGATTTTGACTCTTGGGCTTGTAGAGTTCAAATGGCATAGCTTCCTAATATACAGTTTCCCAGTAAGCCTCATAGTCTTTTTTTCACTACTCAATGATAATGTGTTGTTACAAATACTGCCACATGAGTAAATAAAAGTGAATAATTATTTAAAAGATGCAGAGGGTTAAAGTATATTTGTTTCATAGGAAGCTTATATAAATTTTCGTTACTAGCTTCCATTGCCAATGGTATTTCAAATACAGAGGTTTTTCTCCCCCACCCTTCCCAAAGTAACTGTTTTAGCTAATTAGCCCCTGAGGAAAAGATACATATTTGTACAACTTCCCTATTGTATATAATTGTATAGTAATTAAAAATGAATCCAACGACCATATTAGAATGTAATTTCAACATATAGCTTATCGAGGTAGCTTCCCAGAGGGTTTTGAAATTAGATGTAGCTGGGAGGATAACTTTGCTCAGCACAGCTTTGAAACACAACCATTGACACCATGCAGTTATTTGAACTTAACTGAGAATCTTAGTTTTTCCCTGCTATACCTTGTTACTTTATTGCACTTGAACTTGCATTCATGCTTTGGGTTATCTGGGCTATCTGATTTCGGTTTGGATCTGAATGTCCATCCAAAAATCAATATGTTGTTTAGCTGGTCCCTTAAAAAATTTTGCCATTTCTAGTTTAAAAAACAGGATGTTAAAAAAAAATCTTTGTTTTTGCTAAATTTTTAGCAGAACCTTGCTGAAGTTTTGTTTGACAACTTATAAAATGTGAAGAAACAACTAATATAGTTGATTCATATATTAATAGGAAATTGAAAGTATTTTATGTATTCTTTTGGGCAGACTGTAAAAAGGAACTTGACACGGTGGCCTTTCTGGTGAGGCATTCATTTACTGTCTTCTAAAACGAGTCTGCGCTTAGGTTGTACACATTTTTGAAATAAATCCCATAGTCTTTATTCATTCTCATACCTTTATATCTCATATGGCACAAGTAAGGAGGAAGTTTATGACCTTGCTATGCTTGAGTGCCTATATGTGGTGACTGGCACCTCAAATAAGCTTTTGAATTCCTGGTGTCATTTTTATCCCCCTTCTACTTGTGACCCAGCAACTTAATTTTCGTTACAGAACCAGTAATGTTATAATTGTGGAGAGCAAGCTTCATTGTTGTTTACTGTCACTGTTGTGCTGTGTGTTTTGTCCATGTTTGAGTACACAATTTTTCCAGTATAATTTAAACCGGTGGCTGACACATATCAATTTGCTGTGTGCAAACAATAGTACTAGTGTTCTGAACACTGTTGAATAAAAATGCATGAAACATATTTGGATACAAAGAAATCTGAGCAATTTTGAACTCATAGTTTTTGGTGTTCCAAGGATTGCCATGGAGCTCTTAAAATCAGTGTTTTTAGTGCATATATAATTTATATATATATAATATTTATATCATTTAGTGGGTACATATATTATATAGTGGATATATATATATATATATTATATATATATATACACATATACATATACATATACATATACATATATGTATATGTATATATATATACATATACATATACATATATGTATATGTATATATATATACATATATAAAATTTGCTTTATTCGTGTGTTTAAAATATTTTTGGTAGAAGGTCATGTCTTATGGGAATTAGAACTCAGTTGTTTGTCATGGAACTGAATTGTGTTCTGGGACAGTTTAATGTGCACATATGATTAAGATTTACAATCTGCTTGTACTTTTCTTTTTAATGTATTAACTGTAAATACGTGTTAGGGAATGTGCAGTGTCTGGCTCTTCTAATGATGTTGGAAAGTTTTTGAAATGGAATCTTAGGTTTGCATGTGAATCGCAAAACAATGTGAGAAATTTTTATTTCTTTTGTTAACGGCAACACCCTGGAAGCCTGGAGATATGGTTTTTATGCTATTTTGGGAGTCAACAGTATGTCAATATCAAGTCTGATGATCTAGTGAATCCCTGAGACAATGCTTCATGTCAGAGTCCAAACCATTACCCAGTTTGCCACAATAAACACTTTAAAACTGCATCAAAGTTCATTTTGAGTCCTGACTCTAACCCCCTTCTAGTAGTGATGGAAAGCCTAACACTCACGTATGTTTATATTATAAAAGAACATAATGTGCTGCATAAGAGTAGCAGCAGTAAAGGCTGTCCTAGAGAATAAAGTAAAGCCAGAATTTTCATTCATTTTATTCATTTTCATATCATGTCATGTCATCCAACTTATCAACTTTGGTAAGATTCCTCCAAACTGTTTCCAAAATGGTTATACCAATTTACATGAACTTCTTTCTATAGTAGTGCCTGCGTAGTGTTTGTGAGCTCTGAATACTTGATAGCCTTGCCATCACTTGCTAATATGGGCTTTTTCATGTTATCTATTCTGGCAGATGTACAGATTTTTTTTTTTATTTGAGAAATTTCAATCCAAGTATTGTATACGAATAGTTAAAAAAAAAAAGAAAACAGCATCCAAATTGCAGATCAGGACTTGCAATAAAAAAAACAAAAGCTTTGTTTCCCCCACGAACACCTCTTCCCCAGAGGCAACACTTTCTTTTGTTTTCTTTTTTCTTTTTTTTTAAATCAGGGTTTTTTTAAACAGACCATTTTGTATGAACAATTTTAGATTTAGAGACAAATTGCACAAAAAATACAGTTTCCTCACCCCCACTAGTTTCTATAGTACCTTGCACTCATGTGGATACATTAATTATAAGTGTTGGATGAGCTATCATTGGTTGACACATTATCATTAGACACATTATCATTACTAACAGTTAGGGTTTATTTTGTGTTATATAGATTCCTAAGTTTTGAGAAATGTAAATGGTATGTACCTACTATTGCAGTATCATACAGAATAGTTACACCACCCTAAAGTGCCCTGTGCTCCACCTATTACCACTTCCTCTCTCCCCCTAAACCCTAATAGCCACTGGTCTTTTTACTGTCTCTGAAGGTGTTTTCTTGTTGCTGTTGTTGTTGTTGTCGTTGTTGTTGTTGTTGTTTTGCTTTGTTTTGTTTTTCCAGAATGTTATCATAGTTGGAAACATAAAGCATATGGCTTTTCTGATTGGATCCCTTCACTTAGTAATCCACATTTAAGTTTCCTCCATGACTTTTAAGTAGCTCCCTTTCTCTCTCTTTCCTTCCCTCCTCTTCTGTCTCTCTGCCTTCCTTTCATTGAGGGAGTTTATTTTTTAAAACAGCTTTTGGTTTACAGAAGAAGACTGGAAAGTGCAGAGTTCCCCTGTTCTCCCTCCTACCCCCCAAAACATAGTGTTCCCTATTGTAAACTTCTTGTGTCAGTGTAGTGCATTTGTCACAACGGATGAGCCAAAATGGAAACTATTATTAACGAAAATCCCAAGTTTACCTTAGCATTCACTGTGGTGTGCAGTTCTGTGAGTTTTGACAAATGCACAATGCCATGATTCAAAGCATTTCAATGTCTTACAAGATGTTTCACTGCCATAAATATTCCCTGTGCTTCATCTATTATTCATCTGTCCCTTCCCCTCTGAGTTCGTGGCAACCACAGGCCTCTTTACTGCCTCCATTATTTGAGGCAACACTTTTAACTGTTCCAGGTTTATATTCTTTTCTTAGGTATCTTCATGAATATAAGTAATATAGCATACTGCTGCTTATTGATTTGTCAGTTTTAAGCACCGTGTACTGACTTCCTATGTGAAGATGACATATAGGTCGCTTAAGCCACCTGTCTTCTCTCTCCTCACCTTCCCATATATTCCTGAACTTCTATCTTTGTACTGTTTCAGTCAGGTCCAGCCAACCAGTGAGTCACTATCGGTATTTTAAAGAGTTACACACGTGATGGGAAATCCGAGAAGCCAAACAAAGGATGGCGAAGCAATCAGGAATTAGTATCATCAGAAAGCTGTTTCCACCCCAGGGCTAGAGAAACTCAGAACCACACCTAGCAGGAACTGAGATCATGGGGGAAGAGGCTCTTGGAAAGAAGCTAGAATTTGGAGGAGATAAAATCACTGGTAGCAAGTGGAGGGGGAGAGAGAAAAACTTCTGGACTTATACCTTCCTCCCTTTCTCCCATCAAACACCCATTGGTCAAACCCCTCTGGAAGCCAGGTGGCAAGGAACCAGGAAACACAGTCTGTAGGAGAAGTGCAGGAACTGGATCTGAGGGCAAAAAGACATAATGGATGAAGTTACATATATGTACCAGTTAGGGTTCTCCAGAGACTCAGTATCAATAGGAATTGGTTCACAGGATTACGGAGGCTGAGAAGGGCAGACCCAGGAGATCCAGTAGTTTAGTTCCAGGCAGACTCCAAAAGCCTAAGAATCAGGAGAGCTGATGATGTATGTTCCACTCCAAGTCTGAGTCTGAAGTCAGGAGACCAATATCGCAGCTTGAAGACACTCAGATACACAACAGTGGATTCTCTCTTACTCTGCCTTTTGTTCCATTCAGGTCTTCAATCGATTGGTTGAGCCCACCCAGTGTTTGTCAAGGCAATATGTTTTGCTTAGTCTCCTGATATACAGATGTTCATTGTACTAAGAAATGTCCTCAGAGACTCACTAGAAATAATGTTTAACCATATATCTGGGTACCCTGTGGCTTAGCCCAGTTAAAACATGAAATTAACCATCACAAGATATAATTTTATGCATGTATGTATGTATGTATGTATGTATGTATGTATGTATGATGTATGTATGCATGTGTGAATGAATATATGTTATTTGAGGGAGAGAGAGAACCCTGTGCCCCACAGTTTAGTCTGCGAGGGTATGCTTACGAGAGAGAACACTGGTATTCTCCAAGACCCTTCTTCATTTAGGACACTTTTCTAGCATCTTTTCCCCAACGTCATCTGCTGAGTGAGGTTGGTAATAATTTCACCTTCAATAAGAGTGACATTATTGATGTTATCTGTGCTAACAAATCATATAATTGTATTTGAATGGCATTGAGTAAGGGCAAGTAGTATCGGTTAGGGACGTGTTCAGCTGTCACAGAAAGGCTGCCACCAGTGGCACGAACAAAGAGAGTTTTACTCACAAAGAGGCTGTAGGCTGTGTCCCATTAAGGCAGCAACGTCATCTGCAGCAGCCTGCATGGAATGGCAGAGCTGCCAATTTTTTACGACCTACTACAAAACTTTGGAGAAAAGGGTAGCAGACATTAATATAATAATACAAATATTTTTACCACTTTCCATCTTCAAGATGCATCACATGTGTGAGCATTTCAAGCTCACAGCACATCTGTGAGGTAGAATTGTTGATGTCTTTTGGAGGTCATTCATTTTCTTCTTAAGTCAAAAATTAGCTATCATATTTCTAGGGCACGTGGCTTCACCAAATCCCCTCCTAGGTTTCCTTTGCTTATCAATGCATCAAGCATACTCATAGGAATTCTAGAATTTAATACTTGTGAGTCATGGAGAAACCAGTTCTGCCTTATCAAATCACATTAAATACTCATGCCATTCAGTATTCTCTCAGATGAACCCTTGGAAGGTGCTCCTGTATTAGCGTTGTATTTCTGTTGGCAAGAACCTTGCTTCCTAGGAGGCACTGTAAATTTCATATCTATTAGTAATTGCCAATAAAGTAAAAACCAAGAATTTTCTTTGTCTTCTTGTTGACACTTATAATGTATACTAAGTTACCCCGTTTCCTTGTTTAATTTCTTCGCATCATAAACCAACTGCAATATCATCACGGAAAAATGGTGGCCCCAAATGTGGCATCATCAGCTCTGGAAACTTCAGATATAGCCACGGTAACAGTTAGGGTGGACTCCTTCCAGTTCTTGGCCTCTTGGGCTTGTCTGATTCTCTCCGTTTAGCTACCTCCCACCCCATATCCCCGGCCCCAGCAGCAGTGAGAATATGGTTAGTCAGTGAATCTCCAGCAGATACAGATGCAGACCATTTCTCTGGATAATCTTTATGGTTGACTGTGGCCTGGGTAGCAGGACTGGTTCAGACAGAAACACCTGATTTGGGTGCCATCAAGCAGTATCTGTGCCCTCCCTGAGAAATGGGACAGTATGCATTTCCAACACTTCAAGTCTCCACTTCTCCCTGTAGACTTCTGTGTTTTCTTGCTTTCATCCACCTACCAAAGCAAGCCAAACTTTATGCTAAAGAGAGTGGGCCTCATGTGTCCTTTGCAGATTGGAATGTTGTTACTAGTTTGGGTTATCTTAACAAAAACTGGCAAATTATCTAAAAATGTAGAATTGGGTGTGAATTCAGAATCTGTACCTGTAGTAAGCCTCCATGATTCTGTTGATTAGGGAGAGGTATCAGACCTTACTGTAAGAAACCCTGCCTTCGAATGCTACAGCTCTATGAACTTTCAAAGCACTATTTCTAACCTGGTTATCAAAAGTCGTTAAGTCTTTGTGAGTATACATTCAGAGCTTTTTTTAAGATCTGGAAAGTAGTCTCCAACTTTTCATTACCTTCCTAACACATTTATTCCCAGAGTTCTCTTTATTTTTGAATCGTTCTGTTGGGCCTTTGACCACACCTGTCAAATAAAAAATTTCCTCAAATTGAATATATGAACAATTAAGAGCAGTCACGTGTTCAGTGCCCAAATATTTTATGATTTCCGTTAGGAGTTTATTCTGTCTGTGGACGGTGAATAAACAAATGTCTTTTTTTTTCTTTTTCCCCACAAAAGTAAGTAGATGTGCAAGGCAGAATGCTAGGTACCTGTCAAGGGTAATAGGACGTTCAGGAGTGTAAATCAGATTTCTGTCAGCAAAAAAAGAAAAACAAAAGATTATTTGATGACCTAAGATAAGCTAAGCTTTAAAAATGAAAGGAAAATAGCCATGAACTCAGATAAAAGTTAGGCAATTAAGTACTTTTCCCTAGGGCAGCAAGGGGTTTTGAGAAATACCATAATCTGTAGAGTTTGTACTAAAAAGCTCTACTGAAACGATGATAAGGCTCATCTTTAAAGGTTGCTTTGTGTAGTGATATTATTCCTTTTTTCTTGAAATGTAAAGAAGCTTTTCTCTTGGCTCTTAACATGAAATGAAAATACATTTTCCCCCTATATTTTCTTCTGCCGTTTTTAGGCTGAGCTTTTACAAAAGACTTTTATGTATTCATTGCTTTTAATCTTCATCCTTTGTCCAGAACAAGCCTTGAGATTGGGAATGATGTGGACTCTTTCTAACCCAAGCTCAGAGGACTTAACTTCTCATAAAACCCATCATTTGAGGAGGCATTGAACTCGTATCATGGAGTTCCTTGTGCAGCCCATGGGCAAGATTCCACTGAAGTAATCGATAGCATCGTGGAGACCCTGTCTCTGGAAGGAACTAACAACAAATAAGGATTTGACCTTATAGGCTGATTTTCCTAGAAATCTAGGAATCAAGAGGGCCAGAAGTGGGATGGTGGGAGACGGACACTGGAGATGTGCTGAATACCCAGGTTCACTTGAAGCCAACTGAGCAGAGGAAGGTTCTGTCCTGGAGGAGCTTGGCTCAGCAGGGATCAGCTCCCAATCGTTATGCACTTAGTGAAAATACACTCATGAGAGCCTACATGAAGGATGCCTCCAGAACTCTAAGAGGATTCGTTCCTTTCTTATGTCTTTTTTTATGGAAAGTGTCTTGGCGGTGCTTACTTCACCTTTGTGTGTCCACAGTTCTTCTTCCCACTAGTTGTGTTGCCATGAACCTCCTTATGTAGCCCTTGCTCCCCTCCTAGACCATGTGTTCCTCATGAGCAGGGCTCACCTTAGCCATCCGTGTGTCGTTACTACAGTGCCAGCCATGTGCAAAGGACCCTGTACATACTGAATGAATGCAATGTGTTTATGGGGTTTCAGTTCCCATTTTTTACAAAGAACTAGCTGTCTCACTTCAATTTTATGTAACAGCAGCAGTCTATACTGGGGATTCCCTATCACATTCTCTCTTTTTACAAACACCTGCATAATCAACTTTTGATGAACTCTTACTCTTTTGTGATCAGATGAATTGGGTGGAACCTTTGCCATCTCCTACTATCTTATTTGCAACCCAATACCACTTCATTTCCGTATCCTACAGTAAATTCTTGCTTAGCAAGAAGCACTATTGTTCAGTGACTAAGAGGGTGTCCCCTGGAGCCAGGCTGCCTGGGATCTAAATTCCTATTTTGATCTATTTCTAGCAGCAGACCTTTGGACAACTTATTTTTTCTCTTTGTTACTCAGTTTTCTCAGCTGTAAAATCAGGCCCAACCTAGCACCTTCACCACAGAGCTCTGAAATGAATTCAGTGAGGAAACAAAGGTAAAACACTTAGAATAATGCATGGAACCCCCTTAACTGCGAGTCAGTAAACACTCGCCTTAATTAGTGATGTAATTACATTTTTACAAAGTCGCTGCTTGCTTACTTAAAACCTTCACGTTGACTGTGTTGAATGTACAGAACAGGTGAACTATGGAAGTCACCATGTCAGAGTCAGGCTTACTTGGTAGAATGAGTTCCAACTCCCTGATGCTGGTGATTGCTAGAGGATACTCAAGGGCACAGAGAGGCACAGAGAGGCACAAGGCCCTCCGTACAAACCCATAACAAGATGATCAGAAAGCCATAGGAAAACAGAGGGAACAAACTAATTTTCCTTTAGTTCCCACCATACACCAGTACAGTTCTCTGCAATTAACACATGTTTCCCTCTCAAGCAAACATAACAGGCCTGTGGGGAAAGTATTATTATTCCCATTTAACACGCAACTAGACTAATGCTTAGAAAGTTTAAATAACTTGCCAAATATCACATCTATGTGGCAGAGCTAGGATTTGAACCAGCATCGGTCACATCCCACTGCCTCTGGCAATCTTTAGAAACATCTTTGGAAGAAGTGAAATACGTTAGTCATAATCATGCGCTGAATAACATAGGACTGGGTACTATAGGCCCATGCAATCCCAAGGAGGGAAAAATATTAATTTACGAAGGCTATTTTGCTTACTGTTATATTTCTCAGAGTGCACAGCGTAAGTGTTCATTCTTTGTGAAATGAGTGAGTTTACGAGGGAATGGACAGAAGTGTGAATACCTATGCTCATACAATTACACCGTGTAGTTTGGTTGAGGATCTCGGGACACTCTGCCTTACATCTTAACTCAGCAGAGTAACGGGAACGTTACCTGCTGTCATAGCAGGTGAAAGAGAAGGTTACTTATCATACCACTTGTCCCAAATTACTCGTAGGCCAGTTTAAAAAGCAGCACACAAACATAAGACAGTGAGAGAGAGCCAGGAAAGCTCAGAGAGAGGGAGAGAGAGAATCCCAAGCAGCTTCCTCGCTGTCCGCACAAAGCCTGATGCAGAACTGGAGCTCGCAAACCATGAGATCATGACCTGAGTCGAAAGCAATATAGTCACATGCATAACTGACTGAGCCATCCAGGTGCTCTCACCTTTGTTAAGATGGAAATTCCCAGGTTTTTATGTAGATAAATGACAGATCTTACAAACAACAACAAAACAGATTAGAAGGATGGTTCAAAACCAAGGATTGCAAGATTGCAGTAAGGACATAATATGTGGGAGTAATCGGGGTGGGTGGGAGGAAGAAAGGGCCAGGGGCCAGATGGAGGGTCTGTAAATGGAAGCCGACATTCTAGCAAAGGTGGAGACTTGTTACTTCCACTCCTTTACTCCCGAACGTGTTGTCCCCAGCATGTGGTGTCCACTTACCATAGGCTTCAGAGCTGGAGGATGGATAAGCTGCCCATTGTAATCAGGAGAAAACATTCCACCCACAGAATTCACTAATTGGCCTGTTTTATAATGTTTACCCTCTTACTGGCATTGCTGAAAGCACCTACTTTCTCTATACCACCATAGAACAGGTGGATTTTCCCTTGTCAGACTTTGCTCGCTTGCTTGTCAGTTTATTGGTCCACCTGTGGCTTTATTCACCACTAAACCGAAAACTGAGGGACTCTGTGTGCCAGGCTCTATTCTTGAGGTATACCCCTGCCTCCGTAGTGGTGGTGGGTAATTCTTGACCTCTGGGCTTTCAGCTACTACATCAGGTGGGACTCTCCATCACCTTCTGTTGCTTTTTCATTGTCATTGGGAAGGTGTCTGCCTGTTTCTTCTCTCTAATTATGTACACGGTAGAAATCAGTGCTTTGGGGATATGGATGACTGCAGTGAAAAGACCCCTGGATGTGTCTTTTCCCTTGGGGAATTTGCATATTTGTGCATATTTGTATCTCAAAATGTAGTTTATCCTAGAGGTAGACATTTTAAACAAAGCAAACACAGTCCAGAAAGGGCTCAAGAAACAAAATTGTTGGATGTTTCCCCAAGCCTGGTAGCAATGCAGGTGGGCTAGAGGCCTACAGATGTGGAGCTAGACTGTTGTTGGATGACAGCTTCACTGTGCATCTTCAGCCAGGAAGTGGTACGGCTGGAATGAGAATTCTCCTAGTGTGATTCTTGGCCTGGTGTTTTCCTGCTGACTCACTGGCCTGGGAGGGCTGAGACCTGTTGGAACTTTGTTGCGTTTTGCTGCAGAATCAAACACTAGCTAGGTTTGTCAGGTAGTTATAGAACGGGCTTTTACAGCAAGGTAGAGTTGGGGTCAGGGTTACCTGGCAGGAGGGAGGAAACTGCACAGGCAGGAGAGTGGGACTGACAGAGGCTGTTTTCTTCCATTTTGTTTGGGCAGACCTTAGTGAGGATGTCTAGTCCTGAGTACTGGTGAAGTTTATGTACTGGCCATGGAATTGAGCGGGCACCTTAGAGAGATTCCTGACAGTCTGGGGGAAGTATGTGTGTGTGTGTGTGTGTGTGTGTGTGTGTGTGTGTGTGTGTGTGTGTGTCAAAGAGAAGGAGAGTGAGAAAGAAGAGAGAGAGAGAGAGAGAGAGAGAGAGAGAGAGAGAGAGAGAGAGAGAGAGAGAGATGGAGAGAGAAGTCCCAGTAAGGGCATGTGATATTTATTTGGATTGCCTCTTCAATTCATTTTCAAAGGATTCAAATCACAGGGAATTTCTCTTAAAACTAAAAGTATGTACTGAGTTTAATCCTAATAACATTAATAAGAAAATAAGATCTATAATTTGATGTCCATCAATTTATAAATAAATCTTTCTGGGGCAGAGGGGTCAACATGGTGGAGAAGTAGGGGGATCTGTACATCCCATGTCTCTCAAACAAAGTGCTGAAGCCAAAGTATTTTGAACCCCAAAAGTCTGCGAGGAAAACACACTGAATACTCCTGAAGGAAATGAGACAACTTAAGAAATGACAGGTGGCTGATTGTGAACTGGGGTACATAAATTGGGCCAAGTAGGAATGGAGGGAAGAGATCCCCTTCTGCGGAGAGACAAAAGTAAGAGAAAGATTGGCTCCGGGAGTGTAGGGCTGTATGTGTATAAGAGGAGAACTTCGGACTGGGACTGAGAGGGATCTTATCTCTAACTGTGGGGCTTTCTTGGGTCTGGGGCTAGGCTCCCTGTTTGCGCACCTGGGGAGGAGAGGAGCCAGCATTGGTTTCAGGGGTAGATCAGGGGCACAGTCCACAGAAGCAGACAGTAGCCCCTCCCTGGAGGGCTGTGCAATAGAACAAAGGCTGCCTGCATCCACCACCCCCCAGATCAGTGGCTGCGTCTAGGGCGCAGTCTGCAGTAGGAGAAAGTGGCCCCCTCCCTGGGGGCGTCGCTGTGGGACAAAACAATGCCTGCCTGCATCCACCATGCCCAAGCTCAGCAGTGAGGTCAGCAGGGCAGTCCAAGGCAGGAAAAGGCGGGGCTCCCTGAAGCACAGCAGCACAAAGATAGCCAGGAAGACATTTGTAGCAGCACAGAGAGGCACTTCCCCAGTGCCAGAGCACACGGAACGTGTCTGCGAATCCTAGACAAGCGCTATGCCAAAGGAGTCAGCGGAGCAAGAAGGACCACCCTGCGTGTGCCCTCGGCACAATGAGGACAACGGGAACGGAGTACACCAGGTCATGGAGAAGAGGCTGGGCATCACCATTTCCCCACCACCACCACCACCGCCACCACCACCAGCACAAAGGCGGGGCCTCAGGGATCAGTCCGAGGGTCCATAGCGGAGGTGGGACCAGCCTACCCCAAACCACGCCCCTCTGTGCTGGGTACCTGCTTATCTGATGGACCAGGGTAGGCGCTGTGGAATCAGGCAGGTCCATCATCCGGACCAGTGATGCTGCATAGACTGGATTAATTCCGGGACAACTCTTGTTAGTAAGACATATTCTCCCTTCCTATCTCTTCCCTCTTTTAGGTTGATAACTCTGCTTGTTGGTTCGTTTAAGCAGACATTTATAATCCATTCCCTTGATACATTTCCTACCTATATTTCTATAATTTTCTTTCTCTGTCTCTGGAATAATCAAGCCATCTAGTTTCTCTGTCTGGGTAAACTTATCTTCCTTTTGTTCCCACACTTCCTTCCTTATTTTCCTTTCTCTCTCTCTCTGCATTAAGCCATTTGGCCTCCCATTCTGTTCAATATACATATATATTTTTTCCTTTTCCCCACTCCTGTCATTTCCCTCTTTATATGTGTTCTTCCAACAGCAACACCTCTACCGTGTTCTTTACTTGTAGCTGGTGTTTCTGGTTTGTTTGTTTTGTTTCGTTTTTGATTTCAGACTGTTTTTCTGTGTGTGAGCGTGTGTGTGTCCATTTATTTCTTTTAGTTGCACGTTTCCTTCCATGTCTCTGTTTCCTGTGTGTTGGTTTGTTTGTTTTCCTTTCCAGGGCTACCTCAAGGGACAAATAAAAGCACACCTTGTGGAGGGTCAAAAACATCATGAGTAGAGAACTCAAAGAGCCAATGCCACAACAGAGAGCAAGTAACACTCTCCAAGAAACACTACGTGCAGGGCTAGAACCTGCACAGGGTGTGACCCCCATTTCATATAGCAATTCTTGCAGGTGCAGAGCAAATAACAAGCTTTTGAACCTCATAAGAGAGAGAAAACTAGCCAAAATAATGAAACAGAAGAATTCCCCTCAAAAGAAGTTCTGGGAAGAAGTGAACAGCTAATGACTTGATCAAGACAGATATAAGCTACATATCAGAATTTAGCATAACAGTCAAAGGATGAATCGTTGGGATTGGCAAAGGCATAGAGGACAGCATGGAATCCATTATTGCAGAGATCAAAGAAGTAAAAAGTAGTCATGATGAATTCAAATGGTATAAATGAGGTGCAATTTAAATGGAGGCAGCCACAGCGCGGATTGAAGAGACAGAGGGGAGACTAAATGAATTAGAAGATAAAAATATGGGGAAAAGGAGGTAAGAAAAAGATAGAGAAAAAATTGAGGATCGAGAGGGGAGAATAAGAGAACTAAGTGATGCAATCAAATGGAACAATATCCATAGCACAGGATTTCCAGAAGAGAGCAAAAAGTGGTGTAAAGATGACCTTGAACAAATCATAGCTGAGAACTTCACAATCTGGGGAAGGAAACCGGCCTTGAAACCAAACGGGCACAGAGAACTCCCTTCTGATGTAACTTGAGTTGATCTTCTGCACAACATATAATAGTGAAACTGGCAAAATACAAGCATGAAGAGAGAATTCTGAAAGCAGCTAGGGATGAATGGACATTAACGTACAAAGGTAGAAATATGGGGATAGGAGCACACCCATCTACTGAAATCAGACAAGCCATAAAGGAATAGGGGAAACTTCAATGCGATGAATAGGAAAAATATGCAACCAAGAATCCTTTATCCAGCCAGCCTGCCATTCAGAATCGAAGGAGAGGTAAAGGTCTTCCCAAACAAACCAAAACTGAAGGAATTCATCACCGCTAAGCCATCCCTGCAAGAGATCCTAAGCGGGATTCTATGAGGGAAATGTCGCAAGTATCACAAACTGCCACAGACACCAGTACAAGCATGAAAAGTACAGACATCACAGTGCCTCAGAACCATAGCTTTCCATAATAACACTGCATGGAAGTGGAATAAATGCTCCAACCAAAAACATGGGGTATCAGAATGGATAATACAAAACAAGACCCATCTATTTGCTGTCTTACAAGAGACTCCTTTCAGACCTGAGGACACCTTACTATTGAAAGTGGGGGATGGAGAACTACCTTTCACGCTACTGCGAGTCAAGAGGAAGCTGTATTAGCCATACTTATATCAGACAAACTTGACCTTCAATTAAAGTGTGTAGCAAGAGATATTTAAGGGCATTATTAAATAATTACTGTGTCTGTCCATCAGGAGGAGCTAACAATTATAATGAGTATGCAGTGAATTCGGAAACACACAAAGATTTAAAACATTTAATCACAAACATTAACAATCTCATTGATAAGAATGTGGTAACTGCAGGGGCCTTTAAGACTCAACTTACAAAAATGGACAGAAAATCTAGACAGAATCAGGAAAGAATCAATGGTCCTGAATGATACATTGGACCAGAAGGATGTGACAGGTATTTTAGAACTCTACATCCCAAAGCAGCAGAGCATACTTGCTTCTGGAGTGCACGTGGAACATTCTCCAAGAGAGACAACATACTGGGTCACAAAAAGCCTTCAGTAAATATAACAGAATTGAGATGACACCATGCACACTTTCAGATCACAATGTTTTGAACTTGAAATAAACTACAGGAAAGAGTCTACTAAACCTCTAAAAGCATACAGGTTAAAAAACATCCTAGTAAAGAACAAATCAGTCAACCAGACAATTAGAAAAGAAATTAAAAGACATAAGGAAACAAATAAAAATGAAAACACAACAATCAACTTTTTGAAAAAAAATTTGCCTAAAAAGATGGTAAAATGGTTACTGAAGCTGAGTTTTGCATACTTGGGACAGCATGTAATGCACTAAGGAGTCAGAGTGCTTGGGGTAACGGCCATTTCCATAACTTTCTTAGTCCTGTGACCTTGAGCAATTATAACATCTCCTTCAGCCTCAATTCCTTCTTCTGTACACAGGGTCAATTGAGATGCTTTATCAGGTAATGTGCTTGCCACAGGGAAGTGATGGGTAGCTGTAAGTTCATTGCTTTGCCCCTGGTATTCCCAGGACTCCTGCCAGGGAGCCTGGAGGCCTGTGTGCTGGCCTGAATCTGCAGCATTTTCAGGCAAATTGTTCACTTTGTGATTAAGTCTTCCGTTTCACTGAGCCCTTGATTCACCCCATGTGTTCTGGCATCTGCCGCCCTGCGTGGGTTCCCTCCTCCTTTTTAAGACCCTTACTTGGTTTTGTGTGATACAGTGATCACACCACCTGAGCATCAGTTATTCGCAATAAGCGTGACTCCTCTGAGTAGCTATGGTATTCTGATTATTCCCACATAAAGCTAGTTTCTGCAGCTCTGATTATCTGCTAAATTATACCAATGCATATTTTAGAAGACTGTTTTGTTGTTGTTGTTGCTGTTTTTGTTGTTGTTGTTGTTGTTGTTGTTTTTGTTGTTTAGAAATCATTTGCTTCAGGTTCATCTAGTCTATCCAGGAACACCTGCAATAACATTGAGATAAACCTTGGTGTTACCTGTTTTCACTTTTTAACGCCAGTGGATTTTGTTTTTGGTTTTCTTTTTCAGGCTCCCTTTGGGAAGTTCAATTTCTTCCATCTTCTCGCTCATGTTTCCTAAATAGACAACGGATTGTTTGCTAGTTGCTGTCTCTGGGACGTTGTTGCTGTTTGCCAGGTGTTAATATTGGCATGCCAGGCCTGGGGTGTTCATTCTTTCACGGATTTTTGTTCCAGGTCTTCATGACAAAGGCAACAGAATGAAGAAGGTACTGAGTTGAAGCAGTTAGAAATTCACTTCAACTAGGACTGCCGGAGGAAGTGGGCACTGCATTTAGAGCAGGAGACACAGAAATGAACCACAAGTGAGCAAAATGAGTTGGGTATAAGAGAAAAAAAATAATTCCATCACGATAGTCAAGTTTTCTCTGCCTTTTTTTTTTTTTTTTTTTTAACGTTTATTTATTTTTGAGACAGGGAGAGACAGAGCATGAACGGGGGAGGGTCAGAGAGAGAGGGAGACACAGAATCTGAAACAGGCTCCAGGCTCTGAGCCGTCAGCACAGAGCCTGACGCGGGGCTCGAACTCACAGAGTGCGAGATCGTGACCTGAGCCGAAGTCGGCCGCCCAACCGACTGAGCCACCCAGGTGCCCCAAGTTTTCTCTGCTTTTATTTGAACTATAGGATAAATGTGTAACGTACTACAAACCCTTACGATTTGGGTTGCTTATTTTGATTTTAGTGTTTGTTCGTTGGTTGGTTGGTTGCGTGGGGGGGGGGGGGGTGGGTGGGTGGGTGGGTGGGTGGTTGATTTGCAGTTTGTGTAAGGAAGGGGAGGGGATGAGAGAGGGGGAAGAGAAAATTCCAAGCAGGCTGTGTGCAGAGTGTGACCTGCGGCTGAAACCACAAATGGCGAAATCACGACCTGAACTGAAACTAAGATTAGGTAACTCAACTGACTGAGCCCCTAGGCTCCCTTGTCTGCTTACTGTATTTGCACTTTGGGTCTTCATGTTACAAATACCATAAGGAGTGGTGTACATACATGCATGATCTAAGGAAGGTGCACCTATTTAGATCCGGCTTATTTTTTTTTTTCCTTATAACACTTTATTCAGGAGTAATATTTCATAAGTTTATTAGAAAGACAGATTGAAGATTGTAATTGGGAGGAAATCGGTAAGGAGTCATTGCAGTTGACCAGGAGAGGTGAACATGACAGGAATTAGTGTGGATGCAGGAAATGGAGACATGAGGACAGATGTGGTATTTTTTTGAAAATGCTTTTTGTTGTGTAATTAACATTATATAAAATAACTCTTTTGGTGCATAGTGCTTTGAGTTTTAAAGATTGTATATACTCATGTAAATGTCACCCCAGTGATAATACAGAAGAGTTCTGTTCCTGGGGCACATAGGTGGCTTAGTCACGTAAGCATCCCACTCTTGATTTCGGCTAAGGTCATGATCTCACTGTTCTTGAGTTTGAGCCCCTGCTCACGAACTTCCCGGAGCCTACTTGGGATTATCCCTCTCTACCTCTTTTTCTGTGCCTCCCCCACTCTCACTCTCTGCCTGCCCCCCAAAAAAATTAGACACAAAGAGAACAATTCCATCAGCTCCCAGAATTCCCTCATGTTGAATCACTCTCACCCCACCCCTGAGGCCTGGCAACCATCTATCTCCAACTTTAATAGCATATAAATGGATCCTTATTGTAGGTAACTTTATGAGACTGGTTTCTTTCATTCAACATCATGCCTTTACAATACATCTGTTTCTTAGTGTTTCCCTGTACGGATATACCAGCGTTTATTTAACCATTCATTTCCTGAAGGAAATTTGTGTTTTTCCCTTTTTGTCAGTTATGATTAGAGTTGCTGTAAACATTTGTGTGCATATTTTTTTGTTTTTGTTTTATAAACATAAGTTTTCAGTTCTCTAGAGCAAATGTCTAGGAGTCAGATTTATGGGTCACATGCAAGTATTAGGTATTGTCTTTAAAAAATGTATATATATTTCATGGGCTCCTAGTTGGCTCAGTAGATTGAGTAGCTGACTTCAGCTCGGGTCATGATCTCATGGTTTGTGAGTTCAAGCCCCATGTTTGGCTCTATGCTGACAACTCAGAACCTGGAGCCTGCTTTGGATTCTGTATCTCCTCTCTCTCTGCCCATCCCTGCTCACACTCTGTCTCTCTTTATCCCTCAAAAATAAGTAAAGATTGAAAAAAACATTTTCAATATGTGTATAGCAGTATCTCAGGGCAGTTTTAATGTGTTTCCCTGAAGCCTAGTGTTCTGGAGCATCGTTTTGCGCACTTCAATATATGATATTCTGGACACAAGACCTTTGCTGGATATATGATTTGGGAATATTTTCTCCAAGTCCATAGATTGTCTTTTTGTTCTTTTCACAGAGTCTTTTACCAAGCAAAAGTTTTAGTACTAATGAAGTGCAATTTAGAGATTTTTTTTTCTTTTTTATGAATCCAATTTATACACCTTATAACTTCAGATGTAATTTGTACTCCTTGTTCATATATTTGCTATTCTATACCAGCATCAGAATGTTTTCAGTTTGTTGCTATTTGTTGCACAAGTTGTATACTGCACAGTTCTAGGGGGCATGATTTATATGAACTATAGTGCGAATGGTAACCCTCAAATCTGTAAAATGTACAACTTGTACACACATGTATTATCTCCTGGAGGGTCTTTTCTACTGTACAGATTGCAGTCATTGCTGTGGTTCTGTTTTACTTTCCTTGTCATTTATTTATTATGTGGAGTGTATACTGAAGCCAAATTTAAGAAGGTCCTGTTTGTGAGCTATCTAAAGGTAATTTATTCTCACTGATTCTCAACTAGCTGGGGCCTATCCTTGGGGTACAGCAACATCTGGCTTTCTAGCTTGTTCCCTTAAATGAATCTATTAATTTGCATTCATGGAAACTGGAAACTCTCTTTAGCCAGCCAGTTTCAGCTAGATACCGATGATTTTAAAATTCACCTCTAAACAAATGACTAAAACTTTAATATTTGTAGAATCATCGGGATTTGAAAAAAAAAGGAACAATATAAAAACACTGGAAAAAATCAACAGAATATAATATAAAAACAAAAATATCCTTTGCAGGGAATACTTTGGCTCCATGTAATTCTGCATTTACTCTGAGTAGCTCTAAGTTGGTGTATGACGTCCCTCTGACAATATGAATGTACATTCAGTGTTACAAGATGTTTGTTTTGTCAATACTTAGTTCCTCTAAAGATGGAATCAGAAATTATTAACTGATCAACAGTTAGTGTTGTAGCAGAATCAGGAACAATTCAACAGAACAGGCCTGTTCTGGGTGTGTTCTTATAGAATTATATAATTATGTCCATTATTACTACAGGTGTCTTCTCCTACCTGGCCTCTTCGTAAACAACTACAGTAGCATTTCAGAAAGCATCCAATTCTTCCCCACTGAAATGGTGAAACATTTTTTTTTAATTTTTGTGTCTACATTTATTTATTTTTGAGAAACAGAGTGAGACAAAGTGTGAGTGGGGGAGAGGCAGAGAGAGAAGGAGACAGAATACGAAGCAGGCTCCAGGCTCTGAGCAAGTGGTCAGCACAGAGCCTGATGCAGGGCTCAAACCCATGAACTGTGAGACCATGACCTGAGTTGAAGTCGGACACTCAACCGACTGAGCCACCCAGGCGCCCCATGAAATGGTGAAACTTTTGTGATGCTAGTTGTAGGCTTTTTTTGGTGGGGATTTGTTTTTGTTTGTTTTATAAAAGTCCTTTATCAAGTTGATGAAGTCTCCCTGGACTCATAGTTTGCAGAGAGAATGTTTTCTTTATTATGAATGGAGGTAACAATTGCCTTGTCTGCATCTGTTTTTAAGACCATCTGATCATTATCCGGTCTTTCTTCTTTAGCCTATTGTTGTGAGGGGTTAAACTAATTGATTTTTGAATATTGAACCAGTCTCCATACTGGTACTAAATCCCTCTTGGTTATGGATGTATAATTCTTTTTACACATTGTTGGATTTGATTTGCTAACATGTATAGGGTATTTTGTGTCTATGAAAATGCAAGACATTGGTCTCCAGTTTCCCTTTCTAATAATGCCTTTACCTTGTTTTGTCAATGCTGGCCTCCTAGAATGAGGAAGTTTTCCCTCTGTTTTTATATTCGGGAAGAGATTATAGGACATTAGCATCATTTTTTCCTGTAAATGTTTGCTAGAATTCTTCAGTGAAACCATGTGGGCCGGATGCTTTCTTTTGGGAAGGTTATTCGTCCTTGACTCTATTTACTTAATAAATATAGGCCTATCCAGATAATCTATGTTTCCTTATGTGGGTTTTAGGAGTGTGTGTCTTTTATTTGTTTTCTATATTTTTCTAAAACGTTTTCATTTATTTCTGAGAGAGAGCTGTAGAGTGGGAGGTGGGAAGGGGCAGAGAGAGAGGGAGACACAGAATCTGAAGCAGGCCCCAGGCTCTGAGATGTTAGCACAGAGCCTGACTCAGGGCTCAAACCCATGGGCCAGGAGATTATGACTTGAGCTGAAGTCAAACATTTACTGACTGAGCCACCCAGGTGCCCCATCGTGTGCATCTTTAAATAATTGATCTGTTTCATATAAGTTATGAAATTTGGGGGCATAGAGTCATTCATAATATTTTCCATTATCTCTTGATGTTCATGGAATTGGTAGCGGTTATGTCTCTTTCATTTTTGATATTAGCCATTTGTGCCTACTTTTTTCCTTGGATAACCTAGTTAGGGGTTCTTTGCCTTTATTGATATTTTCAAAGAACCATCTTTTGATTTCTCTATTGATTATCTCCAGTATTTTACTATCTTTTATTTTATTGATTTCTGTTCTAATTATTATTTTTTAATTATTATTATTTCTTTTTTTCTACTTCAGCCTTCAACTGTACCTCCTCCCCTATTTGCCTAAGGTGGAAGTTTAGGCTACTAATTTAAGGTCTTTCTCCTTTTCGATTTTGTTACATTTATTTACTTACTTTGAGAGAGAGAGAGAGAGAGAGAGAGAGAGAGAGAGAGAGAGAGAAAGAGAGAGAGAGAGAAAGAGAGAGAGAGAGAGAGAGAGAGAGAGAGAGAGAGAGAGAGAGAGAAAGCATGTACGTGAGCAGGGGCATGGCAGAGAGAGGGAGAGAGAGAATCCCAAGCAGGAACCCAATACAGGGGATTGATCTCATGACCATGATAGCATGACCTGAGTGGAAACTAAGAGTTGCATGCTAAAACGACTGAGCACCCAGATGCCCGAAGATCTTTCTACTTTTCTAATAAATGTATTCAGTGCTGTTCATTTTACTGGAAGCCATGTCTTCAGTGCCCCCCTCACCACGCCCTGCACATTTTGGTAGGTTGTATTTAATTTTCATTGAGTCCAAACTACTTTGAAATTTCTCTCAAGATTCCTTCTTTGTTGTGTTATTTAGAAGTATGTTCTTAAATCTCTAAACATTTGGGGATTTTTTCTGCTATCTTTTTATTATTGCTTTCCATCCAATTCAATTCCAGTGTGGCCTGACAGCATACTTTGTATGGCTTCTAGTCTTTGAAATTTGGTAGGATGTGTTTTATGGCCCAGAACATGTTCTGACTTGGTGCATGTTCTGTGTGAACTTGAGAAACATGTTTATTCAACTACTGTTGGAGAAAATATTCCATACATATCAGTTAGATCTAGGTGATTACTGCTACTGCTTAGTCCAGCTGTAGCCTTACCTATATCCTTCTAGACCTGTCAGTCACTGACAGAAAGGTGTTGAAGTCTCCACTATAATAATGAATTTTTCCCTTTCTCCTTGAAATGCTAAAAGTTTTTCCACCATGTATTTTCATTCTCTGTTGTTAGACATAGAAAATTAGGGATTGTTATGTTTTCTTACAGAACTGACCCTTTTATCTCTCTAGATAATCTCTTTATATAATGACACTCTTTATCTCTCTAGAGTTTCCTTGTTTGGAAGTTTGCTTTGTCTGGAACTAATGCAATTACTCCAACTCTCTTTTGATAAGCATTAGCAT
Source organism: Panthera onca (assembly GCF_046562875.1). Classification (NCBI taxonomy): domain Eukaryota; kingdom Metazoa; phylum Chordata; class Mammalia; order Carnivora; family Felidae; genus Panthera; species Panthera onca. Next base: position 1,304,494 of record NW_027675864.1, on the reverse strand, counting down.
GATAAATCTTTCTTCATCCTTTTACTTTTAATCTATCTGTACCTTTATATCTCATGTGAATTTCTTATAGACAATATAGAGTTGCATCTTGTTTTTGGATCTCCTGTGACAATCTCTGAGCTTTAATTGGTATATTTAGACTATTCACATTTGATGTGAGTATTGATATCGTTGGAATAATATCTACCATGTTTGTAACTGTTTTCTATTCACTGCATTTATACTTTGCTTCCTTTCTATCTTCACCTTTTTCTGCCTTCTGGATGTTAATGCCGCAGTGGGTATATTCCATTTTCTTCTTTCTCTTAGCATATTCATTATACTTTTTTATTTTAAAAAGTTGGAGTGGTTTCCCCTTTATTTGCATTTGCATTACTCATTTATAACTAGTCAAATTCCTCTTTCAAATCACACTGTACCACTTCACAGGTAGTGCAGCTACCTTATAAAACTTTCTCAATTCCTCCATCCCATGCCTTCTAATATTGAGGTCATCTACCTCCTTATCCATATGCTATGATCAACCGAGTATATTGCTGCTGTTATCACTTTAAACAAATTGTTATCTATCAGATAAGTTGGGAATGAGAAAAATAAAATATTTTATCTTAACTTCCCTTATTCCTACTCTAATCCTCTTCTTTTTTAAACATAGTTCTGAATTCCTTATCTATAACCTATATCCATATTCCTTTTTCTAAAGACCTTTCTCTTGAGAGAGACAGGGGGCACAAATGAGCAAGGGGCAGAGAGAGTATCCCACGACAGGCAGAGAGAGGGAGAGATAATGGGATCTCACGCAAAGCATGGCTCATGCTCACTTGCAGTGGGGCTGGAGCTCACTTGATGTGGCACTTGAACTCACAAACTGTGGGACTTGAACTCGTGAATGATGAGATCATGACCTGAGCTAAAGTCAGGTATTTAACCACTGAGGTATCCTCCAAGGAAATTTTTTTTTTTAATTTCTTACAACGCAGATCTACTAGTGATAAAGTCCTTCCTTTTTTGTTTGACAACGTATTACTTGTTTTTGGGTTGTTGTTGTTTTTCTTGTTGTTGTTCTTGTTGTTTACAAAGGTGAGGGATTGTAAAATTCAGATGCTTTTGGGAAGAGTAACGCACTCCATGCCTAACGTCTTTTTTTAATGTTTATTTATTTATGTTGAGGGAGAAAGGGGCAGAGGGGGCGGGGGAGAGAGAATTCCAAGCAGACTCCATTCTGATAGCAGAGAGCCCTATGTGGGGCTCAATCTCATTAAACATGAGATCATGACTTGAGCAGAAACCAAGGTCGGATGCTCAACCGACTGAGCCACACAGGCACCCCAAAAAGTCTTTTTTCTTCAGTTTGAAATACACTTTTGCTGGATATAGAATTTTCAATGGGTGTTTTTTTTTTTTCCTTTCAACACTATTTTTATTTTTATTTTTATTTATTTTTATTTGTATTTTTATTTATTTTTATTTTTATTTGTTCTTCTACCCTGGCTACGAAGAAAGGGATAGATGGGGTAAGAGGAGAGAGAGTGATGCTGGCTGGTGGAAGGGCATGATCTTAGCCTGGCTGGTGAATTGCTGTCTGACAGACACACTAAATGGAGCATTGAAGCAAACGTGCAGTCATCTGAGGGAAGATGCAGGAAGAGCTGTAAGTGTAAAAGGACAGTGGTATCACTGAGGTATTTGAGAAAGGGGATGATGTGAAACACGCCAGTATTGTGTTGCCTCAAAAAGCACATCTGCAAGCAGTCTTGTATATTCACAAAAACACTTTCTACCTACCTGGCATTGTGGCTCTCTGAAGTTTTATGATGCCTGTAGTTTTCTTTCTTTTTTTTTTTTTTTTTTTTTTTTTTTTAGTAATGAAAGGAAAATGTTGAATTCTCTAGTTTCCAAACTCATTTCTGGGACATCATTTTTTCTTGGAAGTTTTTGAAAACCATCCAGTACTACTCAAGGGAAGGTGAGACTTTGCTTCTATGGTATAAGGTGAAGGCCCCAAAGCCAGACAGTGGGATGATGTATTTTTTTTTTTTAAGGTAGTATATCAGCTCAGAGGGGGCACATGGCAGAATGGCCGAATATGAGCCTGGAGCCAGATGACCTGGGCTTGAACCCTGGCTGACTAGATGTGTGACCTTGGGTAGGCTATTTAACCTTTCTGTTCCTTAAGTCTCCATTTGCAAAATGAGGCTAGTGATTCTATGTCCAAATGTTCCTGGATTGTGGCCGTGCCTGGCACAACTGCTAATGACTTTCCGCTTTGATTCCCCAAAGTATCTTTATTTGGACAATAAATTATATTGTTGCCCTCATAATAAGCAAACCTGTGTCAGAAGATCCATTTTGACGATTAAAAGCATTAAAAACAATACCTGCTCATAATATGTGCTCAGTAAGTACTAGTTGCTATTATTAGCTGTGACAACCAGAATACACGTTTTAACTATCCAGTTTCATGCATTACCCCAGAGGCAAGGATTGTTACTGTAGACCTTGAACTCTGAAAGTGACATATTTTGTTGGAAAATGGAGAATCACCACAGTGTGAGCAAATTTAATACAGTTTTGAAAAATTCTCTTCCAGTTTAACCTAGCATGGGTGAAACCAGTAGCTTGAAAAAAATGGCCGTTTTCTTTCATTTCACTAACAGGGTAATCACCACCCAGGACATGCTGGTGTTACAGAGAAAATACCATGGGGGTTGTTAATTTGGGTTTTGTGTTTACTGTGCTGTTCTTTCCAGTCTGATCCCTAGTTTTCTTTCTTTGATCTTTCTTTGGGCAATACCTTCCTTTTCCTCCCCTCATGTAATGTCTAAAGTCAATTGCTGTCCCTTCTTCATACATCCTTGTGCTAGGGGATAAAGAAATTATACATAACTGAAAAAGCTTTATTTGCAGTAATGGTTTCATGGGCCTACTCTTAAAATCCTTTGACGTGTTTGAGATTGGGTAGAAAAAAGTGGGTTAATTGGGATATGACTTTTCTTCATATAGGCATCTTGATGAGAGTTTCTGCTAAGCTTGTGAGGTAGTCACGCTACACAGGCACAGAGGTGGGACGGACCTCGACTCCTGGCCCTGCCACAGGCTAGCTGTGTGACCTTGGGCACTCCATTTGTTTCATCTCTCTGAGTTTCAGTATTTAGCATGCTTAAAAAGGGGGGTAAAGACATGTGCTGCTTCCCAAGGTTAAACATGAGGCTCAAATGAGATGATGAGTTAGTGTGCTCTAAGCAAAGAGTTCCTTTCTTTAAAAATTGGTTCATGTGATTGGGACTCCTTTTGTAAGATCCATGAGCAGAGGCTTGGAGGAAAAGAAGATAAAAATGCTGCTTCTGTTTGTGTGTTTCTGAGTCGCCTGTGGCTGTAGTACTTGGCTATCTAACCAGGTGCTGCTTCAGCATGCATGAAATACTTCAAATGGGCGACAAGATGGTTTTTCTTTTATCCTAAACTTCAGGCTGTTGGAAGCATATCTGTGGAAGCCTGTGTGGTCTGACAGCTTGAAGGCTCCACGAGAAGTCGAGTGTGCAAGGGAGCCCAGCTTTGAGTCAACCTGGGAAAGGATGGCTTAGCTCTCAAAGGAACATGCACGTTTCTCAGGTGATAGAGTAGAGGATAAAATGTGTCCCTTTAAACTCCACATTCCCCTGCTTTTCCACTTCTAAGGAAGTCTTTGGCTACTAGCAGTCTGGGCTCTGGAGCCAGCATAGTATTTTTCTTCTTTTAGTTTATCCTGGTTTATGATTTGCTCCCCTTTAACTTAAAAATTGTTTTTATTATAGAAAATGTCACATATGTAAAAGTCAAGAAAATAGTATATTATACCCCCATGTGCTTAGGACCCAGTTTTAAAAATTATCAAAAACTCATGTATAATCTTGTTTCATCTGTCTTTCTACCCATTTTGTCCTTGCTCCCCTCTTCCCCTGGTTTATTTGAAGCAAATCCCACACGTTGCATTTTATTAAAAATATCATCCTGTTTGTTTTTATTTTTAAAAAGTTTTATTGTTGTATAATTGGCATAACTTGCAGGAAGCTAAAGTGTGCTATTTGATAAAATTTATACATCAGTGTGGATGAGTATACACACAGATCAAAAAGTATATACACACACATATCCATGAAACCACCACAGTCTAGATAGTGACCATATCCATCACCGAAAAGTTTCCTTGTGTCCCTTGGTCATCCTTTCCTCTTGCCCCTCTCTGCCACCCATTACTTATCTGCATTCTGTCACAATATCTTAGTTTCTATTATTTAGAGTTCTTGATGAGTGAGATCATAAAGTAAGTACTTTTTTTTTTGGTCCATTTTTTTTGTGTTTTGTTTTTGTTTTTGCTTTTGTTTTTGTTTTTGGTTTTTTTTCCTGCCATGGCATAGTCTTTATCTATTCTTCCAATATCATCATGCTGTGACTAGGTACCATTTAGGAAGCTGCACATCTGGGATGCAGACGGGATACCTGATGAGACCTAGACTAGTCTTACAATCAGTGTTAGAGCTGTAACTTGGACCCAGGCAGGTAGTCTGGCTGCAGTGCTCATGCTTTCATTAAGAGATAATATTTTCATTAAGAGATGGTACTCCTGGGTGGCTCAGTTGGTTAAGCCTGCTCGGGATTCTCCTTGCTGCTCCCGTGCTTGTGCTCGCATTCTCTCTCTCTCTCTCTCTCTCTCTCTCTCTCTCTCTCTCTCTGTCTCAAAACAAATAAAAATGTGTTCTTTTTTTAAAAAAATGAGATAATACTTGAGGTGGATCTTGCAAGATAAAGAGAAGCTTAATAGACAGTAGGGACTGGTGTATAAGGTAGAAAGAATGTAGTATCAATGCGGGGACATGAGAAACTTATTGTCCTGGGGGCTGATGATGAGAAATAATGTTGGTAATGCTGGTATGACCAGAAAGATGTAGGGCCTAAAAAATACCTGTTTTGGTTATCCAGAGCAGCTTTTTCATTGATAATATTAATGAGGTCTTTAAAAAGTCTCCTTGATATGTTGAGTAAGTGCAGGAGATCCCATTTCTGTTTTCTCAGTTCCAAGGATCTCAGATGGGGAGCTTCTGAACAAGCTGATCTCAAAAGCATTTTCTGATTTCAGCCAACCTAGGTTTTGCCATCCAGGAGTAAATTCACTGCTCCCACCTTTTCTGCTCAGCTCTGAGTCCCTTTCATGTTAAAAGAGATCTGCTTGCTACTTTTAAACTGAATAGTATTTCCAAACCTGTCCCCACTGTCAGTAGTTGAAAAGCTAATAGTCAGCTACCATCTGAATACCATTGGAGTAGTACCTCACTTATTTGGTTCATAAAAGGATGATGGTTGTAAAAAGGAAAGTGTATGATGTGGTGGTTTAGCCATGTTTTGGAGGCTAACTCTTGTTTCCTGCTTTAAAAATGCATTTTGCTATTTCCTAGTTAAGAATAGATTGTAATGAGAAGGTAGTAAATGCAAAATAAAAGGTACTTTTAGGTTTTAATGCACAGTGCTGTTGCTGAGTATCAGTGCAACAGATTGGTTTTTGTTTTTGTTTTTGCTTTTTAAATGAATAGGTAGTTTGTGGATGTGAATTTCAAAAGGTACACGTGTTCAAATCCCTTCTTTCCTGCTCAAGCAACTTTAATTTTTCTTTAGTGGCCCCTTTTATAAAGGGAGTCTATGCTTGTATTAGCACGTATGAGTGTGTTATTGTTTCTAGGATTTTGTTATGGAAATGCTAATTAGAAAGAGTAGAGAGAATACTATCTCTTGCCAGTCATGATAGCAACGAGTGTGTGTGTACATGCGTGCCTGCCTGCGCGTGCGCACGCAAGTGAGCAGATAATCTAAATAAGTGTTTACTTTTCACCCAAAAAATAATAAACATGCACATTAACAAAGTTTAACCCATACTGAAGAAAAAGAGTAGTTAAATAGAAACTGACTAGGCCCACCTTTGGATTTAACAAAGACTTCAAGCAGCTACTATATTTAAAGAACTAAAGGAAAATATATTTGGATTTAACAAAGACTTCCAGCAGCTACTATATTTAAAGAACTAAAGGAACATGTATTCAAAGATACAGTAGGAAACATGATGTGAGTCCACCGAGAATCACAATAGACAAATGGAACTGATTTTTAAAAAAGTGAAATTTATGGAATTGAAAAATACAATAACTCAAATAAAATTTCACTAGATTAACTCAGTAGATTAGAAATAGAAGAAGGAATCTGTGAACTTGAAGGTAAATCAAGGGAAATGTGCCAAGCCAAAGAATAGAGAGGGGAGAAAAATTGGACACCAATCAGTAGAGCACTGTGTGACAATATCAGGTGCTCCAACAGAATTATGTAACACATGTATAATAGGTGCCCCAGATGGAGAGGAGGGAGAAAAAGGGACAAAAATATTACTGAACTAGTTGTTTACATACCAAATTTGATGAAAATTATCTGAAAGATCCAAAAACTTGAAATAACTTCAATTTGGATGAACACAAAGAATAACACACCTAGACAAATCATAGTTACACTATTGAAAAATAAAGATATTATTTTGACAGTAGAAAGGGGAAGCTCCTTATCACATATAGGGCAAGAATAATGTGATTAATGGCTTATTTCTCATCAGAAACAATGGAAGCCCGAAGATGGTGTACTGATAAATCCGAAGTGCTGAAAAAAAAACATCAACTAAGAATGCTGTGCCCAACAAAACTCTCCTTTAAAAATGAAGATGAAGAAATTAGGCTGTTTCGGTCGGCCTGCTACTCTTCGCTGGCTAGGAATTCACCACGTGCGGAGAAATGGTCTTGGCGGCCAGACAGCAGGCCCCAGTTTTCCAAACTGTGGTCGAACTAGGAGGCTGAAGAATTGTACTTCAGGTGTGATATGGCAGCTGTACTGTTGAACTCCATCATGGGGAAACCCGCAGCAATGCACTGGGGAGGCAGTGTGGGGTGCGTCTGTACACTCTGGGAGGAAGCCGGGTGACGTCCCGGAGGAGGAGACTGAGCAGGTACCCCGAGGGTCCGAGCTGACTGTGCTAAATTCTGCCTGCTTGGCTACACACCTGGATTTCACACATTGGTCCTCGGCACATTGAAGCTCTGTGTGACCAGCGTCATGGGACACCTGGATCAGAAACCGTGGCAGTGGGGACACCCTTCCTGTGCACGTGCCATGTACCGGGCTCTGGGCTGAGCATGGCACAGAGGTGATCCTCACTTTCAAACTGATGATGGGCAAGCTGAGACATCAACTGCCCTCTAACATCACCCATGCACTTGAAAGTCGCTGAGGTGTTGGGCCTCGTCTGAGCATCTGCTTCCCAGATCACTGGCTGTGCCGTCAGGCAGTCTGGGAACAAAGCCTGGTGTGGGCACTAATGGGTGACAGGGGCTTGGACACCTGCTTGTCCTCTCTGCACCTCAGCCTTCTTGCCCACAGGTGACACCATAGGGGTTCCGTTGGGAAACAGAGACGGTGTGAGTCTGTGGGCTCTAAGGGGTCCTTTTTCTTGTCTGCACCCCCACTCCCTTCCTGGGGGTCTTGGCCCTTAAGGAGATCAGGAAGAAATGGAGAGATTTTGCCGTGGGATATGATGGCTTAACAGGGCAGGATTCGGAGACTCGGGAGTTTGGCCCTAAGTTTGGCCACGTGCCGACCAAGGGGTGCAGGCCACCGTTCGAGGTTGTGCCTCTCCCTGCCACCCTGACCACGGTGTGAAATCCAAGAACAGGCACAAAGTCATTATCAGGACTTTCAAAATAAGATCATCAAGGAAGTAAATAAGACTAAGTCTCCAAACAGAAGAACCGCATCCCCTTCTCCACAGCCTTTGGGGTCTTAATGGCCAGGTAAAGGGGTTCGCCTTTGGGCAAGCTTGACCTCCCGCTGCGCATGGACCGTCGAAGAGGCACAACCACACAGCTTGGAATCCCTTACCGCCCCTGACACTCCACACTGTGTGCCCCCAGTGACTGGCTAGACAGCCGAGGGTCACCGTGGCCACGGGTTGAACACTTCTCAGTATCGGGCCATTGTTGTGTCTGGGATTGAGCCACCAGACTTAGATAATCTGCTGGAAGTCAGGAAAAGCAGGATGTGCGGCCGAGGGCCTTACACGGAGCCCTGTTACTGCCTTGGAAGACGCGATGAGCTGACATGTCTCAGCACAAAGAAAAGAAAGCCAGGAGAGAGAATGGGCAGAATCTCTTAAAAGAACCAGTGTGGCCCCTGGAAACAGTTTTCAGTAGTGCCACAGTCCTTCAGCCTTGTGTTTTGTCCTTCTGGTTTGTTTATTTCCTTACCTGAAATTACAAAAAAAAAAAAAAAATTACCATTTTTGCATGAAAATAGCCTACAATCATCCATTTTTTGCAGAAGGTAATTGTTCTCTCTCTGAGAGAGCACATAATTAGCCCATAAGCTGAAGGAAGATGCAGGATGGTTAACTTCCCTGGGTGAGAGTTCAGGGGCAAGTTTGGTTTTTTTAAGTTTATTTATTTATTTTGAGAGGGGGAGCCAGGATCAGGGACGAGGCAGAGAGATGGAGAGACAGAATCCCAAGCAGGATCCGGGCTGGCAGCACAGAGCCCATCGGCAGGGCTCGAACTCGTGAAGCCGTGAGATCATGACCTGAGACGAAACCAAGAGTTGAATCATCAACCCACTGAGCCACCCCGGTGCCCCCAGGTGAAAGTTTTTAAAACATTTCTTTGCATTTTCCTGTATGGCTTGAATTTTATATAATAAGTTGTATCGTTTTTACCAAAATATTAAAGCCATCATTCTTAAGTGAACAGAATAATTTACAACTATCCAAACATACAATGTACATACCCAGAAACACTTAAAAACCTAGTTACCCCAAAATGTTAATAATGGCTGTCTCTGGGTGACAGGATTATGGATCGGTTTTGGTATCGTTTCACGTTTTTTGGTGAGTGTTCCATACTGTCTGCAATTAGCATGCATTACACTTACATTTAAAACACGAAAATGGTATTTCTTCACAAGAGACTGAGAACTTTGCCACACTGAGATTCAGGCACAGCCTCTGGGTCTGACCTGGCTGTAAAAGGTGGTGAGCAGGGAAAACTTCTCGGTTCTTTGTTTCCTTTAATGATCCTGCTGATGGCTAAGATGCCCAAGTCGCCCTAAGAACCCATTACTGATTCTAAATGGTCCCACATAGATCAATAAATATGTCCTTTTTACGAAATTTCTTCAGCTTTCTTCCCACCTACCCTCATTTTAGTTGGAGAGACCAGAAAGCTTCTGAAGCCGTCCTCCCTCTTGAAGTGAATGTATTCTTTAGTTATTCATTATAATTGCCTTCGGAATGTGCTCACTAATCTTAGTCTCCTAGTTACTTATTGGTTTTGATTGGCTGGAGAACACTTTTATCTGGGTTAATTTACTATTCATAGTACAACGATGGAGTATTCATTTTGCTACCCAGATTACAGCGGTAAATGGAGTTATATATCATCCACAGGAAAGCTACATGGGAGGTTAGTGTTAAAACACCTTTCAGGCATCTTAAAGTAGAAAACAACATTCCTGCCCAAACTTTGTCACGTGCCGCATTTTTGCCCGAACTTGAAGCTGTCCGTGGCCCTTCTGTGAATGCATGTGCTTCTCAATGCCCGGGAAGTACTTGCCCTGACCCCTTAGAGCGTCTCTCTCTGATTCCAGCAGGTGTGGGATCACAGGGAAAGCGTGTCCCGAAGGAGGCAAAGATGGGAGCAGCCAGAACTCCTGGGAATGACCAGGTTTTCTTCAACATATTCCAAATGCCCTTGGAATTTCCTGCAACCCTTGCTCAGAACCTGACCCCCTGCCTACCAGGCTTTCCAGAGTCTGGACCCCCATCCCAGTCCAAAATCTCGTTCCTACCTTCCTGACTTCTGATGTGCAGGCTCTATCTAGGGATTCCATTCTGCCAGGACTTAAGACCTGTCCTGGTCGTATCTAAATGTCATTTTCCCCACAAACCCCAAAGGACTTGGCCCTCCTGCCTGTGCTCTGAAATCAGAATCCTCTACCTAAAATTCTTTAGAAGAATGGAGACAGACGGTGTGCATAATTTAACCGGTTGAAACCGGCTTTCTCCAATCCCCACCGGAACTCCTAATACTTCCACTGGAGGCCACACCATGAAATTATGACCCCCTTCTGCCTGTCGGGTATATCAAAGTCTGGACCCAGGAACCCTGCCTCCTCCTGGCCCTGGAAGGCTATCTGCTTGATGTTGTGAAGCTAAATAGGAATGGGGAGAGGTCTACTTGCAGAGGTAAACAGAGGCTGGGCATCCAGGAGGGACCTAGACACACTTCTACAGACTGTTCGCCAACATAGAGAGTCAGTCACTCATTCCTGGGGACCTCAGCAAACCGCGGGAGGTACGGCTGATACGGGCTGGGGAGCCAAGAGTAAATGGGATGGGAGCTGAGAGCCTCACACATCTGAGAAGATGACCCCAGGCCTCAGGTGTCTTCTGTGCAATGGGAACAAACTCTCTTCCAGAACAAGGTGGCAGTGGAGCTGAAAACAGCGTTTGCTTTCCCCAGAGATAGGCTCTGCAAACAACCACTTGCATTCCTTATCAGTGCCTAGAAGCCAGAGTTCACTAGGAGTTAAAGACTGAGCTGGTGCATGAGGATAGGTACGTACATCAAGCACATTGTAGCACTGCTGCCTGGCCAGTAAAACACCCCACCCCCCCAAAACAAAAAGAACTAGAAACTAAGTGGATGTTCGTCACTGGAGCAAAGGTTGCTAAGTTATTATATAGCCACAGAGCAATGAGTGTGCAACAATTTTTGTAAAGGATCTTGACTTGGAGAGACTCCTAAATGAATACGCTGTCCAGCCCATCCCTCAAAGAAATGGTGGAGAGAAGTGGAAAGAAATAGTAAGTCGAAGGATTTGAATAAAAACGTCGAGTCACCATTTGCCACGGGTTAGACCAGGCCAACAGTGACTCAGGAGACTTTTACTTCCTCCGTGTTATTTTTGTGTGCTCTTATGACTTTTAAGTGATCAACACAAATTATTTATAAACAGAGGACAGCCACTGAGGGTGTGGGAGTAAACACAAGACATATCTAACAAGAGGGCAGAGAGGAGCCCGTGGACGGGGTCTTACGCCCCTCAGGCTGGGCCCCCAGAGCTGTGTTGTAGACACAGGTGTATAACCTGTCTGTCAGAGGCTAGGGGGTGGGGGACTCTTCCAGAGTGAGGCTCTCCGGAATTCTGAATATTCAAGAGGCAGAGATAAAGGGCCGGAGGCCCATCACGAGAATACAGAATGTTTGCTGACTGCAGAATGACCATTTTCCCATCCAACCTCTTGCCCTGAGCCATCAGCCTCTCTACCAATGATCTTCGTATTTGGGGGACCTAACATCTTGCACAAACTGAAGTACGGTCTTCATTTTGCAAACGAGAAAGCCCGATTCCCTTCGGGATAGCAATCCGAAGCAAACAGAAACATCTATTTGAATAATGAGCTCTGTTGTTGGCATGTTCAGGAGGCAGGAGGAGCTGGTGATCAGATACGGACATCCCGGACCCTGGCTTGGCCACCACAGGCAGTATGGGAGGGCAGTGGGTGGGGGTGGGTGGTGTTGATTGGCATCTGGGAAGCCTGCACACATCTCCCCGAGGCCTTCCAAGGTCCCACGCCATCTCGGTGCCAAGATTAGCTCACCGTGGTGAGAATGATGGTGCTTTCTTGATTTTCGAGAAACCACCACCTCAGACCCGACTTGTCCGAGGTCCCCTAAGCCAGCCCTCCCACCTTGGGGGAGCGATTATGGGTCTGAAGATGCATCTCAGTGGATGTTAACTGAGACAAATGTTCCGCTCTGTGCATTTTCCAATTTTAATCGAAGGAAAGTAACTAATTATCTCGGAGAAGCAGCCATTATACACTGGCTGCAGGCTGACCTTTAGCAGGAGATGCCTTAGGGCTTGTGGGGGCAGTCGATATGTTAACCAGTCATTAAAGCTCGAGATTTCCAAAGGAAGCAGAACAGCTCCAACCCAGGATGGGCCCCAGCACTGGCTGCAGCTGGAGGGGAAGAACGAGCCTGTCATATTCCTGGAGAAACTGATCGGACCCAGTGTTGATAGGTAATGACGTACAGCATCTCCCGGGGCCCCCATGTACAGCATCTCCCGGGGCCCCCATACCCGAGGGAAGCGGGAAATGTGTCTGTGCCCTGCAGTCAGAGTGGCATGTCAGCTCATTTGCACAGCGGCCTTCGTTGGCCCAAATCAGACAGGTGTGGGGGTATATGGAGAACAAGGCACAGCGTAAACAGATGTCTCTGGCACTTGGAGAGGCTGTGATACTGCGTGTGTGTGCAATACTGTATGCGCACATACATTTGTGATGCAGGTGAAGGGCCAGGCCCTCCTGCCGGGCCCATAAAACACAAGTGAACTCACACAGCCTGGAAACACACCACCAGGCCAAAATACAGAGTCACTTCTAACACTCATGAGACCAGTATTGCCTAAAATGATTTCCAAAGCAGAATTCCATGATCGCAGCAAAGGACAGCATTAACAACAATAAAAACCGGGGGACTGAACATCAGCAGGGCTCATGTGTCCCCTTGAGTGTTGCGAGCCCTCAAAGGGGGTGACAATGGGTGGGGAATGAAGCAGAGCAGTGCCCGGGCCTGGCTGGTTTGGCAACGGGCGACAAGTTCAAAGGGCACTCTTGCCTGGATATGGGATCTACCCAGTGACCAGAGCCACCCACCCCATAGTCAGCAACTCCAAGGGAGGGTCCCCAGGCTTGGCACTTTCTTCTGAATGAGGTGAAATATTTCCCCCTCCTCCACACAGTTAGTGCAGGCCAGACCTTCCATGAGAATCACCTGCTTCTGAACCAAACCAACCAATCAAAATCACCAGAACCCCTCCCCTCCCCCCAGGTCCCTGATCACGTGGCCCAAATCAACCAATTAGAATCGTGGGAACCCCTTTCGCCTCTCCTTTAGAGAAGTGATTATATTTTTCTCTCCCTCTTTGCTGTCTGGACAAAAGCCAGTCTCTTTTAGCAGAGAGGGAGAGGCACAGGGTAGGGGGAGTGGAGGGGGTAGATATAAACCCTTATCCGAGGGAGGCACCACACAGGAGCCACAGCCCCTCAGCCCAGCTCCATCTGTAACTGCTGGGGCCGCTGCTCTGTTTTCTGGAGTCAGATGCCCCTGATCCCTGAGCGACAGGACTGGGTCTGTCTCTTACATCCAAACTGACCCCAAGATGCTGAAAGAAAGTGGAATGTCGTCAGGTTTGTCCTCATCGCTCGCCTGTGCTGCACAAACCCTATCCAGGAGTTTTAATCCAGCTTTTCTTTTCTTTTCTTTTCTTTTCTTTTCTTTTCTTTTCTTTTCTTTTCTTTTCTTTTCTTTTCTTTTCTTTTCTTTTCTTTTCTTTTCTTTTCTTTCTTCTTTCCTTTCCTTTCCTTTCCTTTCCTTTCCTTTCCTTTCCTTTCCTTTCTTTTTTTCTTTTCTTTTCTTTTTTTATTTATTTATTGATTTTAAGAGAGAGAGAGCAGGGGAGGGGCAGAGAAAGAGGGAGAGAGAATCCCAAGCAGGCTCCATACTGTCCGCACTGAGCCCAATGCAGGGCCTGAACTCACGAACCCGGAGATCATGACCTGACCCAAAACCAAGAGTCGACCACCTAACGGACCGAGCCACCCAGGTGCCCCTAATCCCGCCTTTCTTGTCCCTGACAAAGCCTCCAGGCCTTACTGTGTTCGCCCCACAAATGAGACCTCCCTCCGAGAAGGGAAAGAAAACACAGGAAATAAAAGACAGCTAGTAGCTGTGGGAAGGGAGCAGGTAAGTGTTTCAACACTGTGGGACCACAGAGGGCCTCCTGCCCTGGGGCTCTGTCAGGTCAGGTGCCAGAACCCCTTGGTTGTGCCATGGGATGTGGGCCACTAGACCTGTCTGCTGGCTGGTTTTCTTCACTGCTCTGAGGGGACTGGACCTTCCTGCTTAGGCCAAGTGCACAGCTTTCCCGAGAGAAGTTCTACCATGACATGGATTCTCAAGTACCAGGAGTTCACGTGGTCTCATTTTTCTCCCCGACCGTTTTACTGAGACAGGCTGTGTATGCCACCCCGACCCTCACCCTGCAGGGGACAGGCAGGATTGTCATCCCCGTCACACCAGAGGGGAAGCAGGCTGGCCTGAGCTGTTGCAGCACTCGGTGTCTTTCCTGGTCACGATGCAGAAACGGTGGTGTCTGCTCTGGCCACTGTCCTGCCCAGATCGGCACCAGCAGGTGTGGCCCCTGCACACAGTGGCCAGAGATGGGAGTCAAGATCCTGTATCTGACATAACGTTATCTCCCCCAAATTAAATCTGTGCATAGCATGCTTGCCCTGGTTGCAAAACTGTTTCTACAAGTGTGCGTTCGAATCATGTCTTCCCCTTACAAAATCAAGAGCAGCCTTTCTCTTTCATCAGTAACTAACACTTGTGACCTGAAGCGGTGCACAGTGCTTGGTTAGCTAACTGAAGAGGAAATGAACAATAGTAATATCTGACCTTTAAAGGATATCGGATGCGTCATAAAAAACATTCAGCAAGAAAATACAGCACAAAACTGTCTGCCTACAATTTCACCCCTTTGTCTGTCTTTCACTGTCTCCTTCATTTGGAATGCAAAACAAAACAAAATGTTTTCTCGGGTGTGGAAATGTGCCAACAATCTTCCAGATCGGATGTGTTCTGCTGCCTAGGGACAGGCCGGCCGGGGAGACGGGGGCCCGAGGGGTGTGGGCTCCAGGCCCGATGCTGCAGGACTCAGGGACTGTGGTGTATATGTTCCCAGCACAACTGTGGGTTCCTACCCTGTATGGTGATGACGAGGGTGCTTGTGGCTGAGCAGCGTCATTTGCAGAGTAAAATGAGGCCATGCAGAGTCTGGCCCCCTGAAAACATGGAAGCCATGTGGTCTCCACGACATTCAGACCCCAAACACCCAGGGGAGGGCCCGGGACTCCCAGCTGGAGAGCCAGAGCCCAATCCGTGCCTCTCAGCCCATGGGCTTGGGAAGCAGCTGGGGATCTTATGAAAATGCAGATTTTGAATCAGAGGCCAGGGCTGGACCACAGTGGGATTTCTCATGGCTCCCAGGCGAGGCGGGAGCTTCCCAGCCTCTGGACAGACTGGGAGCAGCTAGGCTGGAGACAAGTTGGAGCAGGCCCTCCTCCATCTCAGGGACACTGGCTGGGCTGCACGGTCCTTGCACTGGAGCTGAGCTGGGGACGCCATGTCCGAGTGAGCCTCAAACACACTATCTCCCCCTCGCTCCCCCCTGCCATGCACCTCCTACTACTTGTTGTCCCATTTCTGTTCCCTTACTTCCCCTCCGCTCCTCACCTCCCAGTCCCACTCAGGTCTGGGGGCCTCTCACACTGCCAGCACCAGTGAAGCTCTGCAGAAGGTTCTGGATGGCACAAATGTAGGCTCAGGTGGTAACGTTCACCATGACCCCAGATCCCCACGTCCCCAGGTGGCTGTTCTCACTGGGATGCCACCACACCATCTGGATCCAAGGTCACAGATGTGACTTCGCAGTGTCACTCTGGTGTGACTCCTGGGGCCCCGGGTGTGCAGCAAGAAACGTGGGACTAGGGTCTCCTAAATGTGGGGACCACCACTGACCCATCCACTGCCCCGCAGTGCACGCTGTCCCGTTCCAGCCGCCCCATCTCCCCACTCCCCTGCTCCCCCACCCCGCCACCAGCAGGGCCGGCCAGAAATGCCAAGCAAGGAGGGGACCTGGATCACGCCCCCGCCAGGGATGAGTGGGCATCAGGGGCTGTGCATCCCTGCCTCCTCACCCCTGGGATAGCTTGGAGGTGTTTCACAAGGATCCCCGAGTCTGGTAACAAACACACCCTTCGTTGGCCCCTGCCCAAACCCTATGATTCTTCTGGCATCTCCTTGTAAGTGAACTCTTGGACACAAGTCCTTGTCTGAAGGCTTGCGCCTGAGGACCCCAATCACAGAGCCCCTGGGGCACCTGTCAGCCCCCGAGCTGCAGTGATGCTTTGTCCTGGGTCCCCCAATGGCAGGTGCTTCTTTCTGACAAAGGTTCTAAGAGAAGCACCTTTGGGCACCTGCTTCTGGCTCATGGAGTCCTCATGTCTCCCAGGGGTGGGGGGCTTCCCTGTAGGCTGATGCAGTCTTCATGCCCCAGAGCAGTGTGCCAAGATGCAGACAAGAGGAGAGTTTGCATGTCTGCACATCCCCTAATTTCCTCACCAGGGACATGCTGCCCAAACCAATAAACCCATTTGCTCCTTCAACGTGTTGTCACGTACGCGGGGCTGGCTGCGGGTTTCAGAGGAAGGGTGTTAAGTCCACGTTTGCAGAGCATGAAAGGGATGTGGAGGCTCCGTGGCAATCAATTTTTTGTAAATAATACACACGTGCAGCCTCATCATGTATTCAAAGAAGCAGTCAAGTGGTCGGGGAGAATGATCATTTATTCTGTTGGATTTCTTCAGAATGAATTCTGGGACAGATCAAATAAAAAGGTTGTAAAATAGGAATTATAGGTAATGAATGCCTGCTTGTTGCCAAGGAATCTGAGCACCTCGTGCATAATTAAAGCGGGTGAGGTCAGGGGCAAGCTCGAGGTGACTTTACGAGCAATCCCTCTGCATTCGTTCATGGGGCAGCAGTGACGTCCGTTTACGGTACAAGGCTTCATCATTTGAAGTGAGCGGAATTCGAAAGCATCGTATTAATGTGTTGTGACGAGCACATCGTCAGCACAGGACAGCCGACGGGTGGCCGCGGTCTTCGTGTTTGGATTCCCTGAAGTTTTTCTTCTCTGCCCTCTTCCAGCTCAGGCAGATGGGGCTGGCCTGTGTTCTAAGGTCACCCCTCCCCTTGCGGCAATGACAGAGACTTGCCAGTGTTTGAATGGCATCTGTCTCGTCAGCAGAGAGGGTAAGGACGAGGCGGGAGAGAGCCGAAGGTTCGCGAGGGCTCTTGGATGAACGGTTGGTTCTAAACTACCAGGTAAGTCAGACCATTCAGCCTCTCACCTTCTCATTCCCTACAGGAGCAAACTGTCACGGAGACGTGGGTCTAGGTGCACATCAGTAACGGGCGAGAGTCCAGGCACGTCTGGCATTCAGACTCAGCTGCGTCCAAATTAAAAAAAAAAAAAAATGTTTTTAACGTTTATGTGTTTTTGAGAAACAGAGAACAAGCAGGGGGAGGGGCAGAGAGAGAGCGAGACACAGAATCCGAAGCAGGCTCCAGGCTCCAAGCTGTCAGCACAGAGCCTGACACAGGGCTCGAACGCATGAACCATGAGATCGTGACCTGAGGGGAAGTCAGTTGCTTAACCAACTGAGTCCCCCAGGCGTCCCTGGGTCCAAATCTGATCCCACACTCTTCGTGCTGTGTGTCTTGGACAGTTCCTGAACCTCTCTGACCTCTGCCTTCACTTATAAAATGGAGCTAATAGGTCGGTGGGAGGAATAAGTTAGAAGGTGGGGGAAGGACTTAGCACTCTGAAGGCACATGAAGAAAATCCTTACCGAAAAGAAGGTCTCCCTGCAATTCTTGTCATCGTCTGGCCAGGTGCCTCCCAAAGCACTAGGTCCTTCCTGGGTGCCCTGCACTCTGCTCACCACAGAAACACCAATTCAGTTAAACTGCCTGTAACATGGGAAGCCTGCATGGCAAAGTCAGGTAAGCGTCCGACTCTTGATTTCGGTTCAGGTCATGATCTCTCAGTTTGTGGGTTCGAGCCCCACATCGGGTTCTGTGCTGACATCGTGGAGCCTGCCGGGGATTCTCTCTTCTTCTCTCGCTGCCCATCCACTGCTCATGCTCGCATGCGCAGGCTCCCGCCAGCCTCTAACCCAAACCTAACTAAATAAACACAAAAATAAATAGCCCGTAACACTGAAGAAGCCGCTGAGCACTGACACAATTCCCATCCCACGGCCTTCCAAACTCGGCCGTGCCTGTGGCCGGAGTTGCCACGTCAGGCTCCCCGGCCTCCAGCACTTCTGCCCACGCTGAGCTGGCGGGGGGAGCAGGACAGCCTGTCAGGAGAGCGGCAAGAGGGCTGTGCAGCTGGGGATGCTCTGCCACTGAAGACCTGGGACCCTCACTCATACAGGCGGAGCCCAGGGGTCCATGCCCACGGTGGTCTGGGCCGTGCAGAGGCACCAGAAGTGGTGGTGGGCGGTGCAGGGCATCTGGCGCATGAAAAGCCTCCATCACGCAGCTTCCCTGAGGCCTCCAGGGAATGCAGTGGCCTCTGTGTTCCCACTCTGCTGCCTTGCTGGGGTGAACAGGGGTGCGAGGCCCTTCTCCTGGCAGGACGGGGAGAATGACGCCATGCATGGGTGGCTCCTGCTCCGGGAGCACGAGAAACTTCCACCCAAGGGCCTCCAAAGTCAACAACAACTGAGTAGGCCACCTTGGGATCACCTGGATCCCAGATACGTAGTATGAACAGCTAGCTCTCAGCTTCCAGGGACTCTCTTGCCTGTGAATAAAGAGGCCCCCACTCCAATGGCAGCCATACAGAGGGAGTCACCGGGCCCATCTTCCTGCACATCTGGCTTTGGAGCACCCTTCACCTGTCCCCTGGGCTGGCCTCCACCAGCAAGTGGCTGCAGCATGTCGCTGCCCTGACACACGGCAGAATCCCAAAGCCGAGGCTGGGTGTGAATGTTTGTGGCAGATCCCAGGAGGCCTCGTGACTCCAGGACCCCCGGTGCACACGTGCAGGCATGTGCCTGGCCCCCCAGGTGCGGCTGGCGCCCCTGGAGCCACGTGGACCTCCAGGCAGAGGGGCGGACACAGGGGGAGACTCTGCAGGGAGAGAGAGAAGGGGAGGTGAACGTGGGACAGGTGTCAGCAGTGCCCAACGGCCCCTTTTCACACTCGGCTGTCGGAGTCTGTGTTTGGATTGCGGGTGGTTCAAAGCAAGTGCCTGCTTTCCCTCCACTAAGTCATTTGAAATTAAGTCCACAAAGTGAGTATCAATCTTTGACTTCATCGTGACAGGCTGTCCGTAAATTTAAGGCGTAAACGTGATGGTGATTTCTTTTTGTTGTTGTTGTTCTCATATATATTTTGCTACCTCCTCACAGAAGCATAAAGGATTCTCTATGTACTGGCCCCAGAAGAGCCTTTTTTTCCAGGAGAAATAGAACATCTTGAGGCACCCAGGATTTCCGGTCCCTAGAAAAACCCACCCCAGCATCCTCACAGCACATCAGAGACAGCCAGCCGTGCTCGTGGCCATGACTCTCAGCCACATGTTGAAGAAGATCAACAGTAAAGTGCCACACAGAACTGTGGGGACACTCGTAACCTGTCGCCCAGCAAACCACAAGGACCTGCCACTATCACTCATCACACCTTCCTCTTACTTGCTGAACTTGTATTAAAGCTCCTAAGAGCCATGGTCTGGGAACAAGAGACAGAGAGATGGGCCAGGTTTAGGAGTTCCCTAGAACTACTTATAGGGGTCACTGCTTCCTTGAGAGGAGTATTGGCTTTTCAGGAGAAACTCAGACAAATGTTCAGAGAGAGGGAAAACAGGAAACACCGAGGGCAGAGGGTGAGGCTTTGTGCCACACAGGCGGTGTCAGTGACACATCTGTAGCCCGATTCCATGTCCAGTAAAGTGAGTCCCTACCGCTGCTGGCCCCCTCTTTGCAGAAACAGTGTCAGGACCCTGGCCATTCTTTTCTTAAGGTTTGTATTTATTTTTGAGAGACAGAAAGCATGAACACACGTACGTGAGCAGGGAGGGGGCAGAGAGAGAGGGAGAGAGAGAAACTCAAGCGGGATCCGTGTGCTGTCAGCACAGAGCCCAATGGGGGTCTCCACCCCACGAAGCTGAGACCATGACCTGAGCCAAAGTCAGATGCTTAACTGGCGGAACCACCCAGGTGCCCCGACCCTGGCCACGTGGTTAAGGGAAGCAGATAACACTCTTTAGTGATGTTGTTAGCTTGTCACCTAACAGGACACTCTGCAGACCCAAGGTCCCCAAAGCTGGGGTCTGAAAGAGCAAGGGGTCTCCTCACAATCCCGCATCCTGCTCAGCACCAAAGCGGCATTCCAAATCGTGGGCGTGCCCACCCTCTGGCTCCACTCCCCACCTCCTCCGGGTGGCCACCTTCACGGGCTCCTTCCTGCCTGTCCAGCCAGAGAGGCCCTCTCCTGCCCCAGTGTGCATCCTCTAGACCTACGTCCTCCTGTGAGGTCACAGTTGAGCCGTATTTGTCCACTAACCGGCCCAGCATCAGCCCCAAGTTTCGACCAATACATGTTTTTAGAATCCTGTCTTCCTTACGCCTATACCTATCAGCGCAATTTCACGCTTTCAAAATGCATTTTCAGCTCAAGTCTTTCTTGCTCTTAGTAAATCCCTTCCCACCCCCACCTTGTGAACTTGAATTTGCGTTTACATTCTAGCCAGGTGCAATGTAATCCATTTCACAGACTGAGTTCCACCAAATTTGAACCCTGGGTCAGTTTCCACCATTTGGTGGGATCACACATCCTCATAAAAACCACTGTAGGTTTCAGCAAATCACAGATGGTGTGCCCACTGTGAGGGGCTGGGGATGGAAGGAATGTCACACAGTTTCCATAAATAAGACCATCGGGGAGACTGGGGGGCTCAGTCAGTTGAGCATCTGACTTTGGCTCAGATCATGATCTTGCTTTCGTGGGTTCGAGCCCCGCATTGGGCTCTGTGCTGACAGTTCAGAGCCTAGAGCCTGCTTCGGCTTGTCTCCCTCCCTCTCTGCTCCTCCCCTGCTCAAGCTCTGTCTCTCTCTCTCAAAATAAATCACGATTGGAGAAAAATTAAAAAAAAATATCTTTGGTGTTGTCTTGCCCATGTTTTGGCCCGCTCCCCATTACCACGGCGAATTGAAAGTCTTTGGAAAGGGTGGGCACTGATGTCATGCAGTTTTGTTCCTTTCCTGGAGAAGCATCACATCAGGCACACTGTGGGGTGCTCCCCGCGTCTGCAGCAGAGAGTCACGTTTGGTTTGTGGGGGGATGAGTGTATTGTACATCCCACAGATGTGCAAGAAGACTATTGTTAACAGGTGCATTTTCTCCTACATATGTTGAAATCAATGGACCCCACATCTGTACATGGGGCTCGAGGACACCAGCCGGGAAGATTCATTGATGAGGGGACCATGCTTGGGTTCTCAGGGAGTTCTGAGGTGGAACCAACCCACAGGGGACCATCTTATTCTACAGGTTAATATTTATCAAATAGAAGCACCCAGCTCTATCTGGACCAAAACTAATGGGTCTTGATTTTTTTTGCATCTTTCTTGCTATGAGAAAAGGCAATTAGTTTCAACCTGGGAAACACCCCAGGGTGACAATTTTAGGTGCCTTCAACCACCAAGCTCACCTTCCTCCCCATTGTTTCCAAAATGGGGCAGGATTAAGCAGTGTGCTCCCCAGTGGCTCAATGCCAGCCCCTGTGTCCTCCCTGTGGGTTGGATACCGCCTTTGCGCTAAGCAGCAGACCTCCCTGGCTTCGCTCCAATAGGTACACGACATCTGTCAGGGCAGGGGCCCTCCCGTGTAAGGATCTTAGCCACAACAGGCCTGGAGATGTGTGGACACGGACCTTCGTGGTGTGGGCACTATGATCCGGGATCATGTGTTACATCCATAGCCACTGCTATTTCCAGACAGAAAGATGATATTGCCCAGGGCTGGTAAAGCTTCAAAGGCACAATTGGATATAAATTTCGTCGAAACGTCCATATCCTCTGAATGATAGAACCACTCATGTTGCCTTAAAAAAAAAAAAAAAAAAAAAGACATTTCGAATGCAATGTTCCCAGATTAAAATATAGTATCTATCTTTCTTCACAGGATAGTTTATCTCAAAAAAAAAAAAATCTCCAAGCTGCATTTTGGGAAGCAGACTCAATGGCAGGCCACAAAATGTATCTCTTAGGAGAAAGACAATGAAAATACAAATAGAAGTTGTCGCCATCAGCACAAAGGAGGAGGGCTTCACAGAAGTGCGGCCATCAGCAGCTTTGAAGTCTGGGCTCCTCCAGGCACCCTGGATGGCTCTCGCACTGCGTGGCTGCACTTGGCAGACAGAATGCACCCCAACAAACATGCCTTGACTCTCCACTACGCTCACCTCGTGCCAGGCACTTTGCCGAGTGCCTCATTGCCCATACCTAACACAGAAATGACCGGCAGCGTGAAGCGCGCGGGATCGAGAATAGAAACGGCGACGCTGCCTTAAGTGGAGGCACAAAGCAGCCGGAGACCACTGTGTCTCTGTCTCTGCTGTGCGGTCTGCAGATCTCTGTGAGGAATGATGCTTTTAATCTTCAAAGCCTCTATGGCATGCACACCACGACTCTCCCCATTCTGCATGTAAGAAGCTGAAGCACAGGAAGGTTGAGAAACTTGTCTGAGGTCACACAGTGGGAGACAGAAACAGGGTTGAGATATTGGGCCAGTGCTCTTCTCACTCTGCTAGCATGTCTGGCAGACCCGCACAAGGGTATGAGTGCACCCCCAAAACACACACACACACACACACACACACACACACACACACACACACACACACAGCAACAATTTGCATCTCCAAGGCCCAGGTCTGGTAACATCTCTACCCCTGTGGTTTCTAATCAATCCCTGAATCTTCTTTTAAACAGTGTTGCCAAAGCCAGTGGGGACCACCTGACACTGCTCTAAGATGAAAAAATTAAGGATCCTTTCCCCCCAAAATGCACACACCAGCTGGCTTGGAATCCCATATCCAGGACTACACGGACCCCGTAATGCTGAGCTGTGAGGCCCCAGCTAAGAACTTCTACCCTAAAGGACGCCCTTGTCCAACCTCTCTGGTAAAGGCATGAAGCCTTTATTGGTTTGATTTAGCTTGCCTTGTGCCAGTTCATCTTAAATGACCCCGAGATCCACCATGGCGAAATTCTGTTGATTGCTATGAGATTTGTTCTGTTTTCATCCTGATTCATATTCAAAACTGAATTAAGTTCTGTGGAAAAACACCCATCAAATGCTTCTCAAGGAGTAGAAAGCCATTACTATGGCCCTGAGATTCCACCCTACTATTTTTCTCCACTCCCCCCACCCCAGCCCACTCAGCTGGAGAAGGGAACATTAACTAATTGGATAATCAGCATGCAAATGAAGGAGACCAGGATTCAAGCAGCCAGCAGGGCTGAGTCTGCACTGGACCCAGGCCTGGGGCAGGACTCCGGTGACCTCACAACTCCCAGAATCTGAGAGAGCAGGGAGATCACTCCACCTCTCCACCTATGGCTTAAATTGCCCACTTGAGAAATTGCACTCCTCATTGCGTTACATCCAGATGAGACGTCTGATGTGCTCACAAGCCCTGAAGGTGAACGCACGCCCCATGCTGCGTGCCTTCCAGAGAGAATAAAGGAGATGACTGCCCGCGGCGGCGAGAGGCAGTGGGTGCAAGCCTGACTCACCCCTGATGCACCGCTAATCACTCTGGGAGCAAATTCCTGAATGGCTTCTGTTCAGGAGCTGAGCTGCTCTCTCCCTCTTTTTAATCTCTATTTTTTTCATCTTTTAATTTATCATCACTGTGTGATCGCTGCCTTGCTGCTAAATTTGTAGTGAGGTGCTGCAGACTTGTGCCCTGTGTCTGAATGGCTTTGTCCCGGCACCCCCCACCGCCCCCACCCCCCGTCCCCCGCACGCCCCGAGCCCAGAGAGGAGCCTGGCTGTGCATCCCCGAGAGGTCCCGCAACAGCTCGTGTTCTCTCCCCTAACAGACACAGTGCATTCACCATCTAAGGATCTGCCTTCCCTATTCTCAAATAAGAAATGAACAGTGGTTGAAATTCAGCTTTGAATCTCTCTGGTTCGAGTCAGCTGAGCCACTTCAAAAGGCTGTGAGTGCAAAGGAGGTGTGTGATTTGGGGGAAGCTTTGCAACGTTTCAGACTTTGAACTGAAACACTTCTCCAGCAGGCCTCATTAGCCCCCCTCTCCCCACGCCACCAGCCAAGGCACCCCTTAGCCACGGGGGAGCAGGGAACAGGAGGACTGGGGGAAGGTCCCCTGTCCCTAAAGCACCACCCCTCTAAGATTCCTAATGAGGACACCCTTGGGGCTCAGGCTGAGGCTGAGAGAAGGAGCCTGGCTTCCTAAAGGGGAGCATGTGCTGGCAAGGCGCCACGGTGTGGAAGTCCCCGGAGACAGGCACCTCCCTGGGAAGGCAGGGCATCGTCCATGTCCCCGGTGTAGAAGGGGCATCAGGCCACAGCCAGAGGGGGCCGTGCCTCCCTAGCCTACGGTCTCCTTCTGTCCTCTGCCACTAGCAGGCCACAAGCTGTGCCTCTACACCCACCCAGCCTCAACCCTGCAGAGGGACAGAGGAATGTGACCCAAGTCTGAATCTTTACATGAAGAGACCAAACATGCTAAACTAAATTCAGTAAGTCCTTGGTGTGTGAGCGTAATTCGTTCCAGAAACACACTTGGAATCCACAGCACTCATAGATCAAGGTGAATTTCAAGAACCATCGGCTCAGTTGTGATCATGGAATGTTCAGTGCCACCTACGACTCATATGGCAAGACATCGCTCGTTTATCAAGCTAAAATTTATGACAAGTGTTTGCTCGCCTTGCAGAAGACTCACAGCACAAGTCACTTGCAATCCAAGGTTTTACCAGATGTAAATTATTTCTTCAGACCGAGCTCACTGTGCTGGGCTGAAGGTTCCCCCCACTTGCTACATGGCAAATGGGGAACCCCCGAGGACACTGGAGCAGCCGCTTGCAAAAACAGAGCAACCACATGGTGTGTGCACATCTGAGTGAGGTGTGAGACAGTCTGAGACCCAACGCCCACACACCGGCCAGGAGCAGGGCCAGCGGGGACCCCCTTACCGGGAGGGCACAGGCCGGTGGGCATCTGTTCTGGCATGCATGGCTATGCTCGTGTCCCTGGTAACAGTGGAGACAGGGGGCACGGGAGGGGTTGTAGGGTACTTCTCCCCTCTGCCTACTGGGACTTGAGCTTTCTTGGTGCACAATGCACTCTCCCAACTGGAATAGAAAAAGGGAAGAAAGAAACTCATTGAAATCTACATGTGTAGGAGGAATATGTTCATCTTGGCTTTTAGGTTATAGTTAAATTGTAGTAACTTGTAGTAACGTGTGTCCCCCCAGAGTTCCTAGATTGGAGCCCTAATCCCAAATGTCACTGTGTTTGAAGGTAGGGCCTTCAAGGAGGTAATCAAGGTTAGATGAGGTCACGAGGGTGGGGTTCTAATCCAACAAGACTGTGCCAGGAGCACAGGCACCAAGCACAGAGCATGGGCTCTGGGAGGACACTGGGAGCTGATGGGAAGCCACAAGCCAGGAAGGGACTTTCACGGAGACCTACTCTGCAGGCACCTTGACCTTGGACTTCCAGCCTCCAAAACCTTGAGATACAGATTCCCTTTGTCTGAGTGTCCCGTCTGTGGTATTTGGTTCTGGCATTCAGAACCGAGACAACGGGCTTTCCTGAAACTTTCTTCTACTCTGTTCTCAAACGAGTTAGAAGCTTCCTTTGGTGCTTGGTATTCGCCATCACCCTGAAGGAGCACCCCAACTCAAGGTGGAGCCCCCAAATACATTTGTTAGTTTTGCGGCAGAAACGCCACCTGCTCTAGACGGAAGAGAGGCAGGGGACAGAATAGGAAGACAGAATGGTGGCCCCAGAGGCTGGGGGTTCGGCATTTTGACTTCAAATGAGCAGTCGATGAACTTGCTAAGTACATGCACGTAACAGCCAATCAGCACCAAACCTTTCTGGAAGAAATGTCTACACCCTTCTGCAGAGTGAAGGGGCTGATTGGGGACTGGGGCTAGGCACTTCCTGCACGTATAGGCTATAAGTCATGGAAAGAAAGCTACATTTATACACACACACACACACACACACACACACACACACACACACATATGTACATATATATGGATATATATAGACACACACACACACATATATACTTATATATGTATATATATAATATTACATTTATATATATTTATTATATATTATATATAATATTATATTATATATTTATTATATATATAAAATATATTAATAAGAGACCTTAAAACCCCAAACCAACATTTTCGTCTTTTGTATCTGAGCAACCAGGAAGCTGAGTGTGCATGCGGGTGCCCACGCGTGTACGTGCACACGCACACACGCGCGCGCACACACACACACCCCCCACACACACACTTTCTAACTTGTTATTGTGAAACAACAAGCCCCACCAGGACTCCAGGTGGAGGAGGAGGGGTTGCTAGGTCACATTTGTAAGGAAGCGGCTGTCCTTTTCACTGGGCTGTGGTTTCCCCGGACGTGCACTGTGCTCACCCACCCCAGTCTCCAGCTCAGTGCCAGCAGGGAGACTGCAGGGCGCTTTCCGATTTCCAACCTGCAAAGGCCAACGCTGGTGAGGGCGAGGAGGAGAAGTTCGGGTCAGACTCCGAGGGAGAAGAAACCCAGGCATCTGGGGGGTAAATGGATCAGGATAAGCTTCACCTCCGAGAGCTTTACACCAAGAGCAGTTACGGGGAATAAGGGAAAAGAGCTTCCCCGGGCTTTCCAGCAGGGCCAGAAGCAGCCATGTGCTAAAGTAAGTTTGACTCCGGGGGCCACGGGGCCTGGCTGCTGGGGAGATGGGGAGTCATGCGTGGGGAACTCAAATGGAAAGAGAGGGCACTTTCTGTTTTCTCACTATCTTTAGTTATTTTGCAAAGAATGTATCGATACCACCACTTTTCACAGCACAGGTTTGAAGGAGTCAATGTTACTGCTGCATCACACAGCCATGGTTGGGGTCCTGTCTCCTCTGCTTCTGTTCAACTCAGGGCAAGCATCTGGGCCTCTCTGAGCCTGAGTCTCAGCTGTCAAACAGGCACAATAATGACACAGCACTGGCCTCCTAGGGCTGCTTTGAAGATGAAAGGGACAGTGCCCATTATGGTCACTATAGCACATGGCCTCATAGGCCAGGAGTGCTAATCGGGTGTTAGCCCTTGGTACTGATGCCCTTTGCATCGAGTTATCTTGCCTCTTATGTTAGCTTTGGCTTCAAGTTTGCTAAACGGTGTATCTTTGCTCTGGGGAAGTGTTTGTTCTGAAGCCCAGGCAACGAATGAAGAGCCCTCTGTCACCTAGGCTGTCAGGGGACATGTCACTGCCTCTCAGAGCCGAATCCTGCCAGCCCTGCCATGCACTTCTCCAGGGTCCCCGGCACACGGGTCTTCTACGAGGCCAGCTGGCGACACACACTGTAGAACATTCACTCAGCTCTCAGAAAGGCCTCCTGAGTGGGCTTCTCGGCAAGGGCTCCACTCTGTAAATTCCGGAGCAGATGGAGAGAGCTCTCGTCCTTCAGCCAAGGGTTGGAGGCCATGGAGGCAAACTCATCTGATGGTGTGACTCAGAGAATCGCTCATCCATAAGCACTCTGGGTGCACAAGCAGTCTCTTGGCTGCTTCCAGCCCTGGGCCCATCCTCTACTCCCTGGCCAGGTTCCCGACCGTGAGGGTGGAGGTGCCAAGCCAAGGGCAGCAAGCGTCCCCAGCCAACCCAAAGCCCTCTTCCCCCTAACTTTCTCTGTGGTGACCACAATGCGGTAAGCAGGTGCACCTCTCCTTGTGCCTCATCACACGTCTGGACTTCCGGAAGACCCTCTCTTGCAAAGAAGAAAGATTGAGGGCTGGGTCTAGTGGTCACCAAGAGAATTCGAGCGCCCACAGCTTTAAATACTGAGCTCAATTCCAAGAAATTGTCTGTACCTTTGCCAGATGTGAATGGACTGTTTCTTGGAAAATCGTTTCCTTTTGTAAGAAGGGGAGAGCCTTCTGGAATCCTGGAATTCAATCTCTACAAGGAGCCTCAGACCTGGAGAAGGTCCAGTCTCTAAGTTGGCAAAAGACATCATTCAGGACCCCGGGCAGTCACAGGGCTTCCTGCAGCAGCGCTGTTTTACATTTTCCATCTGGCGGCCCAGCAAGTAAAGGGATGAAGGGGAAAATTCTGGAGCAGACATCTGAGGCACGTGCACTCTCTCTCTCTCTCTCTCTCTCTCTCTCTCTCTCTCTCTCTCACACACACACACACACACACACACACACACACACACACACACACACACATATATATATATATAATGGTACAAAGACCTTGCCATGGAGAAAGACAGAAGGTCATAAAAACTAGTGGCCTTAACACCCTTAGTTAAAAATATAAAGGAAATCATTTATATATATATGTATTATATATATATGTATATATGTAAAGAAAATCATTTATATATATATGTATTTTCTCTCTCTTTCTCTCTCACTTCCCACCATGTGCCCATGTGACAGGCAAGTGCCTCATGCTCCTGCTGAAGTTGAATGGGAGCACGTGTCTAGAGGGCAGGAAGCATAACTCAGCATTAGCTCCAGGAAGGATTGCGTTTTATAAAAATTCCACCTTCCCTGTCTTTCACCAGCTTCTTAGAACGTGCAGGAGAGAGAGGAATTTCCCAGAAGTTTCCAGGGCACAAAGCTATGAGGAGTACATTCACTATGAATTTGTTAATTGCATCAGAGATCAAGGCCAGCAAGAAAAACTGCATCAGTGTTAGAATACTCCTGACAGCATCCCCCAGGCTCTGCTGTTTGCTCAACTAGACACAGACATGGGCTGAATGGTCTGGCCTGACCTTGCTGACTCACCTAGCCCTCTGCTGACACCATCCATCTGTGCTGCTCTGTGAAGGGTTCTGGCACTGGGACTTGTCACCCCTCACCACCTGGTGCACATCTCTGATGAGAGCCGCATAGGACTGGCATCTCTCCATCTGCAGCCATTCCCGGGGCCAGGCACCTTCCTGACAGACCCCAGTATACAACTGTGTATAATACCCCAGCTTCTGAGTATCCCGAACATGCCAGTGAAATCTCAAAATAGATCAATTAAAAGAAGGGCTAAACATTCAAGGAAGTTGACTTCGTTTTCAATAGAAGAAAGCGTTTTGACAGTGAGATAATTGTATGCCATAATCTTTCAGTTTTTCAGGATCATGGACTAAAAAAAAGTTACTTCATGCTCATCCAGGATAAGAAAATAGATTTGCAAGGTGAGCATCCTCTACGTTCAGATGCACAATTTCCATGTTCATTATTGGCCAACACGACAGCCCGTTCCCAAGGAAGAGTAATGGTTTGCTTTACTTGACGTTTTGAGCTGTCACATCTGAGGGCCAGGTCCCAGGGGACGCACATTGCCCCATCACTTGGAAACAAACCAGTCTGTCCCCTCAGTCAGTCGGTCACCCCATGAGGCAACTCGGCACTGAGGTGGGCTCACACTACAGTGCCCTTCATCCTTTCCAATGGCTCTGGAAAGTGAGGATGTGAGTGTAGGAACATGAAAAAGACAGAGAATTCAAGACCAGATAGTCACACTTGGCTTGAAAATAGTCCAGTGGTGGCCGGTCCTGCCTCATAATAAGTAAACACTCAGAAAACCAGCATAGACCTCTGCATATAGACCCATATGAGGGGAAATGCGGAAAAATTCTAGCACAGAAAGCTGGCTTTTCTCCCAAACATCAAAATCTGAACATGTTCTCAAATATATACAGTAACCTATTCTCTTCTGTATTCTACTATTACCTTACATTTTAGCCTGAATTTAATTCTTAGTTCAGGATAGCTTATGAACTCAAACATGCTCGTAAACAAATGTTCGAAGGAGCAGGCACAGCAGAGATGGTTTCAGCTCTTAAAATTCTACATATAAAGAGCGATTAGTGCATCGAACCTACCCTAACATTTCATTCTCTTAATGGAATTCATGCTGAATTTTGATAGCAAGAAGTAAGAGATTTTATTTTCATGAAAGCCCATTTCTATTTCATGACACTAATAAATGGCTAAATAAACACAGCATCACCAGGAAATAAATCCCAATTTGAAGTCTGAAAGGGGAATCCTATTTCTTGAATATCCTGAATGTCAACTTTTTGATGGGAAAAATAATACATAGCAGTGACTGTACACATAGGTCTATACTGGGTATCTTGGCCGTGTGTCCCGAGTTTCATTTGTTGAATCTCTATGTTTTCTGTTCCAGAGCGTCTCGTGGCATTTATTATGTTCTCCTAAAACCGCAGCTCATGAAGGCGTTGGAAAGGTCACTGTTTCCTGGTTATGTTTTTTAAAAGAGTTTAAGTTAATATATATGTCCTCCAATAAAAGATGATGTTTCATGTGCATTTGTTTCTGAAATTGTGGCTTATCTGTTTGTGTTCTCCGGGAGCCATTTTTCAGTTTCCGAATGTTTCCTGAAGTTTCCCTACAGCAGGGTGCTCCCCTGCACCTCTGTAATGAGGGCAACTTTGTTCCCACCTTTGTCTATGGACAGGGACACAAGCAGCGAGGCTCAGACAGCACAGGGCTCTCAGGAGACTCTCTTCTGAAGACAATGGTACAAAGACCTTGCCATGGAGAAAGACAGAAGGTCATAAAAACTAGTGGCCTTAACACCCTTAGTTAAAAATATAAAGGAAATCATTTATCTTCCCTTAAAGTTTTATACTAGTCCGCCTGTTCTAAAAAAAGAGAACTCTAACACTGAGCTTCGCAGCAACCAGGAAATGTTGCTATTTATTTTATATTTTGGACTTCTGGTAAGATGGCATTTTTACATACTGGTCATTTCAATTTTAATTGTTGGTGAGATTTTTTTTTTCTCACCGTGGAGGAAAATGACCATCTGTCCTCTGGTTTCCCTGAAAAAGGAGCAAGAAAAGGAGGGCTTCATTTCTACAGGCTGGCTTTCTTCCAAAAAGGGAAAGTTCTCCAAAGTTTTGCGCTGCCACTTGGGCAAGAGAAGGCAGGGAAGTGCTGGCAGACACAGGGCAGGGGCCTGGCAGGCTCTGCTATCAAGCAGGGGGACCAGCAGGCCCATACTAGGAAGCTGGTAAGAACATAAATGCGCAGGGGAGCTGAGGGTCAGGGAAGTGTGCAGGAGGTGGGTAAGGGGATCGGGACTAGGACATCAAGACCAGGGAACAAGGTGAGGAATCAGGCCAAAGGCTCGGTCACAGAAAGGACACAGAAGAGCTTACAGAGTCTGACCAGGGAGGGGCAGGAGCAGGTGGGAGGCCAGGTGGGGATGCTGAGAGGGCATGAGATTCAGAATCAGACGGGTCAGGGTCAAATGTGCTGCAGGGCATCTTTCAGGAGACTCCTGGAGCCCCTGCCGCACATCAGCACAACGCAGACTTCCCTGAAGCCTTTCCAGCTTTCCTGATGTTCTTGGTCTCTTGCTCTGAGCTGTGACAGTCCTTCACTCTGCAAAACTCCCCCACAGGCTCACCCATCTCCACCTGGTTTCTTCTTCATTATCCCAAAGCTCTTTGATCCCCAGGTACTACTTTCTTCATGACTTTGTGAGCCCAGGGACTGGTCAGGCGCACGTGCAACTGGATCTTCGGTATGGAAGACAGAGGCAAGAAAGCAACACAGTTCCCTCAGGCCAGGACCCAACTCTGTTTTTACACTTTTATTCACTGAAATTGAAAAAACACACAGTACCACTTGACGAATTTTCTCAAATTGAATACATTCACATAACCAGTACCCAGATGAAGAAACAGAATGTGATCAGCACCACCCAAAAGCTCCCCTTAGTCCGTCCCCTTATGCTGTCACAAGGGTGACTACTGCCCCAGTTCGGGAAGGCTTTGAGCTGAACCTGCAGACATACCCATAGTGCACTGCTCCCAGAACCACAGCTGAACATCCAGGGGACGCTGGGGCTGAGATGCTGACCAGCGAGGATCAAGGTGAGCATCAGCCCCAAGCCCTGAATCAGGCCTCGAGTGGCATCCTCCTTTCATTACGAGGCTCTGGCTCGAAAGGCAGCTATGCAACACTGAGCTTCACAAGTGCAGGGAAGGACAGCGGGGCACTCGGTCTTGCTCAGCGGATCAAGCCAGGGGGCTGGAGAGTGACTTTTTCTTAGGGCTTCCAATTGCTCAAGACACAGCTTACTACAGCTCTTCCTGAGCCAGCAAACACATTCTACCAAGTCTCCTGCATATGACTGTGAGTAGGTTGTTTCTTGGTTAATTAGCCCCTTGGTGTTCACACTGAACAGAGAAGGAAAATGTTCCTTTTTCTCCCCCCAAGCAAAAGGATGCAGAAAGCATCCTCAAGGGCTTGTGCTTAATATCTTCAAGGCAGAGAACAGGTGTACTGCCTTCTAAATGTCAAGGAGCCCTGGACGAGCCGTGTGCCCCCATTGTGCAGCATTCTTTGGTCCAGGGGATGCTTCAGAAATTCTGAAAACAACACCACATTGCAAACAAACACTCTGCACTTGGAGAAGGGAGTTTTGTTCTCCAGGTCAGGGCAGCTAGCACCAGCCCCTTTGTCCTTCAGGGAAGGGATAATCATTACCACGGTTCCTACAAGTCGCCGTGTGTGATTATTTCAAGGGCACTTGACAATTTCACCACCTGTGCATCCCCAAGGACTTTGTGTGCATGAACACGGGCTCCTGTGTTTCCGCAGCCTGTGGATGTGGTCCATTGGAATCAACTGAACAAAATCAGACCTGTGATAGGGGCCCACGATCTGAGCTAGAGTCAACCAGGTGCCAGGGAGGCGGAGGGCCCTGGTGAGGGAGGTCATGTGCAGAGCCACCTGGGAAGGCTGATTCATTTGGCTCGGTGGGCTCTGGGGAACCAGGGCACGTCCAGCCCTCACCTTACCAACAATCCTGCTGTGCCACGAGCGATGTGAGTCTGTAACAGAGCCCAGCAGCTCACCACAACTGTGTTAGGCCCTGGAACGTTGTCTCCTTAACCTCCACAACATCCCTACGAGGAAGAAACTACTGACCCCATAACATATGGGGAAAGTGAGGCTTTGAGGGATCACACAGCAGGAAAGCGCCTCAGCTGGATCCACACTGGACTCATCTGCCTCCAGAGCCCGGGCTCTTCACAGCTGTGCTGTCCTTGGGGTGGTAACACCAACGCTGATCCTTGCACCCATGTTGGAAGGACCCACTTTCGTGGACCAGTGTCTGCTCTCAGGCTCCAAGTCACACTCGGCAGTGTCACCACCTGGCCATGTTGCAATGTCACAGGCGGGAACCTTGGGTGGTAGGAAAACGACACAGCTCTTGGGGAGAAGCGTCCTCTGTTGCTCCTGGTGTGTCAGGCTGGTTGGGGACCTGCTTCTCCGATCTCCATTTACTCTTTTCTATTGAGGTGACATTCACATAACTTAAAACCAACCCTGTTAAAGTGTCTAATTCAGCCGCATTTAGTACACTCATAGTGCTGTGCAACCACCACTCCTATCCAGTTCTAAAACATTCTCACCCCAAAAGGAACCCTGACCTATTACACAGCCACGCCATTCTCTCCTCACACAGCCCCTGCCAACCACTCATTCTTCTGTCTCTGTGGATTTTCTATCAGTGGAATCACAGAGCATGTGACTTGGGTCTGACTCCTTTCACTCAGTACTACATTTTCAAGGTCCATGCACGTGGTAGCATGTCGATACTGTCTCTTTTATGGCTGAATAATATTCCATTAGATCATGCCTCTTAAAAGCGAAGTAAGAGGTAATGCGGTCTCAAAGAAAGAGCATTGACTCAAGAATCTGTGAAACTTTCATTCTTCTCATGGGATTATGATTATCCTTCTGCATCAGACAGACTGACCTGGGTGCACATGTCACCTCCTCCGCCATGTGGCCTTACTTGAGACACCTAATTACTCTGAGCACCAGCATCCCTGCCCATTGGATAAGCGTAAGTGACCGTCCCTAACTCACAGAGCTACAGTAGTAGCAAAAGAGGAAAACACATATCCCAAGAATGTCAAATTGCTTAACGTGCCATCACGGTACCTAAGAAGATACCTAGTTTCTCCACTTATTGGTGGGAAAACTGCCCCACTTACATATATAAGTTGGGAACTCACCTGTACACGGCAGATGTGTGCCTGAGTTGCCCATGTAAATTAAAAGAATCAAATCCCCTATTCACTAAGCAAAGAAATTCTTTTTTTTTTTTAATGTGTATTTATTTTTGAGAGAGAGAGAGAGAGCATGAGCATGGCGGGGGCAGAGAGAGGGGGAGACACAGAATCTGAAGCAGGCTCCAGGCTCCCAGCTGTCAGCACAGAGCCCGACATGGGGCTCGAACTCACAAAATGCAAGATCGTGACCTGAGCCGAAGTTGGTGTTTAACCGACGGCGCCACCTAGGTGCCCCAAAGCAAAGGAATTCTTAGGTGGACAAAAACTATTACTGAAGAAAATCTGCTCTAAGTTCCGTGGGTGGGTTAGCCACCTTTTAAATGAACGTTTTCATCCCAGAGTCCAGCACAATTCTTGGCTCAGAATAGGCACCGAGCATAAGTGTTTGTGTAGGCATCGGCAAAGAAGGAAGAGGTCTTACACCGGACATATTTCGAGGAACGTTCTCCAAAACCCCTGGTTCTCAGACAAATGGTAACTGGCAGCCAAGTTACAGGAATAAGTATCCTTGTAGTCAATCCAACAATAATCCTCTGGGGGTGGGCAGTACTGTGGCTTCTGGCTGCAAAGTCATCATCTCTGAGGAGCAGTGCTGATAATGGGTAGGCAATGGATGGCTCAAATCACAAACTCAGACATGGTGAATGAGGGCTGAGCAGCGTTTACAATGAGGTGAGCCCAGCCATAGGGCTCACTTGGGCACAGTCCATCCATGTTCTCTCTTCTGTCACTGGAATACTTAAAAAAAAGAAAACAAGAAACAAAAAAAGAAACAAACAAAAAAAAATAACAAAACCAAAACCCTGCCAAACTTAGTTATTGCTCACGCATGAAGGATCCAGAGCAGAGACAGTCTCAATTAGAGGTGACTTTCAAAAAGCCCTTGGGTTCAAAACCAAGGATCTACTGGGACACCTTCTACCACCACCCAACGCTGCAAAACACATTAAAGAATGCTTGAGGCGGTTCTGGAAGATAAGTGGCCTGTATTTCATTCACTCACAGAGCAATGTGATCTGCGGGATTTATACCAGTGATAATCCATGCACAGCGTCACCTTCCCTCCAATCCCAGCACCATAATCCCAGCAAGCAGTGACTGGGTCCCCTTATGGCAGAGCTCAGGTACATAATAAAGGGAAACAGGAATAAGGAAAAGTATCAGTAACTGAAAAGTAAGGAACATGTACCTAGAGGTGCAAAACACACAAAGTACAACAGGAAAAAAGACTTTCTGCAAGCCTACTGCAACAGGAGATGGGTCAGAACTCATCGGAGTGCTGAGGGCAAGAAGTGGAGGGGCTGTTAGTGCTAGGGGCTGATGGGAAGTCCTGGGGGATCGGTGAGGGCTTGTTGATGGACGGGAGGTGTCCGGCATGCGGAGTCCTTCCTGAGTCCACGCATGTCTTCTTGTGTGACTGGGCATCTGTGTTTGACACCTAGAGCCCATCAGCGTCAGGTCCCCACTCTCTCCAGAAGATGCCATCACAAAGGTCCTCCAGCAATTATTTTCCTGGGTTGGAAGGACATCCATCTCTGTGGGGTAGGGAAAGCATTTACAATGATGACCTGTCTGAAGTAAACTCTCTAAGAGAGGTCCAGTGGCTAGTGCCATGAAGAAGCCTGTCCACGGTTCAGTTGAGGTGACCATTACAGCCACGTTGGCCAAGGGCTTCTGAAACCCTGCTCCCGATGCCAGGGGCCTCTCAGAAAAGGGCCTTCTGAGACTTTTCGGCATGGGCAAAAGTGCTGCGGTCTGGAAAGCCCCAACAAAATTTCTGAATTTTGAATTAAATTTTTGAAAGCAAAACATCACTTTACCAAACTGTTTACCTCTCTGACGCCCCCCTGAAAGACTGAGTGGAGACCCAGTTTCTTCATTTCCTGAGATTTAAATAATGCTACAAGCCCGGGAGAAAGAAAGATGTCCAGATACTGACACCAGTGGACACACGGCATCTCTCAGATATTTCAAAATACTTCTAAAGGCTAGTGAACTATATTGGGCAGAATGAATACATAAGCATCGCCTTTGCGGCTGAGAGCCAGCTCCTGAAAGCCTTCTAGCATCATCAGTATTTAGCATTGATGGTCTTTGGTGGGGCTTTCCGGACAGCAATTACCAATTCTGGAAAGCGAGACACACTGCCCCCTAGCCACACTGCGGACAACACAGCTCTGCAAACAGCCACACGAGGGAAATCCTCCGAAGTCACCAGAAGGCAAGAGAAGCAGTGAGTGCCGAGGACAAAAGGCAGGTTTGGGACAGGCTGCGTGTCTTCTGCTGTTTGGACTTCATGCTGAAGGGGCACCAATGGGGCTAATTCCCCGAGGAGCTGCACGTACCCATTGACATTTGGCGTGGCCACTTCAGTGTTCTCAAAATCAGGAGATTTTGCGTAGAAATCTGGGTTTCCAGGTTCTCGTGGAACAGCACAGGGATCAGAGGGGGTGCATGCTTCGTGGCCTCACGGTCTCTGCACACCTCTGTTTCCCTCACCTGGTCTCCTGTATGCACAGGCTGGATGTTTGCACAATAATCCAGCCCTAACTTGGTGGCATTAAATGACACCAACGATTTATTGCTGTTATTAATTCTCACAGTTCTGGGGATCAGCTGGAACGAGCTGGGTGGTTTTCACTTGGGGTTCCTTAGGCGGCGACGGTCCCACAGTGGCGGGCAGTGGAGAGAAGCTTCCTCACTTACACGTCATGATGGACAGCCATCCTCCACTGCAATCTCAGCAAGGGCTCTTTGGGGGAAGGTCCGCACTTGTGTTCTGCAAAGCCAGGCTTGCAGGAAAGCAACTTGGTTCTAAGAGTGAGTAACCCGATAGACGGCAGGGATGCTCTATTCACTTTCCTAAACGGGCCTCAGTGTCAACCTTGGCTGTATTCCATTAACGACCAGCAAGGTCCTCGACCACCCACGTGAAAAGGAAAGGGGCGTCAGACCCCTCCACTGACTAATGGGAGAAATGAAGAATTTGGGGCCTTGTCTCGAAACCCCTGTGGTCGTTCCTCAGGTCACAAATTATGTATATTCCTCCCACACGCCAAATCCACGCACTGTCCCCCATACCTGTCGAAAGCTGTTATCATGCATTAGGCTCAAGCTGGAGGCCAGGACCCTGACCTCAAATCAGGTCCAGCTTTGGATGAGGCTGCTCTTGGATCACTCCTCTGGTCCAGCTCTCTTTGCAAAGACCCCTGATCATGCCCACAGGAGGCACGGGGCCACCACCCCCTCTGCTACGTTCCTGTTAATAGGGTGATGTGGCGGGCCATGGAGGCAGGCTGCCCGGTCCTGCTGCCTTCAGTGGCTGTCCCCAGTCCCTGGCTCTGCCTGCGGGCTCCCAGTGCAGACCTCCCAACTGTCCCTCCCTGGCATGAATATATAGCTCACATCTACAGCAGCTGGTTTCTCTGTTTGCTTCCTGAGCCAACATGTTTGGGATTCAAAACCTTCTTTTCTTTTTTTTTCACTGTGTCTTTTCCTGTTAGTCCTTGTGGGCAGCATTTCTGTGCACAGAATGCTCTTCAATACCCTGCACATCTTTTGTGAAACTTATTGGAGTTCATGCCATTTGACAGAAGCCATGCCTGGAAATCTGAGCTGAGGCGGCCTGGTTACGATGCCCTGGGGATGGCTGGGGACACGACAGTCCAACAGGGAGGGCCTGGGAGGCCGTGGTCTGTGCAAAGGGTCTTTAATCTTTCTGCGTCCCCAAGGAAATTTTAAAGTCAGATCCATGGCTGTTTCTTTACACCATGATTTTGAACAACAGACTCCCGGGTTTGGTTTCCCTGGAAGCTATAGCTTGAGTTGAGATTTGTGGGCTCTCTGAGAGGGCTGGGATGAGAAAGTACTGAATCTGGGACCCACCGTGCCCCGATTCCTCTCCATCTGATAAATTATTTTAAAAGCTCATCTCTTCCTTCGCTCCTCTGACTACAGTCAGCTGGAAAAAAAACATGAGGGTTCCTGTGAACACACGGCCTGAAAACTCACTTGGTAAAGAACTGCACTAACCATTTTCTGTTTTCTATGAGCAAAGATGCTGGCCACGCTTTCTGGGACAACATAGTAAGGGCCTTCTTCCTGCTTCCAATCTCTCTTTATGCCGCCCTGACAGTCTCCTCTAGGCTCTCTGTCTCCCTCATGCCACACCAGGCTGTTTTATTGAAATACATACTGTACCTTATTTTTAAGGGGTGCACTCTGTTGGTTTAATGCAGGATATATTGTGAAATGATCACCACAGTCAAGGTGGTTAAAAACCCCAACATCTCACGATTAGGATCACGTGTGTGAGGCGAGGACACTTAAGACCTAGTCTCTTAGCAAATTTCAAGTGTACAGTATAGTACCGTTAACTGTAATCACTATGTTGTTCATTAGATTCCTAGAATTTATGCATCTTTTTCTTTAATGCTTTTTTTTAATTTATTTTTGAGATAGAGAGAGAGAGAGAGACAGAGTGCGAGTGGGAGGAGGGGCAGAGAGAGAGAGGCACAGAATTTGAAGCAGGTTCATACAAAGAAGGTAACTGTGGTGAAGAGGAAGGTACTTCAGTGTAGAAACAATGACATGGTCCCTGGGTGGCTCACTTGGTTAAGTGTCAGACTTCAGCTCAGGTCATGATCTCAGTTTTGAGTTTGACAGGCTTTGTGCTGACAGCTCAGAGCCTGGAGCCTGCTTTGGTTTCTCTCTCTCTCTCTCTCTCTCTCTCTCTGTCTGTCTCTCTCTCTCTGTAAATACTAAGTAAACATTAAAAATGAAGCAATGATACTTTTTGCCACATTCATTATTACGATGTTACAAAGAAACCTTCTCTCTGTCTTAGAAGAACCAGTTGGCTGATTTATTAAGGGGGAACATATGCTTTCAAAGTTAAAGGTTCCGTATTCAGAAGATTACAGGGGAAGGAAGAAAGAAAACTCACATCAAAATGGGCAAGAGAATTGGGTCTCCTTGACCAGACTATGGATTTCATGAAAACAGGGTCAACATGTGACACATGTGTGGGTGGCAAAGTAGATGTCACAGAAGAAAAAAAATCAGTGACCCAGAAGACACAGTGATACCAGCTCTGAAGAATGAAACACAGGGACTAAAAACATTCAAAACATAAAATGGAGTATTTAGCTACCTAATAATTTTAAGAGCCTAGAATAAGAAGCAGTTCGAAGAGAAACATATTTGAAGAAATGATGGTGAAAAATTTCTAAATTGGATGAAAACTATAAACTCCCAGATGGAAGAATCTCAATGGCCCTGAAGCACAAGAAACATGAAAACCACACAAAGGTACAGCATAACTAATTTCTTCAAAACCAGTGATGGAGAGAAAAATCTTAAAAGCAATCAGAGATTCTAGACTAAAAATAGCTCACAGGTTCATCGTCTAAGTTGTAGTTAACAAAGAGCACAGGTTCAGAGATGGGGATGTTATCTAGGAATGAAAAAGAGAAAACTTCAGATAAATGTACAGATTGTGGTAGAATCTTTAAAAACACACCCAGTTGATGGGACACCTGGGTGGCTCAGTTGGTTGAGCATCCGACTTCAGCTCAGGTCATAATCTCATCATTTGGGAATTCAAGCCCCGTGTCAGGCTCTGTGCCGACAGCTCTGAACCTGAAGCCTGCTTCCTATTCTGTGTCTCCCTCTCTGTCTTCCCATCCCCTGCTCACGCTCTGTCTCTGTCTCTCTCATAAATAAATAAACATTTAAAAACTTAAAAAATAAATAAATAAAAACACACTAAGTTGAGAAAAAGACACAAGATATTTTCAAAAGCAAAAAAAAAAAAAAAAAAAAAAGCATTCAGGGAACAAAGAAACATTCCATAAACAAGAACAAAGGTAAGTCTAAAGACCCCAGGGAAGAAGACAGCAGAGAGCATCTCCACTGAGGGAAAACAAACACAAGCCTGTCCACTTAGGATACTAATCAGAACAAACGTATATTTCAAAAGTGAAGCTGGAATAAGGACACTTTATGTGTAAAAGGAAGGCTGAAAGGATTTGTGATGAGCAGACCTGGTACACGAAATAGTAAAGGAAGTTCTTCGGGAAAGAGGGAAATGATAATAGATGGAAACAGGGATTTATGTGAAAACCAATGAAGGCCACAAGTGGGGAATAAGTGAGAAAATATATATTTACTCATTATTCAAGTCTCTTTAAGAGACTTTTAGCTCCTTAGAGAAGAATAACAACACTGAGGCGTGGTGTTTGTAACACACGCGGAGGAAAATACACAACAACAATAGCACAGAATCTGAAACTCGACCTGATTCACATCACTTACCCAGAAATGAATAAAAATGAATCGTGGGTAGAAAATATAAGGCACAAAACTAAACTTTGAAGAACTATACTAGGGGAGAAACACTTGGGGATTTAGGGTTAAGCAAAGATCTGGACACCAGCATAATTTGGTGGACTTCATCCAAATTAACCACTTTGCCCTTCAAAAGGCCCTGTCAAGATAACAAAATGACAAATTAGAGACTGGGACACATATTTTCATATTATATTTCCAACAAAAGCCTTATTTTAAACTATATACAGAATCTGTGAAAATCCAATTGGATTTAAAAAATCCAATTAAAAGCTGAGTAAAAGATAGGAACAGACATCTCACTAAATAGGATACAAAGATGTCATATCAGCCCAGGAAACAATGTTCAACCTCTTTTCCACTAGGGAAATGGAAATTAAAAGCATACTGAAATTCACACCATCAACACAACAGAAATTTTAAAAATAGTGAGTACACCAAAAGCTAGTAAAGATTTGGAGAAACTGAATTGTTCCTACATTGCTGGTGGGAATTTAAAATGGTGGAGTTACTCTGGAAAATAATTAGAAAGTTTCTTTTAAAATTAGTGATGGAATTATCAAAGAACGAGCAACAATACTCCCGGGAAATAATTCTAAACTTATGTTCATGTAGATACTTATAGACACAATTCATAGCTTTATTAGCAACAGTCAAAAATGGGAAGTTACCTAAATATCCTTCAGTGGGTTAATTGTTAAACTAACTGTGGTATAGCCATACCATGGAATATTACTGGGAAATAAAAAAAAGGAATACTAGCAACTCCTTGGGATTAATCTCAAGGGATTTACTCTGAGTGCAATAAAGCTCATCTCAAAATAGTTACATACTGTATGATTCCATTTATATAACAGTCTCAAAATAACAAAATTATAGAAATAGAGAACACATTGGTGGTTTCCAGGGTTAAGTTAAGCAGGTGGAGGCAGAAAAAGAAAAGTGCCTGTAGCAACATCAGGGCAACATGAGGGATCCCTGTGGATGTAAATGTTCTGTACCTTGGTTATACCAATGTCAATATCTTGGTGGTTATATTGAAGTATATTTCTGCAAAGTGTTGCCTTTGTGGAAACTCAGTAAAGGGTACACGGGACTTCTCTGTATTATTTCTGACAACTGTGTTATTTCTTACAATCTCAAATGTACATGTATCTCAAATACAGTTTTAATTTAAAAAGATATATTGGGCTTTATCAGAATTAAGAACATTGCTTTCATAAGACCACTATTAGGAAAATAAAATGTAAGCCAAGCCACAGAGTAGGAGGAAGGATTTCCAAAACTTTTACCTGACAAATTATTTGTTTCCAGAATATGGAAAGAATACTTACAATTCAAAAATAACAAGATTAAACAAGCAATGAAGGACACAAACAGGTAATTCACCAAAGAACATGTATATGGTTAAAGACACAGGTAAAAGAACATTCAACAGTATTGATCACTAGAGATAGTGAAAATTAAAACCACAACGAGATACCAGTGCACAACTAACATAATAGCACCAAACAGAAAGACTGAGAATTTCGAATTTTGTAGAGTGTTGGAATACATGAAATTCTTAAATGTTGCCAGTGGAATGGAAAGCATGTCAGCTATGTTAGAAAATTCCTTGTGAATTTAGTATAAACATGCATTCAATCAATGACCCAACAATTCCATTTCTAGGTTTTTAAGAAAAATGAAACTGTGTGTCCACATAAAGAGTTCTACATAAATGCTTTATTCCTTAGAGTCAAAACTGTTAAGCAACCCAAATAGATGAATAAATTGTGGTTTATGTACACAATGAAAAACTACTCAGCAATAGGAAACTATTGACACGTGCAACACAGGAAGAATTCAAATGCATATCATTAAGTAAAAGAATCTAATTTCAAAATGCTATATAGTGAATTATTCCATTTATATAATTTTTAAATATATACATTTCAAAAGAATTAAAGCATATAGTGTAGGTTCTCTAGCCACACTGGAATTAGGTGAGAAATTAATGTCAATCATGGATAAAGATGTGGTTTATATACACAAAGGGATACGACTTGGCAATGAGAAAGAATGAAATCCTGCCATTTGCAGCCACGTGGATGGAACTGGAGGGTATGATGCTGAGTGAAATAAGTCAGTCACAGAAAGC
This sequence comes from Panthera onca, assembly GCF_046562875.1. Lineage (NCBI taxonomy): Eukaryota > Metazoa > Chordata > Mammalia > Carnivora > Felidae > Panthera > Panthera onca. The sequence continues at coordinate 1,261,835 of NW_027675864.1, read as the reverse complement.
AGCATATGTTTTCACTCATGTGTGGAACTTGAGAAACTTAACAGAAAACCATGGGGGAGGGAAGGGGAAAAATAATTTCAAACAGAGGGAGGCAAACCATAAGAGACTCTTAAATAGAGAGAACAAACTGAGGGTTGCTGGGGAGTGGGGGAGAAAGGGAGAAATGGGTGATGGGCATTGAGGAGGGCACTTGTTGGGATGAGCACTGGGTGTTGTACGTAAAAAACGAATCATGGGAATCTACTCCTGAAACCAAGAGCACACTGTATATACACTGTATGCTAGTCTAATTGACAATAAATTATATTTAAAACAGAAATTAAAGTCAATCAATAACCTGATAAAAACTCTAAAATCTTATAAATTGGAGAACACACTTTGAAACAAGCCAGAGATCAAGGAATAAATCACAAGTGAAACAGAGTATTTTGAATGAAATAACACTCTACACCCACTAGGATGGCTAAAAGGAAGAAGACAACATCACAAGCTTGGACAAGGATATGGCAAAATTGGAACGATCAGACTTTGCTATGTGATTGTAAAATGGAACCGCTGCCATTTTGGAAAACCTTTTGACATTTTTCTCAAAATGTTAAATATAGAGTCCCTAATGACACAAGCAATTAATTGCACTCCAAAGTATGTCTAAGAAAACGGAAAACATATTTCCACACAAAAACTTGTACACAAATTTTCCTAGAAGCATTATTCATGATCGCCAAAAAGTGGAAACAATCTGAGATGTCCATCAACATATCAGAAGATAAAGTGTGATTTCCAGACAGTGGAACATAAAAAGAACTGAAGGGCTAATGAAGGAATGCAGGGCTACAACAACATGGATGGACCCTGAAAAAATTATGTAAAAGAAAAGGCCACAGTTTCTATGACTATCATATGATATGTCCAGAATAAGAAAATCCACAGAAACAGAAAGTAGATTGATTAGTGGTTGCCAAGTGTTGGTGGGAGGGGACGAATGGGGAGTAACTAAAGAAATCAATTGACTTACCTGAGGAAATTATAAGTAGGACAGCAATAATTAGTAAAATAGGAAATAGACAAAAGCAGAAAGAATTTTAACAAATTGAAAAGTTTTTCTTTGGAAAGAGTAATAAAATTGCTAGACCCCCCTAATAATACTGTATTAATTTATTTTAATTTAACTTTTATTTATTTAGTTTTTAATTTTAGAGAGAGAAACAGAGCATGAGTGCAGGAGGGGGGAGAGGAGAGAGGAGAGAGAAAGAAAACCTTAAGCAGGCTCTAGGCTCAGTGTGGAGCTCACTAGGGGTCTTGATCCCACGACCCTGGGATCATGACCCAAGCCAAAATCAAGACTCGGATACTCACCGACTTACCCACCCAAGTGCCCAATACTGTGTTAATTTTAAAAAGAGAGAGAGAAAGAGAACATAAGTTATTGACATAAGGAATAAAAATATGTACATCCTTACAGACCCTACAGACATTGAAAGGACAAGGAAAGAATCCAAATATCCATCGATGGATGAATATATATATATATATATATATATACACACACACACACACACACATACACACAATGGAACATTACTTGACAGTCAAAAAGAGTGAAATCTTGCCATCTGCAACTACGTGGATGGAACTGGAGAATATTATGCTAAGTGAAATTAGTCAGAGAAAGACAAATATCATATGACTTCAATCATATGAGGACTTTAAGAGACAAAAGAGATGAACATAAGGGAAGGGAAACAAAAATAATATAAAAACAGGGAGGGGGATAAAACCGAAGAGATTCATAAATATGGAGAACAAACTGAGGGTTACGGGAGGGGCAGTGGGAGGGAGGATGGGCTAAATAGGTAAGGGGTGCCAAGGAATCTACTCCTGAAATCATTGTTGCACTATATGCTAACTAATTTGGATGTAAATTAAAAAAAAATAAAAATAAAAAATAAAACATGTCAATAAAATAAATGAATGAATGAATAAATAAATAAATAAATAAATAAATAAATAAATAAATAAATAAATAAATAAATAAATAAATGGACAAGGAAATGTTTAAATGGTTTTATGTCAATAAATTTGACAACTTAGATGAAAAAGAAAACACAACCTACCAAAACTGTCACAAGTAGAAACAGAACGTCTGAATAGTCCAGCAGGACAGCACTGCTACTTTCCCATCCAGAGGACCTGTGATTCCTCCCATTGAAGGTTTGTACCCAGCAGTGTTGTCAGAGCTGTGCATTTGAATATCCTGGGAAGCTTTCGAAGATACCGAATGTGCGTGTCACCCTTAAAGATTCTGATGCAATTGAGCAGAGTGGGCCCTGACATGGCAATTTTTAAAACATTTCCAAGGTAATTCTCATGTGCAGCCAGGGTTCAGAACTCAAGTGTACAAAAACTTCCATCTTCTAAACAGTTCTGGGTCCCGGCCCCGGCTCTGCCACTAATCACCTGTGATACTGACAACCTCCGTTTCCCCGTTCCCTTGGTTACTCTTCTGCATAAAACAAGGGAGGTGGATTCCATCAGTTTACAAAGATGTTTGTGCAGTGAGACTTGAAAACATCATGCCCAGGGGACCCCATCGTGGAGGGAGCTAAATTAAGAGTGTCTGTGATTGAGCAGAAACAGCCAGGAACACCCGTCCTCCCCCAATGCTCCCTGGAGGCACTTCTGCAGAGTTCTGGGGCCTTGGGCAAGTCACAGGCTTCCTGCCTCTGATGTGCCCTGTAGCCCAACAGTAAGTCTCCGCCCACCGATGGGGTTGACTTTGTAGAAGGCCAAGGCGCCTCCACCTCTCCCCACACTGCCATCTGCACCTCTCCATAGTGAGACCTTCTGACGCCTCCTTGTAGCTACTTAACTGACAGTCAAAGGGGGTTCCTCTCTTTTACTTCCAGAGGCGCCCACAAGCCATACTCAGAGGGTGCATGTATTTATTTATTTATTTATTTATTTATTTATTTATTTATTTACATTTTATTTACTTTTGACACAGGGAGAGACAGAGCCTGAACGGGAGGGTCAGAGAGAGGGAGACACAGAATCCGAAACAGGCTCCAGGCTCTGAGCTGTCAGCACAGAGCCCCACGCGGGCCTCGAACTCACTGACTGCGAGATCATGACCTGAGTTGAAGCCGGACGCTCAACCTTCGGAGCCACCCAGGCACCCCTCAGAGGGTGCTTTAAAAAAAAAAAAGTTTTTGAGGGGCACCCGGATGGCACAGTCCGTCAGGCATCCGACTTTGGCTCAGGTCATGATCTCCAGGTTCCTGGGTGCGAGCCTTGCGTCCAGCTCTGTGCCAACAGCTCGGAGCCTGGAGCCTGCTTCGGATTCTGTGTCTCCTTCTCTCTCTGCCCCTCCCCCACTTCCTCACTCTCTCTCTCTCTCTCTCTCTCTCTCTCTCTCTCTCTCTGTCTCTTTCTCTCTCTCAAAAATACATAAACATTAAAAAAAATTAAAAATAGATAAAATAAATTGTTCACTAGAATGCCCTGGAAGAACAAGACGATGAGGTTTCAGGCCAGCGGGGAAATTTGGTTTGGCTCTGGCCAGCAGGGGTCAGGATGAGCTGTTCCACAGGGGCCCAGTGAGGCTCCTGATAAGTCCTGTGTACTTCTGCTGCATTCAGAGTAAGTGCGGGCTCTTAGTCAGCAGCTCGGTGTCCAGTCATCTGTCATGCGGAATGCTCACACAAGCGTGCGAAAGACAAGAGAGGCAGGGATGCTCAGGCAGCGTCTGCCGCTATGCCCCTCCCATCACCATCACCCACACGGACCGTGACCTTTCCCACCCTCGGCCTCTACTCGTTCTTGGCTGGAGAGCTCTTCTCATTCCTCATCCAGAGAGCATGTGTCACTTTCTCCAGGAAGCCCTCCCTGATATCCCCGACGAGGCCGTATCCACAGACGCATCTAGCCTACAGATAATAGTGGAAGCATTAATATGTGACTCCCCTTCTGGCTAGATGATTAGGAAGGATGCTGCCTCTGGCCAAACATAGCCCTGGGGACTTATGGCTTGGGGAGGGATGGTGGTGCCCCCAGCAGGTGGATACAGCCCTACATTAGGGCATAGGGTTTGGTCAGCAAAGTGTGGGCTAGATTTCAATCCCCTCTCATTATACCCTCTTGAGAAAGCCCTTGGTCAGTACACAGACCACACAACCATGCAGGTGGCTCCCTTCAGAGCTTCCCTGACTCATTCCCATAGCACGCTTTTTGCGTGTGCTATGAACACGTATTTGCAGCGTCTTTGCAGGCAAAGACATGTTTAATTTTGCTCATATTCTATTCCTAGCCTAGTTCTCGATTCTTAGTAAGTGCTCAAAGATGGACACTGGACAACCAGCAGACAAGGAGATTTGGAACACGAGGCATGTAGTAGTTTTGTCTGAACGAGCCTCTAACTTGTGGAGGCTGAACGATTTTCAAACCCAAAGGACAGGCTGTGTCCCAGAGGGAAGCCTCATAAAGGAGAGCCTTTTCCTTCAAATATGGAGACAGGCAAGAATCTACTCCATTTTGCTTCCAAAGCCTGCATAGCTCCTCCTTGTAAAAAATACCAACAGAAAGAGCTTCTGGGGAATCTCCTCACTGAGCGTGCACATGGCTTCACATCAGCCCCAACCATCCCCTCGATCTCTGCCATCGGAGAGGTGACTTTAAATTACCTAAGAAAACTGGACATTCTTACGTTATTACAAGAAAGTAGTGAAAATTTGGAGGGGCTGGCTGGCTTAGTCAGCTAAGCATCTGACTTTGGCTCAGGCCACGTTCTCACGGTTCGTGGGTTTGAGCCCTGTTCAGGCTCTGTGCTGACAACTCAGAGCCTGGAGCCTGCCTCGGATTCTGTGTCTCCCTCCCTCTCTGCCCCTCTCCCACTCGCACTCTGTCTCTGTACCTCTCACAGAAATAAGTAAATAATAACAATTTTTTTAAAGTAGTGGAAATTTCAACAAAAGGATGCGTACCCCCAGCAGCTTTTCAAACATGCAAACGTCCCTTGTTTTCTTTCACAAAGTGATGGGGCTTGGTGATATTCCTGTATTGGCGTCAATGCTTTTGCCTCATCACTGACAGCTTACTTATTTGTACTTATTCATCTCATTTGACCTGGACTTGCCCAGTCTCCTGTGCATCAGGGGGCATGGTGGTGGCTATTACAACCGTGCTACGATAAACATCGTTGACTGCCCATCTTCGCATACATACGTAAGTATCCCTTTAGGACACATAACTAGAAGTAGAATTTCTGCATCTAACTGTGCAGATACCTTTACATTTGAAGCAATAGTAGGCAAGATCTACGGCTTTAAAGCACTAGCTTGACGCATACAATTATGCCGTGTGTGTGTGTGGGTGTCTGTGCACACATGCTCACGCACCTACCTATTTATACACACATTCTTCTTCCTCCTCCCCATCACAGGGCCTGATGCAGGCACCTGACCCCAGCACACTAACAATAGACACTGCCTCTCAGAAATGGGAATGGTGGCCTCTTTCCCTGGGCTCAGGGGACCCATTTCCACCTTCCTAAATGGTCGTAGGCAGCATCTTTCTGCCGCCTCAATCTCCATGGCCTCAATGTCTTCAAAAGTCACCCTCATTCTTCAAAGATATTCTTGATCTTCAGCTCTCCTGCCCACCTTTACTCCACAGGGTTCACGCTCCAAAGGAGAACAATGTCTCTGCGGGAGAAATGCTCTAAGCAGTTGAGGAGGGAGCAGGTGGAGAGGAGAGGGAAGCCCCAGGGGGCGTCCACTTCAGAGAGCAGGAAAGGAGGGACAGGGGTCGGGCCTAGAGGCCCAGCCAGGGCAGGGCTGGGCTTCCAGCACAGGGGAAGGCTGAGCTATTCAAGGCAGAGGGAGGACACAGGAAGAGGGTCTCCGACCCACCAGTGCAGGGCACATGCAGGCACACCTGGGCACAGCTCCCAGGCCGATTTCGGTCTTCCCTCAGGAAAGAGCTCAACTCCGCTCTCCTGGGAAGGCCCCTTGACTCCCTTGGCTGGAATCTGCGAGCTCTGATTAAACTTTGTGCATTCGTTCACTCATTCACTCATTCACTCCTTCACTCATCCTACCAATGCCCACTGAGCACCTCCTGTTTTCTGGGTGTCGACATCATAGATTGAAAACAGAAGTGTACAAATGTGAGGGATTCTTACTCCAGCTGCACCTTCTAGAAGGGAAGGAGGGCAGGGGTGGAGCGGGCAGTGGGAGAAGCCAGGGATTGGGAATCACAAATAACGTGTCCCCCTTTCTCCTTCCTTAGGCACTAAGCAGCACCCACTCACTGCCAGGCACGGCCTGGGCACTGAGGACCCGGATGTGAGCAAGCAATTTGCCCTTCCCCACCCCGCATGGTGTTCCAGTAGCTGACATGTGCAAAACCAAGAAAGCCTGTGTACCTGCAAGGACAGATACAGCCAAAGGTTAACAGAGCCGGAGAGTGATGGAGTGAGAGGGACCCACGGAAAATAAAAGTAGGGAGGGCTTCCATGAGGGGTGCCTTTTGAGGTGAGAACAGAACAACTAGAGAGAAAATAACATCTGGGAAAAACATGCTAGTTAGAGAGAAGAGCCAACGCAAAGGCCCTGGGGCAGGAGGAAGCCCCAGGACAAAGTGCTCAAGGAACTGAGTGGAGGGGGGGAGAGGGATGGGCAGCAGTGAGACAGGGGAGAGAGCAGAGAGGTAGAGGATGGGGGGTGGGAAGGAGGAGGAGCTGGTAGGGAAGGGGATAACGTGGGCCCTGCAGGCTGGCATAAGGATGTGGTTTTTGCTCTGAGTGATATCCAGCAGCCGGTGGTTTTAAGCACACAAGTGACTTGGTCCAACCCATTCTGAAGGACACTCAGGTTGCTATGTTGAAATCAGATCACAGGGCAGGTCAAGGATGTACCAAGTTCCTGCCTCCAGGGTGTTCTCAGGCTATGAATGGTGTTGGGTGGTTCCTTACGTCCCCCCTTCCATACAGGGACATCCAAGACAGCCCCGTTTGTCCCAGGCTCCTGGCCCTCTGCACAGTGTTGGGTGAATCCGGGGTAAGTTTTGCTGAGGGAGCGGAGGAGGAGGGAAGGAAGGAGGTGACAGTTCCGCAGTCAGAAGGGGGCCGAGTCCGCAACATCACATTTATTTCCTAGATTCTGTTTGGATCTGCCTCCTGGTTTATCTTGCTTATTTTGCACATGACAAGCTGATAGCCATTTAGCAAACACTCTGCTCTATTTTGGGTGAGACCAGCATATGGCAGCAGGAACAACTGTGCCCAGAACCAGCTCCTGGAAGCCAAGCTCTGGCAAGTCGTGGAGACTCTGTTCCACAAAGAGCCGTGTGCTGAGAAACCACAGCTAAGAGCAGACGCAGTCATGGCCCTTTCTGTCAAAGCTCATGACTCCATGGCGGGGGATCGGGGATATGCAGCTGCTACAACTCTCTCAGAGCGTCGACCCACGTCCACTGGCCAGACACACCAGTGGTGCAAACTTCAGGACAGAGAGCATGTCTTCTGTTAGAGAGTCACGATTGTGGGGGGTCACTTACTTACCTACTGTGTTTGATATGAGTGTGTCTGGATGGGGGACAGAGGGACAGTCAGTGGGAAATCATCAGGGATTCTAAAGGATCTGAAAAAGTTTTTGACTCTCCATTAATATCTCTATCTCTATCTCTATCTCTATCTCTATCTCTATCTCTATCTCTATCTCTAACTCTCTCTCTCTCTCTCTCTCGCTCTATGTCTATCTCTATCTCTATCTCTCTCTCTCTATCATCATCTATCTCTATCTCTATCTCTATCTCTATCTGTATTTCTATCTCTATCTCTATATCTATCTCTCTATCATCATCTATATCTATCTCTATCTCTATCTCTATCTCTAGCTCTATCTCTATCTCTATCTCTATCTCCATCTATCTATCTCTATCTCTATCTCTGTCTCTATCTCTATCTCTATCTCTATCTCTATCTCTATCTATCATCTATGTATATCTATATCTAATATATATCTATCCATATCTATATCTATATCTATATCTATATCTATATCTATATCTATATCTATATCTATATCTATATCTATATCTATATCTATATCTATATCTATATCTATATCTATATCTATATCTATATCTATATCTATATCCATATCCATATCCATATCCATATCCATATCCATATCCATATCCATATCCATATCTATATCTATATCTATATCTATATCTATATCTAATATATATCTATCCATATCTATATCTATATCTATATCTATATCTATATCTATATCTATATCTATATCTATATCTATATCTATATCTATATCTATATCTATATCTATATCTATATCTATATCTATATCTATATCTATATCTATATCTATATCTATATCTATATCTATATCTATATCTATATATCTATCTATATCTATATCTATATCTATATCTATATCTATCTATATCTAATATATCTATATCTATATCTATATCTATATCTATCTATATATCTATATATATATCTATCTATATCTATCTATCTATTTCTATAATCTATATCTATCTATATCTATCTATAAATATATATCTATCTATATCTATATATCTTTATCTATATCTGTATCTGTATCTGTATCTATATCTGTATCTATCATCTATATCTATATCTATAGATATATATATAACGAACACAGAGCTTGCATAAAAATTCAGAAAATTCCTGAAGCCCTTGCATGATTCTCTGGAGAAGCACTCAGGCCTTCAGGACACCATCCAAGGCAGAAACCCACGGCAGTCAACAAAATCCATGGTGCGAGATGTGGGAACGCGGTGTTTTCCTGCGGGACCTGGGAGAACTTATATGCCTTTGCTAAACCGATCAGCAAATATCAAGTGTGGCTTTGGCTTTATCGCTGTTTTGGAGGGCTGGCCTCTTTGTTTAATGGAGAAATCCTCCCGCTCCCCACTGGGCAGGCTAGAGCACACACCTTACCAGCAGGGTGGAGGTCCCCGGGCGTGGCTGTCTAAATTTCAGCTGCTAAGCTGCGGGCAGGTGAGTACTGTGTGCACACTCTGATGGGCAGATTGAATGGTCCGCGGTGTAAATGGTCAGCAAAGGGAGAGTTCACAGCTCAGATCTGCTGGGGCCAACTTTAAAGCATGGGGAGGCTCAATTTCCATACTGCACACCTGGAAAGATGAGAGGATTTATTTCTGATTCACATGAGGACAGAGTCTGACGAGCACGGAAGGACCAAGAGACAGATCTCTACAAGGAAGTCCCTCCATGTCTGGGCCCTTTGTTCTTGTTAGGACGCCCACAAGAGCCCCTTTGATAACCCTCATGTTAAAAGGTGGGGGTAATTCCTGTCTCCTTAAGCATGGGGTGTACTTAGTGGCTTGCTTGTAATGAACAGAATGTGCTAGAATGTGGATCCTCCTGGAGGTGGCTGTGCGGTGAGGACTGGAGATGCTCAACTATCTGCAATCTCCTCCTTCTTGAGACACAGGCTCAGCAAACATTCACTGTGTACTTACCGTGTTCCAGAGATGCGCTCTAGGGACACAGAATCATGTGAGGCGAGGTCCCCGTGAGATGGGCAGGGAGACATGAGACAGACGCTGTCACTGGGCTAACCCCTCTGGGTCTACTGGGGTTGCATTAGTCAGTGAAACTCCCCTGCTTGTTCCCCTTTTTCCAGGAGCAACACACAAGGACAGCCCAGAAGCAAACACTGGGCACAAAGGGGACTTTGCCCTCAGGAGCTTGGGGACAACTCCGCGTTAGGACCACTTACCAAGTAACAAGTCCCCTGGTTCCTGGTTGGGGAAAGGCCGGTCCTGCCATAGAGAAGGCGGAAAAATCCTAAGGTCCCAATTGGAAAAGACACTTCACTTGGTGGGAGAAGATCCCCACCTGAGCATTTGGGGCAGAACAGCCCCAAGGGGGAACTTTCCAGCATCCACAGACACACAAACAGAGGCCAGGTGACTGCCTGGCAGAGAAGACTTGATGACATTCTTGCGGGGAAGAGAGAACAACTCCATAGTTGTCCTTTATGGGACACGACGGGATCCATGGCTGCTGACCTTGAGGAGTGGAGCATTGGAAAAGTCATGGCAACTGGTGACCTGGAGTTCTTTTGAGCCCCAACATTCTATTCAGGTAACGTGGATCTGTGAGTCCACAAGTGGCTGGAGGTGTGCGGGGTGGCTTCGTGCCGAGCTCAGGAAGCAAGAGGAAGGAGGAACACAGGGTCAGTGCATGGGGACGGGGAGGGAAGGGAGGTGTACTTCAAGCAGGGATGGAGGGCCAGCTGGGGAGGCATGGACTCTGTCTAGGACATGATGTATAGGGATGAGACTGTGCCGCGTGTCCCCAGCACGCCTCTGGAGTGCCCCCGCCTCCCCCAACATGGCACTGCTCTAGGGGATTTTCTCAGCGAGCCCTCCACACACTAGTCCATGTAGCCACTGTACCCAAAGTGCTGAAACCCAAAACCTGGACATCACGCTTGCAGGCTCTTCCCGCAGCCTCTAAACCCATCAAACGCTGAGTCCAAGGATTCTGACTCCCAGAAGTCTGGGAAATGTGCCTCTTCTCACCACCCGCCCCCCCCCCCCCCCATGGCCACCTTCCAACCCGAGGACCATCACCTCCTCCCCAATGGCACCCAACTTGTGCCTAGCTTCAATCCAGCTCCTGTGAAGCACCCAGGAAGTTTTCAGTCATGGGTTTGGTCATGTCCCTCTGCTGCAGAAACTCCACTGTGCCCTTGCTTGTGGGATCTGAAGAGTGCCATCTGTGGGAGGAAGGGATTAGTGGGGTAGGACAACAAGTCTACATGGGGCTCTCCTCTGATGGAGAAAACCCTGGTCCATCATATCCCGGATGGAGATGCTGGTCAGTGGCGTTGGCCTGTGGCAGCCCAGTAGGGGATTCTGCTCTCGCCAGCCTCACCTCCCACACAGCGGTCTCCTCCCCTGACTCCTCCAGGTATCCTGGACTATCCCCTTCATGGCCACACACTCAGGCCGGGCCCCCATGAGCTCGCTGCATCAGACCATAGTCACCTGTACCTATAGCACCTGCCCTTCTCCATAGCACTTGGTCCAATTATCATTTTTACATGTATTTGCATGATTTCCTCAAAATTAATCCTTTCCCTTGCTCTGGACTGTATACATCAGAAAGGTGGGAGCTGGATCCAATTTGCAACTGGATCCCTGGGCTCCAAATGGACTGGCCAAGGGTCTGGAACATCACAGAGGGTCTGGGTTGAGCTTTGGAGCCCTGACGTACCCACACACCTGCAGAAGGCTGTGGTTACATGGACGCTGAAGGCATGACAGTCAGGGGAACGGGGCGGCGGTTGGGGTGGCTCAGTCACGAGGTCCCTTCTCTTTCTCTCTCCAGCAGGTGGCTGGCTCAGACCTAGAGGAGAAGGCTGTGTGTCTGGGGCTGGGGGCCAGCCCCCTGAGCTCTGAGGACAAAGTGTGACAGCACAGTCCTTAACCAAATGGTGTGATCTCAGAGATGTGCACATAAAAGAATCTGAGGGGCGGCCTGCAGCAGTGATCATGACAGGCATCCGGAGGAGGCACCCAGGACCCCAGTGGGGGGAGACACTGATAATCCTTATCTCTAACCTGTGCCCCCTTCAGGCCCAGAGCCTTTCCAAAGGTCAATAAACCTTTTACATTCTCACTTCAACTGCAATGTGGGGGCATGTGCTCCTTTTCTTTGGCTTTTCAAAGGGAGAAGGACAAGGCTTAAGATAAGGCTTTGGAAGCTGTGAACTTCCTCCAGGATTAGCAATGACCAGCAGTATTTACTGAGCACTTACTAGGAGCCCACCCAGGAGTTACTTTCAGCTCCTGTGGTGACACAGGCATTGCTATTTTCCCAAGGAGGAAAGGGAGGGGTGAGAGTTTAAGCTTTCAGGATGCATGCACATCTGGTAGGCGGCAGGACAGAAGTTGGACCTGCCCAGCGGCTCCCACAGAAACTGCAGACGTGTGATTGGCTGCTTCCGTGGTACCTGCTGTGCTGTACACGAGGATTTTGCCGTCCAGTGAGGGACACAAGTGAAGAAGGGTCACTGAGCTTTCACACCAGATGATTCTCTGTCCTGGGGGTTGGGGACGGGGTGGGGGGAGACTGTCACCATCCTGGGCACTACAGGGTGGTTATCAGCATCCCTGGTCTTTACCCACTAGATGCCAGCACCACCTCCCCTCCAGTTATGACCATGGAAAGTGTCTCCAGACATTGTCACACATCCCCTGGGGCAGGGGCAGGGGCAGAGTCACACCCTGCTGACAGCGCCTGGCACTGGGGACATGTGAGTTTTGCAAAGTAGAGACAAACTTGTAGAATGTTGTGCAAAGGAAGTCCCTGCCTTCTCATAATGGTGTGCAACAGCACACATTTTAAGAACCCTGAAACCTGAGCTCTCCATGCCGTCCTGGAAATTGACATGAGGGAACAGGATTTGGGGTAAAGAGAGTTTTTTAAAATGCAGATTAGTTTTCTCTCTCTGCAACCACATTCCTAGGTAAGACTCCACACCCTAAATAACTCAAGGTGTGCCCTTCTTCTGTTCCTTGGGGCCTCTTCCCATAATATGACTCCCATATTTAGGTGCCCACGTGTATTTCTTATCAATCCTGGGATTATGTATGCACGCCGGTACCTGTGGGCTTAATGTCTGTCTCTTCTCTCAAAAAGAAAATCCATTGGGAAGAACCCTTTGTCAAATCCTTTGTGGCCCAGGGTCAAGCCTTGCACTGATCAGCTCCTCAGTAATAATGTTGAGTAGATCTCTGGGCATTGATTCTTTCAAATTCTTCCCCAAATCATCAGGATAAGTTAGAAATATCCAAGTGTACACACTCACAAGACACAACGTGGTGAGTATTTGCAGAGAAGGGAGTAAGAACCTCACAAATGTAAAACCTGGGTAAATTTAGCTCCAACCTAATGGCGGTGTCATTGATTTTTGTCACACTTCACATCTTCTATTTTAGAAATAATAGTCATCAGCTCCTGTAATCAAATGTCTCCCTGTAAACTTACTGATTTGGGGGTACTTTTTGTTTTTGAAATAACACCTGCAGAGCAATCATCAGAACCTTGATTAATTCTGTGCGACACAAGGAGAAAAATGAAATACATCTTTTAAAAAGCTGCAGGGTTTTTGTTGTGAATAATTTTCAGAGCGTATTCTAAGAAGGGAATATTCTGCTAAATAGGAAACAGTACAAATATTAGAAGAGGTGGTGCATGCGCTTGTGTGGGGGGTGCTGTGCGTATATAGTGTGTAAATGTATGTGTTCAGAAAAAAGTAGAGAAACTTGTGGAGAAAAATCAGAAAACTCTTGGTATCTTGCAGAAGATGATCAGGTTGACGTCGGTTTAAAAATTCCCCCAATTCAACAATATGGTGGAGGAAAAACAAGAATGCCCAGGCCTTATGTTTAGATATGACAGAGAATTTGAATTTACTTTGTTCCTTCCAGCTTCTTAAGAAATACCCCAAAGCTAGGAATGAAAGTCATAAGGAGACTCTGTGTACAAAAGAAGTGGAGTCTTGAGTGATGGCTCCACCGGGGAAGCCAGACCATCCCCTGCATAACCACTGGTGAAGGGGCCTCCCGGAGACCCCCACACGGAGGGAAGACCCCTCTCCCTCAGGAGGCTGCCCGGAGTGGGGGCTGTCAATGATGCCCCAAATGTGTGTGGAGAGCACTCCTGGCAAGGTGGGAGCACTTCACACTACATGCTCCTGCTGGTCACACACACACACACACACACACACACACACACACACACACACACACACACTTTTACTTTGGGTCTATTTTGGCCACTGTAATATTAACAAACTGACAAACTGGGAGAGAAAATCGGAGACTGATTTCTCAGGGGCTCTCTTCCACTGAAGCCCTCCCAACCCATTTCACGATATGCCAGGGATTTCATCAAAGTTAATGAAGAAGCAGCATGAAGGGCCAGCTGGCTTCCGGACTTGGCTTCCACTCCTACCCAAGGAGCTTCAGCCTCTTGAGATCCGAAGGGAATCCTGTTTGGAGCGTCCGACGGGCTGTAGGGCTGCACAGAGATTCAGCTTAATTAAGCCACATTCAGGTTCAATCACAACACCCCTTCTTTACGCATTTCACACACTTTAGAAAAGAAGCTTCTTTTTTAATCACCAGAGGAAGGCTGCACAGAACCAGGGTATGCCCGAAGCATAGAACCTGCTCCCATCTCAGGTGCGACTAGGAGATTTGGGCAACAATGGGGCAGATTCAACACGAGGAGAGCATGTGGCCACCCTGGTGAGAGGTCATGTGTTTACTTACCTGGAGTGAGTTTACACCCCAGCCTGAGCAAGCGGTGTGATGCTCACCCCCATTGGGGACTCAGACTGTTATCCCCTCGTCAGGCAGATTCCCAGGGTCTGAGCCTCTTAGGTGGGAACAACGGACACTTTGTTCATCTGTCCGGTAAGTTAATATTCCACAAAATGAACGTGGGAAGTTAGGCCATCTCACGGGTATTTGAGAAACCTGCCATGCCATGGCTCCGCACTCTTTCCAGTTCGTTCTGGTGCTAACTCAGGGTTTCCCTGCCCGGAGGGAATGCATCTGTCACAGTGACAGCACCGCTAGGTGTGTCCTCTCACTCTGCAAGCCTCAGGGTGCTCCTGCTATGCATGGACTGTCCCCCCCGCCACCCCACACTTGCTCACAGCGTCGTGTTCCCCAACTCACCCTCGGAGTCCATCCAGGCCGACAAATGATGTCAGACGTGGGGATGGCTGCTCCCAAGCTACAGGGATTTGAGTCCCTGATGCTCAAGGACCTCTCTTCCTCCTACTCTTCCTTCTTTTTAAGAATCCACATGTAGGTGATACCATGCAGTATCCATCTTTCTTTTTCTGGCTTATTTCACTGATCATAATGCCTCCAAGTTCATCCATGTGGTCACACACGGCAGGATTTCCTTCCCTGTTATGGCTCCACAAGATTCCATTGTTCATAATGGAATATTACATATGTCATATACAAGAAATATTATATATCTGGAGATGCCCATTCATTCAACAGACACAGGTGGTTCCCTATGCATCCCAACCGCTGTGCACACATATTATCACAGGAACAGAGATTGACTGGTGGATACAAGGGACCAGGGTGAGGGGAGAGGCCGGACAAAGGGTGCAGAGGAGTAAGTTCTGGGGTCGACTGCAGTTAACAATACCATATCCTATACTTGACACTTTTTAACAGAGTAGACCGTAAGCATCCCCATAAAGACAATGCTATGTGAGGGAGGTGATGGATGTGTTCGTTCACACAATAGGTTGTGGTGAATGTTTCTCAGGATGGAACACAGTCATGGATGTTAATGTTAAGAAAGGGCTATCCCCTCCCTGGAAGAAACAACTGCAATGGGAAAGAAAGTCGTGTCCCCCCTGCCCTTGCCCTCTGTCGCCTACCTCTCTTCTCTCTTCTTCGATGTGAGCCTGGGTGCATGAAGCTCTTCCTGGAGTAGGCACAGGGTGCCTGCTGCTAACTGACTAATCTGAATCAGCTACTCCAGGAGAGGAAAACAGTGGGTCAGCACTCCCAGAGGTGGCGCAGGGACCAAGCCCCTGTGCACAGATCCTGCTCCTGAACCTGTCCCTTCCAAGGCTGGATGAGACCCTGATCCAAAAGAAGCAGTGGGCCAGAAATGGCCAACTGTGAGTGCAAACAGCACGAAGCATCCAGCAGGGCTTGAACCCATGAACCGTGAGCCGAAGTCAGATGCTTAACTGACTAAGCCACCCAGGTGCCCCAGGCATTGGCTCATTTTTAAGCACATGACATCAGAGTCCAGAATGCTACTAAAGACAACTGCACAGTGAAAGTTCCAAAACAGAAGAAACTTCTAGAGCCAGGCCTGGTGAGGAGGGCCCTGTTACAGATGAGAAGCCGGAGCGAGCCACTCTTCCTGGTATCTGTGGGCACAGTTCATCTGCACGTTCAGCCAGCAGATGCTCACTGATACGCCCCACCGGGCCAGGTCCTTGGCTCTGTGCAGTGGGAGGGACAAAGATGAATGTGACTTAGTGCCAGCCTTAAGATGCCCCCCATCTAACCCAGCAGACACATCCTCAGGGTTCGTGAAACCCTTGCATTAAACTACTCCTTTCTGTGGAGAACGATTTAAATGCTTACTCTATGTGTGGGTGGCGTCCCTGTCCACTGGCTGTCATCTGAAGAGTTCACCATTCTAGAAGAGCCCGCTGTGAAGAGTAATGTGGGTGGGTTTCATTATTCCTATTATATCCCTCCCCAACTTCTCCTCCACCAACAGAATTGTGTTCTGGACACTGATGCTTGGAGAAGCATGACTTTGACACAGCCTGCCCACCAATGTGCAGTCAAACCCCATGTTTCCAAGAGACTGGACAGTGGGCCTGGGGTGGAGCTGTGGCAGGGGGCTAACTTGAGCTACTTTATTGTTTTTTTTTAAATATATCGTCAAGTTAGCTAACATACAGCATATACAGTGTGCTTTTGGTTTGGGGGGTAGATTCCCATGATTCATCGCTTACATACAACACCCAGTGCTTATCCCAACAAGCGCCATCCTCAATGCCCATCACCCATTTCCCCTCTCCCCCACCCTCCCTTCATACTTCAATACCACCTCTCACCATTCGGAGTGGCTAAAATGAACAAATCAGGAGACTCTAGATGCTGGAGAGGACGTGAAGAAACGGCAACGCTCCTGCACTGCTGGTGGGAATGCAAACTGGATCACCCACTCTGGAAAACAGTGTGGAGGTTCCTCAAAAAATTAAAAATAGAACCACCCTACGACCTAGTAATAGCACTACTAAGAATTTACCCAAGGGATACAGGAGTGCTGATGCACAGGGGCACATGTACCCCAAAGTTTAGAGCAGCACTTTCAACAACAGCCAAATTATGGGAAGAGCCCGAATGTCCATCAACTGATGAGTGGATAAAGAAGATGTGGTTTATATATACAATGGAATAATACTACTTGGCAATGACGAAGAAAGAGCTGCTTTAAACAAAGCCTGGTCTTCAGTGTGTGTGAGTGGTTCTCTGGGACAGGAGGTGTGTAAACGTGGCCTCTGGCCAGACTTCAGCCTCGAGGCAATGAACACCCTCTGGGGTTCCCAGAAGCCCACCAGGCTGTCACAAATGGCTACAGAAAATTAAGTGGTTCTAGATCTCCCAGAAGTTCTCCTTGTGGGTACACAAGAGAAATCAAGTGAAGATAATGTTTTTTTTTTTTTCCCAGAGATTCATCATTAGTAGAAATATTCCCTACATTTTATCTTTTAACTTAAATAATTATTTCATGGCCATCAAAGGCTTCTCAAGCACTTTTTAGAGATGATTTTGTCTCAGAACGGAATTTCATGCCCCATTATCTTGCAATGATTGTAACTTTTACATGATCAGTATTCACTATTTTTTTTTTTTAATGGGGGCATTGGGGCACAAGCAGCATTGTGAAAACAGTAAGTTGTTTGCCTTACAGATGGGTTCAGAGTTGAGTGCTTCTGAAGGTGCACCTATCCTGTTTCCAACACTGGTAATGAGAATATTGTTAAATAAAGGTAGAAATTAAAAATTCAGAATATATTTTACATAATTAGTATTTTAAACTTGTGTGATTTACGCACCATTTTAAAGAATGCTTTGCCATACTGTAATTCCCACCATAAATCTCGCCCGTAATATATACATTAAAGTACTCTGAGATTGCTCTAGAATGTGAATTACTAGGTGCTGATGAATAATTTTGAATAATGTGACTGCTTTCACCATTGAGTGGAAAATTAAGATTGTGGTATTGCTCTATTTAGAAATGATTGGTTTGCAAGAGTGAAACTCACAGCTCTTGGCCTCCTCTAAATGATGGTGCTTCTTTCCAGAACTTAGGAGCAGAAACTAAGACTCGCTTGCAGGGTTTATCACGTTAAAATGTTCCTACGGCAAAATAATGGTTCCTTCTAGGTGCCCAGACGACCAGTAAATCTTGGACATCTCCAGGGGAAGGCTGGAGAGGCCTTGTCACGGAGTGTGAGGGTGTGAGGGGGAGGCACATCCATGGGTGCCTGCCCACATGAACACCACGACGATTCTCTCTGGTTTGTGATGACAGGAGGTGGGCACTAAAGCGAGGGCATGGCCTCGCATGGCCCAGGGCTCCACTCTGGTCCAGTTGAGTGTTTTCCTGGGACAGAGAGCTTTCCTGGGACCCCAGACTTTCAGTGCTAAAACCAGAGAAGAGTCTGGGTCCATCAGGGACTACTGGTCACCCTAGATGACGATGATGATGTTGGTGCCAAAGACAACAGCACAATGATGGTTTTAATAATACTAGCGACAGCAACTGCTAACACATGCACGGCTCTGGCTATGGGCTGGCCCTGTTCTAACATTCCAGAATGTTAACCACTTCGACTCTCACAATGATCTCATGCAACACATATGACTGTTTCTCACTTTTCCAATGAGGACACTGGGGTTCAGGGAAATTAGGTAACTTCTCTAAAGTTACACCTAATAAATAAAGGGGACTTGGTGCAAACTCTGATGGTCTGGGTCTAATGTCCAGGCTCTTGATCACTTTGCTGATATATACATATACATGAATATATATATATATATATATATATATATATATATATATATATATATATATATATATATATATATATATTTATTTTTTAATGTTTATTTTTGAGAGAGAGAGAGACAGAGGGAGATATAGAATCTAAAGCAGGTTGCAGGCTCTGAGCTGTCAGCACAGAGCCTGACACAGACCTCAAATTCACAAGCAGTGAGATCATGACCTGAGTCAAAGTCAGATGCTCAACCAACTGAGTCACCCAGGCACCCCTCCCTTTGTTAATTTTAAACCAGCAAGAACCACCACCAGTTCTCAACTGTTTCATATGAATCGGGTTCTTTGCTGGATATTTGATATACTTTGCATGCTTAATGTTCACAAATGTTGTGTAAGGTGCAAATTTATGTCTCGGCATAGAAAGATGTGCCCAAGGTCACACTCTTGGTGAGCGAGGCCAAAACTGGACCCACATCTCACGGACTCTAACCAGAGGTGATCTGATGTGGCAGGGGCCCCTCCTGATTGCTCTGCCAGCAATCACTCCACATTGCCACACACTCACCGTGCAATGGCACACACAGCTGGTGTCTCTTGAAAATGTTCTTGAAAAAGGAGTAGAGATGATTAGTTTGGGGGTATATTAACTTTATGATATCTCAAAACTTGATTACATACCCTTTTGCTGCCCATGTGACAGAAAGTACGTCTGGAACACATCTGCAGCAATGGCAGCTGTCTAAGAAAACACATTTGTGTGATTGTGTGAGTTGCTAATTAAACCGATGCCTTTTTGGAGAACACTATTCTTACTTGAAAAACAAAAAAAAAATGACTGAGAGACAAATTGTGGTGTTTCAGACCTAGGTCTATGGAACCGATATCAGAATTAGAATTTGGAACATGTCGGGGCACCTGGGTAGCTCAGCTGGTTAAGGGACCAACTTTGGCTCAGGTCATGATCTCGTGGTTCATGAGTTCAAGCCCTGCATCAGGCTCTGTGCTGACAGCTTAGAGCCTGGAGCCTGCTTCGGATTCTGTGTCTCCCTCTCTCCGCCCCTCCCCTACTCACATTCTGTTTCTTTCTCTCTCTCAAAAATAAATAAAAATTTAAAAAATGAAAAAGAGAAGAATTTGGAAAACTTCCATTTTTCTCTATGAACCTTACAGCTTCCCAATACTGAATGATTTTTCTGAATAAGTCAGTGGTGATATTGATGAATATGAGATTTTGATATTGTATAATGGTCTGTGTCCACATTTGGGAGATCTGCCCCAAGACTCACCAGCACTAATGCACACAGTGTCCGACAGACGTCAGCATGTTTAAATATGCCAGGGTACACTTGTGGGTTCATTACAACACCTGAGGTCATCAGTTTGGACACAGTTTGGGAATTGCAAAACCATCCAAATACATAAATGCATACTAGAAGATACGAGCAGCATTAGCAAACACCTTGACTTCATGGATCTTACAGAACACCAACCACACTCAACAACCGCAGAAGGCATGTTCTTTACAAGAGCATGCAGTGAGCTCCCCGAGACAGACCCCACACTGGGCCACAGATTAAGTATCAGTTAACTTAAAAGTACTGAGATATACTGAGTATGTTCTCTGACTCCAACGGAATTAAATTAAAAATCAATAACAAGATTCCTAGAAAACACAATTCCGTATTTGGAAATTAAACAACATATCTCTAATTAATCCACGGGTCAAGGGAAAAATTAGGAAGTATTTCAAAATCAAATGGAAACAAACATACAACCTATCAGATAAGGTGGTACTTGAGGGAAACAGATAGCCTTAAATATTTATATTATTAGAAAAGAAGAAAGGTCTAAAATTGATGACCTAAAATTTTCCACCTGTGGATACCCAGAAAACAGAGTGCTGGGTAAACACAGGAATTATAAGGATAACAATAAAAATCCAGGACGCAGGAACCAGATGAGCAATAGAGACATTTCATAGTGCCCAAATGTGGTTCTTTGAAAAGGTGAACAAAACTGGTCTTAGCTAAACTGGTCCACCGAGAAAGAGAGAGACACACGCTCCTGATACCAGAGATAAAGGGAGTGCCATCCTCACTTGTATTCTACAAGTGTACATGGGAAATACGGAATACTGGAAGTAACATTGCATGAATGAAATCTGAAAGCTTAGACGAATTGGACAAAGTCCCTGAAAATGCAAATTTAGCACAATTGAGGCAAGATGCAGCAGAAACTCTGGGTAGATCTCTGTCTTTTAAAAGGAACTGAATTTGTTAGCAAAACCATGTGTACAAAGAAAACCTCAAGACCACATGGTTTCACTGGTGAATTTCATCAAATATTTAAAGAAGAGGGGTGCCCGGGTGGCTCAGTCAGGTAAGTGTCTGACTTCAGCTCAGGTCATGATCTCACGGTTCGTGAGTTTGAGCCCCGTGTCTAGCTCTATGCTGACAGTTCAGAGCCTGGAGCCTGCTTTGGATTCTGTGTCTCCCTCTCTCTCTGCCCCTCCCCTGCTCGCACTCTGTGTGTATGTCTCTCTCTCTCTCTCTCTCTCTCTCTCTGTCTCTCTCTCTCTCTCTCTCTCTCTCTCAAAAATAAACATTTAAAAAAGGTTAAGGGAGAAATATCACAATTTGTACATAATTCTTAAAGAAAATAATAATGCGAGGATATTAATTTCCAAATCACGTTATGAGGATAGCACAGCCCTGACATCAAAAATTGATGAAGATGATATAAAAAAGGGAAATTACAGACCGATATCCCTCGTGAACGTAACACTCCTTGGCCAACATGAACACCTTGAATGCAGAAATACACAAACTGGGAGGCATGTCACAACTAAATTTGGTTTATCCCTGGATCACAAATACATCTTCACATTTCAAAGTCAACATAATTTACCCTATTGTATGATAAAGAACAAAACTTTTGACAAAATTCAGTGCTTATTTACGATTAAGAACTGTCAGCAATCTGTCAGAAACAGAAAGGAGTCTCCTTGATCTACTGAAGAGCATCTCAGAAACCCTACTGCCACATCATACCTGTGAGCTATGAAAGGCTAGCACACCTGAGATCAGGAGCAAGGCAGACATACCCACTTCCGCCAACTCTGCTCTACATGAGATGGCAGTGTTGGGCCAGTGAGTGGGACAAAGACTGCTTCAGAGACAATCCTATGGAATCTACAAAACAACAACAACAACAACAACAACAACAACAACAACAAACCAAACAAACCGTTAGACCTAATAAGACAATTTAGCAGAATCACAGGATACAAGCTCACTACAAAAATAAATAAATAAATAAATAAATAAATAAATAAATAAATAAATAAATAAAATCAATTGTACTTAGCAAACAAGTAGAATATTAAGTTTGAAACTTTAAATAAAAAACTCACAATATTCCATTTACAATAGAAACATGGTTAGAAATAAATTTGATGAAATCCACATGACATATGCACTGATAGCTTTCAAATATAGCTGACAGAAATGAAGTAAGTCCTAAATAAATGAAAATGTATAGCATGCACATGTACCTTGGAAGACTTGATAATGTTAAGATATCAATTCTTTCTAAACTTATCTATAAATTCAACAAGATTTCAAGCATATCTTAGAAGAATTTTCTGAGAAACTGACCAGCTTATTTAAAAATGTGTGTGCACATCATGTGAATAATTTTAGAATCACCAAAGTAATATCAAAAAATAAGAACAAAATTGAAAGTCACCTGACTTCAAGACTTATTATAATGAAAAACACAAGAAATAATGTGCTGGTGAAGATATGGAGAATAGAGAGCTTCGTGCATTATTGGTGGGAATGCAAACTGGTGCAGCCACTGTGGCGAACAGCATGGAGGTTCCTTGAACAATTAAAAGTAGAACTACCGTGGAGTGCCTGGGTGGCTCAGTCGGTTGAGTGTCTGACTGGCTCAGGTTTGTGAGTTCGAGCCCCACATCAGGCTCTTTGCAGACAGCACAGAGCCTGGAGGCTGCTTCGGATTCTGTGTCTCCCTCTCTCTCTGCCCCTGCTCACTTTCTCTGTCTCTCTCAAGAATAAATAAATATTAAAGAAAAATAAAAATAAAATAGAACTACCATATGATCTAGTAAATTCTACTGCTGGATATGTACCCAAAGAAAATGAAAAAGATACATGTTTAAGGCAGCATTTACAATAGCCAAGATACAGAAGCAGACCAAGTGTCCATCAATAGAGGAGTGGATACAGAAGACTTGGTCTATGTACATATATGTATACATGGATATATGTGTATATGCTATATATACATACACATAGAATGGAACTTTACTCAGCCATAAAAAAGAATGGAATCTTGCCATTTGCAACAACATGGATGGAGCTAGAAAGTATAATGCTAAGTGAAGTCACTCAGAGAAAGACAAATACCATATGATTCCACTCATGTGGAGTTTAAGAAACAAACGAACAAAGAAAAAAAGAGACAAACAAGAAAACCAGACTCTTAACTTTAGACAACAAACTGACGGTCACCAGAGAGGACTCAGCTAATGGGATTGGTGAGACAGGTGATGGGGATGGAGAGTAAACTTATGATGAGCACGGAGTCATGTACAGAGATGTGAATCACTCACTCTATAGTACACCTGAAACTCCAATGGGAAACGACCACACCCTCTCGAAATGACTACCACTGAAAGAATGGCAACATTAAATGTCGATGTGTGTGTCGAAGGACTGGGGCTCTCACACGTTGTTGGTCAGTGTTTCATCCATCTCTCTCTCTCTCTCTCTCTCTCTCTCTCTCTCTCTCTCTATATATATATATATATATATATATATATATATATATATATATATATGTGTGTGTGTGTGTGTGTGTGTGTGTGTGTATAGTAAATAAACTTTATATAAAGTTTACTTTATATAACTTTCTATAAAGTTATATAACTTTCTATAAACTTTCTATACTTTATATACAAACTTTATATATAAACTTTATAAACTTTATATAAACTTTATATAAAGTTTACTATATATAGTAAATAAGTAAATAAACTTTATATATAAAGTTTATTTACTTATTTTGAGAGAGAGAGAGAGCACATGATCAGGGGAGGGACAAAGAAACATGGAGACAGAGGACCCAAAGCGGACTATGCCCTGAACAGCAGAGAGACCGACGCGGGGCTCAAACTCAAGAACTGAGAGATCATGACTTGAGCCCAAGTCAGATGCCTCACCGACTGAGCCCCAAGTGCCCCAACTGTCAGTCAGTGTTTCTAACGAAGCTACACATGTACAGCATGACCGGGCAATTCTACGGCCAAGGCGTTTTCCCAAGGGAAAATAAAAACAGGTGTCCACAAAAGACTTACACACCCCATAGCTTTATTCACCAGAGCCAAAAACTAAAAATAATCTTGACATCAGTGAATGGGAGAATGGATAAACAATCTGTGTGTCTATCTACACAATGAC
The DNA here is from genome assembly GCF_046562875.1 of Panthera onca. Lineage (NCBI taxonomy): Eukaryota > Metazoa > Chordata > Mammalia > Carnivora > Felidae > Panthera > Panthera onca. The sequence continues at coordinate 1,237,682 of NW_027675864.1, read as the reverse complement.
TGGGGCTCAGTAACTTAATCGAACAGAGTAGGTACATAACCTGAGTGAATCCTGAAAATCATTATGCCAAGTGAAACAAGTCTACAGAAAACAGCACGCAGTATGGTACCATTTATCCAAAGTTCTAGAACAGGCAAAAACAATCCACGGTGGAAAATAACCAGCAAGCGGCTGCTTCCGGGGAGTGGGAAGGGAGCAGGAGGTGATGGGAGATGGGCAGAAGGGAACGTTCTGTGGTGAGGGGGATGTTCAGCGTCTCGCCAGGAGTCTGGGTTACTTACACACGTGCATTTGTCAGAGCGAAATGGGATGATTCACTTAACATGTGTGCGTTTAGTGTTATGCAAATTTTACCTCAAAAGAAAAAAAATCTAAATCGAAACTAAACTCTAGTTTATGACACGTATGTTGAAGAACCCAGGGAAATGTGCACTGACTTCCACAAGTGACTCTGAAATACATAAAAAGCATATGATGGTTTGATGCTTGGAGGGGATAGAGAGATGGACGAAGCTGTGATAAAACAAGAATAGTAAAAGCTCCATGGAGGAATCTCATGCAGGCCTTCACTGTAAAATTCCGTCAGCTCTTCCGTACGTGTGAAGTTTGTACAGTGGAACGTTGGAGGGGAAACAAAGTAGTGGCTGAACGCATACGGGGCTCATGCACTTGTGTCCCGCTCTGCTGGATATAGCTGGCTATGCAGACGGTGGCCCTGAGCCCTGAGCCCACCAGAGATGCCGTGTGGCTAGGCAACCTGCTCGGTGCTCCCTGGCCATCATCCTCCCTCAGAGGGGTGCACAGGCACGGCAGACAGGTGGGGTCCAACACGGACGCCAAGTCATGAGAACATGGGCTCTGAAATCTGGTCTCCGGGGTGCGGACTTAGTTCCATTTCTGATGAGCTATTCAATCTCAATCCAGTGATGTAAACCCTCTGTGCCAGAGTTTCTCTGTCTGCAACGTGTGGGTAATACAGCGCCCTCCTCCTCAGGTTGTCACGAAAAATGTACCAAACCCATGCTTTTAAGTGACTAAGGACAGTGAGTAGCACCATCGTCATTGTCACTGTCGCTCTGTGACTCTCATATCCTCTCTGTTCACCTCCGACACAAGGACACACAAGCACTCCCCAACTCCTTCAGCCAACATCCTAATTCCCCATAACAGTAACCTCAGAAAATGGATGCCTGTCCCAGTAGCCAGCCCACCTCTGCCCTCAACATGCTCAAGCCACAGCATTTATGAGGACACTGGGTATAGCTCCTGGCTTCTCTCTTCCAGTAACCTCACCCTCCATGCCTCAGTCACCCATCCCCACGACTCTCTCCTGACCCTGTGGCTGGTGAGGCCACACCATCTCCATACAATCACGTCGAGCACAGCACTCTCGAAAACCACATGTATCTAGACATGTATCAGAGCGACTCACCCGCGTCCAACGTGGGGCTCGAACCCACCAGCCATGAGATCATGAATGACCTGAGTTAAAGTTGGACAATTATCCTACTGAGCCACCCAGGTGCCCCATTTTACATTTTAGAAGAGACTAGTGAGCTGGCAGGAAGCTGGCTGGGGAGGAGTGTCGGGGGCAGCTGGAGGCTGCAGGGCAGGGAGGGGTATGGTGCAGATGTCCAGGAGACTCATGGTCAGGACGTGGAGAGAATTGTAGGGACCCTGACTTCTGCTTGGGGTGACATGAGAGTCCACGGATGGGTTCTGTGCTGAGATACAATGTGGCCCTCGCTGCTCTGCAGGCTGATGGGACATGAACTTGGGTACAGGGGGTGCAGTGAGGATGGCTGGCTGCCATAACCCAGGCAGGAGTGATGTTGGTGGCCCAGGCCAGAGGGATGGTGCGGTGTGGGGACAGCACGGGGTTCTGGTCCAACCAGATGCGTTGAAGAATCAGCCATGGGAACCTCAGGGGCGTGTTTATTCTCAGCATCCCGGTCAGCATCCTGGATCGCCCCTGATTGGCCCATATTACCTCCAATCCAAATATCTGCCTTTATCCATCAATCTAGATTAATTTCACAAAAATAATCTACCCCCAAAAAAGAAAACTGCAGAACAACAGAGGATTCCATGTGTGTAAAAGAAAATATTGAGTTTTTTGGGGGGAGATGTATGCATATGTCATGAATTATAAGAAAAGCAAAGAAATAATTATAGCATTTGGGGTAACAGGAGAAGGGGTACAGTTGATGGGTGTTCATGGGCTTCTTTGTGTTACCTGAGTAGGGTAGAGAATCCATTCATTGCCATTCTTTAAGGAATGCACCCAGTATATGTACTCTTCTGTACATATGAAATATTCAAGATCGGATAAGGAAAAAGGTGCATTTAGAATGGGAAACGTTCATCTAAATCAGGCTTCTCAAATGTGCATATGTATACATGTGGAGATGCCTTATAAGTACTATAGAGATGTATTATATAGATGACATTGTCGTAAATGCATACGTATAAAGGTACATAAGAAATAAAGTAGCTAAAAGCTAAAAATACTACTTCTAGAAAATAAACTTATATTGCTTCTCACCCTTTTGGCTAAGATCAAGTGTAGAAAATGAGTACACAGTGGAAGGTCAAGTGTAGAAAACGAGCACACAGTGGAAGGGGTGGAGAGAACCCTAACGTAGGTTTCTACTGTGCGGGCAGAACAGTGCTCCCCACAGAGATGGCTAGTCTGTGGACCGTAGGATATGGAGAGTACACTGGGTCACCCAAGTGGGTCAGCCCTGAAAGTTGGAAAGGGAGCAGAGAAAGACTGGCGGGTGCACCGTCATGGGTCTGAACCAAGGAGCAGGCGGACTCCAGCCCAGGAGGGCCGCTAGTGGCTGGAAGAGGCCAGTAGGTGGGAGTCTCCCTGGGAGCCTCCAAGAGGAACGCGGCGTGTGGGCATCGTGACTTCAGCCCCGTGAGACCACAGGTGAGCCCGGAGCTGGGAAGAACAGTGTTGCTTGAAGCCAATGTTTTCCGTCATGTACATCAGCTGATGCCACTCCCTGCTTAACAGGCCACAGCACTTTCTCACTGCTGTTGCAAAAATATCAGCTCCTTGCTGAGCTCAGTGACCCCAGATTGGGGCACCTACCTGACACCAAATCCCCTGTGTGTCACGTCCCTCCTCCCCTCTCACTGGACGCAGGCTCAGGGCCCCTGGTGTTATGATCGAGTTGTTCCTACCTCGGGGACTTTGCACTCGATGCCCCTCCCTGAAATACTCTGCCCCCTTCCTCTCCTCCAGGCCTCAATTTCCACGTCCCCTTCTCCAAGTGTCCTATGCACCGGCAGCAGCAGCTCCAGGGATTGCTGCAAATGCACATTCTCAAACCCAGTGGCACGCCTGCCTGATCAGAGACTCTGGAGATGGTGGGTCCCAGGTGCACTAGTTGACTGAGCTTCCTTTCCTCCACTCATTCCCCAGGGGGTGGCAGCCTCACCTATCTCCATCTCTGGTACCTAGAATGAGGCAAGCTGCACAGCAGGAGCTCAGTAAATATTTGTGGGATGCATTACTGAAAGTATTTTCTAGAAGCCGCCAAGAAGGCACCACGCTATGTATAAAAAGATCAAAAGAGCATGGCTCTGCCCTGCAGAACTTACAGTGGAGTGGAAGAGGTCTTTTCTCATACAGCGTGGTGCACACCATGACAAATGCCTATGACAGCCCGAATGAGGGCCCCTGAACCCATGTGATGCCTGGCTTGTGCCAAGCACAGGACAGATTGTGTGTGATGCATGTCCTCGTCCATGAAACGTATACTGTCTCCCCTGCTTAGAACATGATCCCCCCATATGGCTCATTCAGAGACACACCTATACCTGGTGCCTCCCATCCAGAGGAAGTCATCAAAAAATGGATTGGCTGTGGAATGCCTGGGTGGCTCAGTCAGTTGGGTGTCCGCTCTTGATATTGGCTAAGGTTGTGATCTCACGGTTCATGGGTTCGAGCTCTGTGTGGGGCTCTGCACTGGCAGCGTGGCGCCTGCTTGGGGTTCCCCCTCTCTGCCTCATCCCCACTCATGTGCACTCTGATTGTTCGCTCTTGCTCTCTCCCTCTCTCTTAAAATAAATAAACTTTAAAAAATATGTGTCGGTGTACCTGGGTGGCTCAATCAGTTGTCTGACTTCATGTTAGTTCATAATCTCATGGTTTCTGAGTTCGAGCCCCGCATCAGGCTGTGTGCTGTCAGCTCAGAGCCTGGAGCTTGCTTCCAATTCTGTGTCCCCCTCTCTCTCCGCCCCTCCCTGCTAGTGCTCTCTCTCTCTCTCCCTGTCTCTCTCTCTCTCAAAAATAAACGTTATAAGTATATGAATGAATGAATGAATGAATGAATGGTCATAGATTCAGAAGATAGAAAGATCTTTGAGGAATGTGGACAAGGCAACCAGGCTTGGGGTGTTCCAGCTAAAAGGTGCAGTCAGAGCAAAAGCCCTGAGGGGTGGGCAGCTTGAAAAAAGGCCAGAGTGGTGGTGGCTGGGGTGCCTCCAGTGACCGTGGGGTTGGCAAAGCTGTGGTCCCAGCTGAGGCATGCTGACCCACACCAGGCAGAAGTCTGCAGGGGATGGGGTAGAGGGCTTTACCACAACCCCCACGGAGAGTATTCCTGTCCAGGATTCTCCACCCAGGTGAGGGGTTCCCGGTACAGGATGGGGTCCTATAGCAAGGGAGTCACTGGCCGACCCAGCCTCAGAGGCAGATGGACTGTGTTCCCTGCCCAGCAGCTGAAGACGCTGCAGGAAGGGGAGAAGAGACTCAGCCCAGAAGGCAAGTGGAAACTTCCCACCTGAACTCTGAAAATAAGGTATGGGTGGTTTGAACTCTGCTTGAAACTATGCATTGGGAGACAGTTAGTCCTTTCAAGGCCATGGGCTAAATAATCTGAGGCATTTTCACAGAGCAGTGACTCATCTGAGATAGACTCACCACTTCACCTCACAGCTGGCCTTGTGGGGACTAATTTGATGACGTGTCTCCCTTCAGTGAATTTCCAAGAAAGGGTTTTGTGCGCCTCTATCTATTTAAGATGAAAAACACAATAAAGCTCTTTATTATCAAACCTATCCTGATTCAGTCGAAGCCCCACAGGTAAAATCTTCATGTGCCCCTGTGTGTAAACAAACACGGACACTGTGCGCGGGGACAGACACTTCTGCACACACAGGACACTGAGCACGCAACGTCGGCATATATAAAATTACACCAAAACCCAGGGTCCTTTTTTTTCTCCTTGTCAAAAATGTACTGGGCTATAGCTCTGTGAATATACTTGGTGATCTAAGCTATTCATTAAAGGTAATAGAACAGAAAAATAACTTTTGATACACAGCCACTCCAACATGTTATGTTTTAGAGTCTTTGCTAAATCACATTGTCAGAGTTCACTATATTTTACTATTGAGTCAATGTGAAAGAATGAACCCTCTCTCTCAGAAATGTCTCTCCTTAATGCTCAGGACCTGCTCTGCTAAGTTTAATACAGTGACAGTTCCAGGCTTCATTTACTCCTTGGAACAAGCCATTAAGTATGCATTGCAGCTCTGTGCCTGCTCTGTGAACTGTCCCCTTTCCTTAAATACACAGCGACATAGTAAAGGTCCCCCAGGAGGGGATTTGAAGTAGGTTTAGTAGTTAGCAGAAAATCAGGCATAATGTGCTCACATCCAGAATCTTTCATGTGACATCAGGAATTTTTCAATCATCATCAAGAATCATAAAATAGTTAGGAATAAGCCTAACCAAAGATGTAAAGGATCTGTACACTAAAAACTATAGAAAGCTTATGAAGGAAATTAAAAAAAAAAACAAAAACAAATGGAAAAACATTCCATGCTCATGGATTAGAAGAATTAGTACTGCTAAAATGCCAATACTACCCAAATCAATCTACACGTTCAACACAATCCCAAAAAAAATTGCACCAGCTTTCTTCTAGAAGCTAGAACTATCAATCCTAAAATGTATATGGAACCACAAAAGACTTCAAATAGCCAAAGTAATATTGAAGAACAAGACCAAAGCAGGAGGCATCACAATGCCAGACTTTGGCCTTTACTACAAAGTTGTAATCATCAAGACAGCATAGTATTGGCACAAAAACAGTCACATAGACCAATGGAATAGAATAGAGACTCCAGAATTGGACCCACACAAGTATGGCCAAGTAATCTTTGACAAAGCAGGAAAGAATATCCAATGGAAAAAAGATAGTCTCTTTAACAAAGGGTGCTGGGAGAACTGGACAGCAACATGCAAAAGAATGAAACTAGGCCATTTTCTTACACCATTCACAAAAATAAACTCAAAATGGATAAAGGACCTGAATGTGAGACAGGAAACCGTCAATCCCTAGAGGAGAGAGCAGGAGAAAACTTCTCTGACCTCAGCTGCAGCAATTTCTTACTTGACACATCTCCAAAAGCGAGGGGATTAAAAGCAAAAATGAACTATTGGGACCTCATCAAGATAAAAATCTTCTTCACTGCAAAGGAAACAATCAACAGAACTAAAAGGCAACCGACAGAATGGGAAAAGATATTTGCAAATGACATATCGGACAAAGGGCTAGTATCCAAAATCTATGAAGAACACACCAAACTCCACACCCAAAAAACAAATAATCCAGTGAAGAAATGGGCAGAAGACATGAATAGACACTTTCCGAACGAAGACATCCAGATGGCCAACAGGCACATGAAAAGATGCTCCACATCACTCCATTTCAGGGAAGTACAAATCAAAAACCACACTGATATATCACCTCACGCTGATCAAAGTGGCTAAAATGAACAAATCAGGAGACTCTAGATGCTGGCGAGGATGTGGAGAAATAGGAACCCTCTCACACTGCTGGTGGGAATGCAAACTGGTGCAGTCGCTCTGGAAAACAGTGTGGAGGTTCCTCAAAAAAACAAAAATAGAACTACCCTACAACCTAGCAAGAGCACTACTAGGAATTTACCCAAGGGATACAGGAGTGCTGATGCATAAGGACCGTTGTATCCCAATGTTTATAGCAGCACTGTCAACAATAGCCAAATTATGGAAAGAGCCTGAATGTCCATTGATTGATGAATGGATAAAGACATTGTGGTTTATACACAAAATGGAATAGTACTTGGCAATGAGAAATCTGGGCTTTTGTAGCAACGTGGATGGAACTGGAGGGTATTATGTTAAGTGAAATAAGTCAGGCAGAGAAAGACAGATATCATATGTTTTCACTCATATGTGGATCCAGAGAAACTTAACAGAAGACCATGGGGGAGGAGAAGGAAAAAAAAAAAAAAAGAGGGAGAGAACCAAACCATGAGAGACTCTTAAAAACTTAGAATAAACTGAGGGTAGATGGGGGTGGGGGGGAGAGGAAGGTGGGTGATGGGCATTGAGGAGACCACCTGTTGGGATGAGCACTGGGTGTTGCATGGAAACCAATTTGACAATAAATTTCATAAAAGAAAAAAAAAGGAATTTTGCAGTCATTAAAAAGTCAACTGTATGGGGGCGCCTGGGTGACTCGCTTGATTAAGTGTCTGACTTCAGCTCAGGTCATGGTCTCACAGTTTGTGGGTTTGAGCCTCGTGTCAGGCTCTGTGCTGACAGCTCAGAGCCTGGGGCCTGCTTCTATTCTGTGTTTCCCTCTTAGCGCCCCCGCCCACTTACGCTCTGTCTCTCTCTTTCTCTCTCTAAAAATAAATAAACATTATTTTTTTTTAAAGTCAACCATATGCCTGTTCAGGTATTTTCTCCTGCATAGATGGACTGAGAATTAATAACAGTGACTACGTTATTTAACAGACGCAGTAAAGAGATCATCACCAGGTGAGGACCATCCCTGCCACCAACGGCTTCCCCAGCCAGATATGGGGACATATGGTGCCTTCTGAGAATGTGCAAACGCAGAGTATACTGTGCATACTGTGGCATACTGGGGCATACTGGGGGAGGCACAGGCTGGCAACTCCCATTCCCCTTTGCAAACAACGAACCTGTGCATTCTGACTCCAGGAATGCCTGGAATACAGACTGGCTCTAATTAACAACCGAGAGAAACGCAGTGGTATAAAATTGATAGAAGAAATGTAAAATTGAACAAATGAATAATGATTAAATGGAACAGCTATCTGTAACTCCCAGTAAATTATATTTTATGGCATCAAAAACATGCAATTTTTTTTTTTCCCCAGAAGAAAGGATCTAGAATTTCCAAGGTAAAGAAATTTGGCCTAAAATATGAGAGGAAGAGGGTATTGAATTTAGAAGCATGTCAGGCCCAAAAGGAACAGATGCTAAACTAAACAGTCAGGAAAGGCCTCAAATCCAAAATCAGAGCACACCCTCCAGCATGCTAAGGGCAGAGGCGCAACAGCGTGAGCTTCGGCCACCCGGCTAGCTTTCCTTCCTTCCTTCCTTCCTTCCTTCCTTCCTTCCTTCCTTCCTTCCTTCCTTCCTTCCTTCCTTCCTTCCTTCCTTCCTTCCTTCTTTCTTTCCCCAAATGCCCCTACGACAGAACCTGTGACGGATGGCAGGATTCTGTCCTGAGGATGTAGGAAGCAGTCTCTATTCCCACATTGCTCACAGGCCAGCGGGATTGTGGCTCAAAGACAAAGTAACACCCCACCTCAGAGCGGTTTCCCCAACTCAAAACGCAGCCAGAATTCGTCAGTGCCCGTGGGGTGAGATCCAGGGTCCCCAGCCCTCCTCTCTGGCACTCCTACACCTGCCCCACCCCCGATCTTCCTTCTGGGCTCCCAACCAGCTTCACTCCAGCCTCAGGGCCTGCACCTGTGCCCTCCACCTGAAATGCTCTTGTGCTCCGTCACTGAGTGGCCGGCTCTCTGTCTGTCACCTGCCCCTCCTTGACTTCACGCCAGGTGAGCTCCAGTCAAGGCAAACAGACAGCCTCGTAGACAGAGGCGTCCAAGCAACTGCAGGACACGTATGGTGAGGGCAGTGCTCTGAGCAGGAGGTTTCAGCGAGCCCCGGCTCTGTTCACCCCTTGGGTGGCACTGCTGGTGCTCAAGGTCACCCAGAGTTGCAGAGCAGGAGCGATATGGGGAAAGTCAGAATTCTCACCGTTCTTAACAAAATTCAACGGCTTTTCCTCGAAACAACAACGGAAAACCAGAACACAGAAAAACTTATGTTCCTGGAAGACTTTGATTAATTTCTAGAGTTGTGGAAAAGCTTCTTCTGACCATTTCGGCCATCTTTTCTTAGTGGGAGAGTGACATTCAGAGGTCGTTACTCTGTTGTTTCCCTTCTCTCTGTCTCTGTCTCTGTCTCTGTCTCTGTCTCTGTCTCTGTCTCTCTCTCTTTCACATTTAAACTCCCCTCTTGGCTGCATCAACCTGTAGACAGCTTCAGTATTTCCCTTTGCAAACTCCTCCCACTTCTCTCGAGTGCTCCCCCAGCTACAGACTCTGGAGACATCTGAGGGTTCCAGGCCAGCTTCTCATGCACATCCACTGCTGCGTCCACTCCACGCTCTGCTCCTACCCCTCGGCTGGCCCGGGAACCTGCCCAGGGTCTCGGGAGGCCTCCACCCACCCACACCCAACCGCCATCCTCCATACCCTTGTGGACCTCCCAGCACCAACTTCCTTCCAGAAACACTCCTCCCCTGGCTACAGTCTCCAGTGTCCTTCCCGCTGCTCCTCAGCCTGCTGGTAAGGCATAGTCTCTTCTACCCAGCTGGCAGCCATGGCATTCATCAGAGACACAAGAGGGGAGAGAGAGGATAGACAGAGGGAGACAAAAGAGAGAGAGAGACAGAAGACAGAGACATGGAGAGACAGGGGGAGACAGAGACAGAGAGAAGAGTGGAGTGAGAGACAGATAGATGGTGGGCCTCACTCCCTCATGGGTGACATCCTCACTGTTGCTCTGGAACCTCACCCAGGCCCTGGCCTCAGACGCACAGGAATGTGTGATTCTCACATGATTTTCTCCAGTCCAGCCCCCTCCTCTGATCTGCAGCTCGCATCTCCCACTGTGCCCTTGTCCCATCCTCTAAACACAGGACCAGGGTGTCCAAGGTAGGTACTGACCTCCTGAAAGCATTGACACATGACCTCGGCTGACAGACAGTCCACTCAGGCCCTGAGACCCTCTGGGACTGCTAGTCCCTACAACTTTTTCCAAATCCCCTGTAATTCCCCTTGGAGTGTGTCTGTGAGCAGTTGCAACATCCATCCCATTTGAAAGACAGGACCCCAGCAATAATCCCCGGAACACTGCTCACCTACACTGTCCTTGCCAGGCCCTTGCAACATGCTACCTGCTGACCATCCTGTCAGGGCACCTGCTCAGAACTGCTGACCATCCCAGTGGGTCACCTGCTCACACCTGCTGACCAACCTGACAGAGTCCTGCTCAAACCAGCCACCTGGAGCTGGCTGGGCATAATTTGTCTGAATCTGCTATCAGTGAAGTCAGCCTGTAGGTGAAATGAGCAAATACTACAACCACTGTTGTTACACCCGAGAAGAGGTAGTTGGTACTTCCCTGTTGCCATCATTTCCCAAGCACCTTCAAATGTAAAGATGCTTCCTCGAGCTGACATAGCCATGCTGAGCACCTGCCTGGTTTCAACTCCGGAAGTCAGGCAGGAGAACCTCCCCTCTCTGGTCCAGAAGTCAGTCAGGAGAAACTCCCCACTCTCTCATCCAGAAGTAAGACAGGAGAACCTCCCCTGTCAGGTCAAGAAATCAGTCAGGAAAACCTCCCCTCTCTCTCTCCTGGATGTCAGTCAGGAGAATCTCCCCTCTCTCTCCTGCAAGAGAACCTCCACTCTCTGATCCAGAATTCAGTCAGGAGTACCTCCCCTCTTTCATCCAGAAGTCAATCAGGAGAACCTCCCCTCTCTCTCATTGGAAGTCGGTCAGCAGAACATCCACTCTCTGGTCCAGAAGTCAGTTAGGAGAAGCTCCAGTCTCTCTTCCAGAAGCCACTCAGGAGAACCTCCCCACTCTCATCCAGAAGTCAGTCAGGAGAACCTCCCCTGTCCCTCATCTGGAGGTCATTCAGGAGAGCCTCCCCTCTCTCTCATTCAAGAACCTTCCCTCTCTGGTCCAGAGGTCATTCAGGAGAACCTCCCTTCTCCCTCATCCAGAAGTAAGACAGGAGAAACTCTCTGTCTGGTCCGGAAATCAGTCAGGAAAACTTCCCCTCTCTCTCGCCTCGAAGTAAGTCAGGAAAATCTCCCCTCTCTCTCATCTGACATGGGTCAGGAGAACCTCCACTCTCTGGTCCAGAAGTCAGTCAGAAGAACCTCCGCTGTCTCTATTCTGGAAGTCAGTTGGGGCAACCTCCCCTCTCTCTCGTCCTAAAATCATTCAGGAGAACTTCCCCTCACTCTCGTTCAAGAACCTCCCCTCTCTGGTCCAGAAGTCACTCAGGGAAACCTCCCCTGTCTCTCATTCAGAAGTCAGTCAGGAGAACCTCCCCTCTCTCATCCAGAAGTCAGTCAGGAGAAACACCCCTCTCTCTCGTCCAGAAGTAAGACAGGAGAAACTCCCCTGTGTAGTCCAGAAATCTGTCAACAGAACCTCCCCTCTCTCTCGCCTAAAAATCAATCATGAGAACCTCCCCTCTCTATCCTGCAAGAGAACCTCCCCTCTCTCATCCAGAAATCGGTCAGCAGAAGCTCCCCTCTCTGATCCAGAAGTCAGTCAGGAGAACCTCCCCTCTCTCTCATCCAGAATTCATTCAGAGAACCTCCCCTCTCTCTTGTTCGAGAAACTCCTCTCTCTGGTCCAGAAGTCAGTAAGGAAAATCTCCCCTCGCTCTCATCCAAAAGTCAGTCAGGAGAAACTCCCCTCTCTCATCCAGAAGTCATTCAGGACCACCTCCCCTCTGTCACATCCAGAAGTCGGTCAGGAGAAGCTCCCCTCTCTCGTCCAGAAGTCAGTCAGGAGAATCTCACCTCTCTCTCTCTGGAAGTCATTCAGGACTACTTACACTCTCTCCTGCTCAAGAACCTCCCCTCTCTGGTACAGAATTCAGTGTGGAGAACCTCCCTTCTCTCTCGTCTAAAGTTAAGACAGGGGAACCTCCCCTGACTGCTCCGGAAGTCAGTCAGGAGTACCTCCCCTCTCTCTTGCCTGAAGTCAGTCAGGAGAATCGCCCCTCTCTTTCCATCAAGAGAACCTCCACTCTCTGGTCCAGAATTCTGTCAGGAGAACCTCACCTCTCTCTCATCCGGAAGTCATTCAGAAGAATGTCTCCTCTCTCTCTTCAACAACCTCCCCTCTCTGGTCCAGAAGTCACTCAACAGAACCTCCCCTCTCTTCCATCCAGAAGTCAGTCAGGAGAACCTCCACTCTCTGGTCCAGAATTCAGACAGGAGAACCTCCCCTCTCTCATCCTGATGTCGGTCAGCAGAACCTCCATCTCTGGTCCAGAAGTCAGTCAGGAGAACCTCCCCCTCTCTCTCACCTAGAAGCCAGTAAGGATCATCTCCCCTCTCTCTCCTTCAAGAGAACCTCCATCTCTGGTCCAGAATTCGGTCAGGAGAACCTCCCCTCACTCTCATTCAAGAACCGTTGAACTCTGGTCCAGAAGTCCATCAGGAAAACCTCCCCCTCTCTCTTCCAAAGTCACTCAGGAGAACGTCCACTATATCGTCCAGAAATCGGACAGGATACCTCCCCTCTCTCTCATCCGGAAGTCGGTCAGCAGAACCTCCACTCTCTGGTCCAGAAGTCAGTCAGGAGAAACAACTTTCTCTGGCATCTGGAGGTTGGTCAGTAGAACCTCCCCTCTCTCGCGCCTGGAAACCAGTCAGGAGATTCTCCCCTCTCTCTCCTTAAAGAGAACCTCCACTCTGTTCCAGAATTCAGTCAGGAGAACCTCCCCTCACTCATCCAGAAGCCAGTCAGGAGAATGTCCCCTCTCTCTCATAAAAGAACCTCCACTCTCTGGTCCAGAAGTCACTCAGGAAAACCTTCTTTCTTTCTCGTCCAAAAGTCAGTCAGGAGAACATCCCCTCTCTGGTCCAGTAGTCAACCAGGAGAACCTCCCCTCTCTCTCATCCAGAAGTCAGTCAGGAAACCTCCCCTCTCTCTTGTTCAGGAACCTCCCCTCCCTCTCTGGTCCAGATGTCAGTCAGGAAAACCTCTCCTCTCTTTTGTCCAGAAGTCAGTCAGCAAAACCTCCTTTCTCTGTCATTCATGAGAACTTCCACTCTCTTTTCCAGAAGTCAGTCAAGAGAAACTCCCATCTCTCTCACTCAATGAAGATCGTCCACTCTCTGGTCCGGAAGTCAGTCAGGAGAAACTCCATTCTCTCACCCAGAAGTCACTCAGGAGAAATTCCCCTCTCTTGTCCAGAAGTCCGTCAGGAGAACCTCCCATCTCTCGTCCAGAAGTCAGTCAGGAGAACCTCCCCTCTCTCTCATCCGGACTGTGGTCAGCAGAACCTCCCCTCTCTCATCCAGAAATCATTCAGGAGAACCTCCAGTCTCTCTCATTCAAGAACCTCCACTCTCTGGTTGAGAAGCCAGTCAGGAAACCCTCTGCTCGCTCCCGTCCATGAGTCAGTCAGGAAAACCTCCCCTCTCTCATCCAGAAGTCAGTCAGGAGAATCTCCCCTCTCTCTCATCCAGAAGTCAGTCAGCAGAACCTCAACTCTGTGGTCCAGATGTCAGTCAGGAGAATCTCCCATCTCTCGCCCAGAAGTCAGGCAGGAAAACCTCCACTCTCTCTTGTCCAGAAGTCAGTCTCGAGAGCCTCCCCTCTCTCTCATCCAGAAGCCAGTCAGGAAAACCTCCCCTCTCTCTTGTTCAAGAACCTCCCCTCCCTCTCTGGTCCAGATGTCAGTCAGGAGAACCTCTCCTCTCTGTTGTCCAGAAGTCAGTCAGCAAAACCTCCCTTCTCTGTCATTCATGAGAACGTCCACTCTCTTGTCCAGAAGTCAGTCAGGAGAAACTCCCATCTCTCTCACTCAATCAAGATCGTCCACTCTCTGGTCCGGAAGTCAGTCAGGAGAACCTCCCGTCTCTCACCCAGAAGTCACTCAGGAGAACTTCCCTTCTCCCATCCAGAAGTCAGTCAGGAGAACCTCCCCTCTCTCGTCCAGAAATCATTCAGGAGAACCTCCAGTCTCTCTCATTCAAGAACCTCCACTCTCTGGTTGAGAAGCCAGTCAGGAAACCCTCCGCTCACTCCCGTCCATGAGTCAGTCAGGAAAACCTCCCCTCTCTCATCCAGAAGTCAGTCAGGAGAATCTCCCCTCTCTCTCATCCAGAAGTCAGTCAGCAGAACCTCAACTCTGTGGTCCAGATGTCAGTCAGGAGAATCTCCCATCTCTCGCCCAGAAGTCAGGCAGGAAAACCTCCACTCTCTCTTGTCCAGAAGTCAGGCTGGAGAACCTTCCCTCTCTCTCTCATCTGGAAGTTGGTCAGGAGAACCTCCCATCTCTGGTCCAGAATTCATTCAGAAGAAACTCCCCTCCCTCTCGTCCAGAAGTAAGACAGGAGAACCTCCCCTGTCTGGTCCAGAAATCAGTCAAGAGAACCTCCCGCCTCTCTCGCCTGGAAGTCAGTCATGAGAATCACCCCTCTGTCTCCTGCCAGAAACCCTCCCCCCTCATCCAGAAGTCGGTCAGCAGAACCTCCCCTCTCTCATCCAGAAGTCAGTCAGGAGAACCTCCCCTCCCTCTTGTTCAAGACCCTCCTCTCTCTGGTCCAGAAGTCAGTAAGGAAAACCTCCCCTCTCTCTCATCCAAAAGTCAGTCAGGAGAAACTCCCCTCTCTCATCCAGAAGTCATTCAGGACCACCTCCGCTCTCTCACATCTGGAAGTCGATCAGGAGAACCTCCCCTCTCTCATCCAGAAGTCAGTCAGGAAACCCTCCCATCTCTCTGTCCAGAATTAAGACAGCAGAACATCCCAGCTCTGGTCCAGAAATCAGTCAGGAGAATATTCCCTCTCTCTCATCTGGAAGACTGCCAGCAGAACCTGTACTCTCTGGTCCAGAAGTCAGTCAGGAAAACCTCCCCTCTGTCGTCCAGAAGTCACTCAGGAGAACCTCCCCACTCTCTCATCCGCAAGTTGGTCAGCAGAACATCCCATCTCTGGTCCACAAGTCAGTCAGGAGAAGCTCCAGTCTCTCGTCCATAAGTCACTCAGGAGAACCTCCCCTCTCTCATCCAGAAGTCAGTCAGGAGAACCTCCCCTCTCTCGTCCGGAAGTCAGTCAGCAGACCCTCCCCTCTCTCATCCAGAAGTCAGTTAGAGAACCTCCCCTCTCTCTCGTTGGGAAGTCATTCAGGAGAACATCCCCTCTCTCTCATTCAAGAACCTCCCCTCTCTGGTCCAGAAGTCATTCAGGAGAACCTCTCCTCTCTCTCGTCCAGAAGTAAGACAGGAGAACCTCCCCTGTCTGGTCAAGAAATCAGTCAGGAGAACCTCCCCTCTCTCTCGCCTGGAAGTCAGTCAGGAGAATCACCCCTTTTTCTCCTCCAAGAGAGCCTCCACTCTGTGGTCCAGAAGTCAGTCAGGAGAACCTCCATTCTCTCATCCAGAGAGAATCTTGTCAATCAGGGGAACATCCCCTGTCTCTCATCCGGAAGTCGGTCAGCCGAACCTCCGGTCTCTGGTCCAGATGTCAGCCAGGAGAATCTCCCCTCTCTCTCATCGGGAAGTTGGTCACCAGAACCTCCAGTCTCTGGTCCAGAAGTCAGTCAGCAGAACTTCCCCTCTCTCGTTCAGAAGTCATTCAGGAGAACCTCCCATCTCTCATCCAGAAGTCAGGCAGGAAAACCTCTCTCTCTTGCCCAGAAGTCAGTCAGGAGAACCCTCCCTCTCTCTCATCTGGAAGTTGGTCAGGAATGCCTCCCCTCTCTGGTCCAGAAGTCAATCAGGAGAAACTCCCCTCTCTCTTGTTCAGCAACCTCCCCTCTCTGGTCCAGAAGTCAGTGAGGAGAACCTCTCCTCTCTCTTGTCCAGAAGTTACAACAGGGGAACCTCCCCCTGTCTGCTCCAGAAAACAGTCAGGAGTACCTCTCCTCTCTCTTGCCTGAAGTCAGTCATGAGAACCTCCCCCCTCTCTCCTTCAAGAGAAACTCCACACTCTGGTCCAGAATTCAGTCAGCAGAACCCCCCCTCTCTGGTCTAGAAGTGAATAAAGAGAACCTCCCCTCTCTCTCTTCCCAAAGTAAGACAGGAGACCTCCCCTGTATCGTCCAGAAGTCGGTCAGGAGAACCATCCCGCTCTCTTGTCCAGAAGTCGATCAGCAGAACCTCCACTCTCTGGTCCAGAAGTCAGTCAGGAGAACTTACCCTCTCTCCCGCCTGGAAGTCAGTCAGGAAAATCTCACCTCTCTCTCCTTCAAGAGAATCTCCACTCTCTGGTCCAGAATTCAGTCAGGAGCCCTCCTCTCCTTCCCTCGTCCAGAAGTCAGTCAGGAGATCCTCCCCTCTCTCTCATTCAAGAATATCCACTTTTTGGTCCTGAAGTCAGTCAGGGAAATCTCCCTTCTATCTCATCCAAAAGTCAGTCAGGAGAACCTACCCTCTCTGGTCCAGAAGTCAGTCAAGAGAACCTCCCCTCTCTCTCATCCAGAAGTCAATCAGCAGAACATACACTCTCTGGTCAAGAAATCAGTCAGAAGAACCTCCACTCTCTCGCCCAGAAGTCACTCAGGACAACCTTCCCCCCTCTCATCCAGAAGTCTGTCAGTAGAACCTCCCCTCTCTCTCATCCGGAAGTCGGTGGGCAGAAACTCCCATCTATTGTCCAGAAGTCAGTCAGGATAACCTCCCCTCTCTCTCGTCCGGAAGTCATTCAGGAGATCCTCCCCTCTCTCCCATTGAAAAGTAAGACAGGAGAACCTCCCCTGTCTGGTCCAGAAATCAGTCAGGAGGACCTCCCCTATCTCTCGCCTGGAAGTCAGTCAGGAGAATCTTCCCTCTCTCTCATCCTGACGTCGGTCAGCAGAAAATCCACTCTCCAGTCTGGAAGTCAGTCAGGAGAACCTCCCCTTTCTCATTCAGAAGTCAGTCAGGAGAACCTCCTGTCTCTTGTCCAGAAGTCAGTCAGGAAAACCTCCCCTCTCTCTCATCCAGAAGTCAGTCAGGGGAACCTCCCCTCTCAGGTGAAGAAATCAGTCAGAGGACCTACCCACTCTCTCGTCTGGAAGTCGGGCAAAAGAACCTCCACTCTCTGGTCCAGATGTCAGTCAGGAGAACCTCCCTCTCTCTCATCTGGACGTCTGCCAGGAGAACCTCCCCTCGCTTGTCCAGAAGTCAGTCAAACAACCTCCCCCCTCTCTCTTTCAAGAACCTCCACTCTCTGGTCGAGAAGTCATTCAGGAGAACCTCCCCTCTCTCTCGTCCGAAGTAAGACAGGAGAACCTCCTCTGTCTGGTCCAGAAATCAGTCAGGAGAAACTCACCTCAATCTCGCCTGGAAATCAGTCATGAGAATCACCCTTCTCTCTCCTGTAAGAGAACCTCCACTCTGTGGTCCAGAATTCAGTCAGGAGAACCTCCCCTCTCTCATGCAGAATGCAGTCAGGAGAACCTCCCCTCACTCATGCAGAAGTCAGTCAGGAGAACCTCAGGTCTCTAATCCAAAAGTCATGTAGGAGAACCTCCCCTCTCTCATCCAGAAGTCAGTCCGGAGAACTTCCCATCTCTCGCATCCGGAAGTCGATCAGCAGAACCTCCGCTCTCTGGTCCAGAAGTCACTCAGGAGAACCTAGCCTCTCTCGTCGAGGAAACATTCAGGAAAACCTCCCCTCGCTCTAGTCCGAAAGGCAATCAGGAGAACCTCCCCTCTCTCATCCAGAAGTCAGTCAGGAGAAGCTACCCCATCTCTCATCCGGAAGTCAGTCAGCAGAACCTCCACTCTCTGGTCCAGAAATTAGTCAGGAAAACCTCCCCTCTCTCGTCCAGAAGTCAGGCAGGAAAACCTCCCCTCTCTCGTCCAGAAGTCAGTCAGGACAGAAGTCAGTCAGGAGAACCTCCCCTGTCTCTCATCTGGATGTTGGTCAGGAGAACCTCTCATCTCTGGTCCAGAAGTCAGTCAGGAGAACCTCCCCTGGCTCTTGTCGGGAAGTCATTCAGAGAGCCTCCCCACCCTCTTGCTCAAGAACCTCCCCTCTCTGGTCCAGAAGTCATTCAGGAGAAACACCCCTCTCTCTCACCCAGAAGTAAGGCAGGAGAACCTCCCGTGTCTAGTCCAGAAATCTGTCAACAGAACCTCCCCTCTCTCTCGCCTGGAAGTCAGTCCTGAGCATCACCCCTCTCTCTCCTGCAAGAGAACTTCTGCTCTCTGTTCCAGAAGTCAGTCAGGAGAACCTCCAGGCTCTCGTCCAGAACTCAATCAGGACAACCTCCCCTCTCTCTCTTCCAGAATTCGGTCAGCATAACCTGCCCTCTCTTGTCCACCAGTCAGGAAGGAGCACCTCCACTCTCTCTCTTTCGGAAGTCATTCAGAGATACTCCCCTCTCTCTTGTTCAAGAACCTCCTCTCTCTGGTTCAGAAGTCAGTCAGAGGAACGTCTCCTCTCTCATTCAGAATTCAGTCAGGAGAACTTCCCCTCTCTTATCCATAAGTCAGTCAGGAAAACCTCCCCTCCTTCTCATCGAGAAGTCAGTCAGGAGAACCTCCCCTCTCCCTCATCTGGAAGTTGATCAGGAGCACCTCAATTCTATGGTCCAGAAGTCACTCAGGAGAACCTCCCCTCTGTCTCGTCCAGAAATCAGTCAGGAGAACCTCCCCTCTCTCTTATCCGGAAGTCGGTCAGGAAAACCTCCCCTCTCTCTCGTTCAAGAACCTCCCGTCTCTGGTCCAGACATCAGTCAGGAAGAACCTCTCCTCTTTCTAACCCAGAAGTCAGTCAGCAGAACCTCCCTTCTCTGTCATTCATGAGAACTTCCACTCTCTTGTCCAGATGTCAGTCAACAGAACCTCCCATCTCTCTAACTCAAGAACCTCCACTCTCTGGTCCAGAAGTCAGTCAAGAGAACCTCCCATCTCTCTCAATCAACAACCTCCACTCTCTGGTCCAGACGTCAGGAAAACCTGCCCACTCTTTCGTGTAAAAGTCAGTTAGGACAACCTACCCTCTCTCGTCCAGAAGTCAGTCAAGAGAACCTCCCTTCTGTCTCATCCGGAAGTCGGTCAGTACAACCTCCACTCTTTGGTCGAGAAGTCAGTCAGGAGAACCTCCCTTCTCTCGTCAAGAAGTCAGTCAGGGGAACCTCCCCTCTCGTGTCCAGATGTCAGTCAGGAGAACCTCCCCTCTCTCATCCAGAAATCAGTCACCAGAACCTCCCCTCTCTCTTATCCTGGAGTCACTCAGGAGAAACTCCCCTCTCACGTATTCAAGAACCTCCCCTCTCTGGTCCAGAAGTCAGGAGATCTTCCCCTCTTGCTTGTCGAGAAATAAGACAGGAGAACTTCCCCTGGTCTGGGCCAGAAATCAGTCAGGAGAACCTTCTCCTCACTCTTGTCCAGAGGTGAGTGAGCAGACCCTCCACTCTCTGGTCCAGAATTCAGGCAGGAGAACCCCCCACCCCCACCCCCTTCTCTCTCATCTGGAAGTTGGTCAGGAGAACCTCCCCTCTCTTGCCTGGAAGTCAGACTGGAGACATCCCCTCTTTTCTTTCAAGAGAACCTCCACTCTCTGGTCCAGAATTATGTCAGGTGAACCTCCTTTCTCTTGTCCAGAGTCAGTCAGGAGAAGCCCCCCTCTCTCTCATTCAAGCAACTCCACTCTCTGGTCCAGAAGTCAGTCAGGAGAACCTTCCCTCTCTCGTCCTAAACTCACTCAGCAGAATCTCCCCTCTCTCGTCCAAAACTCAGTCAGCAGAACCTACCCTCTCTCTCATACATGAGAACCCTCCTCTCTTGTCCAGAAGTCAGTCAGGAGAACCTCCCCTCTCTCTCATCCGGAAGTCGGTCTGGAGAACCACCACTCTCTCATCCAGAAGACAGTGAGGTGAACTTCCCATGTCTCCCATCGGGAAGTCAGTCAGAAGGACGTCCTCTCTCTCTCATGAGCCCCCACACTGAAGCCAGAGTGTCTTAACCAAGAACAAATCAGACCATAGCCTGTTCCTGATCTGAATTCCCACTAACTTGCAAAAACTTCTCCATATTGACCACTGGATTCCCACATGGGTCATTTCATTCTCACAGTTCCAAGGGGACAGGTGTTTGGAAAAGGAGGAATGGCCAACATCGTTAATTGTGGTAAAGGCATCTAGTGCGGTGAGTACTAGAATGTGTGGAGTGAATTTACAGGATGGAAGTCCCCTGCATCCTGGAGCAGAACAAGTTCAGCCGCCGTCCCCTCTTAGGAAGGGAGGAAATGATCTGTTCACTGATTTCCTCTCAGCACCTATGTCACATATGGCATGCAGCTGGTGCCCAATAAGTGCATCAAATGAAAGACTGAATGTCAGGTGTGAAGGGCACCGTCCCAGGGAGGACGCCAGCTGCCCAGAAGGACCTTTACCTCCGTGCCCTCTGTGGGCAAGGATGACACCACGCCGAGCATCCCACGTCTATGTACATTGGGTGAGTCAATTCAGAGAGTGTGTGATGTGTCTGCAGCTCCCCGTGAACAGCCCGTTTGCCTCTTGGTTGGCCTCATGTTCACAGGTCTTGCGGTGCCTTGATGTGGAGGACTGTGCTATAAGCTTCACCGTAAGCTCATGATACTTTGGAGACTTCACTGTGAGTCTGCTCCAGGGGCAGGAGGCATGACACTCACCTCATGACACACAGTTTCTTCTGCGTCTTTTGATGCAACAGTGAAACACTACTCGTTTATTCTTGTTTTTAAAAATTCCCGGGTTATAAATTAAGAAATGAGTCCTGGAATCAGGAGTAGGCTCCTGCGTGAGGTCTTGTGATTCTTCCACCCTCACCTTCCATGGTTCAGGATGAATACAGCCAATCCTGGCGCGGAATGGGAGAGTACTGGAGGGTATCCAACTGCTGTGGAGAGTGGAAGCTGTGATTCTGAAATCATTGTTCCAGGGCTTACTGCAACAAAGGGTCAATCAGCAATCTCCAAAAGCGGCCACAGGTGAGCTGGGGAGCCCCTCGCTGCTGGCAGACTGGGTCTCAGCTTCCTGCTGAGACAGGGGCCCTGCCCTCAGCGCCCTGCCACCTTGGCTCCCTGGGGGCAGCGGGGCGTTCTTCAACACAGCGCACAAGGGACAGCCTCCTCACCAGACAGATGTCACAATCTTTTGAAGGGCAATACCAGAAACGACATTCCAAACTTTGCCACATTCGGTGGCTGAAAGCAAGCCACGGATCACGTCCACACTAGAGGGAAGGGAATTCCAGGGACATGAGTTCTGGGAGGTCATCTTACTCTGCCTGTCACGCCTCTACACCCCAGTCCCCAGCAAAGGGTGTGAGGAAGAAGAACCCACAGTCCTCACAGTAAAACACGCATTCTCCTGCACCTTGCACGCCAACGTCAGTTTTAGGAAGACACGGCGAGGCAAACGTTGTTAGCCAGTGCCTAATTCATCCAGGCGTTGTTAGCCAAGTGGAAAGCTACTTATTTACCGAGTAAGAAAGAATCAATCCCGGCCCTTGTGAAGTCTTCAGCTCAGTGCCAAGCAGCATGCTTCAGTGTAGCGATGAGAACACTAAATAACAGAAACACAAAACAGCAGCAACAGCCATTTTTTAAAGGAATTTTGTCAATTTGAAGTCCAATATAGACGCTAATAATTGTTGTATTTACTCTGAATAACTCATCATAATGCCAAAGGTCTGGCTCATTTTTCCTGTGTGTTCGATAAAGCATGTGTTTATAAATACATGTTGAGGTTCCCAGAGGGCTGTGTGCTCCATTCTTCATTCTGAGAGACAACTGATTACCAGTACCTTGCAGTCATTTTTCAAGGAAAAACCACCAATATTGACAGCTGCCAGTCTTTTCCATTTATAATCAGCTAAAAACAGTTCTTGCCCATGGGGAAAATATTTACATTTCCAACCTGGGGTTACTTTCTAACTCCCAGGGTAGGAATCAGGCATTATGTTGTGTTTCCTTAGAGATTCGGCTGTCCAAACAGCAGCTGACACAGAGAGCTGTGTGCACATTTGGAAGGGGGCTGATTAGCATGTGCACCTGCAGAGCACATACACTCCTTGCAACCTTATTCTCCAGCACCGGCATTCTGCACAGGGCTGGACCCCAGTGGGGCAGGGCAGAAGACACCCATGACTCGGGGTCAGAAGGACCTGAGCTTGAATTCCTGCCTCCCCTCCCCCACTAAATTACTCCTGTCCCCAGGCAATCGCTTCATCACTGAGTCTCAGCTCCCCTGGGCGGCGAAGCCCCCAGCCCCTCAGTTTCATAGTCATTTGATAGGGACTGAGCTCGAACCGCACACACCCTGAAAACCATAGAGCACAGGGGTGGTTTGCAAGGTAACTGGCAACTCCGGGGCACGTTCCCTGTACTAGATTCAGTTCTTTAAAAGTACTGGATACAAGGTTTTGCAACAGAAAAATGGGCTTGTATGTTGTGTTTCACTGGTGGAAAGAGAATTGTTTTCTCTTAGCCCCCCTACCCCGACCCCACCGGCCCAGCTAGTCTGGTGACAGCCGAGACAAACGAGTAAAGAAGGGGCCCACACGACCTCACCTGTGGGAAGAGCATCCTCATGGCAGCCCTGGGGAGACGACAACCAAGTGAGGAGCTCACTGCCATGTGCTATCCCCATCCCCACCCCCGCCCCCATCCCCAGCCACCAGCAGAAAGGTGGCAGCTCACTTTGGGGGACGGGAGCCACGCTGGCCAAAGGTGACACACACTGTGTTCAGAACACTTGTGTGATGGTCACACCTGCCTCTTTGGGGCTCCACAAATATGCCACCAGCCATCACCAAGACCGTCCCCATCCGGCCTGCGTGTCATGAAACTAGACGACCTTCATTCAGGATCAAGATCTGGAGACTGGTGGAGATGATGGCAGGACCCCTTAGTCTTCCGGGGCCCAGATTTGACTGGTATGTGAGAGTCAGCCCAAAGCAGGCTTCTCTGTCCCCTGAGTATGAGTTCATCCTTCTATGGGAGGCTCGTGAGAACATCCCGGTGTATGTGTGTGCACACACACTCACACACACCTCTCAGGGATACTACAACACTGTCAGCTCTGAGCACGCGATGCATGAACTCTAGGCAAACGTGTGTAACAAACTGCAGGATTTTGAGGGGGGGGAAAGGATACTGGTGCTATCTCTGCCCCAAACTGGTTTAAGATCACCAGTAAAGGTAAGAAAGAGTGGTCTCAAACACCAATCACCCCTGAAATACTGAGAGATTTGCCAAACTCATAGTGAACAAGAAACACAAGAGCAGAGACTATCACAGAGATATTCCTGATGTACCGAGAACCCGGAACGGCACTCTGTGCCCCTCATCCTTCATCATGGCCATGAATCTCCACAACCATTTCAAGAACTAAGCATCAGCACTGCTCCCTTCTCACAGATGAGAAAACAAAGGCTTGAAATCTTCCACCTATATTTCCTTGGTCTGACAGCTAAGAAGGAGCGTGACGGGTGCTTAGTTCTCCAATTCCACTTTCCCAATCTCATTTAATAGTGAGTATTGCTTCCGGAACATGAACAAGAAAGTAGCCACCAGGCCTTTCATGATAGACGGTGCTTGTAAGATAAACATCGATTCGGTTGGATTGACGCCCTCCACCCCCCCCCACCCCGTAGATATATAGGGTTTTGCTTTTAGCGTATCCTCTCCTTTACCTGGAAAACACACACACACACACACACACACACACATATTGACATATCATTTGAAAAGCTTACAAATGACTCTTGCAAGTATAATAACACCACTTGTCAGTAGACTTGGAGATGAGGCACGCACTGGGATAAAATTATTTTTCTCCCAAAGGGACAACACACTTAGTGATAAAGTGCCCATCAACAAATCCTGCCCAGCAGTGAAAACACAGGCTATGGACACATAACTAGGGAGGGTGTGCACAGCACTCTCAGCTGGAACACAGAATTGTTTTATTTATGAAAAAGCACTTGCGCAATTTTGCTGACAGAGGGGCTTACTTGGGAAGGAGAGTGCGTTCTGCTCAGATTTCTTTATTGCTATGCCACGGAACTCCAAGCGCTGCCCAAAAAACTGTCATCGTCAAGTCTGCATTTCGGGGATCAGGAGTGAGCCATAAAAACTGACCCCTGGCAGGCTGCAACTTGATAACCATCCTCTAAATGAATAACCAGCTTCTTCTGTCACTCCTCATGGTAGCTTAGACTTGAAAACTCTTTGGAGTCCCAGATGTTCAAGAGAAGCCAGTGCAGTGTCACGGGGATGGAGGGAGGGTGTCCAGAGATGGGAGACACTTCTGTGGATTATGACAGCAGTGCCTTGTTTCCATATAGTTCCTGCTTTCAGACTGAACAGATGGAATCTTCACTCCCTACACAGTATGAGATATTCTTCCTCAAATGATCATCCTTCGTGCCATCTCCCAGCCAGCTTTGGGCCATCGCAGTTACCCACAAGCCTGTTCCATGAAGTCTCAGGGAGGGGGAGTGAGCAGAGAGGTGCTTCTTTCTAATGCACCCTGACCTTCTCAAGCCACACGATACCCAGTGTCAGAGAACAAGTCCTAATGGGACCAAGTCTTTCGTTTTCAAAGCATGGTCCTCAGACACCCATGGCACCACATCTTCAGAACTGCTGTGTTTTCCACCTCTAATTAAGGATTTGGGGGTACAGTATGGAGCCCCAGGGAGTCTGGACACGGCTTATTTGCAACAGTAAAGAATGAGCTCCGACCACTCAGGATAAGATGTGAAGGCTTGTGGTATCTCTCTACTGATGCTTCTCCATGCTTCTCCCCACCCATCCCACACCCTGCGGGGGCAGGCAGTATGGCAGGGACTAACTGGACGGACGGACCATGGGGATTTACATGGTCTTGGAACTTACAAAACTTGGTCAGAGTTTTTCCTCCTGGCTCAGGCCGGGTCCAGGACATGGCTCGGTCCCCACATGGCCATAAAACCAGCTCTGAGGCCACAGGCCAAATGGTTTCCATCTTTTTTTTTTTTAATGGTTATTTATTTTTGAGACAGAGAGAGACAGAGCATGAATGGGGGAGGGTCAGAGAGTGGGAGACAGAATCTGAAACAGGCTCCAGGCTCCCAGCTGTCAGCACAGAGCCTGACACGGGGCTCGAACTCAAGGACCGCGAGATTATGACTTGAGCTGAAGTCGGATGCTTAACTGACTAAGCCACCCAGACCCTCCCAAACAGTTTCCATCTTAATTCACCCAGCTCCGGGGTCCACCACTGAGCTGTGGAGGCATCTGCATCCCACAACTTGGCTTCCTTCTTGCACTTTGCTTCATGAAGCCCCAGAACACAGGAGCTGGACTGTTCCCCAATTCCCTGCTGGCAAAGTGAGCTCTTCTCCACTCCTCGTTGCATTGAAATTGTGGTGAGGCGGGGGACCCCGGAACCCTGTTCTGGCCCCCAGGCCTGTCTGTCGACAAGAATGTGAAGTAGGAACCGGTTTTCCTGCCCAGCAGAGGGGTTTGTTTTCCTACTGTGTATAATGAAGACTCTTGCTCAGACTCGTCCATCCCCATCACACTGTTCCAGCAAGGCACAGTAAGTATTTCATCCTGTTAGACATCGGATGGGCCCATTACATGGACACAGCATAGCAACGGGGCTCGTCCTGTCCTCTGGGAGATAAAACAGTTCTCCCATGAATTCACTAACACACTCATTGAGCATTCACTATGTAAACGGCCAATTGGGGTTTACTGAGAAGCCAGAGGTGGGACCCTTGTCCTCACAGCTGACAAGTAGCTGTGGATAGTACCGCTGAGCTCCAAGAGTCGGCAGGCAAGGACCTGGCTTAGCATAGCACTAGGTGACCCGTCCAGACAGGGAAGGCCACTCACATGCAGGGGAAGACACTTCTCCAGGTGGGGGAGGGCTCAAAGGAGGAGGTCCGGGAGAGAAGGGGGATATGAGCAGGGTTCGGCAGGGGTCCAGGTGGGGAACTGCAGCTAGAGTCACAAGACAGGCTGCATCTGCCCCCTTGCGGCACACAGAGGTCGCTTGGTGGCCCCAGCATTTGGTGACGTGAAGGCGTGGGCAGGGTAGGGAGGCAGTTGGTCCCCATCGCTCTGCCCTATGAGTCCGGCCCATGTTGACTCTCCCAGACCCCCAACCAAAGATGGCTCAGTGGCCTCCACCTCCCTTCAGCCGGTGAATTATGATGTAAGTGGTGGGCCCAGGGCCTGGGGGACATCCCTCTGTAGGAGGAAAGGAAGGAGACAGATGTGGTGTCAATTCTGGGCAGCAAATTATCCAGCAGGCGACGGTGGGCCAGGAAAATTCACATTTGTGCATATTCACGGAGCCTTGCACACAACATGGAAACACAAGACTCTAGCAGACAGGAATATGTTCCTTAAAGGGGAATTTGTTCATTCGCGGATGAAAAGCTTCACAGTTGGTAGAAAGAAAGTGGACTAAGTCATAGATTCAGAGGAACAGGACGGGCCAGTGGAAACTTAAAGGGAAACCAGCCAGACAAGGAGGGGCTGGCACAAACTTGCAGAAATGTCTTGAAGACCAAAGCAGGGAGGAGAGCAAAGGGCACTCAGCTGGGGCCAGACTTCCTTCTCTCTCAGTTACCTGGCGACCAACCCCTTCAGGATGGAAATGATTTTACGGTGAGCAAACCCACACGTTCATGGATGAAAATACCAGCTAGGCAGGACCACCCTGGAGGCCCTGAGGGAGGCCTTTAGAGAGGGCTGTTCACCAGGCAGGGCAGCCTGGGGGTCCGCACTGGGTTAAGTCGGGGGCCACCCACAGGCAGACCTGTTCTTCTGCTTAACTGTAACAACTTCCTGCACAGGCTGTCCGCACACTCTCATCTTCGTGTTTGCTGGACCTGGCACTGGAGACTGGCAGGACCTGCTCACCCGGTGCCCACTTCTTGTTGTGGAATGGCACTAGCAAGACCCCCTATTTCTCTGACCTACCCGAGGGTTCCATCAGCAGCAGGATGTGATGGTCACAGGGGAAGGGAGGCCCACCGGCAGTCATGATGACTGCGTGGCACATCTTCAACTGTCTGTGGTTTCAGGTCAGTTGCTGGCAAAGGTACTCCCGGGTGAACTCGATCTTCCCCTGGAGCCTCCCTCCCGCACCTGGAGGGAGGGTCCTTGGGCACAGTCTACACCCCCTCGGACGTTAGACTCTCCCCATGTCCACCTCTAAGCCACGACCTGGGGAACAAAGAGGATACACTCTGTAGCCACGAGCCACCCAGCAACCCAGGAAGGGCAGGATGGCACATGCTCCCGAAATCATTATTAGTCTTGCAACAATCCCAACTTCTAATCCCACCGATGAGGCCCTAGCCCCCGAAACAGCCGGATGCGCGCAGAAAGACAGAGGTAAATCAGTGCACTTGGTGGCGCGACGACACATTTTCTGTTGGCACTGCTGGGGGTGGATGCTGCTGGAATCTGCTGGGTGGAGGCCAGGGATGCTGGCAGATATCCTGCAGCAGCCAGAAAAGCTCCCGTGGCAAAAAGTAATCCTGCCCAAAGTGTCAACAGTGCTGTTGTGAGAAACCGTGATGCAAAATTGTGTTCATTGCAACGATTTCACAGTTGAGGCAGAGGAAAAAAAAAAAAAAAAAAAAGGAAATGGCCTAACTTTCCCAACATAGAGACTTGCTTTAAATGCATTTAATAACTGGAGAATGTCAAATTCAAATACCTTTTAAAAAGTTCACTTTTTAGGAAAATTTAATGGCATGAGAAAATGTTCCTGGTATAGTGCCGAGCAAACTGGTCAGTGATTCCCAAGGGTTCTGGAGGAAAGATGGACAGGCGAGCCTCAAGGGAAATACTCCAAGTGACACTGTAATGGTGGATGGATGTCACTGCACGTCTGTGGAAGTCCGCAGATGTACAACACCGAAAATGAACACTAAGGCCAAGTGCAAGCTTTACGGTTAATGACAGAGGATCCCCACCGACCCAGCGCCCATACCTCCTGCACCCTCCCAGGCAAGCTGCCAATGGGAGGAATGGAGGAGCAGGAGGGAGAACTTACAGGGGGAGCCTTGGCACTCCCCACGGGTTTCTCTGTGAACTAAAACTGCTCCATGAGTCCATTACTTAAAATAATGATAAAGGAGGTTACGGATATCACGCTGCCTGTTCCACTGTCGCCTTGATGACATCAAGACTCCTCACTCAACCCCCCACCACCCTCACCTTCCAGGAGGATGACCGAGGACTGAGGACAGACACGCCGCCGGAAATTTGGAAGCAATCACCTAAGTGCAGGAGTGACGGCCGGGTGCCTCTTCAGATGGGGAACTCACAGCACTGGCTTCCCTCTGTGTCTTCTACCGTCAAGGTGAGAAACGTGTGTCTCTCTCTCCCTCTGAGTGTTCAGCCTCTGGGGAGGGGTGGCGCTGGGCCTCCCGCCCCTCCAGGAGGACGCGGGGCTCTACCACATGCATACTGCCTAGCCAGGTGCCAGGCCGCCATTGGCCTCCTCAGACCGTGGGGGCCCGGGTCATTCGCGGGGGAGCTGGGCATTCCAGGGGACCTGCACAAAAGGGAGACTCCCTCACCCTCCCGCGCCAGCTCACTGGTGCTCTGTGCCTGGGCTTCTGGACATGAGCGCCTGGGCTCGGGGAGGGTCTGGGCAGCCCAGGGTCCTGTGTGCAAACCACATCTTAATCCCTGAACCAACTCCCCAGGCTAACAGAGACTCCCGATGCATCTTGCAAGCACGTGCCTGGACACATGTGCCCGCAGCTGCGAGGAAAGAACCACAGACTGAAACATTAACAGGACTCACACAGTGTTTAGTTTGGGAAGGTGGAATTGTGGTTCACTTTCTCCCCAACATTTTGTTTTAAAAATTTCAAGCCTATAGAAGAGTGAAAAGTACAACACTCACTTGCATCTTTCGCGTGTGTTTTATGTATCTACGTGGATATATAGATATGGGACATTTATAAGTATGTATATAGAAACACACAAATATTATATATGAATATATATAAATTATGTAAATGTAATATATAAATATTTATAAAATAATTACGTAGGGATTTTTAACTGAAGAATCACGTGTATGTGTGTATACATAAAGGCACGTTTCTTCTTTTAGGCTGAGGTGTTAGAAAGCTCCTTACAGACACCACATCCTCTAGCCCTGTTACTTAAGCATAGAGCACCTTCCGAGACCCAGGGCATTCTCCAGTGAAATCCCTGGCCTTGATGTTGACAGGTCTGGTCCCTTGCACTTGGGGCCCACCTGTGGGGTCAGGAAGGGTTCCTCTTCCCTCCCTTCCCACCCCGCCCGGCCCAGCCCCTCCCCCTGCTCCTGCCAATCTCCGCAGGATCACTTTCCTACTGAAGCACCTGCTCATGGATCCTCTGCTCAGAGTGTGCTTCCGGACACCCTGACCCAAGATGCAGCTTCACCAAGAGAGAGGTCACTCCACAAATGAGCTCTTGCAAATGCAAGACATGCTTTTCTTTCAGGTCTTCTATTTCCTTCTTGCGTTGTTATCTAGGCTGAATTTATGAAAGGAAAGCACACCCAGGGCTTCTCATGGCAAATAAGAAACATTCCCAATGTCCTCAAATATTTGAAGGCAGCTTAGGAACCGTGGAGTTCAGCGCCAACAGCTTCTGGAGGCAGCTAGGCTCGTCACTGAGGAACTCACACAGAGAGAACGTGTCGCTATTTCATGCTCGAAGTGTAGAGACTTGCCCCTGGAGACCACACAGGGCAAGCCCCCATCTGAGGCGTGAGTACATCTGTAGTAACCCACGGGGGCCCCTGCCTCTGGAGACAGCCTAACGTTTGCTGAGCTACTGCTGACTGCTGGAGACGCTTTTCTCCCTCCTGGCTGAACTCCTCTTCAGTGCCAACTCCACCCTTGGACCACAGCTCTGGTTTCCTTTTTTTTTTTTTTTTTCTTTTTAATGTTTGTATTTTTTTTTTTTTTATTTTGGAGGGGGAGGAGAGGGGCAGAGAGAGAGGAGACACAGAATACGAAGCAGGCTCCAGGCCCCGAGCTGTCAGCACAGAGCCTGACACGGGGCTTGAACCCACGAACCGTGAGATCATGACCTGAGCCACAGTCAGACACTCAACCGACTGAGCCAGCTAGATGCCCCAACTCCAGCTCTGTTTTCTAAAGCCACAAGGGGAACAAATAATCCCTCCTTTCACACATAAGACTTTCAGAGGTGGCAGAAAGCAAGCTCTCCGGCTCCACCTTGTCCCCATGCTGGGTGTATGTGGCCTCGACAACACACTGTTCATTCCCTCATTCGGCAAACGCTTCAAGGGCCCACCACCCATCAGACAGGCGGTCAGTACCGGAGACAGAGTGGTGAACCAGACAGGCAACCTGAAGCTTATGAACCAGTGTGTAGACAATGAGCATCTCTTCCTCATACCACGGGGTCCAGTCCCACAAAGTCACCCTGCAGAACTTCCAAGTCAAAGGCAGGGAGAAGACTCTTGCACCTTTCTCCTTAAAATGTTCCCCAGGAGTCTTCTGCAGAACACAAGATCCCAAGAGATGCTCCCCAAACAGAGGTCCTAGGAAAACGTGAGATTAGCAAAGGCAGTCACATACTCTTCTGGGGTCACAGCACGTGGTGTGTTAGCAATTCAGCATCTTCCTGTTGTGCAACATCTACTTGACTGCTTTTAAACATTTTTTTAACACTTATTTGTATTAAGAGACAGAGCATGAGCAGGGAAGGGGCAGAAAGAGGAGGAGACATGGAATCCAAAGCAGGTTCCAGGCTCTGAGCTGTGAGCACAGAGCCTGACGCGGGGCTTGAATTAACCGAGAGATCATGACCTAAGCCAAAGTCGGACGCTTAACCAGCTGAGCCACCCAGGCGCCCCTATTTGACTTCTTTTAAACCAGTGTCTCCCCAACCTATTGGAACCACACAACTCAGTCTTTTTTTGGAAGAGAAGTTTTCCTGTTTTATCTTTTGCAACTAGAATGCCTTGAAGCATTCTTGCTTTGCCCTATCCTTAAAACTGGAGACAAAGTAAAACCTGAGTAGGCACTTTCCCTTCCCCCTCCCCACCTCAGGGGAGGAGACAGGAAGTTGTGTGCTGGAGCCAGGGTCTGCATGATCAGTAGGAAATGAGCGGCAGGCCCTCTGGGCACATCATGAAGGCCTCCAAGCAGGAGTCAATGTGTCCTCGGGAAGCGACAGGAGATGGGGCAGACAGATTGGTCTATCCTAGGGTCAGGGTCTTGGCTCAGAGGGGACCTGTACCATCATCCACTGAGACAAAGCAACCACCTGTGTGTGACAGTCCCCGGTGATGCGTTTGGCATCGAGAGTCGCTTGGCCTGATTGTCACTGGAATCAGGCCCTGCAGGAATGCCCATCACCTCCTGACAATACCACTGCCAGCTCACAGCCCCTGGCCAAGCATCCCAGGCATTTGCGGAAACGGGATGGGGAGGGGGCTGCCCCAGCATTACCAGGACCCTTCTGGTTGTAAGTGACAGAAACTAAACACAGGCAGGTTTATTAAAGACAAGAACATTATTGGTTCCCATGACCTGGCGAATAAGCACCAGGCCGGCTGCAGGGGGCCAACCTCTGCTGTCGGGTTTATGTTCACCTCCATGGACTACACTCTGGGGAAGCTCCCCTTGTGGTGACACAGTGCACTGGCTCCTATCCAGGTGAAGACAGAAGCCTTTCCTGGGTGCTGAGCAAAAGTCCCAGGGCCCACTCAACAGGCCAATGAGTGGAAGAAGCTGACTGGCTAGGCCTGGGCCAAGTGGGCTCTCTGTGGCTGAGGTGGAATTAGCCCCACCCAAACCACGCAGACAAAGTGTGGGCACAGAGTGGTCCCCCAAATGAAATTGTGAGTACCCTTACCCCAACACCCAGGAGCGGTGTCCACTGTAGGGGAACGGCATACCTGCCCGCTGACCCAACCGTGTCAAAGACACTGGAGGATAAATCAGATCTTTACTGTCACTCCCACACCTCGGCTTCTTCCTCAATACCGAGTCCCATCTCGCCCTCCTTCCCCCAGTCGCCTAATGATTACCTTACAGAGAAGAAAGATGGGCCCAGGACTATGCATGCTTAACGATCACTTCTATGGTGTCCAATTCAGGGCGGGAGCAGACCTCCTCCTGGAGGGGACCCCTCAACATGCCCAGAACCAGGGCCCCAACTCTGCAGGAGGTCCGCAGGACAAGGCAGGAATCTGAGTGTGCAGCCAACGTCCCACATAATGCTGACGCACGTGACCCTTGAACAGTGCTTTGAAAAAGCCAGGCTGCATCCATGGAGAAGTAACCAGGGCCTGGGAATTTGTTTCATATCTTTAGAAGAACAAAACAGCCCGAGGATATGCATGCAATGCACAGAATCAGAGGAAAAGAAGGGTGTGATGCAAGATGAAGGAGGGGTCTGTTACTGAGGAGAAATGAAGACGTCTGAAATACCTCCGATGCCATGCTCTGAGGTAAAACAATGGAAAACCCTCATCACTGGGAGAAACTGAGAAATGATGGAAATGGTTAGGTGGGCGGTTCGGTCCTCTCTGGGGAGTCAGAAGATCTACTTTGGGGCCCAGGCAGCTCTGTTCCTCAGTGCAGACACCTTCAGTGCATGAAGACCTTGCCTTGTGCTCAGATGTGCCCACTTGTTAGGGTTGGAAGACCAGGAAGTAGAAGCACTGAGCGTGATGATAGAGTCCAGCATATAGACACACAGACGTGTCTCCCTGCCTCATATGGTATGTGTACACACACACACACACACACACACACACACACACACACACACACCCTGGAAGCGTTCCACTAATTCCTGTGATATGAGAATTTGAATGTTGTACTTTATTTTTATATAAATAAAAAACACAAAAAAACTGCAAGTCAGGACGGACCAGGCTGTTAACTACATGCCATAGTAACAAACGGTTTCCTGAATATGGTGGCTTAAAACAGCAAAGGTTTGTGTCTGAGGAAGCAACACGCTGTCTGCGGGTGGGTGGGAGTTCTGCTCTGCTCCCCAGTGGGACACCGTTCTGGCACCTCTGCTGCTCAAGGCAGTGGAGGGAGGGAGGGCCTCGTGGATGTCACACTAGCAGTGGAAGTGACATGTGCCGACTCCATTCACAACTCCCGGGCCACCTGGGGTGGTCATCTGACCCCTCCCCCCCACAACAGGGGACATGCCAGGAAAGGTAACTCTACCAGATACACAGAAAGGGACCATATACATAGATGTATTTCTACCATCTACAGAAATATTGCTTCATACTAACGACTAGTGCACTCATAATCAATAATAATATGTAGTGTATGTATACATATCATATTGCCTGTGTTTACAGATAATATTACATGTACATATACTTACGTGCACAGGTGTACGTGCACACACACACTCCCCTCTATGCATATGTGTGGTGTGTGTGCACATGTATGTGAGAGTAGGAGTCAATTCACATGGCTTAGTCCACAATAAGCACTTTAAAAAACTAAAAATGAATTATGATCTCAAGCCACGTGTCCTTCTGCAGACCTTGGGCAGTGTCTAACGCCCTTGCACTGCCCTCTCCACACTCACTTTCTTGAAGAGGGGTTGGGTGGCAGGACATCCTGTCCCTGGGTCCGCTAGAGAACCGCTCCACGAGCTACGCACACATTAGCGGGCCTGGCGCCGTGCCAGGGACCAGATGTGGGGCTGTGGCAATGTGAGCTAGCCCCCCGCCTTCTCGAAGTTTATGTCACACTACGGGGACAGATAATGTGTGAACAAACCCTCAGGTAAGACACTCTCCAATGGTGATAAATGCTCTGAAGAAAATCAACCAGGGACTGGGGGAGGGGGAGGGGTGGTGGCAGCAGGTTCTTTACGTGGACAGGCAAGAGGGCTCTCTGAGGAGCTGGTGCACGAAGGAGGTGCCATCGCAAAGAGGCGTGAAGGGGCGCTTGGGGACCTGCATCGCTTGCCGGGCAGGGGATCCCGGAGGATGTGTTCGCAGGGCCGGTTGGGGGCAGGCGACCTGCCAGAAGCCCTCTACCAGGGAATTCTGCCCAAGTGGGGCTGCGAGTGCTTCCTGGCCATCTTTGTCTCCCCCCCACCCTTGCTCCTTTAGACTCCTGCCCAAACATATGCTGGACCGTGCAGTTGGCCATGAAGGATCTTCACTAAACAGCTCCCACCACCCTGAGTGATTGCTTTCCATTTGAGACAAATAACCACATAGTTCAGCTCTTTCCCAGGCAGCTCCCCGTTCCGAAGAGCCGCCTGCACATTAAGGCTTTCGATGCATGGTGGCCAGCCTGCTTAGGCCATCTTTATGGCCTCATCAGCAGTAACTGGACGATTACAAAGGCTTCTTCTGTTTTTACAAACAATGATTTATTGGACCCCTTCAACTCTTTTTTCCCAAATCTGGGTATTACATGGGCATGTTTTGCTATAATTAAATTCCTAGATTACTGTCAAGCCAATTGTTTTACCCATCCAATCTGTAACAATGCATTTTTATTGTCTCTTGTTTTTTTTTTTTTTTTTATTAAGCTGGAAATAGATGTATTCTATGAGATCCAGAAAAGAAATAAAAACATCCCTATTCTCTAGTCAATCCACCCCAATCAGAGGGACTCTGCAGGAGGGAGGTAGGAATCGTCAGTGAGCTCTACTTAGCGTGGAAGAAGCCAGACATTCTGGGTTTGTCCACCCCACAATCAACAGGTATTTATTGAGCAACTACTAAATGCTGGCCACTGAGAAGGACACAGTGGTGAACAGGACAGGATGAGACTATCCTCAAATACTTACATTCTGCTGGGACGGACTTGTAACAAAGAAGTAAGTTTAAAACAGTAAGATGGCAGTGTCCTTTATAAAGACAAGCCAACAGCATGCCTGATAGGAAGTGACACTGACTGAAGGCTATGAAAATCAAGTGACCACGGAAGCCCTTTGGAAACTCATATTGAGATGAGATCAGAATTAGGAGTGCAGAGCTAAACCAAGGAAAACAGCACTGATGACAGAAAGAAATAGCAGGTTCAAAGGCTCCGGGGCAGGTGATAGAACCTCAGCAAGTGTTAGAAGTGGCAGAGAGCAGGGAGAATACAAGATGAGGTGGAGAAGCTTAAATGGAGTTGAATTTGCAGGAAAAAGGAAAAGAAGTGTCTTCTGGGAGCAGAAAGTGAGGGAGGAGGGGACTAGGGAGGCTCTGGAAGTAGCCCCAGCCTTGGCTGTATCTTAGGGGCACACCTGTTCAGTACGCCTGCTTCACACCCCAGACTTCTTGGCCAAAGACTCTTGCGGTCCAGGATGGGCATAAAACAGCATGGACCTTCATGCTGGGACGCAGGCACTCTGGCCTAGTGACAAGTGGCCAGAGCAGTTTCCTCCACACCTGACTACGGCCTCCAACAAGGGAAGTTCTCCAAAACCCTGACAGAAGCTGACCCCCAAGAACAAGTGTGGCTGAATTTTCCTCTCACCAGGAAGGATGAAGGCTCAGCTTGTTCATTCCTTTGATGGCCAGAAAGTAAGGGTATTAGGTATTCCGTGCACTTCAGAGTTGGGAACCTGATGAATCCCTGATGCATTTGTAGCCTTGATACTAGGATGGTACCCGGTGTATCTAGGTGCTCAATAAATGATTAGTAGAAAGACCTGCCAGGATTGAAGACGTGGCTGCTTCTCCCATCCCCTCAAGGTGGCCGATGCATCCAACGTTCCTTCTCACGTCCACCCTGCACCCACGGCTCGCCCACATTCGAGCACACCCACTGCCCCTACCTGGGCATCTCCCTACAGAGATGGCGACCACACGCTTGGGCCCTGGGCAGCATGAAGCCTGATCACCTTCCTCCCTCTACAGCCCCTTTCTCGGGCCCTCCTGCCCCTTGTTTCTCACTAAGCCCTTGGAAGTGAGCTGCATTCTCTGACCTTGGCCCAAGGCAGGGTCTGTAAATCTTGCCAGGCTGCTCAGAGATTTGGTCCTGGCCTCAGTATTTGACTTATTTCCTACTTGCAACTTTTCTTCTTTGCAGGTATGCTGTGACCAAAGTAGTGCCCTGAACATCCTGTCATTTAAATCAGGGTCCACCTAGCATGTCTAATCAAACATATGGAAGCACTGTGTCAGCAAAGCCAGGTTCCAGCTGTGGCTCCAAGGCCTGGGGTCTGGGAGGCCAGAGCTCATCAAGCTAGGAAACAGGGCCACGGCCAGCACCCCCTGGGGCCACCCTCCACATGATCCCCGTCTTCTGTTTTGGTCTCTGTCTGTTACTGGATAGGAGGCCAGGGAAGTGAGCGGCTTCAGAATCCAAAGATCGCAGGGTGATGAGGGTTCAGGCAGAACATCTCAAAGTCCGTGGGTGTCACGCACACCCTCTTCCCAAAGACTGTCTGTCTCCCTTCCTTCTGTCACCTTCCAGCATCATAGATTGAGTAAGTGCCAGCTTCCAGAGGGCACAGGAAAGAAGCCTGTCCATTCTACATGCATGCACCTCAGGTGTCCAGTCCTCCTGGTATCCTCTTAGCTACTCAAACCAAAACGTGTGTGGGTCTCCAATGCCTCCTTGCTGGCCTCTTCAATCCACCTCCCTGCCTGAGGTGCCTCCTGCTAACCAGTGCCAGACATGCAGCTGGACTGTGCACACGGCTTCCTGACTCCACGTTCAGTGACATCACCCAGGCAGCTTGCAATCAGCCAGCGGTGAAGTTGTTTATGTCATGGAATTGTAACACTCATCGTGTTTGTTTTTAAGACTGTTGGCTTACCACTTACCAACACACCACTTCTACATCCCAAATTAGTTTGCCTCTCCCCGTCGCCACCATGACCACCTGACTTCAAGTTATCAACTCTCACTTCAAAAACGGCCTTCTCCCATTCCTGCTCCTTCCAGCACACTCTCTTCACTGCAGCTAAAAAGGAATTTTAAACCTAGATTGGGCTGTCATATCCAATCCTTGCTTAACTTCCTACTAAACTTAAAAGAAGAGTCTGTTCCGATTCTGTGTCTCCCTCTCTCTCTGCCCCTCCCCCGTTCATGCTCTGTCTCTCTCTGTCCCAAAAATAAATAAAAAACGTTGAAAAAAAAAAAAAAAAAAAAAAAGAAAAAAGAAGAGTCTGAGGGGGTTCCGGAAGATGGCGGCGTAGGAGGACGCGGGGCTCACAGGCGTCCTGCCGATCACTTAGATTCCACCTACATCTGCCTAAAGAACCCAGAAAACCCCCAGAGGATTAGCAGAAGGGAGTCTCCGAGGTCAAGCGCAGACTAGAGGCCCACGGAAGAGGGTAGGAAGGGCGGCGAGGCGGTGCGCGCTCCACGGACTGGCGGGAGGGAGCCGGGGCGGAGGGGCGGCTCGCCGGCCAAACAGAGCCCCTGAGTCTGGCTGGCAAAAGCGGAGGGGCCGGACAGACTGTGTTCCGACAGCAAGCGCGACTTAGCGTCTGGGAGGTCATAAGTGAACAGCTCTGCTCGGAAAGCATGAAGGCTGGAGGACAAAGGGAGGGAGAGCTGCTGAGCCCCCGGATGGCAGAGCTCAGCTTGGCGGGGAACAAAGGCGCCAGCGCCATCTCCCCCGCCC